>NC_084988.1:6445827-7106236 GCF_963691925.1 Scomber scombrus | reverse complement strand
GAACAAAATTTGGAAACAGCCCTCACAGCTGGCCGCATGCTTCTCGCCGCATAATTAGCTGTTTCGTTGCCATCAGATCTTAAAATAAAATAATGCATTATTTCTAGTGGTGTTGCAACAGCTCATGTTTTCCTGTTTAACCACATAGAAAGATTACCACTAGATTCATTTATGAAAATGAAACATCAGATAATGAAATAGTTTTGTTCCTACTAAATTATCAACTTATCTATCCACCGTCCATAATGTATAGGTATTATGTCTCTCTAGAAAAACAGATTTTAATCTCAATGAGACTTTTTACCTGGTCAAATTAAGGGGAAAAAGCCCTTCCACACATTTTACAGGAATAGCTCTTGGGCCAGTCAGCAACAGATTTGTGTCAAATAGTTGTAAAGTTTAAAATGTCAATCTTTAAAGCTGCACTTACAGATAATTTTAATATTAATAATAAATCAAACAGCTACTATATTGGTCAAAGTGAAGCTCATAATGATGAACCCACAGAGAACTGTCAACTAACTCTACAGCTTTCTTAGAGCTTTTTATCCCCTTTTTAGCTCACTATTTTATTTTTTTGATCTTTAAATTTCTGCTCTTGTCATCCCCATGTAAGCTTTGAGAAATCCACTATACACTGCCTCCCTTACACCAAGAAGTAGACAGACAAAATGAGCAACTAGCAGTTCTAGATATGTTTCTCTATGTTGCTCCAGAAGCTAAAGACTAGTGAATATTGGACTTATAGACCTGTGGATCCATCAAGCAGACAGAAAACATGAAGTCAAATCAATGCTAATGTTTCAGGATGTGTGAAAAGTATGTTTGCTATAAAAACTCCTTGTAATGATAATGTGTCCAAAGTTATATTTTAGCTTTTTTCCCTCTCTTGCAGTGAAGTCAGTTTATTTAGAATGGATAGAAAGATAATGTAAGTTTATATCGGCCCTCCATGTTTACTCATAAGTTCCCTTTTCAATGAAAATCACGTGTGTGATGCCAGCTGAGGAATCATGTATGACATGTGGACAGATAAACAGACACTAAACAGCTAATATCAGGCCTGATCTGTCCTTTTGACGCTATAAATATGGTGTGTATGACTAAATGTTTCTTCCTTCCTCTCGAGAAAAGACAGCAGTATTTACACTGCTTATTCCTCCCCACTGATCTATATATAGTCTTCCTTCATTAGTGTGACACAGAGCAAGGCCTTTGTAATTAAATCTTAGTCACTTGCTTCTCCTTCCAGTTGGACCAGCATGATTAGGGACAAGGGTGACTCTTTGATGGGATTGAGTCATGAGATAATGAAAAGCCTGGTTGTGATGCATCCTGATCTCCCCCTTGCAGAATCACATACTGCCACCTGCCCTTCCAGAGCAAATGGCTTTACATCGGCACAGAAAGAGGAAACATCCACATCGTCAACGTGGAGTCCTTCACTCTCTCAGGCTACGTCATCATGTGGAACAAAGCCATCGAACTGTGAGTCTTTATTTCACAACTGTCACCCACACCCCTCCCCTTTTTACTTACTGGCCATTAGCGTATCTTCTTGGTGCACTTGTGCAGTTGACAATCAACCAGGAAACTCTGAAACTTGAAGGAATGTGTTGGCAGACACAGTGTGTCCTGCAAGACCAGAATACTGTAGTCCTGATCAGTCTGAAGGCGGTTTGGAGGTGGTGATTTTTTGTTACGCCAGAACTTGCCGTGGAGACCTCCGGAGGAGTTTGCTGCCTGATTTAACAGAACATCTGTGATAGGAAGTGCCCACTTAATAACCCCAGTGACTTATCCTGTGTCACCCACTCCCCCGTGTAAACACCCACTGTAAGGATCACGGGGAGTATCACATCACACATCACACATCACTTCCTGTGTACTGCTGAATGTTGTACGACATATATAACTTGGCAAGCAGTGTATGCAGGTAAAATTAGATTTTTGTGGGTAATATTTGCGTCACTTAATGTTCTGAACAGCAACCATTGCCATGTCTTGTTATTTTAGTTGTGCAGAACCTGAGTCTGTGCAAGGACTGGCACTGCAAACGGGTACAGTGACATTTTTTTAGGAGGGAAAAATGAAAGACTTAAGCCAGTAGAAGTTTCTCTTTCCTTGTCATTTTTTCTAGCAGCTACCAGCGAGCTAAAAAAAGGCCAAAAAACTTTAGACAGTGACTGGCAGCTAAAATTGGAAGTAGTGTATCAAGATGTGTGTGAGGCTGGTGGTGAAATCTGATAAATTGCTGTTTTAGATCTGGCAGTTGAAAGAGTCAGGGCACCAAAGTATGCCATCAGCTAAGATAAATGTCTCAAAAGCAGACAGTACAGATGGGAAATGATTTTGGCTGTCTGACTGTGGGGATGTGGATGGCATGAATAAAGAAAATAAAGAAAAGTAGTATGACGTTTAAAGCATGATGTTCAGTGGTTTCTTTGCAGAAGAATCTCTGGTGGAAATATCTTTTTAACAGACTTTCTGCCTCATAGCTTTCAGAGGATTCACACTCCAGGTTATCCTGCAGTGGACAGAAACAGTTCATGGTCCTAATGATCATATTTATTTAGTGCTGCAGTGTAAAATACTGTTTACATTTTCATCCAGTTATATTCCATATAGGAGATTTCACTCAAATTTTATGTTTAAATAATAGTTTTAAAGATTGTATACATATATATCCACATATATTTATTGGCATTATTCTTTATTAAAGTATTTATTTATAATAAAGTGGTGTATCACAGTGTGGTGAGTACTGACTGGAGTTTGTATTCCAGTCTGTCCTTGCCTTTTTATTCACTGCTACATCTCTGACTGTATCGACTCATCAGCAGCAATGAGATCATTAGCCACTGGAGCCAGACCACATTCAGAGGCAGCAACACTTTCTTTAGGCCAGACCTTCACTTCCTCCGTGCCCCTTGCTCTGTTGCCACGGTGATGCTGTCTCCACACACTATAATCTCTCATAGACCCTCATGTGACCCTGCTCTCTCTCTCTCTCTCTCTCTCTCTCTCTCTCTCTCTCTCTCTCTCTCTCTCTCTCTCTCTCTCTCTCTCTCTCTCTCTCTCTCTCTCTCTCTCTCTCTCTCTGTTTGTCTCTCTCATATGTCTGTTGTCTCTGTTGCACTGATGCACATTTTTGTCTAATAAACTTGTTGTTTTTCTTTATGCATGACCCAAGATTTCTACGTTTTTACCTCATTTACTTCCCTAAATGGTTCCTTATCATCCTCTCCCTCTAAAAACTACACCGTATATTTTAAATAAACCTCATTTACATTTTACTGAGCAGGTATAGATCATGTTTATCCACAATGTGAAAATATTCTTAAATTGACACACTCTTTCTCTGTTTTTTTCTGCCTCTTTTCTCCATTAAACTTGCACAGATCCACCAAGACACACCCAGGGCCTGTTGTGCACATCAGTGATAACCCTATGGATGAAGGAAAGGTAACTGATAGTGGAGCAGAAACACATTTTTACCCTAAAAACCTGACACACAAAATTGTACCATTTTTTTTGGTCATGTGGCGGTGTACTTTTTCTGTGGATAACTGGCCTATTACAAAAGACACAATGTCATTACACTTTGTGCAGCTACAATGGAGACTGATAGCTGGACATTCACAGCTAATTAAAACGTCGATGGCAAACATCAGATTTTGGTGTCAAAATCAAAGAGCAGAGGTTTCTTCATAGGTTGTATTTTACTGTGAACTAAGGATGTGGCTTTGACTGTTGGCATGCCCCAGTGGTCACAATCTACTCAACTATATTGACCACAACAAGTTAATGCTGCTTATTTAAAGGTTTTTGTCTGTATTTAATATCACAGGGTATTTATTTATCATTACTAGTTTACTTTTTTTAGATTTTACTTTTATTTATTCCTTTATATTATTAGTTAAAACATATTTTTACAGGTTCCATAGTTTCCCTGTAATTTCCTTGAAAGCCACACATATACATGTTACTGTAATTTCTTAAGAGCTATATGAAATATTAATTAGAAACATTAAGACTGTGTTCAATTAGCAACCTTCCAAATAATTCATTGCATTTATTTACCATCATAATCTAGAGTCGGTGCACAGAGGCTCAACTTCAAATGGTTTTTGTGTGTATAAAGTTGTAAATGACATGCAGGGAGGCATTCAAGTCAATAAATATTGAAAATGTGGTTTTCTAATATTCCAGTATTCAATGGCTCTCAGTTGGATCCATTGTAATTGATTTTAGCAATTATTTTAAGGAAATTCCTCTTGAAATCAACTATGCATCTACTGTAGAATTTTCTTTTTAATTTTTTTGTACTTTCTGTATTATTTGTTTAGGTTAAGGACATTGTTTATTTTCTCTATAAGTATTACTAAATTACATAGTTCATTCAAGGAAATGATAAAGTGTATAGATATTGTTAAAGATGATCCATCCTGAACATGAACTTGAGATTCGGCGATCATACATTCAGATTACCTCCAGGCTCTGTTAATTATGCAGAATGTGTTTTCATGGCAGTCAGCTGAGATGTGCTTTGCTTTGTTGTCTTGTTATTTGCAGCTTCTGATTGGATTCGAGTGTGGGGTGGTGGTGTTGTGGGATTTGAAGTGCAAAAAAGCAGACTACCGCTACAGTTACGATGAGGTAAAGTATTATTTACTGTCAAGTCAATCCTTGTGACGGTATTAATTTGTTTGTTCAAGGTTTCCTCACTATTATCTCAGCAACATGTTTAGTCTTGTTATGTTTTACTTAATCTACGCCTTTCGTCACATGTAGCTCTTGTGAAACCAGAAATACCAGAGAAACAAGAACAAGTTTGTTTGATTATTGCCCCAACTTCTTAAATTTACTTGCTTCTATTTTTTTTTTTTTTTTTAAAGATGAGAAGCATTTTAAAAGCAGAAAACTGATAGTGCCTTAGCACTATTAAAGGATTAGTCTGGTGATATTCTGTATTTTTGTTATTGCCAACAAACGTTATGAAAAGACCAAAACCAACAATTAAACGTATCTAAATGTGAAATGACTGTTAAAAAACACATAAATGAGCGACACCGTTGTGCTGAGTCATATGTCCCTTTATTACAAAGAACACGGACACTGTAGTTTATTTTGTGTATACTTCCTGTTGTTGCATGTACTCACTAGCACCACTATTATTATTTCCTGTCTGAAAGAAGTCCCAAAAAAGACAGCACTTACGCCTACAAAGCCTGAGTGTCATGTTTGCAGTTAGATCTAGGTCTAGATAAAGTGATTGATAATATGAATTTAAGTGTTTTGTTATATGCCGAAGATATTGTGTTGCCTGCAGTGACCGAGATTAATGTACAAAAATGTTAAATATTTTGAGTTGATTAGATTATAAATTATACATTTGATACATTATACATTTTACAAAGCAACATGAACGGCAGAGCAGCCATATAATTAAGTTTGATTTAAAGCCTCTAAAGTACTGTAGTGCTCATACATATCTTAGTCTGGTTTTTAATGAAAATATATGCTTTACAGAGCACTGCACTAAGGTATGGAATGAATAAATGAAATTGTGTCCTGACCTTAGTTTTTTTAAAACTTTGCTAAACTTTGTGATTCAGTGGTAGGGCCAATTTCACTTTATGCTGCAGGAGTGTGGGGTTTTAAGGATGCCCTTTACCCTAGTATTGTATATTGGATTTCTGGGGGTGCATAACTTTTAATGCAGGAGACTGAAGGAGGAATGGTAGTCGTGTCTTGTAAAGCAGACAAGTGAAATGGTGAGGTTGTGGACTGCCTTATTTAGTTATCAGAGGAAAGACTGACCAAAAAGATCTTTAACTGGGATCAAGCACACAGTTATCCCAAGGCAGGCCACTACAATATTTTCTGTCTGATATTAATTTTATTTTCAGAAATAACTTGTGTCAGTGTCATATAAATACAGTCAAACAAAAACTATTAAAGATCTACAAGGAATAATAGAAGGACATTTATCAGAAAGAAAGCTTAGAAACTACATTCAAATAAAAGACAATGACTATACAGAACCATGGATCAAATTAGATTTACTGTGCTCGTTTAAGAAGTGGTACTTTACCGCAGGCAGATATATATTTTCCTGGAGAGAAACTTTTGTGTGTTTTTTTGGGATCTCTGTGTTGTCAAGGATGAATTTCATTTTGTATTTCATTGTTCTTTGTACAGTGACGTATAAAAAGATCCTTTAGAAAAACCCTGATCTGTTTTGGTTGTCTTGTTATTATTGTTTACTGTCTTGTATGGGCTGGACACCAGAAAGGTGCGGGACACTTAAATAAACAATCAATCAAATACTCCTGTTTGAGTAATGGTGTAAAAGTGCCCAGTTTGGTAGGAAATTAGTCCTTTTTAAAGACGAAGCTATATATTATGACCCGTTTTTAAAGATTTATGTCTCCAGGAGACTCAGAAGGACTGTGAGAGCCACAGACAGACTGGCGAAGTCTGAAAATATTGAAAAGCGTCTAACACACTTTTGGTTTTGGTCTTTTCATGTGTATTTTTGGACAGTAAGTAAAATAGAGAATATCACGGGAATTAAAGTTTAAGTAGGTTGCACGCAGAGCAGCTACAAATGTATCAGTGCCCAGCTGTAAAAAATGTGTATGTACTTCATCTGTCACACACACTCATGATGTGCTGCTGTGTGTCTTCCAGGCGATCCACTCAGTTGCCTGGCACCATGAGGGCAAACAGTTTGTTTGCAGCCACTCTGATGGCACTCTGACCACATGGAATGTACGAGCCCCAGCCAAGCCTGCACAGATCATCACACCACATGGTAGGAGCTGTTGAATACACACAGTTGTTTACACACACACAAACACACACACACACACACACACACACACACACACACACACACACACACACACACACACACAGGCATATTGAATGGAAACCACCTATGTCTTTAAAAGCACACATTGTGGCTCAAAATCTGTCTAGTCTCAGAGATTTACAAAACAGATGGATGGTGGCAGCATTTCCGCATGTGTACAGAAACATGTTGACCACTCTGTACAAAATGTGCACACTTTTCCTGTACTTCTGCAAATTAAAATTAAATGATGTGCTTTTTTTCTCTTTTCATTATCTCCTTTAGGAAAGCAGCCTAAGGATGGAAAAAAGCCAGAACCATGCAAGCCTATCCTGAAGGTGGAATACAAAACAACAAGGGCTGGGTAAGTGTGATGGTGGACGGTAGCAAGTCCCCACCCATCCTGTGTCTTACCAACTCTGTTTTGGATCCATATCCTGTACTGAAAGCAGCCTTTCCTGTTATTCTAGCATAACAGCATATATTTTAAAAGGCCAGTCCTGTGGACTCTCCGTATGCTGGTGGAAATTAGGTGGACATTTATAGAGGCTCTTTTTGTTTTTTCTCATAAGCTTTGTTTAGCTGTGATTGTGAGATAAAAGACAAAAATCTGTTGTCTGCTGGTGGCAAATTCATTTTCATGTTTTATGTGAAAACAAAATGAAATGGCTTTGTGTAAAGTTGACGTGGGCGCGAAAGCACAAACTATTTCACTGAAACTGAATCAATTATCCTTTTTATGCCATAGTCTGCTGGAATCTCTTTTTTTCAGGTATTAGAGGACAGGGATTAATCTAGGTTTGTCATTATAATTAAAAAGTAGGCTCCTCCCAACATTCTTGAAATGGGGCCAAATCATCTCCAGAGAAAGCACAAGTCAAATTTCGGTGTCCCTCTTTAGCTATTTATCATTGATTGAACCTTGTTGCTTTTCATTTTCACAGCAAAAATACTATTGAATAGGCAATTAAAATGTTTGTGTGTGTATCCTGTACTCAGGGACCCATTCATGGTCCTATCCGGAGGTCTGTCTTACGATACATTGGGGAGGAGAGCCTGTCTGACTGTGATGCATGGAAAGAGCACTACCGTCCTGGAGATGGACTACCCCATTGTAGATTTCCTAACGCTGTGTGAAACTCCGTATCCAAATGGTGAGTTGCAGCATTTCACTCCTGACAGAATTTGATCATTTGTGTTGGAGTCTGTATTAGCCCAATGACATTATATCATTATATCTGTTAATTTTGTGCTGTCTGTTTTTTTGTTGTTGTTTTTTTGCCAGACTTTCAAGAGCCTTATGCTGTGGTGGTCCTTCTCGAGAGGGATTTAGTTTTAATAGACCTCGGCCAGATTGGGTGAATATTTTGCTTTCTAAATATGGTTTAGTTTGAGTGTTTTGTGGTGTGCATGTAACAAAGTATAACATACAGATAAACACTATGGGTCAGCAAGAGAAATGCTAATTATTGACCATATTGATCGTTTTAGTCAGCCAAGTAGACATTTCCAATTTAAATAGATTTACTTTAATACATTTATGGGGAAAAATGACTAAGTCATGATCCATCTCTTTGAAGCTGTACTAATGAATGTTAACAGAATACAAATGAGCTGTCACAGTCACTTATGTCTGTTTTTGACCTACTCTACTATATTTCAAATGTCTGATAAGAGTTTAAATGTGTAATTTAATCTCAGCTTCTTATCCCAAATGAAATTGATTTGTTGTCAACGATTATGTTTTTCTTTTTAGTTACTATGAATTATTCTTTGTTCATTGAGTATACTTTGCCTGTATTTATCATTATAGGCCAACTATATTAAAAAAAAGGGCATTTTTAATCCAAATATCTGCCTTTCTTCCCCCGATGAAATATTGACATTTTAATGCAGTTACAGCTAACACTGGCAGTGAGTGTGTATAAAGATTTCACTCAGTAAATGCAGCAATTTTGGGAAACCCAACTATCTTAATTTATACAGAGATTCAGTCCTTGATTTTGTTTGAATTGTTATTTTCAATAGTGCCCTCAATTACCTTATTTCCTCCCATTTCACTGTTGGTATTTTGAAACGTACAGTTCACTCTTAAGTTTAAAAACTAGTTAACAATCACTAATGATAAAAATTACAATCTCACAACCAGTTAGTGTAACATTTAAATGTGGTTGGTTGACTGGCAGTAAGTAGGTTGTCATGCATCAAGTTGACATAGATATACATTGATTGCTTTATTTTCATTTTTAACGCATGTTGCATTGCCTTGACAGGTACCCGATATTTGAGAATCCGTACCCTCTGACTATCCACGAGTCACCAGTGACCTGCTGTGAGTACTTTGCCGACTGCCCTCCCGAACTTATTCCTGCACTTTACTCCATTGGCAGCCGGCAAAAGAGACAAGTTTACAGCAAGAAGGTAGGCTTTAGGAGACATGTGTACATTTAAAAAGTGGTAGCAATGCAGAAAGGATATTAGTGCATTTATTAACTTAACATGTTTTTACAAATTTTTACAGGAGTGGCCCATCAGTGGGGGGAACTGGGGCCAAGGCACACAGAGTTACCCAGAGATCATAATCACTGGGTTAGTAACTGATGCACAACTTTGAATTACTTGCACTGTAAACAACGCTGTTAGCTTGTATTCCTTTTTCAAAAATGTGCTTTTCCCTTTCCAAAATAGACATGCTGATGGGTCGATCAAATTTTGGGATGCCTCTGCATGTGAGTAGTTAAAGTTTCTTGTTTTGTCTGTTTTGTATAAAAATGTGCATAAAGAAATATTTTGTGCACCAAAGATTTAGATTTAGTTTAGTAGAAAACAGATCAACAGATTGATTAAACTTCTCTATGACCTTTTCTATAGCCATAGTGAGTTTTGAAGCAGCTAAATATTCTGTTTTAGCATATGTGTACACAACAGTATCATCTGCATAAATTAATATGTTCTCTACATGATACTGTTTGGATTGGTTCTGCATAGCCAAATTAACAAGTATTTAACCTAGTGGCAGACCCAGTGTGGACTACACACTGCTTGGGAGAATATAGTTTACATAAACACACTTTATTATGTCCTATTCAGATCTGGTTGCTAACCTGGGTACATTAGCTATAGGCAGTAGATTATCATATTGTTCTAACCTCTTTTTATTTCCTCATAGTAATGCTTCAAGTGCTGTACAAGCTAAAGACTGCCAAGGTGTTTGAGAGGGCTCGGGGTAAGGAGGAGAAGCCAAATACAGAGATAGTGGAGGAGGACCCGTTTGCCATCCAGACTTTGTCCTGGTGCCCAGAGAGCAGGATGCTCTGTGTGGCCGGGGTGTCGGCCCACGTCATCATCTATAGATTCAGCAAACAGGAAGTCACCACTGAAGATGTGCAAGTGAGTAAATAGTCATTGACAATGTGCTATCAAAATATCTGAATAACAAATGAAATAAGACAGTGTTTTTTTAAATTTTAGTCTTATAATGTTTTATTTATGAGCTCAGTCTTTCACTTTCTTTTTTGGGAGAGTAAGACAGGTCAAGTTGTGACAGCATAGGGAAAAATGTTAGTTCTAGCATGATTTCATCCAAGAAAGGAGAGATGGGTGTACAGGCATTTTGAGAAGTGGAGGTCAAACATGTCAAGCCTTTTTATGTCAGTCTATTGTGAAGCTTCCTTGCTCAAACCTTCAGGGAGGCGTGCTCTACTGCACAAGATGTCATGATAACTGTAGGCAGCAAACAAGCACAACAATACTTTCAAAAAGGCAAGAGCACTTTGACGGTTATGAAAAGCTGACTTATCTCTTTATGTTGAGGTTTCAGTAACAGTGTGCCTTCTTCAGAGCTTGACTTGTTTTTTTTAATGTCATATTATTTCTTATGTTAAGCTTTTGGAGGTGCGGATGCAGTGTGAGTTTAGCTACGTGGACTCCCCCGACCCAGGAGGGGAGCAGACCCCCAACCTGCCGACGCCAGGAGCTTCCTCCAGCCCTCAGGAGACGGAGCCTCCCACTCATCCATCCACAGGCAGCAACTCCACTGATGGACCACGAGACAACATACCATGCCTCCAGTATGAACAATTACGTTGTCAAAAAAAGTAGAATTGTGCTCAGACATTTATGTGATTGGGTCACTGAATAGACCAAAAACTAATGCCAAAAAGATAATTCCAGTAAATGATATTGTCATCCATTAATTTCTTCCAGTCATCTATTAAATCCTTTACAGAATTTCTACATCAGAGCACTCTAGGGAAATTATCCTCTTTATAAAAATGTTAAGAATGATTAAGATGTTTTGACAGTAAAAAAAAAGGGGAAAGGGGGAACAGCTAATAAAGAGTGATGATGTTGTCATTGTAGCTTACCCACAAGGTGATGATTTATTTCAGGGAACTCAGTAATATGTAGCCTGCTCTCTCATCCCACTGTGTGTTTGATGCAGGGTGCGGAGCTCCCCGCTGAAGCAGTCTCCGGGCTACCAGGTGGAGCTGGTGATCCAGCTGGTGTGGGTTAGCGGGGAGCCACCTCAGCCGATCACCAGCCTGGCTATCAACTCCTCCTACGGCCTGTAAGTCTCTAAGGGCAGAACACTTGATATTTTGATCGCATTAACTTTATGCACACAATTGTTCTGACAGTGGTGGTTGTACCTAATAGCATCCTGTCACACAACTGTAAAGACCAATACATAAAAATATTCACTCACCCCTGCTGTGTTGCAGTGTTGTGTTTGGGAACAGTAATGGCCTCGCTGTGGTGGACTACCTCCAGAAGACTCTGCTTCTCAACATGGGCACATCGGAGCTGTACAGCCCATCTGACCCGTACCAGAGGCAGCCTCACTCCCCACGCAAAGCACGACAGCCCTCTGGAGGTGAGCAGCACTCCAACAATTTGTCGGTCACTCCCCATACTGTAGCTAAGTACCTGAACTGACCGCTTTGGCTAACACATCCTTAAAATAAACCCTCTTTTTTTTGTTTACTAATGTCATATTCCTGTGTGTTGCTAAAGCTTTTGATACAGTTAGCTGAATGGCCCTGACTCTGGCTTTTAGAGGTGGGTTAGAGAGGCAGGGCTGACACTTGGCATCTGCCTTGACTTCACACCATGAGCGTCGCCCCCTGCAGTAACTCCTCTCCCTCAACAGGGGGCATCACTCACAGATTCTCCATCTGTTCAATTGGACAGTGGAGCATGCATGTTAGTGATCTGTGCGCTCTGAGTATAAGTGGTATTATTTGCTGCCCTGCTGTAATTGAATAACCTTTTGATTAGTTTTAATAATAAAACAATACATCAGCCTTGACTACTAGTTTATTTTTTAGTTTCTGTCATGTCTTTTATTGTGTTTTTCTTCATCTCTCTCTCTAACGTCCTTTCATTCACTGTTTGCATTAATTCTTTTCAGTCTCAGTGGCCTGGTGCTAGATTCAAGATGCTTTTCCTTGAGCTCACTCATTGAAAAGCATTTTTTTTACTGGTGCGAACTGCAGAAATATATTCTTTTACTCTTAATGTTCCATTTCAGTTGTTTGAATTTTAGCAGCAAGGCTCTGAGACTCGAAGTTTTCTCCACTTTGTCACTTATGATTTCTGTTCATTTTTTCTGTCTGACTCTTTTTATTGTCGGTCTCTCTTCTGTGATTTGGTTAAGACATTCCACCTGTGAAGTCTTGCATGTCCAGACTTTCTAACTTATATTCTGAGTCTATGAAAAAACTACGCTCATCTCACGTCAGTAAGTCATGTTGTCTGAGAATTTCTATTCCTCCCACTGTATCATTTTTCTCCTCTAAGTATTCCCTCTTTGTAATGAAGGTACACTCCTGGATTTTGATGCACCACCCCTACATCCTCTTTTTTTTTTTTTTAAACATTTAAATTCGCAGTTGAGTTTCAAAACATCAAGAATGAACACTTGAGGGAGCTGTAACAAAATCAGGGAGTGTGTATTTAAACCCTGCCTCTTGCTTTGCTAGACAAACACTGACACCTTGACTTAACAAATTTGCATTAGTGCAGATTTTTTACTACACTGTTTGTGCAGCTACCCCTACCTTTGTTCAAATACGCTACCCTTTATTTTTTATCCATATGTACTGTAGGAATTGCTTAAAATTAGCATGAGTTGCTAATCTAAGAGTTCATTCCACTATGTTTAATCACAAACTTTGTGGCTCCCACAGCACTCTGTGATACCAACGATGGATCCAACGCCTCAGAGGACCGCTGCAAATCACCTACTTCAGGTAACCCTCTCTGAAATCTCACTGCTTCATACACATCAAACTAATACTTTTATCATTTTAAAATACATTTCATTCAAATGCTGCTGTTTGTCATGTAGGATCTACCTCACCCTGCAATTCTGATGATGAACGTAAACAGAAGTTCATACAAAAGGGTACTGTTTTGTCAAATGCTGGGTATATCCCCTTAAATTTAAGTATTTATAAAATGGCTGGAGTTATTGATTTGTCTTTTTGAACCTTATTTTCAGTGAAGTTCAAAAGCAGGCGATTTTCCAAGACGGTTGCCAATGACTTTGGTACTGTATCATCCAAATGTATTTCTTAGTACTCACTCTTTCTCTCTGAATGGCAGCGTCCTAACCACACTGTGCCTTAATCCTACGTCAGTCTGTGCATCTTGTGCCAATGAAAGAAAAGAAGCGCATTCAAGAAAAATGTGTTTTTGCTAATCATATGGTTTGGGGCTCTCCTAGTTGATTTATGATATTAATCAGGATTCTTTATCAATTGCATGACAGGAAATCTTTTGAATTTCATGCCTCAGATTTTCTATGCAGAATTTTTGGCAAAATGCTGTTGGCTGCTGTTATAAAACTGAAAATATCATGCCAAATGGGCAAATGTTACTTTTACTAACTCAAGCATAGAAAATCTGCTTCATGGCTCATTCTTTACAGTACTAATGTCTAACCATGTCACTTAAATGTGTAAGTGAATTATTTCTCTTCGACTGTACACACAGGGCTTCAGTGCAGTGTTAACTGTTTGGCTACCCACTGATTGTTTTCCTCCTCCCACTCTTTGCATAACTATGTTCACTGAATTATAATTACCTTATTTCCTGACTGCTCTTTGCTTTATTTGATATTACAGGCCTCCTTGGTTGTCTGTGATGCTTCTAAGCCTCATTTGTATTCTCAGGGTTTCTCTTGAGGGTGGTTATAGACTGTAACAGGCAACTTTTGGGATTTTTACACAATTTGGCAACACTCTTGTTAGCAAACAACAAAATGAGAAGAAATAACCAAAATCAATTAAAAATGTTTTTGGAAGCATCACATTTTTCTTAAAGTAATGCAAAAGTCAGTTTCCCCATGTGCACCATATATGTGCAGCATGTATATCCTCAACAGTTGTCCTACAGTCTGTATCACCACTCTTAAGTATGACTGAAAATCATGATTTTTTCAAAATAATTGTGCACTGATTTTTACATTCAAAACTTTCCCAAATGACTGAAATGATGAATCATCAATTGTAACTGATTTGAAAACATTCCCATTTTAGCCATTATTCGTTCCTCATAAAATAGGGATATTTGTTTCTTTTTACAGCCAAGATGTCACGGAAAATTAGTTCATCTAGTGAGCCAAAGCCAGACCAGGGTAAGCCAAAACTACTGACTTCAAGTTTCTAATCTCTACATTTTCTTACAGGTGTGTGACTTGAATCTTCTGCTTTGTAAAAGACTTCTATGAGAGTATCGCTTACTGTATGATTGCATGTTGATGTGTTATGCAGTATTGTACGCTGAGACCAACACTTTATCTTTGTTTGCACTGTGAGCAGAGGGCAAGCTCCCAAATTGGCACTCTCTCACATTTAGGAAGCGCTTTTGTTGTGTGCAAGAAGGCAGGACAGCAACCAGGATGAGCCAGAAGGGGTCCGTCTGTAGAACTAAGTCAGCTCCACTTTGCAGTGAGTGGACCAGCCATGGTCTGACTTGGGCTGAAGTGGGATAACTGTTACTAATCCCCAACACTGCTGGGGCTTCAATTCCCATTTGATTGACATATGACACTAATCCTCTCACAATGACCTGTTTCCTTCTTTTTGAGGAAGTTCCACTGGCTTGACTGCGCTCAATGTTCGAGTTTCTTTCTTTTCTTGTTTACAGTTTTTCCTTGTGAAGAACACACACATCGGGCGGAGTGTTTAGCCTTCCCCTCTGTGTCACAAATCTTTTTGTGTTTGTGCTGGGATCCCTCATTAGCTTTTTAAAGAGGGTGTAAAAGCTTGTGTTTCAGCTGCTGTCAGTGCTGTAATTAGGCATTAATAATTCCTGCTCTTTAAATACCAGTTCTTCCTTGGAAGTCACTGTATTACTACCTGCACATCTTACACATTTTTTCACATTGAGACTGTTGTTGTTGTCACATTTTAATTACGAAATTGCATCTTTCAATGTGAACAGCAAAAGCATCTCAATGTCAAAAAGCTTTTCGGTGTACACTCAAGAAAGAGTTTGTTGTTTTTTCTGTCTTGGGTTACTTTAATAAAAGTGTTTGAGGATGTGTTCCACCTCACAAAACGACGCACAACAATCAAAGCATTTGTTTGCAATAAACAGAGTCATAATAACTTAACTGAGTTTTGACCTGACGGTTTGTCCCATTAACATCTCTAATTCTGGTTTGTGCAGAGAGGTCCTCAAATAAACCTCTTATCTCTTTCATTTCACACAAATCATTTCCTCATTATCTCATTTCTGTGCTCACTGTGTTATCCAGATGCCAAGGATAACTCATTCAGCCGCTCACGTAGTTCAAGTGTAACCAGCATAGACAGAGAATCTCGAGAGGCCATCTCCTCCTTTTACTTCTGTGAGAGCTTCCCCAGGAAGACGGACAGCCAGGTCAGCCCCTGTGTGTTGGTGGGTACCACGCAGGGTTGTGTGATGATGGTGGCCCTCAGCCTGCCGCCCGGGGGGGACCAAAGGCTGCAGCAACCAGTCGGGATCTCCTCTTGCGGTAAGAGGCTGAACTGAATTGGATATCATTCCTTAAGTGTTGATTTGCATGTGACTCTGGAAAGTCCCCTGGGTCAGCTGTGACCCTAAATTATTTACCAATAGTTAAAACTGACAGTCATTTCTTACAGCACAGTCATCACTCCCAGCTCCTTATCTCACATTCCCAATAGACAGGACAGAGCCAGCTGTGTTAGGCAGGCATTAAATATGTGATACAGATAGAAGATAAAATTCAGTATAATGCAGATAATGGTGATTTTGTTTTGTCAGTTACTTTCGAACAAAAAAAAGAGAGTTCTCTGGTCTTCATAGCTGAAATGTCTTTGTGGTCTTTGGCACTGTGAATAGTTAAATTCAGGAAGGAAGTGGTGGAGGAGAGGGGTCGAGGGAAATTGTGGTAACTTGAAATGTCAGAGTGTAAGGGGGTTTTGTTTCCAAAACAGTGCATTTACCAAAAAGTTCAGTCCCACAAATCTCCCTGTAAAGTTATTGAGTCATGCACTGTATATTCATTAGAAAGCCAACTCCCCACAGACAGTGTTTAAAATTAAGCCGAAAGCCAAAAGCTATATATAACAATATTACCAAATGCCTCAACGGTCACATGGAGTTTATATGGACCCACAAAGTATATTGAGACTACATGGAACTAAACTTTAACCTGATAGTTCAGGTTGTACACCAGTCATGTGCCTTTTAGATAAGATAAAAATAAATACTTTATTCAAACCATGAGTGCAGCATTCCAGCACCTCATGCATGGTTAGCAGAAAAAAGTCACACAAAAATTTTAAAAATGCGGTAAAAAAAAAACCCTTACACTTAAATATATTGGTCATACTCATTTTTCCAGGCACTCTTGCCAGACTCAAAGGAGGCATTTTAACGATGGCCCTCCTGGACTCCACTGGAGCTCTGCTGCCCCCTTCCTATGAGTCGTGGTATGACCCAAATGCCTCCGATGAAGAGAAGGAGAAGAGGAGGCGCAGGCCAGCCTCCCCTCCCTCATCACAAGAGGGCCAGGACTCCCATTTCGTTGTGCTGTGTTCGGAGAAACAGGCCAAAGTGGTGGCCCTGCCCTCCCAAACCCGCATCTACAAACACAACATCACAGAGACCTCCTTCCTGCTGAGGGCTGATGTCGTGCAGATGGCCGGAGCTAACTGCATCGCCTGCTTCTGTGCTAATGGGCACATCATGACTCTGAGGTAATGTTATTTATCATTATTATTAATTGGGGGGGGGGGTCAAAGTAAATTTATAATTTCCCTGCTATTGAATATGTGTGATACATCTCACTTTGTGCCATGCTATTACCTCTACTAATAATGAAATCCTGGACCACTGGTATGTTTGTTTAAAATGTAAATATACATGATAAGATATTAACTTAGATCAGATCCACTAAAAAATATTGAAATTGGTATCTTTTTTTGTTTTGAAAATCTCTCATCAAACTCCAATAACTACACGGGTATAGTACATTTCTAAATATAATTTTAATGTGTCTACAAACTGTTCTCTGTAACAGTTTGCCCAGTCTACGGCCTCTGCTAGACGTGAACTACCTGCCGCTTACAGACATGCGGATAGCCCGGACGTTCTGCTTCTCTAACCTGGGTCAGGCCTTGTACCTCACCTCCCCCACAGAGGTCCAGAGGATCAGCTACAGCCAGGAGACCTGCGACAACCTGCAGGTCAGTCAGTTGTTATCAGCGAATGGGTTAGACCATGAAAATCTTGAACTCATGTTTCATTTCCAGATACTGCCAAGTATTTTGCATGACGATTTGGACTGAATCAAACTTAATTACAGTTTGTGGGTGCAGACAACCTTGCCTGAGGTGGTTTTGGTGTTTGATGAACGCAGATATATTTAGTTACAACACACAGCTGTTAATGTTTCCTGTCTCACTCAACCTTGTTCTGTGCTGTAGACTGTAGAGCCATTTGAATGTTATGGATGTCATGCTTATAACGAATCTTTAGGCTTCTAATCTTTTTGTCATTTGGCTCCAGACCAGCTACTGCATTCCTTTTTGGCAAGTAAAAATCTGGGATCTTTGTCCAGATATTACATCAAGCGTATCATGAAGTAGACAAAAACACACAAGAAGGCCAATGCAATGTACTCATTAGCATCAATTTCAAATGCCAGCGAGTTATTTTGACTTAAAAAATGGAAAAATACATAGTTGCATGAACACTTTAAAAGGCATGGATTAAAAAGAGGTTAAAAAGAGAACAGTCGAGTGCTTTATAAGTCAGTCAATATGTCTGTCAATATGTCTATGTTCCTCCAGGAGATGCTCAGTGAGTTATTTACCCCCGTGGAGACACCAGAGGCTCCTAACAGAGGTTTCTTCAAAGGCCTTTTTGGTGGAGGGGCTCAGTCTCTGGATCGTGAGGACCTCTGTGAGTACTGAACAGTCTGTAATATTAAGCCTCAGCTATGATTTCTAGTTCATCATGTGTATTTCTGCTTAGTTTCAATGCCACTGGTTTCCTATCAAAGCAACTAGTCAGGGGGATTTTGGGGATGGCATGGGTGATGTTTCAGATTTTAAATTTCTTTAACCACCAAGGTATCATTTGACTTGATAATTGATTTCTGTTTTTGTCTCTGGTAGTCGGTGAAACAGCTTCTGGTAAGGCTTCCCGAAGCCTGGCCCAGCACATCCCTGGCACCGGCAACATGGAGGGCATGAAGGGTGCAGCTTCGGGGGTTGTTGGAGATCTGGCCCGCGCCCGGATAGCTTTGGATGAGAGAGGGCAGAAACTGGGAGAGCTGGAGGAGAGAACAGCTGCCATGATGTCCAGCGCAGATTCCTTCTCCAAACATGCTCATGATGTACGCACTTGGCATCTGTTTAAGCAAGTTTTTTGCGCATTAACTCCATTGTTTTTAACTCTCATTTATTCCTTTTTTTTTGCCCACAGATGATGCTGAAGTACAAAGACAAGAAGTGGTACCAGCTCTGATGGCAGCGTGTGGAGCATCGGACTCTAATTACACACACACCAGTATCTCTGAGGAGCTGCAGGTCCCTCTTCTTCTCTGTTTCTCTCCATGGGGGTTCTGCTCAACAGACTCATGCTTTTATTCTCAGCACAATATCACATACTCTGCATTACCTCAGTCACCAGAGGACTGCCGCAGAGTAGACACTGGCCAACCCGACGTAACGAGAATGGAAAGAAATGGAAGAAGAGAAGCTCCTAGGAATCTCTCTTTCCATTTCACCCGAGAGCGATGATATTCATTTAACGTCATTTCGCAGGAAAGGAGAGACGGGACCTTACATATCCATCAGTCATGCAGTCATTTATAAATATATATATATGTATATATACGTATATATGCATATATATGTATACATACACACTCTGCTATTTAGTTGTGAAAGAGGAAAGACAATTCTGCAAAACATGTACTTGTAGTGGCCTGATTGCAATTGTTATTTTCCTTTCTCTGCCCTTTATGCCAAACGCAATGGACTTAAATGAGGAGAAAAGTCTGAAGAAATCCCTGTCCTTCAAATCTAATCAAGTCAATGATGATGTACGTTTCTATAGGAATGATTGAATCAATGAAGGACTCGTGTTTGTTTGTTTTTCTGGTCTAAATTATTTTGAGAGTTTGATTGCTATGCTTTTGTCAGTCTGTTTTTGTCATTTTGTGTCCAGAAAGGGCCTTTCAAGCACTTAGAACAGTAGAAATATGGACAGTGAGATGATGAATCTATTGCCTCTCATCGAATAAGGGCTGGTAGTACACTAGTTCATCACCAAGCATTTCTTTTACAGCATTTTCCCGCTGAGTTTTTTTTAGGTGAGGCAAACTAATTATGTGTTTTCTGAAAGTCACTTTGGTTTTATTTTAAATTAGATTATTTATTGGAACAGAATAATAGATAGAAAGTAAAAGAAGTTTCTATGTTGGGCATTAATTTTTTTTTTCCTTTGTCAATTAAATGCGCAAAAAGTGCTGAAAATGTTTACCCCCAATGAAGAGTTTACATTGATCTATGAGAAAGATTAAAAAAGTTGATACACTGGAAAAACCCCTGAAGGTCTTATATACTCCTAGCTTTCATGGGGCCGTAGCTAAGTCATGGACGTGAACGATCATGTGTTGAAGGGCAAGACAAAGATTGTCCGTAGTATAATTAGATTGCATAAATGTATATTTTGGTTACAATTCTGAGTTTTTTGTGATAAAGATTCTATCTATACATGATTATTCAAATTCATTTTTGGCATTCTGTCAGAGCTGAAGTTGATTTTTGTCTCGTTTATCACTGTGTAGGGGGAAAAAAAGCATGTGTCTCTCACAGCACAATGGAAACTGTAATGCCGTCTTCGTATTCGTAGCTGCCAGTAGAAATGACCGAGCACCGCAGAGTGTTCCACACCGTGCGACTGGTCATCTCTCTCAAAACCATCCACTTATAAAACTGTTTTCTCTTCTGCCTTTGCCTCATGACGCATATATGCTAACCTCTACCTATGTGTATATCTGTGTGTTTGTGAACATACATATATTCAGGGATATGTGTATGGGCGCCAATATTTATAATACTACATAGATACAGTGTATTACAATAGGTCTTTTGAGGTTTTTGTTTTTGCTTGACAGTGTTTTTCAATGTGATTAACTAGAATTCTATTGTAATTAGATTTCTTTTTCATGAGGTGCAAGGATATGCTGCTATTTGTGTCAATGTAGGAGCATTATCTGTTGGTCTTTTAATTTGGAAAAGAGAGACAAGACTTTGTCAGTCCAGATTGCTGCCAAATGTTGTAAATAACGGGACAGCTGGACACAAATCTGACAGTGCAGGTTCAGGCAACGTGACATACCGTACGCTTGCGGCCATGTTCTTTTCCGACACCAAAGAGCTTAATTTCACAAAGTTGTCTTGATTTTTCCCAAATGGCAAGAGTCGATCTGGATACTTTTAACAGCGCTCTTGAGTCCAGAAGTCTACTGTGTGTAAGGGGAAAGTAGATTGGCTTTAGCTTCTTCTTCTGGCCATGCCACCCTCATTACTTTCCCAAACTGCTATACATGCGTTCAGAAGACAGAGACAGTGAATTTGAAGAGTTTAATTCCAAAATGAAACAAATCATGTAATATTTGACTCATGGAAAGTTAAGGTTGGAGACACAGCTTTTCTTAGATTTTAGAGGATTAAATCATGTATACTTTAGAGATATTGACTTCTCAATTACACCAAAAACGTTTTATCTAAGATGGATACAGCATTTTGGAATAAAACCCTTCACTTTTAGCTGGCTGATTTTAATCTACTCTACTGTATACTACTGAGATAAACCCAATTGAAAGAGCAGTTATGTGGGTTTTGCACTATTTTTTGTACTTTAAATAATTTTGTTAGTATGATTTTTAATGTGCTTTTTTTTTTGTCCCATTTTCTTGTTTTTGAAAGGACCAAAACATGACAGAACCTATGCTTATCTATGTCATTTGCCAATTATGCTGATTGCTTCACTCTCAGATTTGTTTTCAATGTCAGGTTAATGATACTATGATATATTTATATATTTGAAAACAAATATATATATACTTTTAATTTCAATAATATATTAAAAAAATGAATACCTTTAATGTAATTTTGGGATAGAATAACTCAACATTAATGTCCAAACAATGGTTGTGCATAATTAACATTATCCAAATTTGACAATAAAACATTTTCTGGTTATATATTCAACAAGCTCATCTCAGATTCAAGCTTTGCTACTGCAGGAGGGTCGTCTCCTCTTGGTGGGCCGCTGAGTCTTTCTACAAAGTGTGGCCTCAACTTTAAAGTGCTTCAGTTTGCAACATATATGTCCTAAATGGTCTCTTATTGCACATTGAAGGATGCATGATATTAAGTGTTTACAAACTTGAAACAACCATGTATTATCCCTCTTAGAGATTGTCTGTTTTGGCATTTGTATTTACCACCATGTTGAACAAAACTGAAGTTCTCTCATCACACATCAGAGACGTGTCCCATTTTCATTTGATCATGCCAATTGTATAAGTGTGAGAGATTATATTTATTTTATTGGTACATCTGTTTATGTTACTGTTTGCTTCATGAAAAAAACTCTTTGCTTTCCCTGCACTGTAGAAATGCATTGAAATCGATGCTCGGCTCACTGCGCAGTGCAGGAGAGCTAAAGGGTTTCTCCGTCACCATACTTCCATCCATCCATCTGTCTTCTGGGATGAATATCTGTGGAGTTGCAGTATTTTCTCATAGTAGGCAATTTTTGTACAGTTTTATTAAAATAAATTTCACATGGATGTCTGACTTAATCTGCTGCCACAAACAATTTAGACTGTAGATACAGTATATATAGATATTATTGTGCAATGGAAAATAAATGTAAAACCAATCATAATCTGTTTTGTCTTTGTGTTTTCTGTGTCATCTCTTCCTGTTTGCTCACTGGCATCATTTTAACATGAATACTTGACCGTGTTCCTATATGGGACACATCCGCCCTCAGGTCAGAGGTCATTTTCAGCTGCTGACCAAAAACACTGCTGCATAGTCCGACCCTTCTTTGAACCTGAATTATCATGAGGGGCAACATGCTGCCTTTCTGATTGATAATATAAATACTTTTGTCAGCAATGAAATTCATGTACTATTTTATGAAATGTATGAAATGTGAAAAGGCTATGTGCTATCTGAATAATGTGGCTAACGTTATTTTTTGTTGCCGATTTTCACTTCAGGGTCAGATAAACTTCAAATTGTGAACAACATATTGTAACTGTTAATATAGATTAGATAGATAGATAGATAGATAGATAGATAGATAGATAGATAGATAGATAGATAGATAGATAGATAGATAGATAGATAGATAGATAGATAGATAGATGTTAGTGTTATTTTTATATCCAATATTTGGCCCCATGTCATTTACCCTTATGTTTTTTTATGTCAGATATAGCACACGGCCAAGCATTGTTTCCTGTGGACATTCCACAGTTTATGAAATCCAGATGTATGTCAGGCTAAGTTTATGGGAACCTTATAATTGAATAATGCATAATATCAGTAATATTTCTGTTTGATTGAATGATGTGGTCATAATAAACATGGCATCTTGTTTTTTAAGTATGAATTTAAAACTAACGAAGTGAACATTTGAAGGATTCAGTTTGTTGTTTTTTAAATCTGTCATATCAGAGGTGCCTATATGGAGAGTGAAAGAGGTTTTCCTGTAATCTGTAATCATTCTGCATGTTTTACTGGCTATTAAAAGATCCCCTTCAAATCTGCTTTCAATGTAAGTGATGAGGGACAGAATCCACAGGGGGTCCACACAGTCATTTTGTGCAGAAATGCATTTAAAACTTTATCTGAAGCTTATATGAGGTTAGTCATATCAAGTGGATATCTGCCATATTTACAGTCATTTTTTAGCATAACCTTCCCTCCTTGTGTTTCCTTGGAGATTGTTTGAGCTGTGGTGGAAGTATAGTAACAAAAAACAGGGACTAAAAAGACTGTAACATTGAAAGATATCTTCCTGATTTCACTCATTTGGACGACTGAAGCTTTAAATTTGCTCCAGATAAACTTTTAAATACATTTTGCACAGAAGGGGGCTTGTGGACTTTGTCCTCCATCACTTACATTATAAGTGCATCATGAAGGAATCTTGTGATTGTCCGTATGAACAAGAGGAATGATTACAGCAACAAAAACCTATTTCAGTGTTCATTTGGGCACCTGACTGTTGTTTTAAGACAGACTTGGAAAAATTGTGAATTTGTTTTGTAAGCAGTGTTGGGGAGTCACTATAACGGCTTTAAGTAATTTAATCACAAAACTGTCTAATTAAATTACAGTTACTTTTAAAAATGTTGATGATTAAAAAGGGGGTTCTGAAGTCAGACCTTTAAGATATTGCTCAGGAGGAGGTTTTTTCCCTAATATTTTAAATATTTAACATGTTACGCCATGCATATATTACTGTTTTTAATTCTTCGAAATCATTATTTTATTTATTTATTTGTAAATAAATCATGATGTGGGCTTATTTGGAGCACACATGGACTTAAATGGTGTCACAGTACCAATTAAGCCAATGCTAGACTTTTGACTTTTTTCACAAAATATCTTTATTTTATATTCCAAAATCTACATGAACTTATAAATACATTTTCAACTGAGAGATAAATCTTGCTTTATAAGAAACAATCTCCCTTATAAAACATGTCGATATCCATGAAAAACACCTGAACTTAGATTTTGGTGGGCTTAATGTGTACACAGTTGAAAAAATGTGTTAGAAAATTAGAAAGTAATCAAATGTTATAAGTTAAATAATGTAATAAGTAACCTAACCTTCCCAACCCTGTTTATGGGGAGAAAATAAGGAAATATTTAACCCATTTCTAGAGTCCTGCATTTCCCAGAGTGTCCTGCAGGTGTCGCCCGTCGTCCAGCGGGCTTTAACACTACAGCAGCGACTGAAGCCTGAGCATCATCATCATCCTCATCATCCTCACACTGACTGAGACGGCGGAGGAAGCGGAGGGACAGCAAAGTTGAATCCTGGAGGCAGCCAGTCATGCACAAAGTAAGCCACAGTAAACCGGTGCACACAGAAGAGATGTAGAGACTTTCTTTTAAATGCTTTCTTCTCAACGAGCATGTTATAATTAGTTGTTATCTATCTATCGTCTTCAGCTGCAGCGTCAAACCTTTTTATTTATTTTTTGTGCTCCCGGATTTGAAATGTTTGATGGACCTTGAGCGTCGCGATGAATGAAACAAAGAGGATGGATGCAGTTTGAGAAGACGCCGACTGTTAATGTTACGGTGCTTTTTTTCTTCTTTAAAATACCTTTTCCTCTTATATCTTTGACAGAAGATAACTTCACAGATACGAGGATTACTCCGGCTCTTCTCACCAGCCAACTTTACCTCCGTCGACGACAGAAAGTATAGCTACTTAGACGCTTAAAAGAAGTTAAATACGTATTATTTGGACTATTTTTGGCTTCAAACCAACCAATTGTTTCATGAGGGGTATTTTTTTACCACCTTTCACTTAGACTTTAACTTACACTTCAAAGAGGTGTCAAAGGACATCAACAGGAGAGACTGAACCTGTCTTGCTGTCACTGTTTTTTGCTCAAAGGTACTACGGCAGGGCAGATTGCTTCAACCAGGATTGGCCTGATTAAATAAAAGAGGGTTTTCCACACTTATGTTAACCCTCTGCTCTTTACAAATATGCATTCACAGTGTTTTCTAATGCTCTTCCCATATCTAATAGATGTGTCTGCTTTGGAGAATTGAACTTGGGGGACTGTGTGTAAGGTTGGAGTCAAGTGGACCACAGCTCCCAGCAGCAGCAGCAGCAGCAGTGTGACTGGAGATGAGGGTGATGGTTTGCACTTAAGGTAGGCCAACCTACTGTAATATTTTGTCTCAAGATGAGCCAAGGGCTGAACCTCGTCCTGGACTGGTTGTCAAAGCTCAATCTGTCTCAGTATGTGGAGTCATTCATTGACAATGGGTACGACGATTTGGAGGTTTGCAAACAGATTGGGGAGCCAGACCTTGATGCCATAGGTGTCCGAGTTCAGTACCACAGACACAGGCTCCTCACGGCGGTGCAGCAGCTGAAAGAGGAAGATAAAAGGAAATCATCTGGCTACTATTTCACCTTAGAGCCTCTGGATGCTTCTACTTGCCACCACAGTACTTTACACTCAAACAGAGAGGATGACTTCAGGACATTCAGGCCACACACGGGAATACACCAGCCCTCCTGTCCTGGAAACCATAACCCCATACTGACAGATTGTAATGACTTTGTGACTTATCCCAAACTGAAGCTCAAAGTACTGATAAGGGATAAACTTGCAAAAGATGGAATCAACCTCGGAGAATCACCCTACACCCATAAGGTAGGCACATTTTACTTCCTTACAACAAGGTGATACTGAATGCCAGCTCTTCAAGTGCTGTCTTGTAATTTAGCACGCTTACTGTGGTATGTCTGTGATGAGGAGTCTGTCTAATTTCTTTGATGGTGCTGACTGCCAGTGATTCTTCCTTATTGGTCCAATGATGCTTTGGTATTTCTGGCTAGTGGCCAAGATTGACTCTTACTGGAAACTGAAGCAATTTGTATGTTTAGTAGCATTCAATAGGATTCAGTAATCTTTTATCATCAGTATACTTGTTTATTTGTCTCTTTAATCTCACAGTATAATTGAGCTAGTCAGGATTTAGCTTCTTTCTTTTAATCATTGTAAATCAATGTTGGAGGCTTTTGTTAGTTAGGTCTATTGATGGTTTTTATTTTACTTTTTTTTCATTACAATTTAAAGACTACACAATTCTAATCTAATTTACTCACAACATGTTCAGGTTAACAGATTATACACCTGATGGCAACATAAGGACTGCCGAATGACCTCTTGGGTTGTATATTTACACAGTGAACATGATGATAACGAGTGTCGGGAGAAAAGTTTTTCCATTTAAGATAAATTGTATTATGTACTTGCATTCGTTTCTGGTCTGTTGAGGCCGATGTTGGTGAAAAACCGTTATTGAGGCTCATAGTTTAGAAATAAAATTTTAGATTTCATAGAATTAATCACTGACTTTTTAATATTTTAATGCCATCCATGTGTAGATGGTTGTGCAGGAATATGAAGAAACACACCATAATGCAAAACAAAATACTAAAGATGTCTCTGATGATGAATCTGCTACTGTACTTGTCACTACCACTTTTTCGATTATTTGATTAATTATTGGGCCTATAAAATGTCAGATAATAGTGAAAATTGCCCATTGCAATTTTCCTAAAGGTAATATCTTCAAATTTACCATCGCATAACACAACAGAAGGCATCACATTCTTACAATTGTGAAGCTAGTAGGGGCGATTTTTAGCATTTTTGATTGAAGAATTAATTAATTAATCAAAATAGCTGCTGATTAATTTTCATCTTATGTATTATTTCATTAATGGTTTCAGCTGTACTGTATTTAAGTGTCAGTCAGCCTAGGATTCAAAGTAGTAATGCTTTTAGATAGCTTTGGTGGTGTTTGTGATTGCCATGATCAGTGGAGTCTGTATACTACACTGTTTACACATAACCAACACGCAGGGATTAAAAATGACCTCGGCAGGCAGATGTCAGGGCAGTGGGACAATGGATCAATCTGCCACGATGACAAATGTTTATTCCACAGATGACACATTTACTGGCAGCATGGCATTTTTATTTCTGGTGATCTGCTCTGTTCTCTAACAACTTGTCCAGTCTGCCAGCTGCAGAGTCTGCAGCAATTAATTAATTGCAGAGGATGGCTTTTCTACTTCGGCTTCAACCAAATCTATTCAGAACATAATACACTCAGTGAAAGGTTTGAGGCCTGCCAGCTGGAAATCTGAGTGGCGCATTTGGCTTATTTCCAACAGTCTGTCACTATCAGAGGAAGGTGTGATGGACGGATTTTATTATATTGCAGAAAATGATTATTTACCATTGGGCGGTGTATGGTGTATGAGTCTGTTTCATATGTGCTGTAACAGACTGTTGTAATTAATCCCTGCTAAACACCAAAATCTTTGCATTTTCAAACCTTAGGCACAGTTTGTGTTCTCAGCACTCTCTCGCACTAGAATCAATCTCGTCAGGCCTCAAGTCACATTCTCGTGTCCGAACCAAAGTTTGTTCGGACCAGTCAGCGTGGCATATCCAGCTGCTTCGATGGATGTATTATAAGAGCTGGATATGGCGTTTTTTGATCCAGCGGTAACTTGTCATTGGAACCAGCAGGGGAAACACTACTGCACATATTCATATGGGCGCTTAACACAGTAAATCCATAAACTAGAAACTTTTTTTGGTGTATGCACCAGCCGAGCAATTCCTATAGGACTGAATGGGCACCATTTTTGGTCGGGAATCCAGCTTTTATAATACATCCATGGCTCCAAGTTATATGCTTGTCTGAACCACAGTTTGTTTGGGCCAATCTGTGTCGCAAATCCAGCTGCCTTGCCTCACCTGCTGTGATAGATGGTGATGGACAGACAGACAGATGGTTCATCCAATCACCTGCCAAGTATCTTTTGAAAGTGCCCTTTTCCAAATAGTTTCTTCTGAGATTGGTCTGTATAAAAATCCATCTGGTGCATTAGCTTAGTGGCCCTCAGCCAAGAGAGAAGTTATTCTTTTAATGCACATTCACAGCACTTAAAGTTCTCAGGTAGCATGCCTGATGTCAGACACTGAACAGTTTTAAATTCATATAATGCTCAATCCAATACATATCAGTCCATATTTCCTCCTGGGCAACTTTTCAGGCTCGCAAATCTTTTATTGCTTCATTCCCTGCATTCACACACTCATCTTGGTTTCATCTCTCCTCAGCACTGTTTTAAATGCTGCTCAACAGCAATGAATACGGTCTGAGGGACAGTCGAGCAAAGTGCAGCTTTCCAGTGTGGTCGAACTGATCTTTTTGTTAATAGAAACCAAAATATTGAGCGTGCTTTACTAGAGTGCCTATAAACAAGCTCTCCTACTGTGCAGCTCTGTCTACCCATAAAACATGCAGTGCAGCAATGTTTGGCATTTTTTCATAAGTCATAAGCTTTAAAATAGTTGCACTGTACTTACTTTATTGTATGGTGGTGGTCTGCTCCACTGCTACTGCACTGTACTGTACTGTTCATGAAAGATTCAGATGCGGGAAACTACTAAGTGCAGAGGCACTTTGTGAATCACTTCCATCCCTTTTGTAGGTTACAACTGATACAGGCACAGTTAGATTCACCCAGAAAAGTTTTGTTAATTCTCCAGATTTAAAAGCACCATTGGTTCTGTAGTCAGCAAAAGCCATGCTGGAGTTTTAGGTTCATTCCCAGGCCAAAGCCTATTATAGATGTTCCTGGAAGAGATTTTACAATAGTGCATGGGATGCTTATGCTCTTGTAGCTAGCTGATGCAGCCTTTACAGAGTTCAAATGACTGTCACTATCAAATCTTTTAGGTTTAACATTTATTTCAAGCCTTACACTGTGTGCTTAGCAATGGAGTATAATGACACTCTGCATTTCAGTAAGAAATAGGCCAACCTGTTTGTTACATTAAATCTGGTCCATTCGCTCTTAAGTAGTAAGTCGTTTTAAGGACATGCATGATCATTTACATTGTGCATATTGAGCTCATCAGCAAACATTAAACTTTTTTTTTTTAAATAACACAACAATCAGGTCGTGTTTTTGTGATTCCACCATTATGGAGCAGTTTGGCCTTACAGGTTCATCAGATTTAGTTCATTTAATGGTTGCAGGATGCAGGTATGTAGGCCAGTACGGCCCATTTTCTCAACAGAAATAGCATACTGGAGCTTCAGGCCAAGTTTGACTCTGCCAGCAATTCTTTTCTTTCCATAAATGTGCTCAGAGCAGGTCGATATATCAGTATAAAGTCAATAGGATATTGTCTGAGATTTTGGTTAATGTACAACTGTTGTTGTTTTTTTGTTAAGTTTTTTTGTCTTAATGGCCCCAGTGCCATAAAGTGACAATCAATGCATAGTAATAAAGACATAAATGAAAAGTGATCTATTGCATTTAAAAAACATTTAAATATCCATTATTTCATACATACTAGTTTCACAAATTCTAAAACTCCTATTTTTTTAACTTATGTAACAAACATTGAGCATATTTTTAACCTTATTTATGTGTAATCTATCTATAAAAAACAAAAACCGTATGGGCCGTCCCCAGATCCTGCTCAGTTAAGGAATTGCAGTGGTTTGGATGTAATTCCACTATGCCTCTGTCTCTGTCTGAGTTTGGTAGTGCAATCAATTCCCAATGAGCAATGTGATTTTCAGACTATTCTGCACGCATGACTGGTTCACAAAGGCCTGCAGGACCTATTAGTGACTTTGAGAGAGAGGGTGAAATTAATGATTTTGAGAGAAAGACAGAAAAACAGTAATGCGATTAAAGCTGGTTGAGCTTTGAATGACCTAAACAAACACCTGGAAAAAACGTTTTACTGAAAGTTAATTTTCACAAAATGTATAATCAATTCTAGAAAAATGCATTAAAGAAGTAAATACAACCTTAAACACAATTATTAAGATGTTCTCCTGAGCCATGAATTATTTACAGTCTAGTGTTTTGCTACTAAAGATTTGTGTGGAAACGTGACACAATCCTGGGTTAAACTCGTCACATCATAGAAATAAGAGAGTAGAGTTTTGAGTTTGAAAGTAGATTTAAATAATTAACACAGAATACTTTCACATCTACAGTATACTGGCTACATGAAGCTGTTCTATGCTACAGGACGCCTTTAGTTGGCCTGTATCTTCAAAATGTCATTTTGCATACAAATATTAAAGTAGACTGTAAAGTGCAAACAGCATTCACATATTGTCCAACCTGATTTAAATTCTCAGTACTAAAAGGTAAACAGATTTTGACTCTCACATTAAAATTTCAGTAGGTAGAAATGGGATGCTCTTTCTTGCTGCTGCCTCGCCACTTAATGTAGACTAAGATTTTAAAATATTGCATTTAAAATGATATCAAACATTTTTCCAGCTGAAGTTAAAATGGATGTTTATTGTCTGCTACATATATTCTGCTCTACATATCACATGTCCCGTTTTTATTTGAGAAATAAAAAAAATAAAAAAATTCATGTTTTTATATTTTGGAGTTCATGATGGAAACTCATCTCTTTTGGAATATCATTAGTGTGCTGTCTACATAAATGTAAAACTTTTTAACATCTTTTTAACACGCAGCCAATCAAATCACTTATTTTTGCCATAATTGCATAAAGCAGTAAATTCATCGTTCTGTCATAGTCGGTCGCGCTGACAGCCCACATTAACTTTCCTCCATCAGTCTCTTTCTCATCTAACTTAAAAACATGAAGACATCTAATTTTGCACCATAACTTGTTGAACGAGCCTCAAAACAAACATTCACTTTGAGAAACGACCCTGTTAACATCATTTTGCTCACTAGATAACTAATTTAGCCGGCCAGCTGCATCAAATGAAACAATATAAACTTACAAAATGTCACTTCAGTCACTAGAGATGTGGTCCTTATTGTACCGCTGCTAACAACACCATGTCGGCCTGTGGCTTGTAAACTGCAGCACAAGTTTGTTTATTTTGTCTCTCCTTTCAATGCTGGAATACATTTGAGTTTTTTCAGGGGATTTTTTGTTTAGAAGAAAATTTAGAAAACATACGGTTATTGTTTTCACCGCAAAAGGGAACGACTAAATGTGGTTTCAGTTGGACTTTAACTTCAGCAAGAGCACATCGAGATGATTAGAAAGCTTTCAAAAATTATATTAAATAATTACTTCTGTCATTTGCTTGCAAGACATACGGGCAAATTGTTTCTCACCCGAGCCCTGCAGGGAAGGACTCCATTTATAACTGTCTTCACAATGAGCTTCAACTCCCCACAAGGCCTCATTGCGGTGCCCGGTCTGAAAAACAGCCTTAGAATAGGGAACAAATCTTAGTTGTTCAGAAGATTTCCCTGTGTTGCTCTGCCAGAGTATCCGAGGACAAGCAAAACCAGCAGGCCCCTTTTGACAGAAGAAAAGCCAGCATGAATAGAGCCTGGCGAAATACAAGCACTGCAGCAGCTGACAGCTGTCTCTGCCTTTGTCACTCTAAGATGGAGACTGAAAAGAACAGTTTTTGTTGAACGCTGTGAGTTTTAAAACACCAGCAACAGATTTTACTGCAAGGACCAGGGTAGCTGGTATCGGTCAGGAGAAGAACCTGTAAATGAATGAGAGAAATGGTTTTATAGTGGTTTAATGTTTGATGTCTTCAATCATCTATCTTCATCCATCTGTTTACTTCAGCGATTGATGTATGTTATATTTGAAACAGCAAGGTAACTTAGCAACCGCCTTGCCTTACATGCACACACATAAACACCTCCATGTTTCTACAGTAGCTCAGAATGGACATACCAAAAACTGGCAATAGAGAGTTTTATGCGAATTTCACATCCACAGTAGTTTCCCGACATACCTGGATGGGGAGATTGAAGGGTATTTAGTTAGTTACAATCTGCATCCTCCCTTCTAGATACCAGTAAATCATACACACTGGTCATTTAATAAGCCAAACGTGAGCGGCAGTGGTTTATCATTTCAATCCACACTGACTCTGACCTGCACTCAGTGTCTCTGTCTATCTGTCAGCATCTGAGAGCTGAGAAGACAAACAGCCTCCTTCAGGCTGACTGACAGCTTAAAAACTTACTAACATAAATGTTGGCTTCACAGGAAGAAACCAACACAGTTTGTATTTATTGATTGATTGATTTTATTTCCCTGCCCACTGTAGCGAGCCCTGGTCAATCAAGCAGTAATAAGGGCAACACATATATACAGCAGGATGTTCATTTGACTTAAACAGCAGCCTGTGGAAATAATATTTGACTATATGTGTTAGAGGAAAACTTCATTTATGGAGCACTTCTCAAAATCCAAGTTACAAAGTGCTTCATATGGCAGAAAATCATGAAATAATTGCAATATAAAGAACAAATATAAACAATTTGATGAGTAAAAACAATTTCAATGTAGGAAAAAAGTAAGAATACACAAACCATACTTAAAGGAGATAAAAACAGTTCAAGGAAAATTAAAAACTAAAAGAGATCACAGATTCAGCCGTAGAATGGCATCTTGACAGTGTGGTTTGATACAGTTGATAAAATGAAACTTTATTTGGAAGTGTGGTTGAGCAGGTAGATCAAGCAGCAGAGAAGTGACGGTGAATGCGAATGAAGCAGAGGAAAAGGTTAGTAGTAAGTCGTCAGTCTGGCAGTAAATGTACAGTACAGACTACAGTGTGTCCGTTAATAAACGATTCAGCTTTTCAAGACCAAGAAAAGACTCATCTTTTGTTTCCCAAACTGCTGCAAGGGGAGTTATCTCAGACGTCAGCAACAATGGGCTACCTTAACCTGACCAGGCTCAAAAGTGGACCAGCTATTCTCGTTTTAGTGTCAATCTCAGCCTCTCCTACTATAATATAAACAGCAAATGGAGAAACGTCTGGCTGCTGAGTCTCTTGAGTGTGGCTCAGCTGCCCCCCCTCTCCCTCCACTTCCCTCTGCTGTCACCCCCAAGCAGTCAGCCTCAGGGAAACACTGCCCTGAGAGTCTGATATTATGAGCTGAGTGACTTTCACTGTGTTCAATCATGCTCCATAGCTTTATGATGTACAGTATGTCAGGCTGAGTGTGTAATAGCAATCATATATTCACATTTGCTTGTGAGTCTGTAGTGTGATCCTTATTATTGTTATGTCCTCTATCCATTACTACTGTCTTCTTGCTTATGGACTGAAGGGTACAAGGCCTACTTATGGACTTTCTCCATGTAATGTCAGAATAGATTAGGTCAACCCACTGGGCCATTACAGGAATATTGCTGGATTATTGCACTGATGGTGCTGAGAGGGAGGGGAGGGGGGGGGGGGGGGGAGAATAGTATCGCACAGAGCACTCAAAAGCTTAACATGCCATGAACATGCTTGTCACTTACAGTTTCAGATTCAGTAAATTCCTGTCCATCTTGTTACTTGTGCAGCAATCTGCATTTCTCCTCCTGAGGATGTTCAAGAACTAAAAAAAACAGGACTGTACAAGGGCAGCTGTCATTGTACCAGCATGTACTCAGCCACTGCACATTACATCAGCGTGTGAGTGATATTAGGGATGATATGTTTTATATGTTGTTCACACAGGGAATACTGCTCTATGTATAATGTAAACCCCCAATGTTAAGCACGGCATAATCACTGACCTATATTTGTGACTCTAAGATTAGTCAGTGGTCAGTGGACTGGGGGGGGGGGTTAAGGATAAAACCTAACTAATAGCTCATTGTTCTGTCTAGATTCGTCTATCCAGTTTATTTCCGTTGTCCAATTTCCTCTGTTCTCATATTGCCTTTAAACAGAAATAATTCAAAAGAGCATCTTGCCCCAGACAAAAAAAACAGAAACAGAAAAGTGCATCATGAACTCTGTCACCGTTTCCACCCTTAACAATAAGCTCTAGTAAGGAGGGGTTTTATTTCTATTTTTTTTTCTCTTTTCTAATATATACAAAGTTGTTTTGTTGTTTTGTGTACATATTTCCCTCAAGCACTGCCAGCTATTGACACACTCCTCAGTTTCCAGCCTTTATCTCCCTGTGGCTTCAGCTATTGTATGACAATGCTAAGTAGGTCTTTGAAACTATGTGGTGTTCGGTGAATTTAAATCACTGTGTGGAAGAGAAAGACGTGCAGCAGGAGGTTTAATTTAAGTCTGTATAAGACGTACTACTGGGTGGTCATTTCATTTGCTTTGTGATATTCAAAAAATGAAGTCAGGCTCATATTATTTAGTATTTTATGTTGGATTGATCAGACTTGCTCAAGGATCCCACCCAACATGACTTTTTTATGTCATATGATGGTGTTTTCCATGCTTCAGTGAGATGATGCAGACTGTCAGAAAGACTCACATGGTAGTAAGAAATATTAAATATGAATTGAAATTTAATGGAGACGATTTCCGCAGTCAGTGAGAAGATTATTTATCTCACCATCCATGATGACTGGTGTTTTTTAATAACCATTATATCTCTCTCTGTTCATTTGAGACGATAAATGAAAAAACGTAACGTCCTTTAACACAGACTTTTGATCCGTTATAGATTTTTGTGTAGAAATATGTTCTTGAGTGGCTCGTTGGCCCTAACCAGGGCGTTGCATCATCACCAAGCACGAGGAGGTCTTTAAGCCACACTACATTGACCTTCATCACATTCCATTACAAGGGTATAACTGCGCTCTCTGCGGGGCTATTTTTACTGCACGTGCAGCTTTGGCCATTTCAGCAGGGTTAGCAAGTATTTTCAGTCAGTCAAGCAGAGGAGCCCATTTGTTAGAGGTAAAGGGCTTCTCCCTCAAAGAGAGGCACCATTACTCTAATGCAGTTATATGTTTCTTTTGTTATTTATTTATGTGAACGATTCAGCGTCTTGCATGATTACATTCATTGTATTGGTACATTGTGAAGGTTTTGTATACCAGAACTCAGAGGTTAAAGGTAGAGTTGATGGCTTTTTATTTCTTAAAAGCCAATTCATGTGTAGCAATTCACCCACAATTCATAACAATTTACAATGGAAAAAGAGTCAATTAAAATTAATAATTTATAGCATATAGTTTTCATGTTAGCTAATATGCATATGTGTCACTGAGAGGCCTCGTAAAAACACATTAACAGCCAAAATGTAGTCATTCCTTTATTGTTTAATTGAACGACTTTAACATCTGCTTCTAATATTCATTAAACCAACACTGATACCAGCCTCAGCCTAATGAAACTGTCTAGACACCCTTAGGCTAACTGCAACTGCAACACTATTTTTTGGTGCCAGTGTTCTGTTGTTGCCAGAATATTTTTCCTTCATTATCGATAGTAGAGATATTATAATTTATGGGTCCTGTATTTTTTATTTATTTATTTATTTTTAAGTAGGTCATATATTGATTGAATCTTCTAATCCATAGTACTAGCCAAAAAATGTATTTCTTTTCCCCTGGCCCTCACACATAACTACTGTACAAGTCCCCCCCATTCAAAATACAAAAAGGATGAGAAGAAACTACACCCCTCTCCTACACATCTCTGTCAAATCTCTGCAGGTTTTTGGCAGTCAGCTTTAAAATTCATTTCGATTCATGTCCTTTTCTTTTTCGGGTCAGATAAGCTCTTAACATCTTGTTGAACTAGAATACTTTTTTCCTAAAAAAACATGTGACTGTCTGCCAGGCACATGTGAGCCTGATGCATCTCTCAGGTCGTTTGGCACTAATGCTTTGGCACTAACTATTCCCTGGTCAAAGTCTTAAAAAAGGGTCATTTCAGATTAAACATGAGACTCTATGGAAAGATTTTAAAATATTAAAGTCTTATCAAGTAAAAATGTAATAATTTGTGGGACTTGTGGTCTCTATATTCTGTGGACAGCGAGCAGTGAAAAAGGTCTCAATCATTTACGAAGCAAATAACAGATTTGCTTCGTAAATGATTGAACAGAAATCTTGTCTCTCAGGTAGAACAATACACCATTGTTTTCTGTCACAACTCTCTACTTTCCATTCAATTTTAATGTTAAATTCTGTGAAGCATCTCTCTTTGAGACATTCATAAATCAAACAGGATGTTTGTTTTGGTTTTTATTTTGCTCAAAGAAGAGTTAACCTTTTGAACCTAGTTTTAGTGAAAAATACCCACTGGAAACTGAATGGGCCTGGCAGATACGGTGGAAACCTCCAGCCAACTGGAGAGAGAGGGGGTTTTATTTAGTAATGACGACAAAAAGTGACATGTTTTTTAATTTGAATTGAGCCTCAAATTTAGTTTGTCTCATCAGGCTTTGCAAGTCTTGGTAATATTTTGTCGTTTTTAGTGTGCTTATGTTTTATTTGCAGGCGTGGAGCCAGAGCATCGTCTCACTGAAGCTCAGCGTAATTACCTATTCAAAACACCACAGTGCTGTGGGTTAAACTCACATCTGCTGCCAATCTTATTGTGTCAGCATACTTATTTTAATCTGCTTTCACAACAGTTGTCCTTAGGCAGCTTGAATACAGGTTGCCCACTGCATTATTTTAGCTTACAGAGATCTTTCTTTACATTATTGACTTCAAAATGACATTATTAACATTTATCTACAACCTGACTAGTCTAATAAAAGATATAGAGATGGAGAGCTTGTGGATGAGCAGGAGTATAATTATGTAACATGCAGTAACTCTGTGTAATTCTGTTGTATAGCAGTGATGTGTAATGACTGGCCTCACTGTGATGTGTGACAGCTCTCTTACAAATCGGGTCAAATGTGAATTCAATCCACGTTTGACCCCATTCCTTCAAGATCCACATTATCACATTTATTATCAAGTATTGAGTTTCTTAATTCTCATGCTACTGTACATAATGTGGGAGACTTCCGTGTTTTTGACCTTTAGTGGTTTACAGTAAATCTCAGTTTTCCAATCCTTCTGTTTGATGTTTGGACCATTATTGCTTTGGCCCTGAAGGGTCGATGGATTAAACTAACACCACTGTTCCAGTTTGTGCAGTGTGCCATGACATTTATGCATCTAAGTCAGGGTTGATGTTGTCTCTGCTCTACACATGTGCTTTTTTTTTTTTTTTTTACATTTAATGTCAGATAGTATACAGTGGTATACGAATAAAATAAAAACCACAAACAATAAAAACAAGCCAAACTTAAAGTGAAGGCTTAAAAAAAAAGAGAGAAAGAGAAAGGCTGAATGTGACCTGGCGTCTGCTGTCGAGGCCTTTCCTCCCTCTGCTTTAAGGGCTTAGCGAGACTCAATCAGCATTTTCTCATAAATCATCTATTAAAACTTTTTTCAGACATACTATTATGTAACATTTTATTCTACCTTGTATTTGTGTGTTTCTTGTTTATGAAAACCTGTTTTTAAATGAAAGGTAAAATTGTGTTTTATATTGTGGCATTTTTTGGTATTATCTTATTGTATTTTCATGTCAGAATTATGTCACCATAGTTCAGTAGTGTAGTGGTATTTGTCAAAGTGGGGGGTGCATGTTTGCTGGCTCTCCCGTTGAGTTGAGTCACAGGAAGTCATATTTTTGAAAAGCTCTCAAACAGGCTGCTGCATTTTGGCCTTTGCCAGTATAAATCATACTGTGTAAAGCACAGTGGGAATACACCTTTTATACATTCTGAGGAGCAGTCACATATAAGCTCCAGTTTGCCCGTCCATCCACTGGCAGTCCGCAGTACAGGAGTTCACGGCTTGATCTCCATCCAGCTGTGTACTATTGGTTGGATCGGTGCAAGATCGGCTCATGCAAGTGAGCTTTCAAACCGCAAAATCAACATTGTACCTGACCTTTCAGGGAGGCCATGGGCATTTATATAGGAGAAAAAGCTAAGGGTCACACTCCTGTAGTGCAGAGAATACTGTGTCTTCAGATTATGACCCACTTTCTTCTGCCTCTCTACAGCAGCCAAGAGCCTCCTCCCTTATGAATTTCATATGACAAGTCGACTGACTCTATCGCATAAATTTAACCACTACAAACTGTAAACCGAGCTGCTTACCCGCCGATCCATTTGCATAGAATATTGCAATTGTCGTATTCGCTGCCATGTGAAATTATGAGGATGCGATTCTTAAATTCATTCCCATTATCCTGCATTTGGAGTTCCCGAGAATATATAATGTGCCTAATGTCACAGTGACAGCATGCATAATGTATTTACTCAAAGAAATTCGAGTGAAATGGAGCATTTATACTGTGTTTTCTGTTTGCTTTGCCTCAGGTTGAACCATTAGCCTCCTTTTTACAGTCTCAGTGGATTATTATAATCTCATATGAACCGTTAGTAGTCTTTAATTTCTTATGTGAAAGGTTTAGACAGTGTTGTGGTTAGAAATTATTGCAGGTCACTGGAAAGATTTCCAAGATCTTTGTATTTTCCCTTAATATAAAATGACAGCAGTACATTTGAGCTAAATGTTGATTTTATCGTAATGATTGTATTATTTTAAAACAGTTTTATGTGAGAATCGACCAGCGATCTCTGTTCATAACATTTTATCTAATCCTCTCCTTCACATGGGCCTAGATTTGAAACCATAGCCTGATTTAAAAAATAAAATAAAATCAGCAACCCAGTAATGTTGTGCAAGTAGGAAACGCAAGAAATATCCACCTGACTGATTGAATTAATATGTAAGTGTCACAGAAAGCATACAAAATCATGAACAGCCTTAGTCTAACCTTCCAGGGAACACCTGCGCCTGCCTTCAGTTTGCAGGATCAGGCAAATATTAACTCACTCAAACAGACCAATGCTTAATTTCAACTTCACACTGCACTTTACTCATAATAATAATACTACTAATACTACATGTTGTGTTTTTAAATAGAGCAGGAGTGGCTGAGAGCACTTACTCTTGTTAAATTAAGGTGGGGGGAAAAAAAGTCAAGTTGAGATTTATGCTCAGATGACTGCTACAGAAAAAGTGCTGTTATGTGCCACAAATAACAGGTTCAGACCACATTGGCAATATGTTGTTTCACCTCTGCTGCCCCTTATCAAAAATGCATTGCACATTCTTAAAAGAGGTACACAGTACACAGTAGAAGTACAATGGATTGTCACGCAACTTATATTTTAAAAAAAAAAGCTTACTTATCAAAAACAAAATGATGTATTACTAATATCTATCAATCAATCAAACTTTATTTGTGTAGCACTTTTCATTATCATAACCCTCATGGATCTGCAATGAGGAAACACCAAAGGTAGGATTAAAATGTTAAAATTAAGATTACCCAAATAAAATAAAAGGTAATAAAATATTAATACAAATATAATAAAATAAAGTCACTATAAAATAAAGTGGGTAAAACCAGAAATGTGAGGAGGGGTATTAAAATGATAAAATATAAAAGATAAGAGGAAAATAAAATGATAAAACAACTAAGAGTAAATGTGATGAAGTAAATCCAGACATAAAAGGTGGAAAACAGTCTGCAAATATAATAGAATAAAACGGATAGTCCAAGAAGTAAAACAGGCTTAAACATGAAATAAAAGACAGATTAATAAAGGTATTCATTTCATCATGAATGCTAGATGGCCAGAACAGTAGTGTTTGTACAGTTGCCCCATACACACAGTAAGTTTAAATGAGTTACAGCAAACATTGGTTTAATCAATCAACTACACAACTACTGTTGAAGCCAAATATTTAAAAAATAATAATTTAAAAAAGCCAAGTTAAATTGTTTATTAGTAAGATATATTCTGTCAGACAGAGAAAGCTGAGGAAAAGTGATAGTGCTGCATATGTTTATTTCTGAAACCATTAGAGCAGGTGTTGTGTTATCAGCTGAAAGAATCAGGGCAAACTAAATCATTGCACTCTGTGAGGCTGTGCATATCCGCATAAGAAGTAATGCACGTTATGAAATATTGATTTTCACTTTTTTTTTTTATATATATCCGCACAGGTTTTTTTGTCTCAGGACTCTGAAGACATCGGCTCAAAGCATTTGCTGAGAACCAGTGAAGTTTGTGATGGTTACTCCTCTGTGGTTGCCGGTTTAATTGTGTAGTCACGGCGACGCTGGAGGGTTTCATAGTCCTTTATTTACATTCTTATGTCTCACTGTTTACTGTAGAGTCTTTGTCGCGAGGACTTAGTGAAAGGGTCGTTGCTGTTGGTATGCTTAGTCTTTAATCTTACAGTAAGAACACCAGTGTGTGTGTGTGTGTGTTGGGGGTGGTTGGGGTCACCAACTGTCAATGCAATGTAAAAGATTAATATGTTAAAGGCTGAAAAGGTCACTTAAACACTAAAACATAAGCCAAACCACTGTTTTAAATGTATGCTTTAAGGATCACTCAAGTTCAAGTTCTGCATACAGAAAGTTTGAATATATTTCACTACTCTCTTAATCTTACATATAACAGACAGCAGTGCCTTGTCATTGAATTGGATTAGAAGTAAGTGTTTTAGTTGTTTATATAAAACTATTACGAGAAGAGATCATTGCAGCCCAAATATGACAGTATATGATAAACAGACATGACCTTTTCTTAAAAAATGGTTATTTTGAGAAGAAAGTTCTAACCAAAAACATTTAAGCAAGACCCGAACTAGACGTTGAAATCTTGGATATCACTATCATTGGTTATGACTGACTGAAAGAGCGTTTTGTGATGTAGTCTAGACTCTAGACCACCTTAGTTGACTACCATTTAATTACTAGACTTGTCCAGTTGTATTGGAGTTAAGTATATTGTAATTCTCAAACCAGAGCCTATCCTATCATTTATTTATTTTTTATACCCAAAATGTAAAACACATGGTTAAAGCGTTTGTTTGTTTTTTAAAGGGTCAACAGAAATTTTCGTCAATTCGCATGAGCTGTGTGCTCTAACCTTCAACATCCAACTACTTTCCTCATCCTCCTTTTTTATTTTCTCAGGGGTTACATTGAGAGGAGCGATCCTTATTTTCAATGATGCCGAGATTACGTAAAAACAAAGCAAACAGCAGAAATCAATTGCTAATTAAAACAGTTACATTAAAAGACATTAAGATTTAAAAGGTGTAAAAAAAAAACAAAAAAAAAAACAATCAAAGAGCAGATTTACAGTCAAAAACATTAAAAATGTAAGATTGTATTTCTGTAGTAAGTGTTCAGGGAATCAATATTTAAGTGTATTGAAGGTTGTTTCCCCGAGCCTGAAGCACAAAATCTAAAAGCAGTCTTTCCGATACCTGCATTGACCCAGGGATCATGTATCCAGTCCACTTTAGGTACATTAGATAACCAAGAGGGAGGCCAATATCTCAAAAGTGGTCAAGAAAATAGACAGCAGTGCTATTGTGTTTGACCTGAGTGTGTCTGTGATGTGTTTACCAAGCAGATAAAACTATACAAAAAGCTACCATGCTCATGGTAACATGACTATGAAACTACTCCAAACAGAAACACTGTTTAGCTCTACATTTGGGTTATCTCCAGCTATATACTTAATGTGACATTGTGACAACATTATGTGTTGATGCAGATTCCTCCGAGGTTCTGTATTGGGAGTCCTGTTTTGATAAAGAAGGAAGCGCGCACAGTAGCGAGGGATCCAGACAGGCTGTCAATGTTATAAACATCCCCCGATGTTTGTGCCGAATGGCTTAGCGAAATGTTAAATGAGAGGTTTTATAGTAGAATCAACCCATACTGCTTAGCACTCAAGTGGGCCAAATATGATACAGTAGCTCAGTTAAATCCCAATCCCCACCAGTGCCAACACTGTCATATTATACTGCTTATATCGACACAGCTCATCCTTTACGCTACCAGAGAAATTAATGACATCCAGAAGTCTATGTTACTACTATAGTCAGTTAATTTCAATTTTAAATGAGATGTAGACAGGATCTGGAGGCTCCACTTAAACTCTTCATTTGATCTAGATACATTTCCAAAGTGCAGCAATAGTCAAGAAAAGGTGAAATGAACCTGCTTGATTCAATCAATTACCATTTGATCATGGAATTCCCTCTGGCGCAGTTACATCAATCCCATGTGGTTTGTTTTAACTATTGGACAGATTTGTGTATGCAGTGGAAATCATCTGTTTGCATAAAAAAGGACATTTTCATTGAGACGTCATGTAATATTTGGATCCGTTATACCGCAGTGATTGTACTTCTGTAGCATTTGTTGTTTATAATGATTTCCGAAATAATTGTTTATTGAAATACAATGCCTTTTAACAGGATGAACAGCTATTTTAATTATTCATGCTGTAATTGGCAAGGTCTTGGCTGTGTTCCCGGCTGTTAATCCACATTTACATGTGTATGACTTGGCTCATCCCAAATTATTGACGTTTGCAACATGAAAACGGGACATTTGAAACCGTTTCATTTCATTTACGCAGCAAAACCATCACATGTAATTGTTTGCCTGGTATCACATCAATAGAGGGCTTTGATAGAGGTTAAACATATTATTAATATAATTGTAACGCTACATTGTTTAATTTCATATGTCAGGGATATGTAGCTATCAGAAAAATATGAACTTTTAGACCCAAATGTTACAAAATGTCTGTAATATGTGTGAAAAAGGTTAAAAGGTCTAAGAGTCCAGCTTTGATTGATGTTGGTACATGCACTCACTTCCATTATAACGTCCTTCCAGTCTTCGAGACTAATGGCATCCCGTCATCCCGGGCACGGTAGAAAATTAGTTTTGAAAGAACCGATATCTTTTCCGGGACGAAAGAGATTTTATACGTAATTATTTATTTATTTATGTTAAACTATCACTTAGCTTATGACAGAAATGTTTCGATCGGATAGGCTAAAACATTGCGACTCAATAAACATACATTTTAGCGTCAGTGAGTGAGACAGTGTGTGCGGGAGCTTTTTACATTTTACGATCAAACTATGACGAGGCAGATGATGAACTGAAGTGAGCGCTGACTACAGCTGATCGTGTCCTCTCATTAGGGCCGGGTCTCATGACGATACCATTACCAGTCCAAGTACTCTTAAAGTGATACCGATACCAATTGAGTACTTCATTCGATACTAATATGGTGATATTAATCTAAGAACTCGAACTATCGAACTATCTATGCTCGGTCACAAACAGGTTGCTGGCAGGACGCTGGTTAAACTAAATTGCTGCCCTAGCTAAACCCTGGCTTAGCTAAAGCATACATTTAGATGATTTCAATGTATTATTGTGGGTTTTTTGTTATAATCTAAGCCTTAAACACTATTAAACAGAGCTTTACGTGGAGATAGCAGTTGTATCTGCGGGCATCATGGTTAATCTGCAGATGGAGCTGGTCAGGTCATAAAAATTTACATTCTGATTAATAGCACATTTGTTGCAGATGGTGAAATAATTAATCATTGTTGTGGAAAATATTAATTACATTCTCTAAAATAAGAACAGAGTAGAGCTGTGGTCCACTGCTGCACTGCGGCGGACAGCTGCATTTTCTTCAGGCACAAATTACTGACTCACAACTTATCAAACTAACAGTGGGAAGAAGAAGTATACAGACACTAATAACAATTATTTCTACAATTATACAAGAGTGACTGCTGGAGAAATTGAAGCACTCAACATGCCACAATCTGTCCAGACCACATGGGTTATCAGGAGCAGATACAGGACTGCAGCATTCATAGTACATAGAAGAGAAAGAAACATGAAACTGTATTGCAAACACTCACAGTGGAAACATTTACAATCACTGAAAGTAGTATATCTAACCTTTTAAAGTGAATCGTTAAAAAAAACCACTCTTACATTAACAGGGGTGGATTTTGTGATTGCGGTCCCATAGACAAACTCTGGCTTACTTTACAAAGAAAAGAAACAACATTTAGGACCGTTTACATTCACTTAAGGATGATTAAAATGCTTTTTCCGAACGTTTCCAGGACAATGGTGAAAAAAGTTAGTCTGGAGCCCTGTGTCTTTATGTGTTTAAATCAAATTATGTACCTATTTTGGTAAAAAAAAAAGCTTTACTATCAGAATCTCTTGAGTCCAATCAGATTTGTGTCCATTACAAAGTGTGTGCGGTCATATGTCAGAGGATATGTGTCAGAGAGACTGCACTGCGATACAAATGTCTGACCTTGACGTGAGGTCTGATACCGTCGTACAGTAAAGAACGAGGGGATGAGGCACTGCAGTGCTCCTGTCCAGCTGCACAGAGCGTAAGGTGCATTGACATGACATTGCAGCATCATGAAAACAATGTAAAGAGAACATGTTTAATTGCATCAGTAAGGAAAATTGGTCAAATTAAAGATATCACCCTAAAACAGATGTGACATTTATTGATGAAAAGACAAAAAGTGGTATTTTGCTAGTCATATCTACAGTAGTTTCTAGTATCCAGGCATGCAGATGGATTTAGTTTAATTTGCAGCAGCAGAGATCTTGCTTTTAGATCTGCTGCTAGGGCTCTATAGTGCAAGTATTTCACTCAAATTTGCCCCTAAAAATAGCATGTGCGAAGAAAAATAATTTACAAGCTCCGATAACAACCTACCACAATCTCTTGTTACAAACATAACACATCAGCCGAATACAAGACAACTGGGATTATTAAACGTGAGCAGACTTTAAAGTGGTAACATTACCTCAAGCCTGGAGTACAGCCACAGATACACTGACCACTTGTTAACAAAGTAAAAAAAAAAAAAAAGGGTTAGGGTTAGGTTTAAAGCTAGTTAGGTTTTTACTCGCATGCAAACATTAAGTATTCGCTGTGACTGGTTTGCTGATCAAAAGCTTTTAATATGAAACAGTGACTTTGGCCTGTAGTAGTCATGGACCAATGTGTGATATTGGTAGCATGTGTATCACACAGATCCCTTAGTGCACAACATGGATGTGTTATAAGAGCAGGATACTGGACCAAAAATGTTGCCCATTCAATCCTATGACAATTGCTCGGCTGGTGAATTTAAAAAAAAGTTTCTATCTTCTGGGTTTGCTTCTGTGTTATGCGGCCCATTGAATATATTGATATGTTATATAAGTTCCTGTTTTACACATATAGAACCTTCAGGGATCAAACATTCATAACAGAAAGAGTCATAATTTACCCTTTTTTGCCGTTCGAGGTGTCAACAGTTTGACAGACATCTCTTTTACAATGGTGGTCTATGGGGAAAATGCTTTTTGGGCCAGAGGGGGCATTTTTTGTTGCAATATCGCGAGTGACCATTGGGGAAAAAACGGCTGATAGGCTGAGCTGCGGCGTCCTATCCAGCTCATGCAGTATAGAGAGAGAGAGCTGTATTGCAGAACCAGTATGTCTGTTAAAATGCAGTGTCAATATTTTAAAAACTGTTTAACTGTTTTAAAAAAAAAAAAGGGTGATGGTTGGGTGTCACACTGAGACTCATATTTCCTCATTGCCTTAATGACATCAATGAGTGGGTAAGATGTTGGTTGAGTACCTCACTGAGTCTAGTCTGGCAGACTGACAGGATGCCCATTAGCCATTACATTCATGACTAACTCTGGTCTGTCTTGCTGCCCACTCTGCTGCAGGCTCCCACAGTCATTCAGCCAGACATGACAGCTGTGGTAGATATTGAAGCCTGCGGTTCACCTTTCCACTAGCAGGTTTCAGAAGTTGGCATGTCTGCTGGCGTACGCTTGGCTCTCACTGGGATTACTGCAGACAAAATTCCATATGGCACAATGAGGCCAGCGTACCACCGCACCAGGACCTCTGGCCCCATGTCTGGTGGGTCCTAGTTGGGATGATTCACTAGAGAGAGTGAGTAGTGGTGCCTCCAGTCATGCATCTAATGAATAATGAAATAATAAATTTGGAAATGGAGAAATCTGACTCATTAAAGTCTTGATTTTCATCCTACTGTACGCCTCCTCTTGACTATTATCAGAATAGACAGTTTACATCTTACAGAAAGTTTCTTAAATGTCACATAGTCATTATGTTATGCTTACAAACCAAGCGAAGCTTATGCTGGCATTTAAAATTCAAGTTCAGAGGAAAGGTTGTGGATGGTGACATGGTGTGGAGGTGAACATATTGTCCTTGCCAAGATGGTAAAATGTCACTCTGAGGGAATAAACCGTAACAACGAGTGATGATTTCAGGAAAATACAGAGCAGGGATGCGTGATCGTATTAGAACGCTAAAGAAAAATTGCTAAGAGGTGTAAGAGCACCGACATGGCGAGTGCCTTGTACCACATGTCAAATCTGCTGGAGAAATTTAAATCAGTTTTAATGTCCTGCTGTGAAGTTCAGCTGCTGCACATCTTGTTGCCTGCTAACTGGTAGAGCTGCTGACCTCTGTCATGTTACAAGCTAGCATGATGTCAACTCTGCTTTACTGTGTTGGTGCCTTTTTTTTTTCTTCCTGTTTTTCTGTTTGTTTGTTGTTTTTTTCTGCTGTTTTGAGGTCAACTGTTTGCTTTTCAGCTGTGCAATTAGTTTGGTTGAACTGTTAGTTTGGTTTCACGCAGCAATATCCATTTTAAATGAGGCCAAATAGACTGTCACTACTTTTTAATGAAGCTTTGCACACCTGCTCTCATTTATTTATGGAATTGTTTGAATTTTCATGTAATTTTAAATCTTCATATCTTTAATATAACCTATAACAAGAAAATGTAATAAAACAGTGTGAAAAACCATTACAGTGTAATAGGCTGCAGGACCTGGGTCAAATACTTTTTGGCAAATAGTTAGCATTTGTTAATCTCCTCGCTGTAGCACATGGATGGGTTTTATCCACAGGGCTGTGAAGGGGTCGTGTCTTTAGAGGAAACTGGCAGAAGTGCTGAAGGAATGCTGCAGTAGTCGCCTTAATCAAAATACATTAGTGCAATTGAAGCCAGTTAACCAAGCCAGACTCAAAATATTTAATATGAAGCAACATGTAAGGCGAAAATACTACTGTTTGAATTTATTGGCTTTATCAGCACACAGTCTGCATAACAGTCCTCGTTGTTATGTCTATGATTCCTCAAATGCATCGCATGATATGAGTTTGCAGTGATTCCTGGATGAAGTCTTGGTGGTGCCCCGTGAGCCAGTGTACGCCTGTAGGCAGGCTGCATCTATTTGTGGCTCAAATCCAGTGTTGAATATTTATCACTCAGATGTGCTTTCATGTTTTATGTTAATGCACTGCAGCGTCTGAGCACATGTGGATCTTATATCGGTCTCATAATTGAAACGTAATTGAAACTTGAACGTGTATTCTTCAAAGTCTAAAAGAAATAGATTCATTATAGGATCCTCAAATCAGCTGCAAACAGCGTTCGGAGTAAACAAGCAAGAGGTCAGAACCGCTGACATTTAGCTTTCAGCTAAAGTTCCTCTCCAGAGTCATCCTACCAGAAACACTGATTCAAAGTGCCAGACAATTAACATGGATGACATGAGACACAGACGGACCGACACAGGTTCAACCTTCGAGAAGTGAAAGATAGCTTCTCGGCTTTATTCTTAGGCGTGGCTCTGTGTTGCTTGACTTTTTATTGAGAGATTCCCACAGTTTAGTCATAAGAAATGAGTTGGGTTTTTACTGGAAATGGTCTTGGGGTTGACAGAGGTTATTATTCCTTTATTGGGTGTTTCTGTAGTTAGATGTCCATTCAAATGTAGCTTTAGTATCTGCAAAAGACAATCAGAATGAATGTGTGTTTCCATCTGCTGCCGTTGTGCAAATATTTGGAGTTGGGTCACTGAGATAAACCACTGGTGGGACTAATTTTCCAGTTGAGAGCCAGTGAACCATCATAGAGCATAAGATCAAGATGACATAATTAAGAGTGTCAGTAAAACCTCAAACAATGAAAAAACAATGAAGAAAACATGATTGATATCTGCTATTCTTATTCTGGAGGAACGTTACAGTCTCCTCATCTCCGCACACAGATCAGATGTTTTTGTCTGCTGCTGTTTTCCGTCTCTCTTCAGTGGAGTGGAAGCCTCAGTGGATGTTTTAAGTCACTCGCTTCATCGTCCATGCTGTCCGTCATGATTTATTCGCTAAGTCAGTTTCCATTGCACTTCTACTTTCACAGATACACCGACTTATCCACCTCAGCCTCTGTCACGCAAGAAGAGAGAAAACACTGCATTTCAAATATCATAATGGTTAACTACACGGTATATTTAGTAAGGAGAAATAATGAAAAATCTCATCAATATTCAAGTTTAATGTTAAAAACATGTTTAAAAAAACTCTCTTTATGAGCATGTAATAATTTTACATTTGTCTGCAAGATCTCTGAAAGACAAAATGACTTGCCAGTGCATGTACAAACTTCTTTTTTTTCTCCTCTTTTGGATCCGCCTCGTCTCTTTCTCTTTTCCATTTGATTGCACCTGGACGACTTTAGCAGATCTTTGCCGTCATCTGTTTGGTAACTTCCTGGAAGACGCATTATTTACCTCTCATCCATAAAATATGCTCACTGTCCATCATGTGTTTTCTGTATATCTCATAGGGAAATCTTGTTACTGAACAGATCTGGTAATGCTGCAGGTTTATTGGAGCTTTTTAAGGATGATTTCACTTTAGATTCACAGAAGTAACTCTTTCAAAAAAGGAGCTGAAACCTCACCTTAAAGGAACAATGATCTCATTTTCCAAAAAATAGGTTGTGAGACTATTGCTATGGTTGATTTACTGTATTTTTTTAGCAAGAAGAATTTTATTTATCCAATATGTTTAGGCATTTATCTTCCTTCCAATTTTGGTTTTTGGTCACTAGCATGCCCCCAGAACACCTCAGTGTAAATAATGTAGAAAACCCAGCTGCTTTACAAATACTTTCCATTTTGTGATCAGCAGACCGAATCCTAATTTTGCCCCCTTTTCCCACTTTATCCCAAAGGGGAGCATTTGGATCTTTGCCACCAATGAAAACTGCCGCAGTGGATGTGCTTCCCCACTTAGCTTTAATTTTCATACAGCTCTGTAATTACGATTAGGTTTGACTTTCATGGTGTCATCAACATATAATTACTGTCAAACTGCTGTTGAAACAATGGCAGCGAGGTCTCCGTCCTAAACCACCTTGTATGCAGCACTGTTGCTCAATTCCCTTTGAGACAATTAGTGACAGTTCAGCTGATAAAATCAGTTACACACTGCACAAGCTTAATGTTAACATCTGAACGGCATCTGTGGTACTGAGCCTCAGTGTGTATGAGCTAATGATGCCCAGTGGAGAGCTCGCACTGTGAAATACACTGAGTTATTTTAGGCTTCGCTGGCAAATCTGGCATCTGTGTCAGTCTCACACATGCTTGCCAGATTTCAAACAACCAACCATGGAAATCCGTTCTGAACTCAATAGAAAGGAGTCATATTTATGACCATTTGCCATATCTTTGATGTCTTTTTTTTTCAAATAGGAATATATACCCAGTGGCATAATTTCTCTGAATCCTTTCTTTGGATTATAGTTTATTTAAAAACTGTGTTAATTCTACTTTAAAAACTTGTTTTCTTGCCAGTACATCAATTGTCACACTTACAAATTGAACAAATTATTTAGGAACATCTGTGCTATTCTTAACAACTACCTCTACTCAAAAAAAGTCTCACCTTGATAATTAATTTGTATTAATATATTAATTTAAGCTTTTTTTGTTGCACTCATGCCTGTAAAGTCATATTTTTGACCACTTGCCATATTTTTTATGTATATAGGGAGACATACCCAGTGGTCATTTCTCTGAGTCCTCTCTATGGAGAGCATTTTACTTTTTTAGTGACTTTATTAGTTCTAGTTTGAAACTTGTCTTAGTTTTCTTGCCAGTATATCTAGTTAACTGTACTTGATTAATTCATTATTTAGGAACATCTGTGCTATTCTTACCTCTCCCCTAAAAAAACAAGTCTTACCTTGACAATTGATTTTTGTTAATATATTAATTTAAGTTTGTTTTGTTGCACTAACAAACAGCTGCTCATTCACGTCTGTAAAAGCTACAATCAATTGTGTCCATCCGGGCCTGAGCTGCAGAGTTTATTTGGCCGGTCTGTTTTTGGCGTCTGTCCCTTTGCTTTGGCTTGACTCAGATCAATAATTAGCCAGCCTCAGCTGCTCAGGTGAAATTAAATGCATGAACAACCGGTAGGAAAAAACAAGGAAATAACCTGCCCCATTGGGGTCCGTGTTAATGAAAAACCCAGACTGCTTTTCTAAGTTTAGGATGCCAAGAAAATGCTCTTTTTTCCTCCTCTGGTCAAAAGATTTTCTGCCACTGTCTCCATGGAAGGAAACATGGTTTATTTTTTAATTAATATTTCCTTTTATGCAGCAATATAGTTCTTGTGTGGTTTAGAAAGTCAGCTTATTTTTCAGTCAGGTAAATCTTGTAAAAAATATATACACATGGCAGTGATATTTAAACCTCAAAGATGGCTTACAAATCACTGAGACTGTTTCCTACACGTGAAAAATATTAGATAAAAAACCTCTGCAGACGTCTTGATAGCTTATGTTTTATATCAACTCTCCTACCTGTTTGTACAGAGAGGGACATAAAAAGGAAGATTTGGGCGTTCTAGTTCTAGTTGGAATAGGAAAGCTATAAAGAAATGCAGAGTGTGCATTTCTCTGAGGAATGACGGGAAGCTGTGTGACAGGTATTGTATCTGCCAAGCCTGCAGGACGGAAAGAGCAAATAAACATATTTCCTTTCATGACCTCTGCTGTAGCCACAGTTAACATTTGACCTTATTTTGAGGGTTTTATTAATCATATTTTGACATAGTAAGACAAATAAACATGATATAGACTCAAATTTGTTTCTTATTTATAAATATGTCGATACACATTCCCCGCTTAATGCCATAATGTAACTGACAAGCATCTTACTTTATATTCATAATGCATTCAATCAAATGAATTTAATACACTATACTGCTAAAATATGATTGCATGGTAATGCTGAATATACCTGAAAATAAATTCTCCTGTGTGAGCTTGTTGTGTTTCTGTGGGGAGTATAACAGCATATGGTCTTATGAGCAGGATCCAAAAACCCCCTTGTAGTCGGTGTACAGCCAATTTCGGCAGTAAGCAAATGGATTCAACCACCGGGGTCATTTAGATCTCTCCCCACCTAATTACACTGCCAAATGCATCGGAGAGGATCAAAGGACCACGGCTGAGTCTGCATTTAAACAAGCCCTTTTGTCTGGTACAGTGGCTGATTGTAAAATAATGTTCCACAGTTTTTTTAGGTTTTTTTTACTTTGGCAGATTTTTGAATATCTGAAAACTATTAGCACAGTTGCAATCTCATTAACGCTAAATAATTAGTGTAAAATTAGACACTTTTGTAGTCTTAGTATCCTTCTACAAGATGTCTATTAAGGTGTTAGTTTGGGGAGTGAACAGTCAACCAGGGACAAGTGGATGATTTGGTGTCATTTGTCTCATACTGTAATTGAATTGTTTAGGATTTAGAAGAAATGTACAGTAGTTTGACATATTTAAGGTAATGTCACATAAAGATCTTCAGCCAATAATGAATGTAACAAACAGTAATGTAGAGTCCCATCGCAATGCCAGCAAATTCTTACACCTAAATTGATAAAATAGGTCAGTGCAGCAAGTTTTGCTCCCACTATGGTGATGGTATATTTAAGTAAGAAAAAAGCACTATTACACTATTTTCACGATTCAGGAAGAAATTTCATCGTAATTAATTGATAAAAGCCAGTTGGGTACATTTTAGGAGACAGCGGTCCCGGCTCATCCTGTGCCAGATACTTTCACCATCTCCTCGTATCTGTCTCACATCGTCAATTTAATTATTTGATAAAAGCATTAGTCCTGACATTGGACTTTGATTTATTTAATTCTATTTCCATACACCCATCCGCGAAGTATCAACCACTGCTCGCCTTTACAAGTTTTATGACCACTCAGCATTTCTCCTTGCTACTGCCTTGTCCCATCTCTGCTACAGTTTGTCATGGCCTTTATTTCACCTCTAGAGAATAACGGCCAATGTATGAATCACCTATTTATATTTTATTTTATTATCCACATTCAGTAAATGCACAGTCTTAATTTAGAACCCAGAGAATAGGATCTATGACATAATGTCTCTTTTCATTCATCGCGAAGCAAATGGAGGCAGCTGTACTGTACTCTCAAGTGGTCGGCAGACAGGGTGACGATTGTGAGGAGATAATGGAAAAGAAAAGAAAAAGACATGATGTGAAGAGAGATGGAGGGGGAAAGACAAACAAAGAAGAGAAATGTAGGACAAAAGAGATAAAAAATTATGATTCAGAGATGCAAACTCCTCTTGGCGTAATTCGCCGTCTTGAGGTCAAAATGGGTCACCTACGAGACTCGTGTAGATCCAAGAAGAATTGTTTAATTTTAACTTCAGCAATGTAAATCGTTGGGTTTGGAGCGCAGATTTCCAATTATGTGGTTTGGAGCCTTCTACTTATGCGAAACCCCGAGAACCTCTAATGCGCGTCTTTAAAGGGCATCTCGTGCATGACCATGACAACGGCAAAAACAACAAACACAACAAGCAACATGACAAACAGTCTGATTTCTACAAGTGCTAAGTCAGTGATTTTCATGGTTTCATCTGTTTACCTCAAACCTCACAGACAGAATATGATGAAGTGATGCACGACGGTAACGAACACCAATTCAGTACGTAATTTAAACAGCAGAGTATCGTAATACTCAATGGAGTATTATGGGAATACTATATTGTTTCCTCCTTTGTAATAGCATTATTTCTTCATAGTTTTATTTTAGTAAAGTGTGCCAAATGTTTGAACGTTTGCATTTATGTTCCTTTTCATATATATTTATACATTAAGACTAAATGTAAGCTTTTTATCAGTGTTACCAGTTACATAGCTGATAGTGGAAAAGTGTCAATAAAGAAGCTACTAACATCATCTATTGATGTATTTTATGTGGCTTATGCAGGTTTATTTTACCTCAAAATAGCTCTTACAGTTAGCTATCAGGTAGATGCAAATATACTTAAAAGTAACTATATGTTACAGTATTTTCTCCATGGGTAGCCTGCCCCCCACTCCTCCTCCTCCCCCTCCTCCTCCTCATCTTCCTCCTCCTCCTCTTCCTCCAGCTGTGGCAGGTTTTCTCTATCCAATGCAATTTTCTCACCTTTTTAACCCCTTACCTGTTTGCATCCCTGATGAATAAGCAGAGCTAAAGACAGGCAGCGTGATGAAGTGGTGATTTAAGAAAGGGGATAGACAAAAAAGGCTGAACTGGTGGGGGGGGAGAGAGATTTTCAATCAAGGAAACGATCTATGGGCCATTGAAGCTTGACATTCCTCCAGAGCTTTTGACTAGGGACAGTCTGCTCCACAATGACGTGACCTAGAAGATAATAGATTGAACTGAATGAATAAATTCCATCAGTTTTTATGTGTCTAAAGGTTGATAATCTGACAAAGTTCTGATAAAAATCACTATTTGTTTGGTTTTAATAATTCATTTTATTGTCTCCTAAATATTGTCCTTTGTCCTGAAATCGGAGCACTTAATAGAAGACTCATTTATTGCACCAATTAATTTGAATTACAAGAGTAGAAGACAGTATATATGGTGTAGATTGTATAGCCCTATTGCAGGAACACGGTTTATAATTCATGAATTTAATTATTTAATTTTTTTTATTCGTCAGTGCTTATGCTTGACTTAATATGGTTTAAGCATTCTGCATTATTTAAGTTTATATGATATTTTTACAACATGACCACTCAGATCTTCTTAAACGCACCTCTGGCTTCATCTGTGAAAGCTCAGTTTTATAGAGCTTTTAACAGTAATTATATTAAATGATGAGGCATCTGTGCAGTGACTAATACTATTCCATAAAATTGGAGATAAAACGACCAAACGTAACATAAATTGAGTCTTGATCTAAAACACACAGTTCTAAATGTATATACAGTAAATATGTATCTTTTTTAACATTTCAATGACAGCTCCACTATTTCTGATCCTCTTGCACCAGTTTCAGAGGACATGTGTAGCACATTGTCCAAAAACCTCAGCAGGATTTTACAAGTGAATGCTATATTTGCTTTGCATGAATCTTTAATAAGGCACATTGATTGAAAAATGTGGCTGTGAGGATGTTAAAACACTCGGCCAGCTGTCTGCCTCAAGAAAAAAGGCCAGATATTGAGCAAGAGATCAATTCCAGTGAGTGATTATGCATATTTAATCTCCTTGTCTGTTTTATTGACTTTTGAGGCATCGTGGCACTAAGAAATTCATGATTTCCCAACTTTAGTTAATTTTAAACCAAAAGCAGGAGTTAAAAAAAAAATACAATAAGATAAGATAGATTTCATTTGTCATTCAGATTATTCTAATTTTATTTTCATGCTCTAAATAAATAAATAAAAATCAAATCATATAAGAGATCAATGTTTTATAGCTCCACTACAATATGCAGATCAACTATCTCATCTGTCGTAGAGGACATGTCCAACGCTGACAGTGAGACCTCTCGTTGATCCTGAACTATTTTCTAACCGGCTTTCAGGTTCGCTATAGATTCTCATGCAATTCTTATGATGTCAGCGCATGCATGGCTAGCTGCAGTTAGCATCCATTAATGGATGTAGTGGCTGTAAGGTGGATGTCCTTGACATGATGAGAGGAGCAGACGGTACATCTGAGAGCGAAGAGGAGGAATAAAAGAAGGAGGCAAATCGAGTCGGACAGGAGATGTTGTCGTCGTCAGCTCTGTCGGGAGGTCTGAGGTTTTCAGAGTCCCTTCTCAGGTCAAAGGTCGTCTCTGTTTCTTACTTATGGCTGTGCTGCGCTGTGCTGTTTCTCCTACTCAAGTGATTCTGAAGAAATGACCAGAGGGTGTTTTCTTACCTGACAGGACTATCTCACATGCTTTTCCACACTATGTAGAATGACCTCATGTTTTTCGGGGTGGGGCGTCCCATGATCTTATGTTGAATGATTGACAGCTGCCCTTGCCCCGCGTCGTGTCTCACATGAGGATCAGTGGATGTTTCGGCCTTGTGAGGGGTGACTTGCCAATAATGTAGCCTGGAGACGGTGCGAGCTGAGCTGGCTGCCGTGTCTCAGGGGGGAAGGCGGCGCGGTCACACAGGGGAAATTACAGGGGTGAGGGGCAAATGAAATGATTTCAGCACCTCTGAATTAAACATGGTCGAGGGGATACGAACAATCCACAGGCTGCCTCAGAGTACCAACGCACAACTATTCACAACAGCCTTTTACAACTCGGGAATACACACAGCGCTCTTTCTAGGTGTGAATCGTGTTGAATGTTAAAGGGGGAAGTCTCCGTATTTGTTTTCAGCGCCACTGAATTAAACATGCTTCACAGAATAGGCACAGTCTACGAGAGCGCACAAAAAAAACACACACTACTGCCGTTCAGAGGGATAATACACACAGGATTTCCATGCATGGAATTTAACTGAAATTTAAAGGGGACAATTCTCTATTTGATCCCCGCACAGCTGAATTAAACATGCTCCAAGGATGAGGGACAATCCAGAAACTGCAGGGTGCTTTTGCAATAATAGATTATACTTCTTTCCAATTTTGAATTGTTCCGTATTACATATATTATTTCTTTTTTTCTTTTCTTTTTTTAGCTGAAGGCTTTCTGGAGACTAAATCTGGGCCATGTGTTTTCAGCTAATGTTTAAAATCCTCATCAGATTTGCAAGATTAAGTGCGGTAGACAAAAGGTGCCTCCTGTCTGCCCTCTTAATCTTCTTTAGAGTTTCACTCGCAGCTCTTTTAATCTGGACCCCTGGCTGGTTTCCCTTGGTGGCATGATCTTAATTTTTGTTTTTTTTGTTTTTGCATGCCAGAAGACAATATTTTTTTTATTTGTTTTTTTTGGAAACTATCTCCATGTTTGTTATGTATTTCCTTAGAAAACTCATTAACCACTAATCCCGGCTCAAAGTGAGTTAACTATCAGTGTGAGAAGCCTGTTTAATTCTTTTCTGTCTGCCTGCCATTCAGAACCAGAGTTTGAAGAATCTTTTGTTTCTGTCAGCGGTGACATTCACTCGGTGACTGAAGGGATGCGAAGCGGGTGCGAAAGCTGTGTGTGTGTATTGCAGACCTCGCTAATGCAGCTCAAACAAGACCTGGTTTCATATGCAGTGTGTATCTGACTGACAGCGTGCATGTCACAGTGCGACCCTTCTCATCAAATCCTCATTTGGGACGTGTCGAAATCCACTTACCACTCAGACGTGAATGGTGAAAATCTTCCACTGATCCTCTTTTTCTCTTTAGGGGGTCTCGGGTCTGTCTATCTGTTGACTTGGGGGCCTTTGGGTGCTCTGGAGCAGCAGTCTCTCACATTCACGCACATTTTTAAAAAATAGATTTATGACATATCACTGCTGTCATGTGAAACTATTGTTGCCCAGTTAATCAGATCATTTCAGAACCAGTTGGAGACTGTCAAAAATATATTATCATGAGCAAAAAAATGCTTTTTTATATACAGTATACTTTGTTGTATACATGGCACACTGCATTTTATCAGTTTTCTATATATTTTTTGGTCTCTTAACACTCAACCTGCAATACATTTGTTTAGATAATAGGCAGTTTGGTATCAGCATACATTTGAATTTTTGTATAAATATAATATTAATGTGTGATATACCTGTGTAGATAATAACATATATAAAAGTGTTAAAGTTAGAAATACAAATTCATCAACTTTTTCCACTACTAAAGTAACATTTTTTAGATTTTAATCCATCTATTTTATCAAATAATCCTTTTTTTTTTAAACACAAAATCATCGAATACTCGTGTCATGACAGGTTTTCCCTCAGAACCGGCGAGATGAAATTTATTATAGTTGAAATTCTCCATGAGATGTGATACTGCAGCTACTGATACGCACCAGTCTCTCCACAGACACATGAAAACCGTGTCTGTCACTCTCCTGAGCACAGATTGATCTCTGCGGGGATCAAAGATCAGAGGAACGGATTGACGGTGATGGGAGAGGAGCTGGCTGACAGGGGAGGAACAGCGTCCATCTCCCAGCTCCCCCCCCCAATGTGTGCACTGAGGTGACGAGCAGCCCGTCGCTGTGTAGCCAGGCGGAAAACTGCCCTTTCTGGCATGAGCTGCCTCAGCCCTTTGGCACCACACACAGAACGTAGACCTCCACCATCTCCATCTCCACCCATCCATCTGCAGCTCAGCATAATCTGTAGCCTCCTACCACAGATCTGACACTGGTATTGTTACCTCCTGCTGCTTCTCCTGCTCCTCCTGCTGCTTCTCCTGCTCCTCCTGCTGCTCAGGGGTCAGTGGTCAGTTATTGGGATTAAAGACAGTAAGGTTATGATTAAACAGAGGATTTTTAAACCAACGCTTAATCTCACTCATTTATATTACAATCAAACAAGGTCACCTCCCTGATCCTTATTTAATGACCTAAAGGAGATGTAAAGATAGCTTTTGTTAACATGTAGACACTCTACAGTGATGAGGAAAGGAGGAAAATCACATTGCTACTTCCTCTCCTTCACTTTCACTATGAGGCTCTGATTGCAAGTTGACGAGTATTGAAAAGTCCATCAGTAAAGTGAGAATTTCACATCACTACTTTCTGTTTAGGTTGACGGGAAATACTTAGTTTCCTCTTAAATGTACCCAGTTTACTCACTTACTACTTATTTTTTACACTGGCCCTCAGCCCTCTATCAGTGGCACATCAGTGAGTACTTGAAAGCTGTCGGTGCAGAGTTACTTTAGTTATTTGCTGCCATCTGCTGGTGGAGAAGCCGCTAGTGTACAGAAAGATTGTGTGGTACTTAGCCGTTTTAACCCTTTTTCAAAGGTTTGTTTGGACTGATGTATAATAGATATGTTTATTTATAATATTTTACGCAATTTTAATGTTGATTTGCTGCTTTTATGAAAAATTGACAGGAAAGATTGGTGGTAGGTAGGAAGGAGGTGTAATATATCTTGCCAGTTGCCATTTTTTAGTATTTATGTTGGTCTGCTTCACTACCAGGATGCTCTTTAGTTTGCCCACATTTGTGTCACAATCATGCTCATCAGATAATGTTATACTTTTTTTTCTAATTCAGTATCAATCACTCATTAATAATCAACTCAATTGACATTTTTAACCCTCCTTCCTTCCCGTTGATCATGCAAGTTATAAAGCATAAGGTATAAATGATCAGCTGATTCTGTGTTAGACCTTTTTAGGGTATTACCACGGGTTTTACACATGTTTTTTGGGAAGTATGGTCAATAAGCCTCATTTAAATGACATGATACCTCATATTTGAGTTAACACCTGTTGTGCCAAACTAATGGAATAGTAGGTTGGCTTCCTCTTTAAGGACGACCCTCCACAATTGTCTAAATGGTAGAGACATTTTAAAGTTTACCCTGTGGAGTTTTGAACACTAATAAAGCTGTGGAGTGATGTTTTTTACATGTGATTCATTTCCTGCTGCTGACTTCATCGATTGAGATATGATCCACTGATCTACAGCTGATGTTCGTAATATTATGAAGCTGTGTGGCAACGAAGGAGGACATGGGCTAACAGACATGGGCTGTATTTGAGTGCTGAGTGTACCAATATCTCCTCTATATAAAGCCTTCAAACATTCAAACATGCAATTTAAAAAGTAGCTTCCATGGCATATACACTACTTTACGCTAACAATCCCACATTTTAAAGATGTTAAAACTACCGTCACATGACTCTACAGCTGATGGTGACGATACAAAATGATGACGTTTAGGTAGTGTCCGCAAATCTTGATTTGTTGCTCATTATTGAGTCAACTGTTTAGTATTGACAGTAGTGAATGAGTGAATAAGGGAGTGATTTCGGACACAGTCATAGATGTAGAGATTAACCTGAAGGACCAGATGGTTTGAAGTCGTCCTTAAAAATCGGTCTATCACCTTCTTACCTTTTTTGTGTGAGATTACGTTAGAATCCTTATAAGATAAGATAGATAAGAAGTACTTTATTAATCCCTTAGAGGGGAAACTGAATGTCACCTTCACACAAAGACAGCAAGGAAACATACAGACTCAGGCAGTACAAGATAAGTGCAAAGCAACACATCAACATCAATCAAACAATCCACGACACTCAGCAGTCAACAATGTTGTCCAGATTAGTCCCAACCACCTGTGGTAAAGACAGACGCAAGCATCACTTGAAGCCTGACGAGATGCATTCTCTCCTGATCCAGCTGGCTCACAAGATAATCTACAAATATGCGCAATTTTCGAAATATAAAAAAAATTGACTTGGCAAATATTTCATGAGGAAGATAATGTTTTCTAAATGTTTGAGCTTGTGGCGTTCTGGATGCCTTCTGGTAAAGATGCATACCACATAGCCGCAACATCTGCCATTTGAAGCTGCCTTACCCAGCATGTCATACCTCTCTCTCTCTCTCTCTACCGTTTCCGGTCTCTTTCATTCAGCTATCAAAATAAATAAAAGCCAAAAAAATTACAGGCTGATTCTTGACTATCCCCGAGCATATACACAATGCATTTTGATAAACAGCGTATGTAAAAATAACTTTTATTTATCTGCATGGAAACTCAGGGTAACTTTCCAAAATCATGATTCCACATGTGTAAGATTAAACAACATGTGCAAAAACATTAAAAGTTAATTGCAGGTTTTATATAACTGTGGTCAAAGAGGGGGAAAGAACGAAAAAACCTCCATATCAGCAGAGGGAGACATAACTGGCCAATATTCAACATTTCTTCTTAAAGCCAACTTCAGCCTGACACATAGCTTTAACCTCGCTTCAGACATAAACACGCAGACGCGCTCTCATACATTTTAGACGCAGCAGAGGTGGTGGTTTATTTGAACATGTGAGTCAGCCAGTCCCTGTGGGCCGCAGCTGGAGAGAGAGAGAGAGAGGAGAGAGAGAGAGAGAGGGAGAGAGAGAGAGCATAGAGCGCCCCACCCAGCAGCAGCCAGCGTCATATGTGGTTGCAAATACCCCCCCACACACCCCTCCGCCCCCTTCCACCTCCTCCACCTCCCCTTCACCAAACTCCCTCTGATTTATGCATGTCGGACACCCCTCCCCTTCACTTCAGGATGTATTGTTCTCCACTCACTGAGCTGAGTTAAGTTTTCTATACGGAGTCTTTCACTTACAGCAGTGCGACTGTGGGACTGAGGAGCAACTAGTGCTGGGTAGCTACTGTTGGCAGCCAGATGCCTGTTTGTGGTGAGTGTATTTTTATGTTTGCACTGGAATGTGGTCCAATGGTTACAGCTGGTCATTTTCTGTACATTCATTTTGGTAAGGGGGGGGGGGAATTTAAATTCTTCTTTATATATATATACATCCTTTTGTACATTTTAAGCTTTCCCTATCCTATGGATGTTCTGTTTTTAGTCTGTTTAAAGGCTTTCATTTAGTACAAAAAGCTAAAACAAGTCAGCGCTTGTTCTCACATGATCTTTTGTTACATCCCTCAATACTTTGTTTAAGACATCCACAATAGCCTCTGGTGGCACTGACACTGATGTTTTAACCTAATAATCTTTGTTTAACTCAAATTTTCTGCTGACATTAGATCAAAATTAAGATAAACGGATTAACAGCTGAGTGTCAAAGCATTAACAGGTACATGTGTTTGATGAGGTTTACTCGTTTTACATCTTTTTTTTAATTAATTACTGCAAATAGGATACTGTATGTTGTATGTGTACTGTACTCTATGGTGGATATGTTTTGCTTTTTAAGTCCTATCTGGTGCTGCTCTGCTACATCAGCCCAGATGTGGTTTCATCTGTCATATTTTTCCTCACAAACCAACTATATTGATCAAAATGGACTTAACTTAAAGTTTTATCGGGGCATTTATTGTAAGAAAAGTCACTCATAGAAAGTTTGTGATCTTGCTTTAACAGTCTGATACTCTTGACTTAACCTCTCAGAGCAGATTAAAGAGATACAGATTATTTGCTGATGCTTTGTGATCCAGGTCCGGTTGGCCTAAATAGGTGAGACATCACAGAGGAACTGTAAAAACCATCATTAGACACTTTGGGCCCTGGGGGCACGTGGATCTTTTGTCTGCCTATGAGATGCTCTGCTCTGCCTAAGAAATGTGACACCACACTCTCCTTTTCAAGCCTCTGTGGTTGATGTCTCATGCTGCAGTTTTGGCTTCGAGACCATTAATTTGGAGACGGAGGGGAATATAAAGCAGACTGGAATATTTCCCCCAAAAAACTCCCAAAGGAATTGTCTTCAAGAAAGTGAGAGTCATGTTGTTTATTTGCGTTGAATCTAAAGGTCATGCTTAGTTTTTTTTTCTTTCCATAAGCTTAAGCTGTGTTTATGTTCATGTGTAACAAAGATGTATACACGCACCCGTGTCTAATAAGCACTCAGGGCGATGTGATATCATGTGGCTGTGTTACAATACCCTGTTTATGTGGATCAGTGGCAGTCTGAGGCAGAAGAGAGGCCGCATCCAGGCACAGCGCGGATGCAGCTTCTTAGTCAGGGCCTCAGCTTCTTCTCTCTCTCTCTCTCTCTCTTTCTCTCTCTCTCCCTCTCTCGACTGTATGAAAAGCAGACAGATTTTTCAAGTCATTTTCAACCCGAGGCCATGTCATTTACCAAATGAATGGCCCTCTTTTCTGGACAGTTGAGCCAGTCACAGTCTATCATGCCACGAGACAAGTGAGCCCACAGTATTACTTTTCACTGCAGAGGGCTGTTTTCAGCAGGGCTCATTTGCATACCTTCAGGCTATGGCATGAGTGAAGCATAATAATAATGATGATGATAATAATGCATGAAACAGTTTATGGACATACTGGATGGCAATTACTTAAGATCAAATACAGCCTGAGTTAATCTCTACAGTCTCAAGTCATGACTAGACATGATGAGGAACTGTCTCCCTTCATGTTGTATCACAAACAAAAGGATCTTCTTTTTGTGCTGCGTGTTTCATTTGTTGGATTATCTTTAGTTCTTTTTATAAGACGTCTGAATGGTCTGCTGTAGTGTTTTAGTCTGGGACATATCTGCAGACAATAGTTAATAAATCATAATTATTGATCAGATAAGATCAACAGAACTCCTATCTGACTCAGCTCTAGCACACTGAGTCAGATTTAGTGTTCACATTTATTCAGATGTTGAAATTAATTGTTTGCATCCTCAGAAATTGTGAAATATTCTACCACCAGGGCAAGGCAAATGTATTTGTATAGCACATTTCAACAACAGTGCTTTACATAAAACATAAAATGCATCAAGACAGGATATTTATATAATCTTTTATTAATCTTTTATTAACTATTTATTTCATTTTATTTATTTTTTTAACATTCATTTTTACATTTTTATCTTACCTCTGGTGTTTCCTCATGATTTTCCTCTGATTCTTGAGAGTTAATCATAGCGTTCCCTGAGTTCCTATTTTTAATGATTTCCTGTTTTTAATGAGTTCCTATTTTTAATGATTTTTTTGTTTGTTTGTTTGTTCAGACTGTGTCGATGTATGAAAAGTGATACAGTATATAGATACATTTTGATTATTGGTTGATTGAAATAAAAACAGCATATGGCAAAATAAAAGGACATCAGAATATTAAAAGTGTTAAAATGAAGATAAAATAGAGTAAGACTGATAAAGAATAACGTTACAGTGCACCAACATAACTACAATCCAAAATAGAAAACTATACATTTTAAAACAAGTCTGAGTCTGAAAAAGTTACTTCTCCGAGTCCTCAAAAGCTGGATTAGATAACAAAAAACATAATTTAGTTGAATCAAAATAGTAAAATGACAAGGAAACCAGGTTCAAAGGTCACCAGGTCTTAAAACTCAGCAGATTCTCTCTGATATGATTTATCTCTTATGTGTCTTCTTCCCACACTGTAGAGTCACATAACTTCAGGTGTAGCACAATTGTAGGAAACCGAAGCCAGTGCGCTCCGTGTCGGGACTCATCTGACCGAGCGGTTCTGCCTCTTGTGATTTACGGTAGACTGAACCGTGGCCTCTCCAGCTGACTCCTGATGCCTGTAAGAGAGCAGAGAGGCAGTCATAGCTGCGTCACATGGTGCTTCCTCTGGCCAGGGGGTCAGGTTTGAGGAGGGCTGAGGAAGAGGAGGAGGAGGAGAAGGAAAGGGTCATTGGGCAGGAAGACAACAACAAGCTGGTGAAGACAGAGGCAATATCACAGCTGGACGTCTCTGATGCTTTTAAACTCCTGTTATCTTTATCTCGGTGTCGCCGGTGACTGTGCTGAATGTTGAAACAATGGCTTATCACGACAGCGGTCAGTGTTTACACTGTTTGTCTGCTGTTTGGCATCTTGCTCAACCTCTGTGGGATGTCGTTTTCCTCCTCTGTTCCGCCGCTCATATCTTTGCGAGGATTTCAATGCCTCTTTATCTCTTTCAGGATGGCTCGTTGGGGAACCTTGATGACCTGGCTCAGGAGTACTCTCAGTATTACGGCACCTCCCTAAACGACGTGAGTGAAAGGATGGAGGAGCTACGCAAACGCAAAGTCGTGCAAGATGCAGAGATGGTAAATGTTTTTTTCTTCTCAGTTAAGAACTTGACTTATCGAGATAAAAATGTAATGTGTCAGCACTTGAAGTTCTTTCTGCATGTCTATTAACCACTCTTACCACAATAAGGAACAACATTTAGGGAAACGAGCATATTCACCTTCTTGTCAGGAGTGGGAGAATAAGATTGAAACCGTTCTCATATATGACCTTTAAATATAAAGTTATAGTCAGCAGACCGTTATCTTAGATTAGCATAAAGACTGAAAACAAGGAAACAACAAGACTTGCTCTGTTAGAAGTTAGTTACTATCTGCCTTAATGTTGTACTGTGAGTGTTTGCCTTTAACATTAGGCAGCCTATAATTTGGCTCTAGAGTACAGATGAAAACATGCCTTTTTGTCACATGGCACATTTTTTATATGTCACAAAAAGGCAAATAAATAACATCTTTAAAATAAAAAAATCTTAAAATCAGCTTTATGTTCAAACACCTTTTTTTTTATCATAGTTTAGCAACTGCGGAGATCACAAACCGTGTGAACTCATAATTAACCGCTGTTACTCCATAATGTGGCCACAGCCAGCTCAGTCAGCTGAATATTATTTCTATTTCTGTGTTATGATGACACTATAATTTACTCGTCCATTTCCTCTGCCCGTGTGTTTCAGGGAAAGGTTGACTCAGCGGCCACATCACTGCAGCTCCGCTCTCAGATCCAGGTGAGTGTCCAGCTCTTCAGTGCGTCAGACCCCAGGACAAGGCAGCTTCCTGCTATGTGCGTCAGCAGACAAGCTGATAAGAGGCTGTGAAATTGCCTTGTACTCTGGTTTTTGCTCGGGATTATCATGATGAGGCATACAGTATCATTTGACCGACTGTTAAAGCAGAGAGCTGATCTTGAAAAAACATCCTAAAACCTGGTTACAAGTGGATTATGTGGTATTTTGTAGAAGATGTGTTTTATATAAAGTTAAATAAAAACTGTACCTACATAAATACCTGAAATTCTTCCTTAGTTATTCCTTTATTCCTCCTAGCTTTACAATTGTCCCACTGTCCTTTCAAGGAAAGTGACAGTTTAAATTATTCTGTAGTTTAAAGGAGTTTATATCCCATTGTTTTAAAGGGTTATTAAAGATTTTAACACAACCTCATGCTGTTACTCAGAATTGACTTTTAAGTACAGCTCAGTAAATTGGACAATTGCCTGTGTACACATTCACATTTATAAGTTTTTTTTTATCCTTTCTAGGAATCTCTTGGACTCAGCAGCACCACATCCACTCCAGAGACGGAGAGAAAGTAAGAAAAATAACCCACCCTTTTTTTTTTCAAAAGGTTGGGAATTACACTACACTACACACTACTATTGAGTGTTTTTATGTATATTCAGTTATCAGAAAGCCTAATTTTAAGAGAAGCATCTGTTAGAACCAGAGCACATGTAAGGACTATTATATTCTAAGTACTACAGTATTATAAATACTCGTAACTGTTATAATAGATAACAATAAAGATGACTGGTACTGTATAAGGACTATTATTGTGCCAAGATACTGTGTAGTGTTTTGTATTACAGACAACATTATTATTAAATATAAGTCATCACAAATATGAGTCATCACTTCTGGGAGTTGAGACGTGATTTCTCCTCCATGTATCATCCCCTTGTCGGACTGTGGGCACGTGCGTTTCCTCGGCTTCCTGATGCCCTCCAGTCACCTTTTTTCATGAAGCATTTCTGTGTGTCACCTCCAAACTTCCTTCCTTCCTGCAATTGTTTTCTTTTGAAGGATTTCAAAGATAAGTCATATTTTGTCATTGGAAAGCTGAATTTGATTAAGGAATTCAGACGATGACTAATGAAAAAGCAACATATTGATTTTATGAACATATTGAATTTATTACGACTGTATCCTGAAAACTGAGAAATAACTATGTTTCAAAGGATTTTGCAATCATTAGAAACAGACAGGGTTTATTAAGAAGCTGGAAAGAAACACAGCAGATAGCAGATTCATACATTTATGTATTCACAGGAAATGTGCACTGCCCTCTAGTGGGGTAATAGTACTGCTGGAGGTAACTGATGGTTACCAGCATCAGCAACACGTAGACTTCCTTCTTGGAGACTAAAATCATCATATTTTTTACCAAACTCTAATACGTTTAAACTAGTTTTTTTACCTTGTGATACTGCTTTAAATCAAGATTTAGCCGCAATGAGCACACATTTCCATGTTTCTTTTCCCAATGAGTTTATTGTGGGAAAAGTTTTCTTCTCATAGTTTTTCAGGTGTTTTAATGTTATTCACTGTGGTAAAGCGGGAGCACATCAAGCCCTTTGAGATTTAAAGAGCAACACAAATAAATGTGATTTGACGTTATCAGTTTTAATGCCACAATATCTCAAATATTTACTGTCTCCCACAGTTTTTTAACTGCAGAATTTCAAAGAGGGAAAATTGGTGCTAATGTCCCACTCGATAACACACAATATGATCCACAAGTCAAATATCTGACATACTTTATGAATTGTGTCGTATTTATACAAATGTATTACTCTTCAACCTGTTGCATCATGGTCTTCTGAAGGAATTTAAAACATTTTTGACAACCAGTACAGATATTTTGACACTCAAAAAGTTTTGGCAGCTGTTAAATATTTGATGATTCAAACAATATATTCAATACTGAATATAACTTGATAGAAACTAGAGTCATTTTTTAGATAGATTACAAACAATTTGACAGCTTTGACAGTTTGATAGGATATGAGTCAATAACACAATATGCACAATCAATATTTGTATGCATGATTTCATAATGTGGCCACTTCAGCAGTGGACAATGTGGCTGCTAATGTAGTGCCTTGAGATAAATAAAATTGGATTAAATTGAATTAATGTTTGATATTCACAAACAAAAAATGTATTTTTGCGTTATCTGTTGTCAAAAAACTGATACACTGATCCAACAGCAGCAACAAATGTCTACTGAGCGACTGAGAAAGAGACATAGAGGCATAAACAACAAACAGTGGAGAGAGATGAAGAGACAGAGACAGAAAAAGAGAGAAAGAGGGAGGGATGAAAGTGTGCAGGGAATGCAGAGGCCACATTAGCGCTGGTGCTGCCGCAAAACCCCGGCTGGACATGAAAAAGGCTCTATTGTTCCTGCGATGGCCATAGAGCTCTGACCTCTGTTCATCAGCCAAGAGCAGCCAGTCTTTTTCATCTGTTTTGACTACTTTGATTTGCCTTTACTATGATGCTAGTGTCATGAGGCACAGTGCGCTTTGGTGATTTCTTTCTTTCTTCTTTTTTTTTTTCCTCCTTCCCTTTTTTTAATCTGAAGCAATAAAAGGATACGATAGAGAGACATGTTAAGGGAGATGGTGGGATAGCAGGGAAAATGAAGAAAATAAGTTTGGATAACAGGTACTGTTCTGCTCAGGGAGGTTTTTTGTTAGTTTCTCCGTTTGAAACCTTCAAATGCAGTAAATACTTTGTTTGATTTTTAGGTTTCCTGTGCACAAATCTAGCTCTGACGATGGATCAGGGGGTAAGTTGATTTTTTTTTAATGAATCCTAATTAAATGCATTATTTGTTTTTATAGTAAGTAGAATCATACTGCTGTTAATTTGCTTAAGCTATAAAAAAGGATGGTTTTTGCTTGTATTTGGAGTGTTTTGAGCTGACTTGCATGGTTTGTTTGATCCATTATATTTCTTTAATAGCAATGACATCCTTTTGAAAACTGAATATTATATTTTGAGAATGATTTAGGGCATAATATTCCAGTAATGCATGCAGTATTACAGTTTACCTGTAATGTGGATGTTGTAGTTTAAAACTGTGGCATGTGTGTGTTTAGGTTTTTGTATTTGTGTGCTAAATTAAACAGAGTCTTTGTACTGTGTAGGAAAATGGGATGGAAAGAGAAAGGGCAAGTCTTTTTGGCAGAGTTTCCGAAAGTCACAGAAAGGAGGAATGCGTCAGATTTCAAAGGGTACGTTAAGTCAAAAAAAATACAAAAACACAAAAACCAGCTGTGCATGAAGATTGCTCATCAACATATTTCCAAGTTTCTGTAATGCACCTGCCGAGAGCAGCCGGTTGTGTTTTTCATCCAGTCAGCTGACACGTCTGCTGTTTGCCTTTGACAGGTGATGACGTCGGTTTTGTGGCCAGTGAAATTACCATGAGTGATGAAGAGCGTATCCAGCTGATGATGATGGTGAAGGAGAACATGATCTCTATAGAGGAAGCCCTGGCACGGGTATGATATCATGTGTCCTCCTGTTACGTGTCGCTGCCGGTTTTTTCTTGTTTTTCTTGACATGAGTTCAACACACTTACTTTTGAACATTAAATATGATCCCTTAAGTTTTTTTTTAAAAGCACATTATTTTTAATTAGGAAATTAAGGGAATTTACCAAAAACGTCATAAGCAATATTTCTGGACAGTGTGCACAAAGGTGTCTTGTGGTTGCATCAATATCTGTGCATATATATCTAAATGCATAACAAAAATCAATGGAAAAGTAATGACAGAAGAATTTAGATAATGTGGTTATGTGTGTAATCCTGCTCATGCAATAAACACACGAGCTGGTAGATAACAAAAGGTATCCTCTAGCTATCATGTTTAACAGGCTCATCTTTCTTTTAAAACTCTCTGCAGCTGAAGGAGTTTGAGGTACAAAACAAACACACGTGCAGGTTCGAACCGGCAGAGTGGACCGACCCCTCCAGTCCCCCCAAAAATGAGTTGTTCAACTGCAATGTAAGTCTCTTAAGCTCCCGGTAAGAAGGGCGTCTTAGTTGCTTTTTAATGCTGAATCACTACTTCAGGCACCGTGTTGTGCATGAGGGTCTATGATCTGCCAGTGCCAAGGCTGCTGAGCTGTTGACAGCGCCTCTCTCTTTCCCTCTGTCCCTGTCCCGGCAATGAACCGTGGCCCCTCTAAAGCCCTGCAGCTCAGGGCGCTCTCCCAACTGCAGGGCAATGGGCGGACTTCTATTCATTGCTGTCAAAGCGCTAACCCCCTATTGTGCTGTAGTGAGCGGGTGGATTCAGCACAGGACCCTGTTATGCAGGCCGCAGCTCTTTTATGCATGGGTGGGGTGATTAGGGGGCTCAGGTTCAGGGCACATTTTTCAGATTCATCTGGATGGCCTGACTATTTCTCTTTGCTCTGCGTGTGTTCTCCTCTCACTTTCTCTTTCTCTGAGAGTTTGCGTGATGTCTGTGATGATTGCAAGGTTGTTGCCCCCCCTCCCCATCCCCCCTCTTGTTTCTTTGTTAATTATAGACCAGCTCTCTCGCATTGAATTTCCTTGTATTCTGTTACTGCTAATTGGTTTCATTTTGGCTTTTGATGTTTATTCTGGGGCATGCTGGCCGCCCATGTTTTGATCAGAAAGGAAACCTCAACATTTATGACCTGAGTCTTCAAATGAAATGTACCACTGACATTTCAGTAATCATCATTTCAATTGGTGGTTAAGGTGATTTCCAAGCTGCTAACTCTTCATGTTCCCACGTTCAGAAAGCTTTGTCTAACCTGTGAGGCAGAGAATATAATGGGGCAGCTGGTTGCTTGGCCATTAGCGTCATCACTGTGGTTTCCAACCACCAATTCATATCAAAGCCACATGCAGTTTCTATCTCAGCACCACCTGCAGCATGTACACAACTTGCACACCTTTTTATTTTCACACAAGTTGACTCAGAATCTAAAAGTGTAGAAATGTAGGTAAACTATTGAAAGATAAGTCGGTATTGCATAATAAAGCGTGTCATATCTAACACAATAGCAATAACTGCTGCCAATATACTATGAATGGTGCTATGTTGTATGTAGTGTTATGTTATCATAACTGTGAAGCTGTGTGGCAAAACTAAATGTTATTCTGTCGTTCTTTCTTTCTTTCTAGCAGCCTTGTGACCTGTCAGACAATGAACAAGAAGAATCTGTGACATTCAGGAGACTCCATAAACTGGTCAATTCAACCCGGAAGGTGAAGAAGAAGCTGATCAAAATTGACGAGTCTAAGAGGCCCGGAGCAGATGGTACTTAAAGCACTATCAGACCTTATCTCAAAAGCCAAAGGGCATTTGCAATCATAGTTTTTAAAGTCATTGTAGCAATATCTACTCTGCCCTGTCCCCCCTGTCTGCTACGTGATGTTAAAAAAAAAAACGTGGGGCAAGTTCATGGGTATTTCACTATATTTGCAGCCGAGGTGTAAAAACCAGCAGGTGTTTACACAATTGAACAAACACATTACTGTGTGTCAGGAGAAAATGTTGCACCTGGGACAGCACAATGCTGAATGTGACGTAGAGTCTAGAGAAAATATCTTTGTGTCTGTCATTTTGACAGATTTAATTACAGTTGGACTAAGCATGTAAAGGAGAATTACAGTATTTAACATATGTTTTCACTAGTTGTACAGTCTGTGCAAATATACTATATGATTTTAAGATAATATCATTGCCTTTTGTTTGTTTGGCTGATATTTTTCAGCATGATTACACTTGACAAACATAAAAGTAGTATTCTGTGTTTGGCCTGTAGATTACAGTTTGTGCATCTATTCATGATATCTATAATTGCTGAACATATGCAAGTCTAAATTAATATTCTTTTCTTTTGACATTGCATTACCTGTTAACCTTCCTCCATTCCCTTCTATTTACCCACCCAGAAAGCCTGAGTGTAGATGGGCTTCACTGTGGAGATGCCAGCGGCTCGCTGTACTCAGATGTGCAGAAGAAGCCAGCAGTTTGCCCCGTGGACTTTCTGGCCTCAGTTCTGCAGGAGCAGCTCATCTACGACAGGGACTCTGACAGCTTGACCACCTCCCCCTCCTCCAGCAGCCTGGACACCTGCAGCAGCCAGAAGATCTTCAATGCCTTTAACAAGTCGAGTGCCAGCCCAGTTCACCAGGAGACAAATGTAGCGGCGGAGGTGATAGAGGCAGGCGAAGGCAGCGGCTCCTCCTTTTTTGAAACAGACGGCGGCTGCAATGATGAGGAACCCAAACTTGCTCGTTCGGTGACGGATGGAGAGCTTCGTCACCGGAGCCTCAGCCCACTCAGCCACCATGGGGTGAGTACAGAGGAGCCTTTGTATAAAGACAGTTGTTTGGCCCGTGATTTATTTTTAAACTGGTACCAGTCAGCTTTCTGCAAGCTACTCTAAGAAAATGTTTGCATTTGCCACCAAATATCCTCAACAAAAACTGACACTTGACTTAATGAGACACTGATGAGTTACAGCTGAATGTTGAGAGCATTTCATTAGATGATGGCTAAATGCATGCTCCACAAAAACGTATTTAAGTCCAAAGACATCCCCAATAAATCCTGCATTTCTCTATTGCTGCTTATTAATGTCCTATTTTTTGGTTTCAGAGAGCCTGCAGCTTTGGAGGATTTGATCTGGCCAACCGCCCAATGCACCCAGTCATCTCGGATGGTGATAACACAGTATGTAACTGTCATTTCTTCTGAATTTCACAGCACTGAATCAAAAGAAAAGTCTGTCCTTGTTTACTTATTTGCCTCCATTTTTTTCTCTCTGTGCTTGTAAATTAGAACAAAGATGGAGATGATTTGAGAAATCCTGTTAAGTCTCCACAGACATCTCGTATTTCTCTCGGGAAAAAAGTCAAATCTGTGAGAGAAACAATGAGAAAACACATATCCAAGAGATACCACTGTTCTCTCTCTGAACAGGTATGTTTAAGAAACATTGATCTATGTTTCAGATGTAGATTGTGCTGAATATACTGTATGTAAGCATCTTTTTTTATTCTTCCTCTGCATCCTAGTCGAGCCCAGACCGTATATCCAGCAGCCCTCACTCACCTCACACGGACTCTGACTCTTTGGAGAAACCTAAGCTGAAACCTGGAGGGTCTGTGGAAAGCCTGAGGAGTTCCCTGAGCGGACAAAGTTCCATGAGTAAGTCTGTGTTTGCAGCATATGTGTGCCAGATCTGGGTGTACTTGCAAATAACTCTGTGTTTGTTTTAACTCAGCCTTAGAACACCAGATGTGGGGTTTATCAGACAAATGTTTCAAGGACCATAAAACGCCTTTCAGATAGTCTAAACTTTCTGGTCTCACTGTGTCAATAAGTGTCACTGTGACAGTAAGTCAACTCTGTCAAAAACTGCCTAACATCTGGAACTTCAATCAGATTAAAAGACGTAAAAAAATATTTGTCCAATGCTAACAAACCCGTGTAGTCTTGAAGTGGCTCATTCTTCTTCTGCGGTTTGTGCAGGTGGTCAGACGGTGGGCACGACTGACTCCTCCAACAGCAACAGAGAGAGTGTGAAGTCTGAGGACGGGGAAGAGGATGAGCTGCCTTACCGCGGACCTTTCTGTGGACGCGCCCTCGTTCACACTGACTTCACCCCCAGTCCCTATGACACAGACTCCCTCAAACTAAAGGTACGGCCACAATAATCCATCACACAAAATGTTAAAAATCTGTTTATCATCCAAGAAATTCAAACTTTTTTTACTGGTTGTGTTTTGCAGAGTGGGGATGTCATCGATATCATCAGTAAGCCGCCGATGGGTACGTGGATGGGCATGCTCAAAGGTAAAGTGGGCACCTTCAAGTTCATTTATGTGGACGTCCTGAATGAAGAGGAGGTGAAGCCCAAAAAGACACGCAGGAGGAGGAAGGCCCGGCAACCCAAACCCACCTCTGTGGAGGAGCTCCTCGATCGCATCAACCTCAAAGTAATGAAACTCACCACATGATCGAAATCTTTCCACACACAGGTGGAGAGTGTAGCTCATTACGTATGTTGTAGGAATTTAGAAACTTGACTAGAAAGTCCCACTTTTTTCTTAAGAGAGTAACATTTTATTTCATGAATGTTTTCCATGAAATTTAGATACAAAAAAATACAGTAAAAAGAATACTAGTGAGCTTTACATGTAAAGTACCAGTCAAAAGTATGGATACACCTTCCCATTCTCTTGAGTGAGAATGAATGAAATTGATGAAAAGCACATCCAAACTTTTCAATGCTACTGTGTTTCTAAATGGTACATTTTTGAGACAGTTTGTACAAAATATAGACAAAATACTAGTAATAATAAAATATGAATAGCAGAAATTTGAATTGCAGTTATTAGTATATCATGCTTATTCATCATCTACACCTCAAACTACTTTTGAATTAATCTAAGTGTGCATTGTAAAATTAAGGATTACCACTGATCTGTTTGTGTGTTATCCATCCTCATCCTCGACTCTCCACAGGAGCATCTTCCCACTTTCCTTTTTAACGGTTACGAGGATCTGGACACATTCAAGTTGCTAGAGGAGGAGGACCTGGACGAGCTGAACATCAGGGACCCCCAGCACAGGGCTGTGCTGCTCACCGCTGTGGAGCTGCTGCAGGAGTATGATGGTGGGTTGGGTAAACAGAGAGTTAGAGCATTAAACAAGACACAAGAAACACAGAAACACTCTCAGATATGAGTGAACATGCAGATATGCACCTGATAGATTTAGTAACAGTAGTATTTAAAAAAATATATGGATAAGGAAAATATAACGTCAAAGCACGTAATGGAAAAGATCAATCCTGCAACTGATGTTCACATCAATGTAGGTTGAAACCAATTACCATAATCTGTCAACCACCTATATGCTGTTTATATCTGTGGTAGTGTCGACTTGCAGCTGCTGTTTCTCGGTCAGTGCAGGTGTTAGACATACTGTCTGTCTGTCACACATTTTTAGACACCTTCTCATAACATGATGAATACTTTTTTTTAAATTCCATTATGTTTACCTCCATCCATCTCACACAGTTCCCCAGCAGTGCTTGTTTTTGAGATCATATTATGTGACAGTCTGCCCCCTGTTGGCGGTGTTGTGCATTGCAGGTAGCAGCGACCCAGAGCGCAGCAGTCAGTCCGGAGGCTCACAGGAGAAGCTGCTCCTGGACAGGCGTGGCCTTATGGGAGACTCCCCACGGGATTCAGGCTGCTACGAGAGCAATGAGAACCTGGAGAACGGTAATGAGAGCCTGAGTCACCTGTGAATACTGTCCTCCTCCTCTTCTGCCCCTCTGCTGCCTCATCCTTCACTAGGAATACATATGTGGTCTTCAGTCCTTGATGCTTGAGCATTCCAAGCCGCCAAATTTCAGTTTTCACGCTCTTCTGGAAAGACTCGTCTCATTTACTTCTGAAGCTCTTTTTTTTTTTCTCCAAGCATCTTTTTCCTCAAGTCATACCTTCTTCTGTTTCTGCATCACTGACTCAAACATTTTTGCAGTCACTTTTTTTGTCTGTTTAGTGCTTTTGAGAATTGACATTACATTGCCTTTCTTAACCAGATTCTCAATGTAGTTTTAAAAAAAAAAGAAAAAAGAGAGAGATAACACAAGGTTCTCTACTATTATTATTATTTTTGTGGGACTAGAAAGTTCATTTACTATCATGTTTAACAGAGCAGCGACATTTAAAAAATACAAAAAACAAACACGAACAATCTATATGTGGAGCCGCTTGTAGGTGTACTCACAAATAGATCTGCCGTTGTGAGTTGTGTGGTGGTTTTTGCGTTTGCAGAAAATGGTGACTGTTATAAACCAATGTGTGACAAGAGTGTTTAAACAAACTCTAGATTAAAATAGTTCTCAGTATTCGCAATACATATTTACTGTGAATGCTTGCTTTATTCATAGCTATATCATTCTTATTGTGGTTATAATTTGGTATGGCTGAAGTCTAAACATTGTTCAAATGTGAAGAGTTGTACTTATTGTAAATGAGGGCTCTTGTGAATGTCAAAAGGTTACGTGTTTAGAGAAAAAAAATGTCAGATCAGCCACACCTGTACAGTGTATCTCTTAAGATGTTGCTGTTTTGTGTGTATATTTTTTTAGTCCAGTAAAATATAATGTTGCACAATATTTTATTATGTGCCTGAAACTGCTACATGCAGAACAATTAAAATATTTACTAAATAATATAATTATACTTGTAAAAAAAAAAGAAAAAAAGAAGTTGAATTTTGTATAATTGTAAATGCACTAAAATGCAGACTTACAGTAGGACAACCTTTTACGATGGTTTAACATGATTAAAAGTGAAAGTTAAACTCATTTTAACGCTGACAGAAGTGTTGCAGGTTTAAGGTCTGAAGTCTCAGCATTTTCTGAAGTGTGCTTCTGTCATGGTTGAGCGTGAGGAATAAATTGCTCCATGCTTCACCAGACTTGACTGCTTGCTTCTTTTCTTTTCATTCGTCATTCATTTTTATTGCATTATTTTTTTTTGTTTCGAACCTCTTCTCTTCTTGGGCGCTACAACCGCTGCTGCTCTGTTTTAGTGGAATACATGTCCAACCTCACTGGCATCTACATGATCTGCACACACTGCACTTGTTTATTTCAGGAAGGGACAAAAAGACATCTTCATCCATGAGCAGGTCCTCCTCCGGTTTCGAGTCAAGCCACCTCCCGTCCCCAGAGTACCCTGCCCTCCCCCTGACCCTCACCTCCACCAGACCTAGTAAGACTTTACAGCCCAGTAAACCAGGATTCCTCCCCTGTATCCCACCATCACTAAGAACTCCTAAGAGCAGCTTAAATCTCTCAAGCCCAGCAAAAGGTCATCTTCCCAGTGGCGGTATTGCTAGAAGTCGGAGCTGCACTGAGTTGAGAAGAAACTCAGCTCCGGGGCTGCGGAGGCGGTGCTTCTCCCTGACAGCCCTTCACAAAGAGCAGAGCAGAAAACCTCTCAACCCTAAAGACTGGAATCTCACTGCCAGGGGCAAGAACGAGGAGAGAAAGCAGCACCCATTAAAGCTACAGAAACATTTTGACGTCACATTAACGTCCTGTCAGTCTTCCACTGCACCATTAGATGCTGTGCGCAGCACGTTGAACACAGACACGAGCGATGCCAGCAGCTTTAAACAAGCTGAGACAACACAAAGCACATACGTCAAGCTGCCCGCCACACTTCCAGCAGAAAGCTCCAATCATCCTGTAGCTACACTTTCTGTATCAAACTCCTACAAAGACCCCTTCACAACAGAAGCCGCCTGCAGGCACGACTGTACAGGCAACACCTCTTCTGGGGAGAAGAGCGGTCGTGCAATTTCAGCCAATTTGGAAGCCCGACGGCTGAGAATGAACAGAAACAAGAAGACGTCCATTAAATCAGTGAATCTGGGATCCCTGGTGGAATAAAGACTGCAGAGTATTGATCTCAAGCTATTTTTTGAAAAAGGTATTGGCTTAAAAGTTACAGGAAAGTGCCACAGTACAGTTTTTAATTGCTGCTGTCGAATAATAACCATTTTAAATTAATCTTTTTTTTTCATAATCTTTGAAATACTGACTGTTTTTAACCAATGATTTCTGAAAATGTAACCATGGGTTTTCAAAGACTCCAAAATACTGTAGTGTGCCATCAATGTGAGGAGTAACTGTAGCAGTGGTGCACTTTTAATGCAGTTATAAAATAGGTTTAAATGTATGTATGTACTGTATATTTAATTTCATGTGCTGTCTTTTTTTTAATAGTTTCAAATGTGAATTACACTGAACAAAGCTTCCTTTTTTCTCTCTAAACCTTCATTTCAACAAGCATGAAGAATACTAATTCAGGAAACTCCCCCTCAGTTTATACAGTGATCCATCATGTTTATATTTTAATGACCTATCTATGTACACAGAACTGAATCCTGGTCAAGTTTGGTCCAGTATGAAACAGTCCAGATATTCTCCATTCAGCTGAACTAGTCTGTAGTCTGTCTCTGCCCTAGACCTGGTCACAGTCCAACAGTTACACAAGCTGCAGTGTTCAGCAGTGAGCGCTCCTTTATCTGAAATCAAACAAAGCCTTTATTAATACATTATCCATCGCTGCATTTACTGTAACTCAATATCTTTTCTAAGTGCATTTTATGTATAGAGTTGACAGAAAATTTTACAGTTGCTTTGTCTGTTTATTTCAGTTTCATAACAGTAAATTAAAATGGTCTCACATTTAAATAATGTACAGTGTTTTATTGTTAATTAATGTTAAATATGTTAAATAATTTCTATATACATTGTAAAAATGCTAACAAGGCTGTTGATTACCCATCTACTTTCAGTTTATATCTCCAGCAGTAGATCTCTGTAGTCAAAGGTAACTGTGATTGGCACCAGATGATAGAAATTTAAAAAAAACAGCAGGATTTATTATGACATTATCTCCTAAAAGATTGTTCGCCACCATTAGCAGTTTATGGAAGTACCATGAAATTCAAAATGATTTTGCATAAATACTTTTTCTTTTAGTGTTTAAAATATCACTTCACATTCTCACTTTAGTGTGTGTTAATTTGCACCTTTCTACTATTATTTAAAGTAAATTGTTATTAGCACCACTTAAACAAAGGATTTAGGGGCAGAATTTATTCACAGTTTCGCCTGCAGAGGCATTTCATGAAGGCACTGCCTGACCAGCCCCAGAGCATCCAGGCCTGTACCCCAGGCCAGGGTGACTCCCCAGCCCCCGTGGCCATAGTTGTGGACCACAGGCACCCGACAGTTGCGCAGCTGAACCACCTCCCTCTCCACCCTTGGGTTCTTCCTGCTCGGCCTCAGACCGACCCACGTGCTGATAACTTTGCCTTTGCTGAGCGACGGCTCCAGCCTGCTGCAGCGCTCCAGGATGCCCTTCGTGTCTCCTTCGTCTACCTGTAGTCGCCAGTCCCCCTCCTGCCTCGTGCCACCTATAGTGATGCTTTGTGTGCCGGGGTAGATGTAGGTCTTTCCGTCTCCATCTCTGATGAAGTGCTGCAGCCAGGGAGCCTCCACCTTGAGGACCTGGCCTCTGACTGAGTACACTTCGGTGTCACCCACCAGCATTTTGGAGCCCAGACCGGAGCAGTTGACAATTATATCAAAGCTGTTGCTTAATTCCTGAAGATTATTGACTTTCCTCTGCTCCACTTTACCTCCAGCTTTCCTGAACCTTTAGAAAACAGGTGTTTGAATTTAGATAAGATAAGACAGATTTTATTTGTCATTCAGATTATACACTGTACAGTGCACATCCAACTCACCTCTCACTCGGTGGATTAAAACACATATTGATCTGTAATTTCCTGTAAATTATTTAGCTCTCTGGAATTTGAAAAATAAAAAATAAAAATGACCTTTGACAACGAGAGTTTAGAGGACAAACCTTTTCTCGAGCCACGGCAGGTAACTGGAACATTCACATTTTAAGGTGGTGAATGCCTGGCCAAACTTGTGATCCGGAAACCGTTTCAGTTCACGGTCAGTCATAGATCGAAAACCGATCACAAACTCTGACCAGAAGGGCTTCTTTTTGGCGGGAATCTCCTTGAATATTTGCCAACTGCAAAGGAAAAAAAGATAAAGTCACAAGATGAAAAGAGATTTTAATAGCGACCTGGCTGAATAGCAGTAGGTCTCATAACACCTGTTACCCTGAGCTCAGCATTACTCCAGCATCTGGTGATTGTTCAGACACAGCAATGGCCAAAAGGTGATCAAAGCTGTCCTTGAACCAGCGTTTTTGTCTTTCCAAGGGAATATCTGATAGAGAAATACAGTAAAATCAGTCATTTACAACAAGCAAAATGAATGTTAAGTGTGTTTTTGCATTAAAAGTAGGACTAGATTATGCATTTACATGCTTTGATTCTGCATGTCTGCATTCAGCATTTGGAAAATTCACTACTAGCTAATGTCATGCATTTTCTGAGAGGTTGTTGCTTACCTGGAAACTCTGCAGCAAACAGGATCCCAGCAGCTCCATCACTGGTGGTGTTTGGGCTGAACGTCTCAGCGAGGACAGTAACCGAGCAGAAAGGAAGAGCCTCTGCGATGCAGACAGCGGTGGAGAAGCCGATCACACCGGCTCCAACCACTACAACCCTGACGCTTTTCATCCTGGACAGGCCTGCGTCTCCAACTGGAAGTGGAGAGTTGTGTTAGTTGCTGCAAGACAACCTTTGATACAAAAGTTAATCCACAACCTGTAGTCTTAACATAGTAACTTATGACACGGTCCAAGGATCAACAAGACAAAGCCCCATGTAAGTCCAAGGAGGTGTCATAAATGTAGCAATAAGTCATTATGTATTACAGATTCAACCAGCTGTAGGAAACCTTGTGTGCTTTGATGTTTTCTTTTATGCTAAATGTAGTGCTTTTATCTAGAGACCATGTTAATTTAAGTGAATGGGGATATATTATAATATTTCAAAATTAAAGATTAGAGGAAAAGTCCAAAAACTGAAAAAAGATTTGTGTAGCAGAACTTTGTTTTTTCTTCTTTCCTCTCTCAATTATCTCACAACCCCTTAGATTTATCTGCTGACCCTTTGGAGGGGCTTGACCCCTAGGTTGGGAACCAGGGGCGATTGTAGGATCAGACCTTTAGGGGGGCTCAGCTCATGAGAATTTGACATACAATGCCCTGCAAGTATTTTTAAAAATACAATAGTAATTTATTCATTTTTAGGGGTGCTGAGATCAAATTTTGGGGTGCTAGAGCCCCCCTAAAAAGGGTCTAAAATCGACCCTGTTGGGAACCATACTAAACTATATAACTGTATATAAAGTAGTGTAAACTAGCTCCACCTCCAGCAGCTACAACAGTAACATGCTGCTCTGACACTGATGCTTGACTATTAATAATCCAAGGATGTCATATATAATATCAGTCAGTGATTCAGATTCAGACAATTTATTGTACCCTTAGGTAAATTTGTTTTACAGTGAGTGAGTCATGTCATGTTGTTACGCCCACAGACGGACAGTACAGGACAAGAACATGTTAGACAAAGTGACGACAGTGGTCAGACTAAAAGGACAAAATAAGAAGAACGGCCCCAAGAAAACAAGATACAAGAATAAAAGAAAAATAAATAAATAAATAAAGTCGATAAAAGACAAGATACGTAAAACCAAGTTGAAATAAAATCACCAAACCAAACCACTACTTTTACTGTAATACAAACATACTTATGTAATAGGTTTGCAGGACTTTTACTTTTAAAGGAGCAGAGTGCAAAATTAACTTTTTTTTTGTCCATCAGCCAAATATCTATGTTCAAGTTACACCAGCCACTCAATAGATTAACATTGTTTTTCGGTTGGTAAGTGAAGCAAATCTACCATATGTTTGCATATTTTCCCAGCAGTTTTCTACTGATAAGAAAAACAGCTCAACCCACCTGTTATGAGAGTTACTTTCTCTACACTGCAGACAGAAAACTGCCCTTCATTAAAACAGTACACAGGACGGCAGTGCTGGGACTGTCTGCAATCGAGGACGAGATGCAGCTGTTAAATATTTATCAGAAGACGAAACACACAGCACAGTAGATGTTTACTTCTTCTGCGCACCGTGGTTTAACACTACGTGTAGGACGTGCAGGTCCTAAAGAAAGGCCTACTTAGCAAGGTCAATTTAAGAATAACAGTCCACTGAAAGAAATATGGCACATTTTGCCGTTCGTTTACAGATGGTGTACATGCAGGATTCTTGCATTGACTGTATATAATTATTCCTACAGTCAAATGTTTATTTCAGTGCCAATAAAACCGTAGATCTACAAATCATCAGCCGCCCCACAGTCAGTGTAATTAAAGGGCCACCACAGAATATCCAAGTGTCGGAACGCTACTGCGATTGGTAGTTTCGCTGCCAGGCAACCGACGGGCCTCTGGACATTCCAAAAGAACGCGCGGCAGCTGTATACAAAGAATCAATAAAATTGAATGTTTTTAAAGTTCTGTCGGTCAGATATTCTATGTTCTGTAAACCGAGAGTAACAACCAATCACAGCAGAGCGTCAATCCAAGTGCGTCACAGCAAGTCCAACTGAGCGTGAATCTCGTCAACGCCACACCACACCTCTCGCGATAAACTGTTCGCCCTGAGCCCAGCCACAGTAAAGAAGGTAAGTAAGGTCCTAACAGCTCAGTACTGTTTTAAATTACTATCAGGCACTTTGGGTCCTGTCACTAACACACATGCCTCTGAAATTTAGTTCGTTTAACGCATTATTTCAGTGGTACGCTTTGCTGCTGCTGTTAGTCGTGACCTGTTTCTTGCTAGAGGCGGAAGCATTGTTTGAGACGATGTAGCTCGTTTTTGCTAACATTCAAGTTGCTCACATCACTACATAAAATTGAGCTGCAGACATCTTTCAGTACAAATAGTCACTTCAGGTTAACTTAATATTATTGTGGGTAGACAGGTCAAAACACCTGATAAACACTTGTTATGGAAGATGTTTATCTGCATAATATTAGTGCTGAAACTATCTGATCGTCAGTTTTGATCATGATTTAATCATTTAAGTATTTTATTAATGAAAAACACCATATTTTCTTTAATAACATGTTAAACCACATTTAACATGTTGAATTTGAAAATTATAAGGGAAGCTTTATGACATGTTATATATAGCAGGGATTTCATTATTGATTATTTTTTCAATTAAGCATTTAGTCAACTAAATGAGATGATATCCACTATTTCACAGCTCAGTGATGTCTTCAAATTGCTTGTTTTGTCTCACCAACTTTCAAAGTCCCAGGGCTTCACCTTGGGTTTTGGGAAACAGTGATTGGCCATTTTTGACAACAATTCCTTTAATTGAGATGAATTGCGAAGGTAATCAATACTGAAAATAATAGTTAGGTGCAGCCCTACATTGATTAGGTAGTTAAATAAAAGTAAATTGTATTGTAATTAAATATTCACTGTTGCACAGAGGACAAAGGTGCCTGTGCTCTTCTCACTCAGTCTTGCGTTTTGATGAAGTCTTTCTTTGCCTTCAGGTACAGAAGGGATTTTTTTGTGAGGAAGATGTCTCAGAAAACCACAACCTCATCATTGATGGTCCTTCATTCAGATTCACACGAGCAGAGCATCCTGAGCAAATTCAACAAGCTCAGGAAGAAGGACTTGTTGTGTGACATCACTCTAGTTGTGGACGACGTACACTTCAAGGCGCACAAAGCCCTGCTGGCAGCGAGCAGCGAGTACTTCTCCCTCATGTTCACAGCAAAAGATCAGATCAGTCAGTCTGTCTACCAGCTGAAAGGTATGGCAGCTGAGATGTTTGCGGCGGTGCTGGAGTTCATCTACAGCGCCCAGGTGTCTGTGGAGAAGTGCGCCACGGAGCAGCTCCTGGCCACTGCCCAGCTCATGCAGGTTAGCGACCTTGTCAAAGTGCTCACTGAACTCACACATCCTGCTGCAGGGGTTACAGGTGAGGAGATAAAGACAGACAAAGCCGAGGTGCCAGATAAGTCAAAACGCAAAAGAGGACGACCGAAGAAAAATGAGAACGTGGCTGTAGCAGAGGCGGAGGGGAAAAGTACAGCATGTGAGCGCACAGAGGACGGCCAGTCTGGAGATGTGGATTGCAGTGATGGAGACACTGAGCTGCTACCTATAGACGATGCAGATGATAACACACTCCGCAGCCGGCAGAGCAAACGCAAAATCAAACCACCGCTGAAATACAAAGGCTACAAGGTGTGCAGTGACACAGCAGACAGGAAAGAGCTTGGGAAGAGAGGCAGGAAGAGGAAATACCCCAACACAGAAGCAAGATGTGAGGACTGCGGCAAAGTGTTCAAAAACCACCTCTTTTTAAAGATTCACCGAAGGACTCATACAGGTAATCATCCACTGTGGTGTCTTACAGATAAGAGAAGGAAGGATTAAAGGTTTGTTGGATAAAGACATACATTTTTACTTAGGACTGACAAGGATTTAATTAAGAAACAAATAGCGTCCATCACTGATATTTAAATCTGTTAAGAGACACTCATGAGACAGGTGACACTGCATCAGCCCATGTAGCACTACACCTCATTATACTTTCCTAATTTCTGTCCAGGAGAGAAGCCTTTCCGATGCCCGGTCTGTGGAAAGGGTTTTACCCAGAAACACACTCTGCTGGTTCACCAGCGCATGCACACCGGAGAGAAACCGTTTGTTTGTACCATCTGCTCCAAAGCTCTCGCCACCAAACACTCCCTGCAAGAACACATGAACCTGCATGAAGGTAATATCTAATAATATGGCAGTTTTTCTCATGTTGATGCTGATGTTGCTCTTCGCTTTAGCAGTGATCACTATGTTCAAATTATGAGTGGATTATTCTTTTTTGTAGATCATTTCTTATTTTTTAAGCTTTAATTTGGACATTTTCTCTAAGGCCTCAAGTTAAATCTTGCAGGCTGAATCGGTGCAGTCACATTTGGATATCATTGAGAAACTGTATGAAACTGTATAAGCTATATGTTTTAAAAGTCTGTAGATTCAGTGTTCTGTTGCTTTTGCTCTAATGAAAATGATTTTTCTTTTACCTCCGTCCTGTAGAAGACAAATCCTTCAGCTGTGATAAATGTGAAAAGACCTTCACTCAGAAGAGGCAACTTAAAAGTCATTACAGAGTTCACACAGGTAAGAGTCACATTACTTGAAAAGCAATGTCATTCTAATGTATTCACTGTAAAGGCTGATTAATGTTTGCTTTATTCTGTAAGGCAAATCATTACCAGAGTGTGCTCAGTGTCACCACAAGTTTATGGATACTGCTCAGCTGAAGAAGCACCTGAGGACTCATACAGGTAAAAACTAAAGCTAAAAACAGCTTCAACAGTTCTGTGAATAATGTCTGATGTGTTAAAACTTTTAATATCACTGTGTAAGGAACATCTAACCTTTGATTTTTTATGTTTTAACAGGTGAGAAGCCTTTCACATGTGAGATCTGTGGAAAGTGTTTCACAGCCAAAAGCACACTGCAGACTCACATCAGAATTCACAAGTGAGAAATATATTTATGTCTTAGCAGCTTTAATTTAAAAGTCTGATTTAAAGTACAAAGATAGGACTTTATTTCTTTAAAAAAAAATAAGACAGGATAAAAAAAAAAGAAAGAAAACCACAACAGATTTATTGTTGCATACCTTAGAAAATAAAACAATGGATCTGAGAGTTCTTATTGGAATATAAAATGGTGATAAAACTTTATTCTTAAAGCATATTTCATACAAAAAGATGCGATACAATGTGTTTCACAAAACATTAAATATAAAGTATTAAAAGAGGCTAATCAAATACAAGATATACTCTTAAACTTGTATCCAATGAAATTATAACTCTACTTTTGCAGAGGTGAGAAGCCGTATGATTGTAGCATCTGCAACAAGTCCTTCTCAGACCCCAGCGCCAGACGAAGGCATGTCGCCTCCCACTCAGGGAAGAAACCCTTCACTTGCTCCTTCTGCAGCCTTTCGTTCACCCGTCTGGACAATCTGAAAACACACACCAACACCCACAACAAGGAGAGAGCCGCAACATCAGAGGCCTCATCAGATGCAGCGGCCGCAGACTCCGCTGCACCTCAGGAGGAGGTGCGTAACATCCTGCAGCTCCAGCAGTACCAGCTGCCCCCGAGTTCCGAACAGGAGATCCAGCTGGTGGTGACGGGAGACGTGGACAACATTAATTTTGTCCCGGGTCAGGAGCAGGAGATCAGCATCATCACCACAGAGGCAGAGCCGGCAGAATCTGCTCAATCTAGACTCACGCTCCTCACGCAGCCGACAGGACACGTGCAGAATGTGGCTCTGGTCACTCAGGGCGGCGTTGTGGACCAGACCCCTCAGATTCAGACTATCAGTATGTTGGAGGGACAGATGACACACCAGCCTGAGCAGATGCATGTCATCACTTTGAGTAAAGAGGCCATGGAGCATCTACAGGCCCACCACGGTCCCCCGCAGCCCCTCCAGATCGCGCAGAGACCTGTCCAGCAGCTGCAGGTGATGCACCAGCCGATCCAGCAGCTGGCCGTCAGTCAGGAGCCCGGGACGTCTCAGGGACAAGCGGGCAGGGAGCAACACAGCCAGGCCATTCATATCAGCAGCCAGAGCAGCCAGCCCATCTCCATCAGTCAAACCAGCGAGCAGATCTCCAGCCACCACATCCAGGGTCACGCCTTCCAGATCCAGGCGGGAACCGTCTCGTACCTGTACACCACCGGACTGCCGCAGGAGAGCTGATGGCTCACTGAAGTCCAAAAATGATAATGCTGCTATAGTACACATTCATAATGATGTAATGGACAAATATTATCACATTACAAAGTGAGAATGTTTTTTAAAGGAACAAGTATAAAAGGTAATTTATTGAATATTCTGCAAATTTAAGTTTTCTGTCGACCATTTTCAAGGCAAACCACAATCATTTCCTCTTTTCTGCTGACTATGTCAACACAGAGACTTTCTTTTCATGTTCAAGGTGTCATTTTAAAACTTTGTGCTCTGTGCTTCAGGATTTGGGAGTCACCTGCTAGACAGTCACAATCATGTTTTTGGTATAAAAAAAAAACCTCAACAATCAATAATGATATTGGAGAGTTACAAAAATCTTATGTATTGGCCAATATTCATTTTAAACTTTGATCCCTTAAATCTGAATAAAAAATTCACTAAGCAGGACATTTACGGTTGAAAAATGTTGGTGTTACTGTACTGTGATTTTTTTTTTAAAAGATTTTTTGGGGGGATTTTTTTTACCTTTATTTGGAAGTAGCTGGCATAGAGGCCAACAGGAAACAGGGGGAGACAGAGGCCAACAGGAAACAGGGGGAGACAGAGGGGAATGACATGCAATCGTCAACATTTTGGAAAGCATAATGTTAATTTAGTCAAAGTTTGCAGTAAAGAGGCCTTTTGACAGCTAACTCTCAAATTGTAAATGTCAGAGCTTCTCATAAGTGTCTGAAAGGCAAAAAGCTAAATGTTGACTATGATGGATTTTACTTTGTCACACTGGTTTTAAGCGCCTGTTGATTTTCACACTTTACTGATGCTGAAACGACGATTTACTCGCCGGTTGAGAGAAATGCATTTATCAATTTAAGAGCCTTTAATACGTTGTTGGAAATGGTCAGCAGTAAAATAATACGTATGCAATTTGTAGAGGTTTCCTAAATATATGACATGGCCTTAAAATATTTCTTGATCAAATCCAGGACAATGTTTAAGACCAGTTTACAACTTTTTATTATTAATGGATAGAAATAAGAATTTACATTGTATATGAGCATGAAATATGGACCAAAGCAGTGTAACAGAGCTACACTGAGTTTTAAAGGGAGGACACACATGTACAGAGTATGACAGTGGTTGATGATGTTATAAAATAGTCTCTGAATATACTGGACAATAAAATGCCTTGTTTAAAAAAAAAAAAAGAAGTTTGTCATAAGTTTATGTCTCAACTTTGGAAATATCATAAATAAGACTTTGGTTACACACTGCTGTAAAACACAGTAGAATTGAAGCTTGGACAGCACATCAGCTCAGCAGTAACACCACACAGCACGCTGCATGTGAGCCAGCAGCTAACAGTCAAACTTGCTCAACAAGCTGGTGTCACTTCACAAAATGCTGAGGGGTGATTTACTGGTGAGACCCCCGAGGCTGCTTCTCACAGTTCCGGCAACGTAGTCTCAACAGTCAGAATACGCAGACGAGACGAATCCTGAAAGAACAAAAAATACTTTTTAAAACGGTTGAATACATATTTATCCAAAAGCAGAGTTACAGAGGTTTAACTCCCTCTGTTAAACATGTACAGTATAATACATATATACAGTTTATATCTTATAAAAGGTTATTATAAGGTTTTTATGTGAAAAGGTAGTGTGTGTGTGTGCTGCTTAATGTTTCTGGATGGCTTAATGATAAAAGTCAGTATATATCAGCAGATCACAGTAACAATTTGTAGACAATATTTAAGAGGTGACTAATAGTGCATTTTAAAATATTTGCAGACAAGCTGTAATCTTAATAATCATCAGTTATGTTGTTAAAGCATCAAATTTAATTCTTGACCTCAGAAAAAGCTGATGACAAAATGATCTCACTCAAAAAGGTCCATTTAGTACATTTTTCTGGGGCTTTCCATCATTTCCACATGATTGTCATCAGCAGGAGTTTGCTATGTTGTCATGGAAATTATAGCCGTTAAAATTTTTGGATGTAATTCAAGAAAAATCGAATTAAAAAAAAGAAGGAAAAAAAGGGAGATTTCCTCGTTAACCGGTCACGGACGACTCATCAGCTGATAATCATGTGATATGATTGAAAGCAACAGAACAGCGACTCAATGGACCAGATGGGGAGATTTTTGTGTTAAATTAGTAATGGATGATTAATAGATAATTAGATGATCTAAATACCAAACACAAAGAGGCACTCAAATTAATGAAAAACACAATTTTAACACAACAAACTGTGCTTTTATGTCAATATATGGTCTCTACTTGCAGAGATACAGTAGAGAGTTTATTCACATTATTGCTGTGTGTCTTGTATACCTTGAGTTTTTTGATACCCTCTTCCTGGTTTTTATCTTTAGTACTTTTCGAAGGCTCTCTCGTTACTTTGGGTCTGTCCATCCTTGCGTTAGAGCGGCTCCCGGCTGCTTCTGCTTTGCGGTGTCTTGGCTCTGCAGCAAAGTCCCAAAGCTTGGCGTCGCTTGTGAGGCTGCCGAGCTGCAGGGCGGACTGCTGCTGACTGGCTCTTTGTAGACCTGAGACAGAAATAGAACAGAGAGACTTTACTGCTCCGCACCTCCACGGTGGGGAGGCGGGGGGTGGAGGGGACGAGAATACAATCTATAACGTAGAATGTAACAAATGTCATCATGAAAAGTTTGGAGTATCTGGATGATCTGATGAAGCTTTGATTTAACATCTGAAGCGCATGAGCGGCTATGAATCAAAGTGTGTGATTTCTGTTCAGATTATCACTTCACTGCTCTGAGATGAAGGTAAGACTGCGACGCTGTGGTCGGTGCGGTACCTGCTGAGAGACTTCTAGTGCTCAATCTGCTGACTGACAGCGTGTAATAAGTCCGGCTATGCCCTGTAATAAAACACAAAGAGAGACAGAGAGAAATAGACCTTGGAGTGAAATGTTAAGTCCAGTTATCTGAAGCAAATGGAGAAACTCAGATAGGACACAGTGGATGGTTCAGTATCCAGACAGGCACGAGCACGCTCTGTCACATTTCTGTTGGTGAGTGTGTGTGTGTGTGTGTGGGTGTGTGTGTGTGTGAGACGCTCACCTGCTGTAGAGGTGCACCTGGAGAAAGCTGCCCCCATGTCGCTCACCTGGTTCTGCAGCTTATCCACCTGCTGAAAGGCCTCCTGCTTGAGGCTGCGCTCCTGCTGCAGCTGTCCCCTCACCTGGATCCAAACAGTACAAGTAAGTTCTGATTATCTTTTTATTACTTGACCTTAAAGTTTGTTTGCGGCCCCTTTTTGTAGTTTAAGTGGTCTGGTGTCCTAATGAAAGTGAGAACATGGTAGAAACAAAGATACATTGTTCCCCATAGGTTCTTTTTAAATAAGTCATTAAAAAAACAAATCAACTTTATTATTTTTGGCTGAAAGCCATCTTGGGAGCAGAAACTCAAACTAATGAGCATCCTTGTTATTCCATACACAGAAAAAAAGTCTTTTTTTTAATGTTTTTTGATTAAAATTCACAGTTTGGAAAACTAAGTATCTTCAGTTTTGGTAATTCAAGACAAGATAAAATATACTTTATTTGGAAATATTTCTTGGGCTCACCTTCCAGTCATACATATATTTACATACATTTAAAGACACATTATAAGACCAAGGAAACCAGTAAAATACTGCACATTGTGTACTGTTTAAACACTTAATGGCAGATGGAACAAATTAGTTTTTATAACTTTTCTGTCTGCATTTTGGAAGACTAAACCGAATGTGACATGGATCATAAAGTCTGTGCATCTCTAAGCTGAATTAATTTAACGGTTAAGTGTTTCATTTTTGCCCTTTATTAAACAATTTGGAGTAAAGATACAAACAAAATGTAGGAAGAGAGCAAAGATCTCCAAGTGGAATCAAACCCAGGACTTGTATGGTTATGTGTTATACACCTTAACCATTAGACCACAAGGATGCCCTGATTAAGTTGTTTATTTATGGATTTTTAAAACTTCTTTAGCTAAATAAACCTTTTTAAACCCATCGACTTATGTATGAAATGCATTACAAGAAGATGAAAGAGGGTATTTAAGTTTTAAGATACAGCAGTGATGATAAGTATGATACAGAACCAGTCAATAATATGGACACACTCTCTCATTGAAGTGAACGGGAAGGTGTGTCCAAACTTTTAACTGGTACTGTACAGTGATCTGTAACTATTGTTCTGTAGCACATTAATCTACTGAAGATCATTCACAGACCTGTCGGATCTCTTTGGCGCTGCGTTGCCTCTGTAACTGGTTCATCTTGCTGCCTCTGTCCAGCTGCCCGCTGAGCGTTCTGAGCTGTCTCTCTCTGTCCTCCACGTCGACCTTCATTTGTTCCAGGTTCTGCACTCGATAGCTGTCCAGCTCCTGCCTGCTGCGGGCCACCTGCGCAGACTGATGCCGAACCACCTGGAGCTCCTCCGTCTACGAGCAAACGTCAGTGGGTGTTTGGTGAAGACACTCAGGCTGTGTTTGGCAGGTTAATCGTTATTTAAAACCTTCCAGTTTTTGCCATTATGACCATTTAAAACGTCATTGTCGATGCCTTCATGCTCCCTTCAGGAGGCCCAAAAAAACCCCCAAAACTAATGTGACAATTGCACACAGTCACGTTTACAACTCTGGCTGAGCTGGGATTACTGCACCAAAATACTGAGCTGTGATTACTAATACAAAATATCATAACATATTATTTATTCACGTACATCATTTCTTATTGCACTTTTAACACCTCAGGTTACTTTTGAAGGTGCATGGGTGAGGTAAATTGGAGGTATGAAGATTTTCGTGGAGGTTTTTCTTTACCTCTACTCAAGTTTTTCTATCATTATAGTTTCTCCTGACATCGTCTTTTAGTGGAAAAATATCATTTAATTATAATTTCTCTGCTGCCAAGCGTTCATACAGTCTCCTTGCATGTCCAGCCTTGAGGACGCTTCTGTCCTCTGCTTTTTGTGTTCAGAGGTGATGAAGTGGCTTCTGTTATGTTGAGCAGAGTTGCTGAGGGATAATATTTTACCTGCTTTTCAAGATCAAGTTTGTCTCTTAGTGCCTCTTTTTTCCTGGCTGTAAAATAGGAAATAATGGCTCTCCTTAAATGAGTGTACCAAAGTGTAATTAATTTAATCTGCTCTTTTAAAAGGCCACGATTGAGGTTTTATTTAAAATGGATGGCTTTGAACAGCAGTGACACAAAGGGGTTTGTGCCTGCATGATTAGATAGCATAAAAAACTGTATTTTACTTTTTAAAAATCTAATAAACCTCCAAATTTTTACTTTCAGCTGTTTTAAGAACATAACACAGTTCACAGCTGAGATACAAAAAAGAAGGGATTGTACCTTTAAAGTCAAGAAACATTTCTCCACAGTCAGTTTTAGGAGTACAATGAATAAATAGATGTTGTATACAGTACATACATTAACATATATGAATGACTGAGGTCATTTTTTATTTTCTGTTAACGTACCTTTCTGCTGAGCATCTTCTTGGTGTTGCTGCACTCGGCCTGAGAGCAGGTCAACGCCTGCTGGGCGGCGTCCAGCTCCTCCTGCAGGTGAAGCACCTCCTCCTCTGATGTCATCTTCACTCTGAGGGCCTCGGTATGACTGCAGATCTCCCTCTAGACATAAAAGATATATCATGTCTAAATAATGTCTACAATTCAGAGTGAAAAGTACAACTGAAAACATAAATATGTATAAATAGCAAGTAAAATTACGTTAGGACATCAGAAATGACAAAAAATAATGCTTGACGTTTTTCATCCAATCATTTGATTATTTATTTATTTTTTACTTTTTTTTTTTTTTTACAGCCAAGCTAAAAAGAAAAGTCATATTCTCATCATTATATAAGTAACAAGGAAAAAAGAAAATGTTGTGAGATAAACTGTGAATTAGATAAATTATTTTAAGTGTTGTAAGAAAGAAAATAAGAAAAGAAGTCAAAATGTTAAAAAGATCCTTTAAAAACAGATAAATCAGAGTGTAAGATGAATATTTTGAATGATCCAGACAAACACTTGTTTTAATCGATTGGTTAAACATATTTAACTGCACCACTTTAAAATTTTTGTGTCAGATTTGACCTATAAGTGATATTTGGATCTTCACAGCAGAGATAAAGCAAAATAAAACTGGTTAAAACTAAACGTGAGACCAAACATGAGTTTTTGGTTCCTGTCATTCCTCTTCACTCAACATATTTGCTTTTCCCTCGCTGCCCTCCTGCAGGGGATCAATTTGATTTCTGAACATTGACTGTTTCTTCATTCTCCTCCTGACCTGCTGAGTTTGAAGCAGCTGTCGGTGAAGTTTCCCCTCGTCGACCGTCTGCCTCCAGCGGCTCAGAGCCTTCAGTTTACAGAGCAGAGCAGTCAGCCGGATGTTCTCCAGGTTCAACTCGTGGACTTCTTCTTTCTAAAAAAACAAGTATGAACGTGGTAAGTTTCAAAATACCCAAATGCAGATAAATAATGCATTTTTTCCTCTTTTATAATCATCCAAACATAGATGCCAGTCTTTTTTATTAATCCAGATTCTTGCACAGTCTCTCTTTCTGTACCTTTAACTGCTTGAGTTTGAGTTCATCGTTGTCTTTGTTGCAGCTGTTCTTCTTCCTCAGCCTGATAATTCTGTCCATTCCTTCTCTTCTTACGCTGTTCACCATCACACTCACATCGTGCTCCATCTGCCGGTGCTGCTCATCAAGCTCGGCCTGAGATACAAACACAGAGGAAAAATAAATCAAAGTTTGAACTAGCTCAACATTCAAAGTGGAAATACATCTAGAAATGTAACCATTGCAGCTATTTCATGCATGAACTCACAGAAAGAAAAATGATAACGCTTTGCCCTACAGTTTTATACCCATTTCCTGGGTATAAAACAATTAAATACCAGCAAATTCCTTGACCTTCCATTGAGCGACCTGTAAAATAAATTGTCACTAAAATAAGAAATTAGGTAAAAGTTTGCACCTTGAGCTGGATGCAGGTGGAGAAGAGCTGTCGGACCAAAGAGTCGTAGCGTTCTTTGAATTTGAGACTGAGGTTCTGTTCTAAAGATCTCTTCTCTTCTTCCAGCTGAGAGACTCGAGCCTGCAGCGCTGAGATCTCCAAAATCATCTCACGACATAAAACAGACACCTGAGGAGCAGACACACAGCACAGGAATATTGTTTGGTCACAGTTGTTAATTGGCCTTAATAATAATAAAAAAAGTGGCAGAAACAAATTCAGTGATACATTTTATAGGGAGGCGATGAATTTAACTGTTGGAAAATGATTTGATGGTGTAAACAAATGAAAAGTCAGGAGATTTAAATATTCATTATGATACATGCTCTTGGGACCATGATTATTTGTACAGAATTTGATGATAATCCAGATACAGACAACTTGTCACTCATCTGTACCTCCCTCTGACATTACCATCATTAGAGCCATGAACTCCTGTTAAATTTCTATGTTGAGCTGCTGTCTGGCCAAAAAAAAAAGATGTGAAAAAAGTGAGTGATAAACCTGAAATGAGTATTTACCTCTTTGTGACAGTTGCTTGCCTGAGAGTCGTTACAATTCTTTAAATCCTGAAGTTAAAATAAAACAGAGGACAAACTCACATTAAATCATTCAACACGCTGTAGAAGAGTACAGTCGTCATTCAGCTGGAAGCCAAAAATCTATTAAAATGTTCAGATGTGCTGCTAAAAACACCCGGTGACTCATCCTGCACTAGATTAATCAATGTAGTTGTACACTTGCTTCAAAACTTTGCCAAAGCATTTAAATAAACTCTCCATAAATAACCAATGAAACATCCTGTACTGTGTGATTTTGATTGCTTGAAGAGTTGATAATGTGAACGTGTACCTGTTCTCTCTGGTAGAGAAGCTGAGTCTGCTGCTGCAGGATCTGTTCATAAAACTGCGAGTAAAGCAGGAAGCTGCGACGTTCTCGCTCCGTCACAGAACAGCCGAGGTGAGTCAGACACTGCTGCAGATGATCCACAGAGACCCTCAGCTGAAAGAGGAAACATACAGGGTGTAAACATCTGAATCATTTGTAAATAAACACAGTGATGCTCTTTTTCCCTTCATGATATCGTGCTATGAGCTATGATGTGACCAAACTTTATTAAAGTAAATAACAATAATAAGTGAAGTGTGGTGTTAAAGTTAGTATCAGTGATGTTTGAAAGTGTGTTGTGAGGTTTAAAGTGTTAAACAAAACCAAAAAGGGTAACACAAAAAAACAAACAAGGCTCGGACTTTTCACATAGAGCAGGTCCATACATTTGTAGTGTAAAGGAGGTAACAATATGTCATCAGGGCAGGACCATCCGGTTGTTTTGGTAAAAGCAACACTATGGTTGAAAAAAGGGGCAAAAATGTACACAGCTGGAGTCATCTTGCTAGAATAACTGGTACATGTGTATTAGTTCTTGAAACATTTTTCTTTTAGCTCTCAGCTCTTAAGCCCGCACTAAAAACATGTATAACAAAATGTTATAACGGTAAGCGAAGCCCTTTGACCTTCTAGCAGAAGTGACATAGGCAGCAATGAAATCTGGACACAAGTGATCAGCTGGAGCCGCTTAAAGAGATAGCCGTGAACGGCAATGTGTCTCAGTTAAATGTCAGGTGTAAACAGGGTCAAACACACACCACAGGAACAAAAGCAACATGCTCTGAGGCCGTCACACTGAGCTCAGCAAAACTAGAAGTGTACAGGAATGATCAGATTTTCTTAGAAATGCATTTTATTACAGTTATTAGTTACCTCACCATAAAAGTAATCCATGTCTAATCCTTTCATCAGCAGTGTTTTCTACATTTATATATATTTGAGGTATTAAGATAAGAAAGGGTGACAAAATAAGGAAAAATAATTTGTCTCCATCTAAGTATTTGAAGTATTTCATTGTGTTTAAATTGACTTCTGAGTTTCCAGAAGTAATTCTATAATTTTCTACAAACATCTGTAATCAGAAACCTTTTTTTTCATGTTGCAGTATAAAGTTACAGCATGTTACTGGGAGTTATTTGTAGATAGATCAGGTCTGTTCCTCACCTGTCCCTCAGCTTCTTCAGCTCCCTCCATCAGCTGCTGAATAAACAACTCCACAATCTGCGGTCGCTCAGGAGACACACTGAACTTCACTGGAGATTTTTTCCACAGCTCTGAACACACAAGGGATAATTTTTTTAAATTGTGAGTTTCCTTTTTTTGTGCTAAACCAGTGTTTAAAGGTAGACTCTGTTATTTGGGGAACCTGTGGGGAGGCCTGTGTCTTGTCGCGTTCGCTCTGAAACAACCAGGGTCATCTCTCTGCTGATCCTCCTCTGCACCGCTCTGATCATGTCACACTCTGTGCTCTCCAGCAGTCTGTGAAGCTGAGACAAAGACAGAGTACTTTTCATCTTCTTATGATGACAAAAGACAATATTTTGTGCAGTTAGTGCGTGCGCTGTACCTGCCAGGCTTTCACTTCAACCTCTGAAGCTCCAGGAGGGGGCAGGAGAGACTGGCTCCCAGAAATTAAGACCTCATAGTCGCGCTCTTTACCCAGTTTTAAAGCCAGAGCTCTCATACTGGGGTAGAAGATTTCAGCTCTGTAAAATAAAATAATAAAAATTATAAATGAAAGTAGTGTTGATCTCAAAATATTCTAAAAAATAATCTTATCATAAGGTCCTTTCAGTAACTGTTCTGTTGCTTGTACATAGAAAACCAAAAAGTCATTTTATTTTAATTAGAGTGGCTTTTTCTAAATGAAATGTTAATTAATCAGCGAAATCATTGACATTTGTGATGAAAATAGTAAATCAAAAAATCCTATTACATGGTCTTCATCAACAGATTATGAGAGTTTGTCCAGTTGTAATGAACTAGAAAATGTTTGAATTTATTTCTAAGCACTTGAAATTGTTTTCATAAAAAAAGAGAAAACACCATCAACATAAATTGAAGATGTTCAGATTTCCTTTTTTGGCACTAAAGGGACAAATTAAAGCCCTTAAAGTGCTCAGACAAAAATAAATTTAAGAAATTTCAAGTCCATGACAACTAGAAGCTACATCTGCTGATGAAGATCACATAGTATGATGGAAAGCTCCAGAGCAGCTGCTTAATGGACCTTGTGGTGAAAGTGTTATTAGGTAGTGTACTAGACCTGCAACTGACAATTATTTTCATTATCAATCAATCTGATGATTATTTTCTCCATAAATTGATTAGATGTTTGCTCTATGAAATGTTAGAGAATGGTGAAAAATGTCAATCACTGTTTCCCAAAGTCTTATTTTATTTTATTTACTATCAGAGAACATTAAAGAAATCAGAAAATATTTACATTGAGGAGCTGGAACAAGAGAATGTGTGTATTTTTTCTTAAAAAGTGGCTCAACATGATGAACTGATTATCAAAATAGTTGGCAATTAATTTTATGTCAATTATCTAATAGACTTATCATTGCAGCGTAGTGTACTGTATTTAAAATAGGACTATATTCCATCAAAATAAAGTCACTGATTCAATGTTTCCTAAGCAATTTTATTCAGAGACGAAAAAATAAACCAAGTAAATAAAATTACTCTGTAGTAGAATACTGAGTGGCTTGTATTTAATATTTTATATATACTTAATATTTATCAACAAAAGCCAAACAAACTAAGTGTAATAAAATCCTGCTGTCTCCGACCCTCTTGCAGTACCTGTAGAGTTTCACAAACTGTTGGTACAGACCGGTCGTACTGAACGTCTCAACACACAGACGTCTTTGAGCCCAGCTCTCCTTAAAGACCTGAAGCTGCTTCGTCAGCAGGAGGAAACCTCTCAGCACAGACTGGACTCTGATTGGATCCTGAGGAGAAGCAGAGTCTGAGTCTGTCCTCTTCTTCTCTTCCTTTTCTTCTTCTTCTTCAGCTTCTAAGCAGCTTTTAGGCCCCTGTTATGAACACAAACATACAGCAGTTAACATGACGTGACAAGTTGGTATTTTACAGATGATCCTAGCAGTCCAGTCTGTCTATTTAAGCGTTCATTGCAACTTATAAACAGCCCATCTTTCTTTCTTTTTTTTTTTTACTTCATTAGGTTTTCCATCATGTGGAAGGTCATCTCTGTTGCCATGGAGACGGACAGGCTCTGCCTCTCTTCCACTGTTCAGGACGTCCTCCATGAGCAGGGACACGCCGAGCATTGCTGCGTTGGCCTGCAGCCTGCTGCGATCACTCAGACCGCTCAGACACAGCTGCAGAAAAACACAACTCTGCTCTATTATCTGTTTATGGTCTCCATTAGACAAAAAGTCCTATTTTTATGCAAGATTAGTACGAGGTGTTCTTCTCTCTACTTCCAATGGATGAAGTCCATGTTTTAGGTAACACTAAATTTGAAGCTGAACATGTGAAATCAATTTGAGAACAAAAAGTAATAATACAACAAGTAATAAAACAAGACTATAATGAAAAAATATCAAACATACTGATGATTTTGCTGTTTTTTCAGCCTTGTCAGTAGCAAGGCTTAAAATGCAATGTTGGTCCTGGAGCTTGCACTAAAAATAAAGGTTGTTGAGCACTTAAAATAAAAAAAGATTATCCTCTTGAGAAGATGAAAAAGCTCAGCAAGTTTCACAGGAATCTTTCTCTTAGATAATGACTTGCAACTTGTGCAAAGTTGACCATTTGTCCTGAGTGTGGTGCTAGTATCACAAATAGAAAGGGTCTAACCTCTTGGGAGCATAATTTTGTATTTATTTCATTAAAATCTACATGTTCATTTTGGGATATCTGTAGCATACGAGCAGAGATTTTAGCTTATGGGGCCACTAAAAAATAATTCTTCTGATATCCAAGCAAATTTAACACTAGTGGAGCCAGCAGAGACCTCCTGCCTTGGACCAAAAAGGCCGAGTTGCATCACCAAGACTGACCAAACATTTTAAATAACATATTAGATAGACAGTGAACCTGCATGCAGTGCTCGACGGGTGGGACGTCCCAGACATTCAGCGGGAGCAAACCCTGACACATAATAAAACTTCTCCATGGATACAACGTCTGTGCCTGCAGAGAAAAAACAACATGAGACCAAATTAAATGTGATGAGATGTGATTTGCCCTCATGTTGACAGACGCTTTCTCACATTTAACGCTGATAGGATCATTTCTGACAGGATGGCACCAAAACCAACCTGACAGCCTTTGGTCTCCAGAGGTCGAGGAACAGGCAGCGTGAGACTGAACACGTCAGTCTGGATGCTGTCGCTCAGCAGAGGGAGGGCAGCTACCATGTTGTCACTCACAGTCTGGTAAGAAGCGATGTCACCAGAGGAGAGGAACGCCTCCCTGAGCACAGGAAAATATGAGTTTTTTAAATATTTTATGCAATATGAATATGTGTTCAAACTGTTTTTCATCTGTCCAAACTAACAACCTAACAACTTATACTTAAATACAACAAACCAGTGTTGATCTCCCCACTTTGTTTTTCCCTGTATAAAGGTCAATGAAAGGACGATACGTTTCTTTAAGCAAGAAGGAAAAGGGACAACATGAAATTATCACTAACTTTGGACCCATATGAATCTTTTTCTTTTAAATTTGTTTTAACTAAGACAGTTTTTTGTGCACTAGCGCTCAGAAAAATGTCTCTTTTTGAAGGATAAGTGGAAAAAAGTCACATCAAAAGGGAGCCAGGAGACAGATAAGCAACAGCACTTGCAACAAGACCAGGTGTAACCTCCTCAGATACGCTGTCCAGCTCTCACCTGATCAGGTGCCTCACAGCAGCATCAAACTGCAGGAAGACGACCTGCCGACGCAGCTGCAGAAGACGACCGACAGACTCTGGGCTCCTGGGATCAGACAGACGGTCGACCTGACGCTGGATCTCCAGCAGCTCTGCTTCTGCTCAGCAACCAGAGAGGACACGACACAAATGTAGTGAGATTAATGTGACTGATTTGTCACAATATCAGATTTTTACTATACAATTATTGAAGCCAGAAGAATTGATGATAAAGATATTATTGCAATAATTTTGCAAAAGTTTAAGAAGAAAAAATGATATCAGTCAAATCAACTTTAACTTTTGTTGTTGTGTTTTTTGACTCTTTTGTAGCAAATGAATTACATTATTATGAGTGTAGGGAGATGGAGAAAGTTATGCAACTTATTTAGGACGCGCTGGATTATTTACACAATATTATCAATATGCATGTTATTAAAATGATGCCATTTTTTCATTTTTAAATATCACAGTTATTGACAAAACCGGTATATCACAACAACCCTAATTCAAACCTGAGACAGCGTGCTTCACTATTACATCAAATGGAAATATTCACTGAGAGTCTTATGGATATTTTGTAAATCATTTCCTGTGATACTGCTGGGCATATTTGGTGTCTTTCTAAACTTTGAGAAATATACTATCAGGTCATAAAATCTTATTTATTGTCCATCGTTCCTGCTATTCAATAAATACAATGAATCAAAATCTCCAGTATCTCCATATGAGCAGGTTTGATGCTTGGTTTGTCAAGATCAGCCTACCGATGCCTTCAGTGCCTCCCCAGTCAGCTGCGAGATGTGAACCTGAAGCCTCCTGTCCTCTCCTCCTCCAGCTACTGGTGTGGTCTGCGTTTCCCAGTCTGGAGAAACTGACCAGGTAATAAATGATGTCATGAAGGGCTGAGACTATCCGCAGAGTCTGATGGAGAGCTGCAGCACAGGCCTGAAATCAGAATAACAAAACTAGACAAACATATTGACACTAAACGCCACCACAACATTCATATTAGTTGATAAATTGAACTATGTTCCCCACCATCATTAAACCACTGCCTTTATTCTTAGTCATGGTCTTGATAAAAACTGTTAAACTTATCCCCTGTTGTACTGCAGTATCAATAGTCTTAGTGATGTGTTCAAGTGTCTCACCGAAACCTCCAATGTTTTGAACATATGAAGCACTTCAGTGAAGTGAGGGATGAACCACGGGTTGAGGAGAGTTTTGCCGTCTGCTGACAACAACTGACGCGGCCGACGTTGAAAGGTCCTGTTTGGGAGAAATGCTCGATTAGCCTCTTGGTTGAAAAACACGATATAACTTTGTAGTAACTAGTTACTTTAAGAATTAAAATTTTATACACAAAACATAAAATAAGCTTATAAAATTAAATCACCCAACAATGTACTACAGCAGTAAAATGCCACTTACACATGAATGCATCACTGGTAATAAACCCATAATATATCACAGTATGACATTCACAGGGGCCTTTTTTAACTTTTATATGTTATTTTAACCTCATCAGTCCATAAAACACAGTACTTTTTTAAAATTAATTTTTCTTTATGAAGTTTCCATCTGCCTTGACATTTATCCCGTTTATTAAACATGTATACACACTGAAAAGGACAAAAAAAGAAGAGGGGAGGATGTTTGGGATGTAAGGAGTTCAATAAAGTATGAGACAGACTGAACAGAACAACCTTATTGCATTAACAGAGTCATTACTAGACTCTACCTCTTTTGGAGTCTTAGTGCATATGTGAATTATTAAGTATATTTTGCTACTGAGACTTACATATTTTTTTTGAATGCATGACTTTAAATCATACTGGAGTATTTACAATGTGGTAAAGCTATGCAGTGTAGTAGAAGATGCAAATACTTTTTTAATGATAATAATACTTCATTTAATTTTAAGCACCTTTCCTGCAACCCAAGGATACTTTACATAGAGCGGGAAAAAAACAACCTTTTGGCTCTCCTTGCCATCCTATTTTTGATTATATCCTTCATTTGACTTCTACTTAAATTTTCGGTTTCTTTAAATTGAAAAAATATTTTCAAAACTGTAAAATAACATCACATGCACATGCAATACACAGTACAGTACATACAGTGCGGTCCAAAGTCCACCACTTTTCTATTCACTCAGACTTTTGTACCCTACTCTATTTCAAATATTTTCAAAATTCTGGCCCATGTTTTATCTAAAATATATCCTAAACTTGATACTGCATGATAACCTATTAAATTAGACTGTTTCTACCTCGGGTCTGGACGAAGATCAGCTCCTAAATCCAGAATAACTTTCGGATCGCTGACTTGACCTCTCATGAAGTGGGACTGACGAATGGAGGGTATGTCGTCCAAAAGGAAGGTTAGACTGTAGTTATATGCGACAATCTGCGCTCTCACACAATGCTGAGATATCTGTGTGCTGAATCTGTGGAAAAATGGGCAGACAAAGTGTTTTCCTTGAATATTAAAGACCACAGTTGAACTAATATGAGACAGGTTTGTCTTGTCTTGTAACAAGAGGAATGCAGTTGTTTTTTTAGGGACATACTTCTCGAGAAAGTCGATTATGAGCCTCCTTTTGATCTTTGCTGCTTCATCCTGCAGTGTGAGAGAAATTAATTTTACTTCACGGGCAGCCAATCGCATTTATCATCCTGCTCAGCCTACCAGTGTGTGCAACTCACTGGGGTTTTTATAAGACCCCCCACGGCCTGTTTCTTCTTCATAAATGAATTCAGCATCTCGTCACGCAGACCCACTTTTTCCAGCTGGATGGACACAAAGGCTTCCATCAGCCTGCAGTAACAAACAAGGCTCTGTTTATTAAAGAGCCAGCACAAAAGCACTATTAATCATCAGCAGTGTAATTTGTTCTTCAGTCGGAAAAATTACCTCTTGGAGCTTTTCGAGAGAGAAGAGTTAGATTTGTCCTGCAGGTTGTCAGCGTCGCTTTCGGGTTTGGAGTCCAATCCTGTTGTAATATGTTCATCAAAATGAAAGTTTTCTTCACCCTGAGAATGAGAAACAATATGAAATAACCATACTGCAATATTAGACCAGCAGTTCATTCATGTATTGATACACACCTCTTCTGCCCAATAGCAAAGACAAGCCAGTTTCACAGCACTTATCAATGCATTCTTCTGTGTAACCTGACAGGCCAGAGTCACCTGGAGGTTCTCGATACTCTGTTTGCTTAGAAGCTACAAAGGGATAAGAAAGGGAAATAAAATCAGTGAAAAGTAGGGTGATTTACAAGTTCATTTGTTCATTTGGTCATTTATTCATCGTCAAATAACATACGTGAACAACTGCCTCCTCTGAGCTGAAGCTAAACCTCCCGATCTGATTCTCGTCCAGTTCCTGGATGCTCAGAGGCAGGTGAGACGGGGTGAACCTGCAGCAGACAGTGCACTTTAATTCCCTTTCAAACATACTTCAATGCTCTTGTAGAAAAGCAGGAATAAAACAGCACACATGGTTAAGGCAGGGCTAAGAGGGGAAAAACATGCACATGTTTGCCTGTAAGACAAACCCTGACATTTGTTTTATATTAGTGAAGATTGTGTTGCAGATACGACTGTTTGATGGTCAGCCTCAGTGCTCTGCTAAGAGCCACAAACTGGCCGCAGTGATAGTAGAGCGGTTAAAAAAAAAACGTATTAATCACTGACACGTCTGTTTTTGCTGTAAACCAGACTAAAATGTGGTAAAAATGGTCCAAGTGGTTGAATAAGGCCCTGTATGTTTTTTTTTCCCTTCTCATTTTTTTATTGTATTTCATTTTGAAATGCTTTGATGCTTGATGCTCTTGAGGAAGTTGGAAACCTCAAAAAAGATATGGATCTATGGCATACAACAAGTAGACTTTGAAATATGAAATATCATCAATCAATTCATTTATTTATTTTTCTATACATTTTTCTATAAATTTAAAATGACCACAGTATACTGTAATCATTTAAATCCGTGCTGTAAATATTGTAATTGATTTACTTGAACTAATTTCAATATTAATTAATTGTCATTATCTTGTATCACTGGGGGACATACCTAATCATATTACAAAAAAAGGTGTCATCACTATGTAGCAAGATGCCTAACTTCACGAAAAAAAAGATAACTTTCCTCTTCAAGCATCAGTAATGTTGACTGAGGGACTTTTTTGGGACTTAATAATAGAATAATGCTGCAGTTATTCACCTGTCTACAGAGCTGTCATCCTCCAGTAGCGCTGTGATAAAAACAGGCCTCTGCTCTGCTCGGTCTTTCCGCTCAGCGACCTCAAACGGCACCGGCCGCATGTAAAGGTGGAACTCATCAAAGCCGAGCTCTGAAGCCACATTTCTGTACAACCTGCAAAGAATTATTGAACGTTACATGACGCTGACATTGAATTTCAACAAATGTACAGTAATGTTACCAGAGCAACATGGGGAGACAATTTGAGGTTTTGTGACACCTGAATACTTTTAAAGTAAATTATAACCAATGAATGAAATGTTTAATTATATTGCAGCAGATCCACTTCTCCTGATGATGCTCTGTGGTCAATGTTATAGTGAATATGTGGAGGGAGGTTAGACAGGTTTTTATTGTCTCAGCTCGCAGCAATGAAAGAGACGGCCAGCCTGGGAGAGTTCATGTTACCGCACTGTTGGTTAGATCTCATTAGATCTCATTTAGTGCAACACGTGTCTTTAAATTAAGTTGTGGACAAAATGGAAACTGTAATCATGGCACAGAAGACAAAGGTGAAACTGAATATAATAGGAATGGACATAAGGAAATATAATAACAACAATAAGATTTAAAAGTCTTTTTAAAAATGGATTTAAGGTCTATTATTTACTACATTTATTCATCATTTAAACATATGTTATTGAAATAAAATGATCAGATAGCATATTCAATTTTAAGCTACTGTACATGAACTTTTATTCTAAGTTGTTGGTTGGGGCTCACAAACCAGCACTTACAGCTTTTGGGTTGTTTTAAGGTACTATATCAGGAGTCAAATCCTTCATTTGATTGTAATACATATTCATATCATAGATTTTATAATCACATTTCTGTCTAATTTGTGACATATTTTGTCTATTTTATTTTACGTGTGTTTGACTGTATCATGGCCAAGTCACTCTTGAAAAGGGGATTTTGAATCTCAGGATTTTTCTGGTTAAATAAAGGTTAATTAAAAAATCACTTTGCAGAATATTCTTCTGGTGCGAGTGTTATCTTTACTGTGCCAGATGTGCAGTCTCCGAGGCTGACTCCAGCAGACGGTGGCGGATGGTTATGAGCTCCAGCAGCTTGGAAAAAGTTTCCACAGCGTACGATTGTTTCTCTTTTCCCTGCTTCATGTCCTTCTCCTCAGCACATCTTACTAATGACAGGCCCACCTTCTGGACCAAAATCGGGTCATCAAAGAAAACATCTGAGAACAGCTTAAAGTGGAGAAAAAGAAACCAGAATTCAGTTTTCTTTAGGTAAATGAATTAATATGTATGCATGAGAAAGAACAAACCTACATCTTTCTGTATTTGAGAGCTGTAGTAGTCTCCGGGTGAAGCCAGGCTGTCCCAGCTCTGCAGAGCTAGCTGCAGGAGCTTCTGTCGCAGGATGAGTTTGTCAGTGACGCCGGTGGCTCGGTGCAGCTCACAGAGCTCATTGTGAGCCCGGACTAAACCGTGATAGACTGCAGAAACCAGGGAGAGGGATGGATGAACCTCCAGAAGGTATACATTCATCAGTGCAGGGCTACACAGAAATGGGACACAAGGAGGGAAATATGCAGAAATTAAACATTTCAAGGACATAAAATGATGCTACACACAAACTGTATTTACTTACCTGCTGCCACCAAGTGAGACCAGATGTTTGGGAACGTAGTTTGGTGGAAGGCCATAGTCATGAGCGGGGTCTTTGCTGTCGTTTCTCCAGATGCGTTGAAGGTACTGACGCTGTTTTTCAATCTAATGAGACAAACAACAGCATGTATTTATGTATTACATTTAAATATTATTTTTTACACATATTCATGCACCCTAAATCCTATTACACAATAAAACAATGCTAGAAGGGTTTCTGAAGGCTTCGTTAAGATCTTTTACCTGATTGTCCAGAACATCTTTGATCAGCTGCTGGTGGCTTTGCAGACAACTAATCTCGGCTCTGTAAGCCTGAACAAAATAATCCTGGTTCAGGTCCAGATGTGGCCGACTGTGCATGATGTCAGTGATAACTCGAGCCAACGCAAACCTCTCCTCAGCCCCTGCTGCATGCTGGTAGGCCTCATAGTAACAGTTCATGAGCTGGGCAACAAGAAAAAAAACAATATTATAGCATGTGAAGATTGATGGATGGAGATTTCTGGCTTTGAAATGTAAAACATTTTCCAGTTGAGAGGCATAAATAAAAAGAAAAAATAATGTATCTCAGATTTGGTATATTAAAATTCAATAAAACCACAATCTATGTGTATAATGAACATTTTATCTGGTAAATGCAAGTAAGGAAATGTAAGTAAGCAAATGATCACATCTATAATCTTCATTTTTGTCACTGTACCTGTACTTTGCTCTCCAAAAATTCAGTCTCACATGTCCACAAGTCGAGAAGCACTGCAACACGATCGACATCAGTCCCGGCCCAGAAGCGGAGGTCAGGTGTCGAGGTGGAGGCTCTCTCAGCGATTCCTGTTTGCTTTATCTTGTTTCTCTGGATGAAATGTGAGCCGACTAGAAGAAGCTCGTTCTCCAGCTCCTCCAGGTCCCTCAGCGCAGCGTCGTACACGATGTAAAACCCTCTCTGGTCCTGAGTGTGGATGAAATGCTTCTCTGTTCTGTAGAAATCATGAAGATTCTCCACCTCAGCAAACTCCATGAACTCTGAGCAATGGACCTAGACATTTAAGAAGTCATAGATAGAGTACACACATACAGAAAAGACCATAAAAAGCTTTTAAAGTTTTTAAGAAGCTTTTGCACATTCAAAGAGGATGACATTTTAAAAAACTAGCTGCCATACACCTTGAGTTGTCCGTACCTTGTAGTCAACAGGAGTGTTGTGGCTGTACTGCAGCGAGCCAAGACCTCCTGTTTCCCCTCTTCCTCCTCTAGCTGCATTCATCCAGCCTGTTTCCTCTGCTGTTCTGCACAGCTCTCGATCCTCCAGCTGCAGACCTGCCAGGTCAAAGGTCAAAGTCCTCTCCACGGAGCGCATGTAGTTTAGCATCCCAAGAGAGGAACGCTGTGGAGAGGAAAAATTAAGATAAATATTTAGAGGATGAGAATATTCCTAACCACTGATCAGCAAAAATATTTATCATTTTCTCTACTGATGATATTTTGATTGAGAAATTCAGATCAGAATGTGCCATTGTTTAGCTCACCTGTATCTGTCTGAGCTTAAGATGACGCAGGTAAATCAGGGACAGGTAAGCTCCTCTGGTTATAATGGGATCTGACGTTCCTTCCTCTGGACAATCATTCAGACCCAGAAGCTGCAGGCTGTCCTCCAAAGAGTAGCTGTGTTTCATAAAGGGAGCAGAGGCAGCTGTGACGTTATGAGATACCTCAGTGTAAGTGTGTAAGTGTGAGTATCAAAGGTGAGTGAAAAATGGCGGATGGCGGTTTTTTCACAATTTAATCAAGAGTTCAGCAAACACCAAATCTGAGGACTGACTCAAAAAGCAAAACTGCTCATTTACCTTTTGATTTATTGCACGTATTGTAACTTGAATATGAATATCTGTACAAAATTTCAAAGTAATCCATCTGGAAGTTGACATTTTGACCTGCTGTTGGCACTAAAGAAAAAGTAAGGGAGTCACCAAAGTTATTATAATTTATTCTAATGGAAAGTTTTACATCTGTAGTTAATTTCACAGTGATCCTTCAAATGGTTGTAGAGATATTTTATTCTGAACCACAAATGTCAACTTCATGGTCACAAGAAAAAGTCTGGAAATCACCAAAGTCTGTAGGATTCATCCTTCAGGGAGTGTAAATATCAGTGTAAAATGTTTTAGCCATTTTTTAGCAATCATATTTTTTTGCATCGAGCTTACACACCTTTTATTTGTTGTGCCTGAGATTTGACCCTTCAAACTCTTTTTATCTCGTCCTCTTCTGTCTCTTGATCTGGATGAATGGTTGTGTGTTTCCTAACCAGAAAAATGTCACGTTTAATGTCATATCCTCCAACACAAGCAACACCGGGAGTTTTTCCCACCTCTTTAAGCACAAAACAGGATGATACGTGCCTGAGTGCAGTGCTGACTGTCAGCGTTGTAAATCCTCGTCCAGATCTCGGAGATCTTTTGCTGTTTTGTTTCACTGCTGTGTGAGACTGATGATGTCGGTGCAGATTGAAAGTTGGCGATATAAGCAGCATGTTCTTTTAGAGTCGCAGCCACATGGAGCAAATCAGGAACCTGATGAGACACAAAATATGATGTAAATTATGTCTTGTATTTGTTATAAAATACTTGTAGCAGTCGATAAATTCAGCTAATCATTTCACTGATGCAGTTTTATCTATTTAGCTCCATTAATCTGATAAATGAAGCACATTAAAGCAATTAGTTTTCAACACTCTCTGACTTACACTAATGTACAATCATGGAAACTTTGAAACTCCACACAGAAATAAAAGCAAACCCATCTGACTCACACTCTAAAGGATACATTTCAAATTCAGAGCTAAATCATTGTTACCTGAAGAAACCTGCTGTGCATCTTCAGCAACTCATCCACACTTTTCTTTTCCTTCAGTTTTGTGACAAGCTTCTGCTGACAAGGATCCAGTCTGGGCTTCACCTACAGGACAGAATCCAAACAATCAATATTCACCGTCTTCCCACTCAGCCAAAAACGCTGCACACGTATAGTACAAAGACAAAGACAAAGACATGCTCATACAACTTGAAATAGATAGAAATAGTGATTGAGAAAGCACTTTAAAAATTGGGGCGGATTCAAAAGTTCTTTGACCAGAATTAAAAAGCACTTGAGGGAAGAATTTGAATAGAATTTGTTTATCATCCAGGGAGGAAAAGATAATTGGGATTTGCAGCATCAGAGCAGCACTGATTATATTATAAAGAGCCACTGATGCACTTAGTTACTCTCTTAAAACCTGAACCATCTGGCCTTGAGGAAACTGATAAAACAAATGATAAAACAAAGTTTGTGGAGAGACTTTTTGACCCAGTTTTTTTAAAAATGTATTAACTCAAACCTGGATGAAGGGGATCCAGCTGGCCTCCTTCTTCAGAGCCATACTCGCACTCTTCCTCCCCCACTGGCTCTCTTTGACATCCGTGCAATCGTACTGAGGAAAGGTTTTCATCTGCTCTTGTTGTCTGAAGATCGTTCTGAACTCCCTCCACACCTGCACAGACAGCAGCAACGATTCATTCTAACTTTGAGCTAAAAACTAAGTGTATATCTTGACCCATAGCATCACAAGCATAAATACATTACAATGCTGAATAACTCCATCTCATCTGCAGTGGTCCGGATCTTTCCGACGTCGTATGACAGGTGGAAGTAGGTGATCAAGGACTGAAGTTCAGGTAGAAACTCCTCCAGGTGAACAGTGTGCAGAGGGAAATCTTTAGCCGGCACTGACACTCCTGCAGTTAAATATAATCAATGGTACACTGTTTATCTGCTCTTAAAGCTGTGCACTATATTCTACTTATGTTGAAACATGTCTTTCTTGCTTTTCCCCCATTTTACATATTCATATTTTACACAACAGGCTGCTTTTGTAGATGCATCAAGTTCTTTCTTTACTTTTTGCTTTGCCAACAGCAGCAGCACTCAGTGTTGTTCAGTGTGTCCTTCCAATACTTTTGTAGGACGTAGGAGGATCATTTCAAATTATTTTACTCTGACCTTTAATCTTGCACCACTGTCAGGCAAAAATGTTGGCTTGACAGTCTTTTTGCTTCAAGACAAGCTCTCTTAAAAAGATGAAAAGAGTTTCCAGAAATGATTTGTGAATATTCATTCAGAGGATGACTCAGGGGGTTTTTGAGTTTGGTGACCTCCTGATCTTTCCTTTAGCACAAACATCAGGCCAAAATTTCCCCTTGCACACAAGAAATATCAAAATCTAAAAGATTCATGGTCACCAGAGACCGACTGAAACTCTTTCCTTTCAGCAACTTTGTGAAGCCTCCAGGCCAAAATGTCATTATTCCAACATCTGATTACATAATGAACAGATTGCCAAGATATCTGCAGAGAACATTCATGCTTCAGTTGGAATAAACTGTATTCGATTTGACGACATCGTGACCTTAAAGTACGGGTTCACAATTTTGCAACTCTGTCCTAAAACAACAGTCAAGAGCACAAATTCACATTGAAACATGTTCTTCTTGCTTTCTTCTTGCTGTAATCATTCCTCCTGTTCATACTGACCATTAGAAGATCCCTTCATAATCCAGTCCTCCTTCTGTGAAATAAATGTATTTAAATGTTTTTTTGAAGCTAATATAAAAGCTTCAGTCGTACAAATGAGTCAAATCAAGTAGATATCTTTAATGTTACAGTCTTTTTAGTGCAGTTTCACTTTTTTTGTTTCTATACTTCCACCATAGCTCAACAGGGAAACAAAAAGAGGGAAGTTGATGCTAAAAAGACTATAAATGTGGCAGATATCAACTTGAGATGACTAATTCAGACTGTTGAAGCCTCATATAAGCTTCACATCTACTTTTAAATGACTGTGTGGACACACTCTGGATTTTGCCCCCCATCATTTGCACTCAAAGCACATTTTAAGGGGATCTTTTAATAGTCAGTATGAACAGGAGGAATGATTACAGAGAGGAAAACCTCTTTCACTGTTCATATGGACACCAGACTGTTGTTTTGAGACAGACTTTAAATATTGTGAACCCATCCTTTAACTCTGATACTAAAGACATCAAGAAGGAAAGAAGGACAGAATGGTGAAATAATCCTTTATAACAATCTTGATACATATGTTTTTTATTTTCTATTACCGTCAGCATGTTGAGTCTGATGTAAAGTCTCCTTTGTGACGGTTGGCTGGGAATCTTTGCTTTTCCTTTCACAAGTTGGTATATAGTGCAGCACCTGTTAAATCACTTTGTTAATGAAAAACGACTTAAACATGCAATTATGACAACACACATTTAGAGGAGGAAAGCATAGGAAATAAAACCTAATGCATTACAGCACAGCTCAAGTATGAACCCTTTACCCTCAGAAAGTTGTGAATGTTTTGAACAGAGTGCAGATGGCAGACGAGCCACCGCACGTAAATGACCGCATCATCCTGAGTCAGCAGCCTGCCGGGGTTTCCTCTGCCGGTCAGGATCTTCTCTCTGCTCGCCGACAGCCTGCGAGCTCTCTGAACAGCGTCCTCGTACTCGCTCGTCAAATGTGACATCTGATCCTGAGGAAAACAATCGCTAATATGATCAGGTGAAGATGAGACAGCTGGAAAATCACATGTGAGAGGCCAATAAAAAGATGATAACTTCATTCATTTTTCACTCATTATTTGCAAAAGAAGGAACCCTTTCATAAGATTTGCTTCTTCTTGGGGCTTTTTTTGTATATTAACATATTTGCAGATGAGATAAGAAAGCTTAATACAGCGTGTTGAGGTGATTTCTTTTGTTTAAACAGGTTTTTTTCAGTTACCTTGACGTCAATAGTATATATGAAGGCTAATATCTTGCAGTTAATCCTAGTTTTATTACAGCAAGTTTCATATTCATAGAGGCAACACAAAATAAAAGCTACTTTAGCTGTTTGTTTGTTTATTTTTATCAAGAATTAAGAATAAATTGCTTTTTTCCCCCAGTGGTAATATCATCAAGGCATTGTTTTAATATATGTAATGCTATGCTACTGTTTTTGTATATTTGTGTGTGTCCTAAGTCAAGTTATGCCAGTTTCTTTGTCTTGTCTTCACGCAGAATAAATGCATATATTTAATCTTATCACACCATAGATTTATCATGGAAGCACCTTCTTTTTTTCTATTTCTAATTCACCAATTTTCATTAAGGTCTGTCTCCACAGAAAATCTCAACCCCCCCTGCAGTAGCAGAAAATGAGCTTCAGGGTGAATGTGAAAACCTCCTGTCTAAATGGGCTTTGATGCGTCATTTTTGATGTATTGTTATAATTAGGCTTCGGTCGTCTTTTCATGTAGACGTTGTCACCTTGTAATGAGGATAAAGCTTCTCGATTATGCTGGTGTGGTGGCAAAATCTCCTCCATCTCAGCATGAGCAGATATTTCATTTGAGCCAAATGATATGATCTGTCTGTGTAGAACTGCAGAAAAAAAATTACAGGGAGGAAAATTGGTTTCAATCACGCTCCTTTGTCTTTCATTTCCGCTCTGCTTTACGACATATGAAATCTTTTTTATTTTCTTCTGTTGGGCTTAGCATTTGTGCTGTCCTCACCTGGTGCAGCAGAGGAGGCAGACTATCAGGTGTGTACTCCAAACTCAAGCAGCTCTCCAGCTCTCTGTGCATGACGTCAGACTGAGACTGAACAGGTAAAGTTTCAGCCACCTACAACACAGGGGAGAGTATCTAGTCAAGAGTTTTGTTTTAAATCACCATTACATGTTATCCAGGGTGGACTCTAAAGGTTTTCATGACCTAGAAATCGGCAAATTAATTTTCCATAGCCCCCAGACTGTCCTTGATATTAAAATAATAATAATTTCAGTCTCACCTGAAGTCCTCTTCTTAGAGTCTGCTCCCTCTCCAAACGGAAGAAAGAAATGTCTTTTGGAAGTGGAACAGAACTGAAATAAAGCTCAAAATTAATAAAGGCTCATATGGGCAAAACAGTATTTAAACAAGGTGTCTTTATGTGGTCACAAATTCAAATTCACATAATCAAATAATGGTAAATGCTAAATCGTAGTGTACAGTTGCAAGTAGAAAAGTTAGCGTACTGACTCAGTAATGTCAGTTATAAAGCAAAATATAGCTATAGTTTGCTAAAATTAGCTGATATTAAGCTACCATCAAGTAAAGCTGTAAGAAAGGGTGTGAATGAATTTAGCAATAAAGGGCCATTTTAAACATATGACATAAGCAATGCTTAAGTTTGTTGGCATATGAGAAATGTCTGATAACATAAGGATGTGAGGTGGTAACTGTGAGAGTGAAGGAGACGAGAGAGAGATTCTGAAAATGAACGATTTTTTGATGAAAATGTAGATTTATTTTTTTTACACTGTTTTTTTTGGTTGTGTGTAGTTTTGTTTTTTGTTTTTTTGTTTTTTATTTATTTATATATTTTATGTCAGGAATTCTGTTGTTGTTTCTGTCTAGCCATTGTTCATGTTGGTCATTGTTGCGCTGTTAAAAAGCAATAAAAAGTGAATTACAAAAAAAAAAGTTTGTTGACATAAGCTCATAAAGTTTGTTGACATGCTTTAAGTTAAATGCTGATATCAGTCTGTTAACATTCTCGCAATGCTAGATGTCTCAGGTTGACGAAGACCGTTTCAAACATACCAAAATCATTGGCATTTATCCTTTAAAGGGACCTTGAATATCTGCAGTAAATGTATCTAATGTTTTCAAGATATTTCACTCAAAACTACAAATGTCAATCAATCAATTAAGTTTGGAGAACCTCATTGTGGTGCTAGATAAACAGTCAGGAGATCATATCTACAAAATCACATCAATTAATTGTTGAGATATTGCAAGTCTGGACAGAAATAAGAGGTGGGCTAACATCCATATAAGTAAGTCAGTACTATTGTAAAAAAAAAAAAAAAAAAAAAAAAAAAAAAAACATCTGCAGGCATATCGGTGCCAGATAAGACTAAATGGAGCAAAAATTATTTCATCTTCAGATTTTTATTGGGAATAAATCACTTGCCTGATTTAAGTCCCATCGATCTGGAAATATAGACATTAACATTAAAATTCCCTTCAGACCTGCACTCTGTTTGGAATAATAATTTGTATATGATACAGTCTTTCCATAAAATATCTTTAAATTATGATACATCTATTTCTTAACTGAAAAATCAATCATCAATATATATGGGAACATTTCAAAAGTTTAGCTGTTGAACACAAGATCCCACTTCTTCCTCCTACTTCATTCACTCCAAGTTTTCACATCACACTTGTGCAAGTTGCATATTGGATTAGGATTAGTTTCCATAGTAGTTGTGATGTCATAAATTATGCTCATAAATACACATTTTAAACACAGACTTTTGATAAACTCAGATAAACATTCTTCCTCCAGCAGATGAATGTGAAAACAGTCCTCTAGTGTCAACTCTGCACATACATCGTTCTGCACAGTGAAGTTCAAATGTCACATCTTTGAGTGGATTAGCACCTTAACTTCAACCTACCTGGCAATCTAGACACCTTGAAATTATTCACAGCTATGTTCTGACCCAAGAGTGCACATAAAACAATGAGTACCATCAGCCAAGCCTCCACACCTGTAAGATTTGGAGGGCACTGCTCCCAGGGGAAATCCATTCTCCTCAATTTCCGCCCTGAGTGATGTGAGCTGACGCAGCAACTCTGCCTCCATCTGCTCCACTTTAACAGAAGAGGAAACTCTGTAGGCAGCACACATATTGCAGACCTTCTCTTCATTCAGGATAAAATAAAAAAAACAATAACAAACTGAGATCCAAAACACTTCAAGTTAGGTCTCCAACATTTCAAACATTAAAAAAAATACTCCTTCAGTCCTGCAAAATCTCTGCCCTCTTACTGACTTGTTGTGGCGTATCCATGGAGATGAACACCCAGCAGCCAGGCTTCCTCTGCCCATTTCCTCTCACTCATGAGGACAGAGACAATGTCTACATCTGATCTGTAGAGGGCTCTAACGTTTCACTGGAGTCTTCCTTTCGTCAGGATTATATGATGTCAACGCTGTTGGGCTTTTTAGACACTTACCACAACGACTATCAATTGTAATATAGTTTGTGAGTAATACATTATGCACAGCGCATCAGTCCTTGAGCAGCACGTACCTCACCAGTCATGCATCCTGCATTCAGAAACCTTGACTTAATCTCAGTGGGTCCATTCTTCTTGGATACAGTGTGTGATTGGTTCTTAGCTCATGATGTGATTATCCAATAGCAAATCACCTCCACGGTGCCTGCAGAGTCAAGTCTGCAGCTTTGCAATTCCTCTAGGGACAGAAATAAAAAAGGTATATAAAAAACCCTCCAGATATTCAGTGGTTCTTTAAGCTTTATTTACATGCACCATCTCTGATACAACCAAGAGAGAAATTGGAATTACAACTGGCAATGTCAACTTGAACTCATTTTTTGTAGGAGCAATAGGAAGAAATGAAGTATGGATATTGGCAGTGAGTGTTACTCAAAATGAATGCAGAAAATAACAAAGCTTCAAGTCATTTTTCTGTAGTTTTAACGTTAAATCATCCACGTGAAGCTACAAAAATCATATTTGGAAGCACGATTGTGCAGAATACGTTTCTGTTAAATCAAAAGCGAAGCTAATGGGATTCAATATTTCCCTCAAATCAATGTCAGTTATATTCATCTGGACGTAACAGCGTAGATCTCCTCAATAACTCTAATGGTGGACACAATGTCAGGCATCATTTGTCCATTTGTCTGATCAATACCCGATTGAGGGGGCAAAAATGTAAGCGAGGTTGAACACAGACCACTCAAAACAAAAAGGGAAAAAAGTGCTTTTACACAACTCTGACCCACTTAACATGTGGAAAACAAAGGAGGAGAAATTAAATAAATAAAACCAATATTTCTGTTCTGAAATGGTCAATTTAGTGAGAAGACAAATTCACTGAAAATGCCATAAAAATTTAAATAAAAAAAAATAAAAAATCATCCTGGTGTTCCTACAAAAACTCTGCTGATGTAGATTTATTTTTGCCCTTATAGCAATGGCTCCTAATATTTTACACTGTATATCCTCTTATTTCCACTTATTTAAATGCAGAAATATTTTGGCAATATTTAAAATACTGTGGTTGCTTCTTTCTTAAATGGCAAAAAAAAAATGGCTGTAAGATACTACACAATCTCCTCTCAAAGGGTTTTGAAACACTTTTTACCCAATACCTGCTATAGTGCTGATAACAAAGGGAGGCTACTAATGCTGCTCCATCTGCAGCCACTCCCTGCTATCTCCTTATTTATAGCACCAAGAACTCCCTCAAATTAACATCACCAAAATATTGTAGTGCTGTGGCGTCTCCAAGTGTGGTTATTTTATTCCAAATAGTCCTACGTTGTTTGCTAATGTAAATGGTGTCAACTAGAGCTAAATCATGTTGATTGCTAAACACTGTCCTTAATTCTGTCCTAAACTTTGTATACTGAGCAGTACTTCCAATATTGCAGTAAGTGGAAGAGGACGAGGAGGATGAGGAAGATGATGAAGAAGGGTCTGCAGCAGAAACACCATATTATCAAGACTTCAGTTATGCACCTTCAGAAGGAAAAGAATTTACATTAAGGTCACTAAAATCACAGGGTAAAATTTGCTAAATAAAAATAAAACATTACATACAAAAACCACACAATGTAGATCAGTTCACATTTTGATAACATATTACCTCTACAGATTGATATTTGGTGCGTGAGTCGGTTCATCAATGGGAAAAACAAAAAAAGCTTTTCATAAATGTTTTAAATCTTTTAGTCCGTTTTAGGCTACGTACTCTCAAAGAAACTTAAAAAAGCTTGTCAAGTATCCTCCACTGGAACGTAATAATGTAACATTCTCTGCAGCTTGTTCTGTAAACAGGCTGTCAACCCCGACAGGCTGACAGCTGGTTTGGCAAAAATGTTGGTTTAGGTATGAAAGGGTGTGAAAGAGGAGAGAAAGCAGGGTGAAAAACATAATTCATCTTCAGTTTCATGTATCACTTTGTGATATGAGTGATTCCCTGAGACTAACACGAGTTGATGTTTTTTAGTTTTTTTTATATAGCTTTAACAAAATGTCCCATAGTTGCATTCCAGTCAATACTGTTGCTCACACCGTCCAGGCATTGATCTTTTTAAAGAATTTTTTTTTCCTCCACTGTGAAGACACTCTTGTGTGTCTCAGACACTTAAAATACAGTACCGAACATAATCCCTCACATTAAAAATAATGGGAAAAAATACTACATGAATACACTTTTACATACTTTCTTCCCTCTAGTTGCACAATGCAGGACAATGAAACCCAATTTACATCCCCCGCCACCTTTTTTTTTTTTTTTTTCGATCATGCTGAGCACTATTACAGCTTCTCAGCTCGGGACCCAGCTCTGAGGGGAAGTCTGTTTCGAGCTGGAGAAGCTTCCTGAATTCCTGTTGGCGTTCTGGGCAGCGGTGAGGCGAGAGTCGAAGCTGAGGTCCAGGCAATCTGCGTCCATCAATTCATTACGAATGATGGAGTCCATGTCACACTCGAGACTGCCGTTGAACACATCGAGGTCCAGATCAGCGGGAAAGCGGTCCTGGCCGGACAAACCAGAGCCGAGCTGCATAGAGGCGTTCTTGCTTGGAGACTTCAGGTGCGGCTGTTTGACGCTGGGGTGGCCGGCCTCATCGCTCAGCCCCAGGCCTCCGTTGTCTGAGGTTGACAAGCCAGCTTGCCAACCAGGCACTGAAGAGCTTTGGGCCTGACCTGCGGTGGTGTGGTTCACCAACAGGTGGTCTTTGCGCAGCAGCATGGCATTACGGCGGGAGTTCTGCAGGGTGATGGCTGTGCTGGCCTGTGACATCAGCGGGTCGGACTGGGTAAGCAAGACGTTGCTGGGGCTGTGGGAGTCCAGGCTGAGCAGATCCTGCAGGGTCTGGTGGTCGCTGAAGTGCGACATACAGGAGAAGGTGGTCTGCTTGTTCTCCTGGATGGTCTGCATGGGCGACTGACGAAGGCTTGTGATGGACGGCGGGCTAAAAAGAGGGTTAGGCCCGTAGCTGCCAGAGGGGCTACCCAGACTGCTTCCTGAGCAGCTGAAGGTAAACACCGAGCTCCCCTGACCATTGGCTCCATTGTCTTCCTCTCCAGGAGGAGGCTGCTGGGATGCTGTCAGGCTTATATTGTCTAAAAGGTCGTCCATCAGGTTGTCGGAGAGACTGTCATTGAGGTTCATGGTACCTGCCAGGTCAGAGAGCCCTGTTGGCCCCGTGGACGGCGACATGCTGCTGGGGCTGGAGTACAGCATCGGTGAGAGGGGCGAATCATCGTCAGGCACCTCGTCCAGCTCTAGGTTGGCCAGAATCGGTGACAGACGACCGCTCAGTGTGCTGGCGTTGGAATTGGTCCGGGAGCGGAAGTCTGTCCAGGCATCCAGCTCATCACTGCTGCGGGAAGTTGGACTCCCTGTCCATTTGGAGAGGCTTGAGGAGCTCTCTGAGCTACCGTCTTGGGCGGCCTGCAGTGAGGCTTTCTTCTTGGTGGCACGTCCTCTGGCTCCCTTGATGTACTTGCTGTTATCCATGGATACAGCTCGTCGTCGTGGAGCTTTTCCTCCTTTTCCACCCTCCGGGTTAACCATCCACCAGGAGCTTTTTCCAGTTCCTTCATTCTGGACTTTCACAAAACGACTATGGAGGGACAGATTGTGTCGGATGGAATTCTGCAATGAAAACAAATAAATTCATTAAAATATATCTCATGTGTGTGAATGCTTTCTAACTACAAGGCAGTTTTTTATAAGTTTAGTCTTATTTATGTCGTCTTTGCAATCATTTCTATGAGTTATTTTAACACCTGATAAAATACAACTAACACTGAAGTAAGAAATGGAGGTGAAATGATCAGATAGGTTGTAAACTAGCACACATTATAGCGAGATCATCGACTAAACCACTTTATCCCTTTGTTAAACATAAAGTAAGCTGAATCTGAAATGTCAGTAAATACTCTTATTGGACACAATAATTGTCCATGCTCAATCACAGCAAAAACAGTTAAGTCACAGTTGAACCAGAAACCAGAAAGTCTGTAAACTGTGATTGATGGTATAAACAGACAGACCCATTCAGTAGCTGCTCTGGGGCTTTCGATCGTACCATGTGAGGTTGCTCAGCAGCTGGAATTGTAGATGTTTACATTTTCATTGTGAAATTTGAATTACGTTTCAACTCACATGAACTTTCAATCAAACACGGACAAGTGCTCAGAAGAATGGACATTTCAACATCTGTAATATCATGACATGACAACAGGGCATCTACTCAGGAAGACTGTACATTATCAAAAACTTCAGAAGAACTATTGAATTGACCTTGTGGTGTTTTGCCAGTTTGTATAATTATTTCACCTTTGTTTTTTTTCTGGCAAAGAAGTTCGGCTTACCTGGGAGTTTGTTTAAAACTGACTGGTCTTTTTTCTTGCCCAGTTGAATTTCTTTTTTAATGATGCTACCAATTACCCGATCTCAGCACTTAACTTAGGGGGTCATTGTTAAAATAAGAGGGATGATCGAAAATATGAAAATTAAGTTTTTAATCATCTTTTAAAACATTACTGGACTTTCTGTTTTTGTAAGAAATAGTTAGCCTGTTGGTGCAGTATGTGCACTTTGGGATCAGAAATGTTCAGAAAAGAGCAAAAATGAAGACGATTAATAGGAAATCCAGTGCTGTAATCCTGTAATTTGGGTACTAAACTAACTATTACTACAGAGTACAGTGAACAAATCTAACACTGCAGAGTCTTCTAAGAGACACTTTTCTTTGCACTTCACATTGTGACCTATTTCTGGCTGCTCAGGAAGGTCTACAGGATTTCCCTGGAGATGTTCCCAACCATGTACAAAATTAAACAGCTGGAACGTGGTCACACTGCAGCAACAGAGGGAACTCTGCAGAGATCTCTGCAGCCCAAAGGCCAACTTCACTGGGAGAGGGTCCAGCATAATTCTCTTAAGGTTGAATTAACTTGAGTAAACCGAGGTCCTATTTAAATCCATCTCTCAGAAGATTAAACTAATCAAACAACAAACAAGCTCGAACAAACTACAGCTAGACAAAGCCTTTGGAGGGTTTTCAGATTGTGGATCCTGTAAGTAGTAGCTGTGGAGGAATTCGCTCTCCAGTTTCGTGATGACTGCGAGATCACAAAGGAGCGCCGGCCGCAGTTTTCCTCTGTATACTATGAGTCAACAGAATGACCCGCTGACATCAAACTTCCAGCAAAGCCCTCCCCTCAAGCCAATTAAGGGATTAGGTCAACGAGCAAACACTTTCATCACTTACAACAACACAGCACATGTGAGCCTCCAACATAAACATCAGGTACCTCGTTGCTTTGCTCCTCTTGTTTCCACACAAACAATAAGCTCATAAACTGGGGAGGGGGAAGTGGAGCATTTGTTGCTCAACCAATAAGCTTCTAGTTAGGCTAAATTACTGACTTTAAAAAGGATAAGGCTGGTGATTTTATATTTTTATCTTTATTGTCAACACATGATAAGATCAAAATCAACAATGTGTTAGTCCGTCTGCAGCGCTTAGTCACAAGATGACTGGCTCCTACTGAAGGTGTAAATCTTTAAAAATAAGTTATAAAAGGCTAGGAATCTTCCTAAAGCAGCAGGGGTCTGTTATGTTTAGATGACATTAATCAAACAGGAGTGAAGGGATAGTTCATTTTCAACTACAGATTAACACACACTGGTGAGTAATTTCAGCAGCAGGGTGATGTATGCGGGATTCACTAAAATAAACTAGTTCCCATGTTTGTCCTAATGAAGAAACATGTCAGTCAGTGCAAATGTGCTGCTCATTTATGTGTTTTTAATAGATTTTGGATGACAAATTAGCTCAGTGGCACAGAGGAATGAGATATCAGGGTTGAGATACAAGACAACACTATAAGATCGCTTCATTGTTTGGTTTTGGATTTGTTGACAATAAGAAAAATCCAAAATATAAGCATTATATTAAAAAATAGATGAATCTTTTGATTGTTTGACGAAAAAGATGAAGAGAGTGCTCTAATGATGTTAATAAAACACAGAGGGGGAACAACAATGTTTTTCAGTATTCAAACTTTTCTCCGATGGTTGAAAAAGGAGCCTGAAGAAAAGTCTTGACCTTTTTGTATTTCGGAAACAAATCATCTCAAAACAGCAGGCCATATATAAACATTCAGGGAAGAAAAGTTAAGCAGCATTTCATGCCGAGACACATGGTTGTTGTTGGGGGCTTTGACTGTTTACGGTAATGATTTCACTATTATAAACATCCTCCCATCTGTCCTTAAAGAACATATATGAGAAGATGCATTGATGTTGTACATCAAGAAACACCCAGGTTAATTTGAATAGCCTAAAAGTATTTGCAATTTCTCCCAAAATGTTGATAAAATATTGTTTTTAAAAACATAAATAAACTGACTTCCCACTAATCCAAATATGTCAACTTGTGCAAAACAAATTCAAGCTTTAATCCTGCTACAATTGAAATATTTAATTAACTTTGTTGCCCATTTTCACTCAGGCTTTTGGCCATTTTAATGTTTGCACAAGCGCATCCCTGACATAAAGACACATGGATGACAACCCTAACCCGAATGAAACTATTAAGTTCTCTGAGTCACATTTTGTTCTTACTGTGGTCGAGGAACATTTTGTTTTGCCAGATAACAGATTTGGATGCTCCGATCTGAGCCTTTTTCTGCCAATAGAGATTCCTAAAAGATCCTGAACCTCAGGAAGTCTGTCAGTAGTGAGTACCAATCTGATACCAGTGCAACAACAACAGCTACTGTACCTCACTTCTATATAGAAATAAGACAATATTATGCTTCTGTGGTCTTGCAAATTGAGCTGGGGGTCTCCTGTGTTTGAATAAATGGAACAGTGAATTTTATAATGATATTGACAAAGGAACTCGATCGTGTCTGGCTGATACTTGATCCACTTAATATGGTCAGTATCAGGCCAATACTGATCCCTCAGATTGGTTTGGTGCGTCAATATTTTCAGTAAGATTTGAATAGTCCTAAGTAATCAAAATGAAAAAGAGTCTCTTTATGAATGCATTAGACTACCAACAAAAATGATATTTGATCAATTTGTCAACTGTTAGCCTTTAAATACAACAAAACTTTATCTTTATAAAAAAAAAAAAGTAAAACTACACAAGGCATTTATTATTGCACTTTGTTAATCGTCCCATTACAGGGAGTAGACACAATAAAAGCAACACCTGTCCTGTTCAATCTAATGCAATCCAATACAACTGTCCTGCAGTGAATAAATAAACCTTTGTGACAATTCAGTTTTGGCTGAGACAACTCTGTGGTCATTTATGAGGCCATAAATTGCACTGTGTCTGTATTGGATTTCATTATATTACAGCAGGTGGACAAAATAGCTGTTACACAATGCAGTATAGAACAGCTCAGTACGTTATCTTTTAATCTACAACCTAAATATGACCAAAACATTAATTTGACTCCTCTTAAATGGAGCACAAACTGGATGTATAAAGCTTCACAAAGGCAGGTATTACATTATTTGATTGAATTACATCATACAGGTGTTTGTTTTATTGCATCTACATCATTTATACAGCTAGTAAAAGGCTGTGGAGTCTTGTTGGGGGTTTAAGATGAAAATCTTATCCTGGATTACATGTGTAATTTTCTGTGTTGAAAAACAAAGCAGCTACAGCTACCAGACCTCCCTCTTTAAGGACACGTTAGTCGCCATAATTTTACCTATCGAGCGTCAGAGGTGTTTAATTCTTTGAATGCTGCACAGGTACATACAGTATGAGCCATGGAGCGTTTTAAAAGATAAATCACAAAGAGCAAACTCCTGTCTTCCCCTCCCCCACGCAGTTACAGCAGTGCTGCAGCACCCTTTGAGCAAAGCCTCGTTCTGAGCGGGGACTGGAGCAATGCCAGTTTAGCCAGAGCCAGATCCAAAGAGAAACACTGAGCTTCTCTCACACTGCTACACATTGACCTACATAATTTATAGTCAGCTGATTGATTCTTGTGCCCAGGGGCCACATGAAAAGACGAGTGTGGCTCACAGCAGGGCCGAGCCGCTGGCTGGTCATCCATAGGAGCTGTATATGTCGTCTGGATTCACCACAGAGACAAAATGAGAAGATTTTAACCTTGTGTCGGAGCTGCAGACAGAGCTCGTCATTTAATCTGGAATCAGTGTGTTATCCTGGTTTGTTGTTTTGCAGGGAGACATGTGACAGGTCTGGATTTACAACCCTTCAGTCCTACCCTGGATGTGCTTGGGAACATTTTTGCATTGTCTCCCCCAGCACCTCATGCAGATGACCCAACCTTAAGCTGATTGCTGAATGTCACACAGCTACAAAGTATCTCCTAGGAAATTATGATGTCAGCACTTCTGAAACCCCAACATTAACCTTTTCTGCTGTTTGCCTGCAGCCACTGGCAGGAAATGTGCATCCAAACATGAATGGAAACCAACCACCACTAATCTGAAGTATTAACTAAACAGCTGATTCTGTGCAAATTAATCAGTTATTAGCATCAATTTGTTTTGTCCTACAGCGTGTGCATGTTTTATACACCCAATACCCAGCAACACACATGAGCATGGGGAGGTTTGAAAAAAAGCACAATCTTCACAGTTATATGTCATGTCTTCGTGAAGTAACTCCGTGGAATCAGCCTGCTTCCCACATCCACAGTTGTGCAGGATTACAAACCCATTTCCAGAGTTTTTTCTACCCCCCCCTTCCCCATCTAAATCCTGCAAAGCTCAAAGCTTTCATCAGTCTTGATTCCATGACAGATGAATTGGTTTTCCAGGCCGAACTAATCCTTAAAATCAAACAGAAGCAGGGCCCCACTGTAGCTTGCAAGAAGCCCCTGTACTGCAATGTGAGCAGTTCGTCTGAAAGTGAAATTAACTTTGCATCGCCTGTTATGAGTTTCATACCTACTTTGCTCTTTAAGGTAGGGACAGAAACTGAATTTGTGTGTTCTGTGATTTTTTGTTTTCATATTTAGGGTGCAGATCAAATGATGTATGTAATTTGATGCACAAACTATTACAACAGTACCTTTATATTTTGACAGCATCTTGGATCATGTCATTGGACACCATGTGCTTGTCAGGCAGCCACACATTTCCCAATTCCCTGCTGATTACCAACACTGACACTCAAATATGCCTCACAATGAAGCTAAAAATATACTCTAAAATCACCCAGTAAATGGTGGTGTCTGCAAATATCTACAAAAAACGTGCTTACACCCTCCTCCACTGCTTACACATGAACAACATCTGTGTGCATTGTGTGTGTTGTTTTTTTTTTTTTTTTTACATGAACCACAGTGTGGTCTTTGTTATGATGACAGCACCAGCATGTCACCGCTCACCTTCCAGCCAGCAGAGCTGTTGCTGTCGCCTTTGTCCTTGAAATATGGCACAGACCTCACCATCCAGTCATAGATTTGGGACAAGGTCAGCCTTTTCTCGGGGGAGCTCTCGATGGCTTGGGTAATGAGGTCTGCATAGGAGTAGTTGCCCCAGGCGTTCCTGCGGGCGGAGGACTTCCTCAGCTGCTGGGAGGCAGAGCCGCCCGCAGCCGCAGCGGGGGTCTGCGAGGAGGAAGGCGAGCCATCGGCGGCCTCCTCCTTGCTGTGTCCACGCTGGACCTCCACAGGCTGCGAGGCGGAGCTCCTGCCCAGGGCTTTGACACCACCGCTGCCTTTCTGCGTGGCGTCGCTCTCCGTGCTGCCACCCTCATCATCCTCTTCCTCGGGGATTACGTCAGTGTCATTTGTCCCGGGCTTGCCTGCACCAGACTCCGGTCGGGGCAGCGGCCAAGTGCAGGACCGTGGCCTCTTCTGGGGCTCGAAATCCGGATCTATCTCCACGTTTAGAAGAGACTCGTTGCCATTGCTCAGCGCCTCAGCCATGTTAATCGCAATTATACCTCGGTCGTGTCACAAAGGGTTTTTTAATAAAATCACTCGGGTCGCATTCCATCAATGTTGTGTGCAGGCTTCAGGGACTGATTATTTACTATGCACGGTATGCAAATTGTCCAGCCTGCAGCCCGGTCCCAACACGTGTCTGTCTGTCTATCCTCCTTCCGAGCAGTCTATCCGCAGCACACACAGAGCCGATCCGACTGACCAGCATTAACAAAACATTGCCTTTTCCCGTGCACAGCCCACACCCTGGCCAACATGCATTGCAATTTTTCGCGCAATGTGGAAGAGAGTCAGCGGAGAGTCCTGGAGGAATCTGCACGGCGTTCCTGTACAAGCACCCGGGTCCTGCACCGCGATCCTGCGACGTGCATGCCACACAAAAAACGTCTATTACTACATGCAATGCCAACACATCAGCTTTATCATCCCGCAAACAGCTGCCATCTTGACCATTTCCTTTCCACGAGTTCTTTATCATCCGTGCAGGGAGCTGCCAGTCGTCCTCTCTTCAGATACCATCAAGGCGGAGATCGGTTTCTCAAGGCCCCTGCAGCTTTTTTTTTTTCTTTAAAGGAAAAAAAAAAGTGGGGGCTACAGGAGAAATGCTTTAAGGCTTAAATACGCCCTCTCAAGACATGCAAAATAATGATGCATTGTGGCTGTTCATGTCTGGCATCTTGAACAGGCCAGCACGGTGTCCTCCGTGTGGCCAGCAGCCTGCAAACACACTTCATTCAATCTGCTGCTGCTGCTGCTGCTGCTGTGGTTGGCGCAAACGCTACGAGTCCAAGAAAGAGTAGGAAAAAAAAAAAAAAAGAAAACCCAGGACCCTGCCCCCTGGACTGCACTGAAATTAAAGTGACAGTATGGATATGTACGCTGGGCAGTGACATCACTATCTTCAGCCTGTACACCTTTTATATATGAACATTTGGCAGGAAGCCACTGGTGCTCCAAAATACTAACCTACTAAAGCTGAAGTAGGCTGCTGTTATTTGACTTAAATATTAAAAGTGGAAGTAAACCTACAAGAGCTTAACTGTCCTTGTTGAAAATTATTGGGTACAAAACTGCCTCTTTGGACGACATTAAAGGTGCAATGTGTAGAATTTAGTGGCATCTAGCAGAAAAGGAAAATAAAATAAATAAATTTGTATATCCTAAAAATAAGAATCGTTTTTTTGTTACCTTAGAATGAACCTTTTATATCTACATAGTGAGCTCACCATGGACGAGGCTAGATTAATACTGCCAGGGGCCACACTCATGCTACAATTTTCATTTTATTCTGATTGGATCACGTTGCTGTCAGGTTCAAACTTCGTAACTCCAACTCTGATAGCAATCATGATTATCAACATCAAGAGAAAGGGTCAAGCCTCTCTTCGTTTTACTGTGTAGCCTGTCAATAAAAAGGTGTGCACATTTTCTTTTCCCTCCCATCATTGAGGGCCCACTTCTATTCAAGGGTCCCTTGGCACTTGCCCAGATTGCCCATATAGTAGATCCGGCCATGGCCATGGATGTATTATAAGACTTGGATACCAGACCAAAAATGGTGCCAATTCAGTCCTATAAGAATCGCTCGGCTGGCTCATACCCTAGATGTATAATTAGAGCTGGATATAGTTGGATATAACATTCAATTATATGAAAGTTGGAAAGGTTGTAGTGGCTTTAATGAAGATAAAACAATTCAATCGTGTGGCTCTTCTAGATATTCCAAATGGGATTGGACCAAATGGATCAAATTCTGATAGTGAAATGAGTCATTTCGTGGGAGTTGTGATGCATAAGAAAACTCATCTGTGACAGACGTCCTGTCTAGACTAAAATAAACATGCCTGCAAAGTCCGTAAGTGCAGTGAAGTCCAGACATTTGCATACAGCCAGTGATTGGTTTGTCTGTTCTGGGCTACTGTAGGAACATGATGGGCTCTGTGGAAGAGGACTCGTTCCCTATATAGATATAAAGAGCTAATTCTAAAGTAATGAACTTGATTATTTTCAGGTGATTATACAATAATTAAAACATACTTATGAATATTATATTCCATTTCTGCTAGATGGCACTAAATCTTACACATAGGTCCTTTAAAGTGATTGTTGCATGTGGGGCAAAAAATAAAAAATAAAATATATATATATAAGGAGCCTTTAAATACAAAAATAATAGTAATCCACTTTTTGTAAAATAATTCAATTCAATACAGCAGCACTATAATTTACAGCCTCATAAATGAGCACAGACCTGAATCAAAATTCTCCAAAAATACAGGTTTATGTGTTTATTTGCTGCTAGGCTGCTGTACTGGATAGCTTTAGATTTAAAAGGGTAGGTGTCGCTGCAGTTCAGGGTTGATTAGTATCTTTAAATACTTGGCTTGTTTTGCTAATGTCTCCTTTAGTTTTTAAAGATAAAGTCTGTATAATTATAATAAAAAAATGTGGCCATCAGACTCATCAGTTAACAAATGTTCCCCTGTTCAAAACTGCAAATGCTGTACAATTCTCTTATCTGAAATCAGAGTTGTAGATAGATAACAGAGCATGTGTAATGTTCTCGTCATGTTTGGGAATTTAGCCTGAAGAGGAGTTTATATTATACAGTTACACACATTTAACACACAGTGGGTTTTGAAGGTTGATTGCGATGGGGTTACATACAAATGTGTTAAACTCAAACGTAGTCAGATGTAATGCACAGCAGTGGAACGCTATTTATGGCATTACAAATCTATTAGTTGTGTAAATGCAAAACAGTTTCACATCCACCACCTCTGACGACGTGTACTGCTCAGTTGTGAAGGCAGACACATAAAAATGGAAGTTTCCAGGAAGTAATATGTAAAAAACACTTCCTGTGATAAACGTTGTATGTTTCCATTTCATTCTCCAAATGAAAATACAAATGAATGAGGCCGAGTGTTATTGTGTAGTGAATCTGCAAAATGTTCTGAGACAAAACTTTCACAAACAACATCCACATAAATCTGCTGCCACTGTATTTATGCTTGTTTTAGAATCATTTACAACTCATTGAGATGCATTACATTTTTTAAAACATTATGTATGATTAAAACGTCCCTTAAATCTTCATAAAAGTCTTTTGGGATTCCATTTCCAAAAGTCATCAAGCTCTTTCCCAGCCATTTATAAAAGTAAATACTGAGCTTAAAAGCAACATGACACCCCAAAAGGTCCATCTAAAAAAATGATCCGTAAAGTGCAACGTCACAATAAAGGTGATAAAAGGCTTTAAGATTTCAATAAATACTCTCTGTACAACATGCGTCCCATTGGGTTTGTTCTGGACAGGACGAGGAGCAGGAGGAGGAGGAGTAGTGTTCTGTCTGGGATGCTTTTGGCAGAGAGGAGTTGAAGTTTATGGAGTATGTAGCTTGCGTAACAACGGTCGACTTTGCCCAAATGTTATGCTTGCGATTTCGTGCTTCTGTCCCCCTCCAACCAGTATTCTTCTGTCTGCATCTCCGTGAGCCGAGAAACTGTCCTCTGGAAGGCAAACATTTCCTCCTCTCCGCTGAAGATCGTCAGACTGCTGGCATCTTCCTGGATAACGACAGCAAATTACATTTAGAGTTTTTAGTGTCACTCAGGATGCCATCATCTGCCTTTACAAAAAAGTTGGAGGCATTGACTGTACATAAATATGGACGCTTTGACAGCTCCCACAAAGTGAAGCCAAAACATCTCAATCGGCCCCTAGTGGCTGGCTACAGTATAGGCCATAAGTCCCGCCCCCTCCATGTTAGCAAAGCCAAACTATAAAATTAAATAAAGAGGATTTGTCATTTTAGGCAAGGGCAAGGCCGTTTTATTTATATAGCGCATGTCATACACAGTGGCAACTCAATGTGCTTTACATAAAACAAACATTTAACAGAAAAATTTTTAAAAAATTTAAAAAAACATGGAATTTGAGAAATAGGAGGAGACTCATCGTCCATATTTATATACAGTCAAAGGGTCAGGGGTTTGATTCTTTTTGAGGCAAAGTATGTGTGTATGTTTTCCTCCACTTACATCCATGGAGTCAGGCCTCTCTTACCACCTACTGCATATACCCAAACAAGAAGTTGGGCTTGCATTGGCAGACTTTATCTGTGCTTCAAGACTTCTCTGCTACTTGAAGAGTAAGATGTAGCCTGATTTTGCTGAATGATTAAAATTAATGACAGACTTTACCTCTTTTTAATCTCTAATAGCAAGGACAAGTAGCTACCAAAGGAAGTTTTAAGAAGGTTGGTCAAAATGTTCAATGTATATAGAGAAGGAAACATTACAGGAAACTATTATTATCTAACACTTCCTTATAATCCTAATTTAAAAATGACTCACACTTTCATTAAAGTGTGAGTCATTTTTAAAGGACTCACACTTTCATTATTAAGATAACATGGTTGTACAGTCTCATCAGAGGTACTGTATGAACTCTTGTTTTAAGAAAACAGGACTTTCAGATTGAATAACTGGTTAACACAGGATTATTTTTTTTGCTATGTGTTTTTTTCAACTCTGCTTACCGGCAGCCAAACGCCTCAGCCAGCTTAATTACCTACATTTACGACTGAAAGTACACACCCAACATGAAAAACTGGTTTAGCTGAACTCTCACCCTTTTTAACCCCAGATCGTCCATGAGAATGTGGCTCTCGTCATGATCGTGATCCCCTTGTACAAAAATATCCTCCAGCGGGTGATCGGCAAGGATCACCACTCGCACCTGGAACAAATAAGATTCATCGTTAAGTCCTGAATAAAAAGCTGAAGTTGGTGTTTAAAGTGTCTGTGCAGTGTACCTTGTGGTCATAGAGCGCATCCACGAGCGTAATGAGGCGCCTGGCTTGAGTTTTCTTGTTGAGAGACAGCAGAGGAATGTGTCGAATGAAGACGGTGTCAAACAGCCTGGATATCTCCAGGTAGTCACTGGCCCCTAAAGGCTGAAACATCACATTCAAACAAACATACTAGTTATTAAACTTTCAAGAGCAAGAGTCCTGATGTTCAGTCACATCAGTGTGTCCCTTATCGCAACAATACAAACTGTAAACATGGTATTTAAATGTTTATGTGATTAAATGTTATAAATACTTCTAATTCTCTATAGATTGCTTCACACTTCTTCCCACTCTACAGACTTTATTATTTAACACAGGTTGCAAAGCCAAGAATTATTTAACCCTCTGCTCCAGTTTTACATATGAGACCAATCAAGCTGAGGCTGAATATCAGGAGATAAACAACAGATCCAAATTTTGGTATTTGTTGCCACAGTTCAACAATAAAAAACTGCTGTCTTGGATTTTTTATATTTCATTCAATATAACCATAATAAAGTTTCAATGAAGCAAACAAACAAGCAGATACAGAGTCTATGACACTACCATACAGTCATATAGTGATATCAAAGAATATTTTAAAGGTAATATGATAATTTTATAACCTGAGGACTCATGCATGTTTTCAACAGCAATCTAATGGAAAATGCTTTGACCATAAATACATAAAGTCAGATATCCTCACTGTCGAGTGTTCTTTTATTTTTGATATTAGACACTTCATACAACAATAATGTTCTGACGAGTGAGCAAAAAACCCTGATTTCTGTTAATCAGCGCAAATCAGTGTATGCTGTTATCATACAATAATAAAAGAAAACACTCACAATAAATGTGACAAAGAAAGAAAGTTAAATCAATCAGGACTCACTCTATCACACAGCTCCTCAAAGGTACAGTCCACAATGGTCCCACATGCTTTGTTCAGACGGACTTTCCTGTTCTGGACAATCAAAACCCTTGGTCGAGTTACTGTTGGTGAAAAGGAAATGTTAATTTTTTTTAAATATGGCATTTTCTGCAGTAATACAGATAAAATGTTACAAAATTTACATATCAGTTGTATCAGTATGTTTTTAATATGTTTAACTCCACTTACTGTCATTCTGCTTAAAAGCCAGTTCATCAAACATCTTATCGAGCGTCACTTCTACATCAGGCTCACTGGAGCTGCACAAAATATATAAAGAGGTAAACATAAAAAACATTAATATGACTTTAATAGTTTAAAAATAGGCTTGCACTGTGGATTTTTCTATAAAATGAACTTCGTACAGAAAGTACAGTTTTCCAGCAGATGGTCTATTTCTTTTGCGGTAGTCTATTCCAGAGTCCAGGCGAAGCGTTTGGCAATATTTCTGCGTGTGAGGGACAAATTGTCAACAACAGGTTACTTTAAAATCATAGAGACAACATTTAAATATGCTTATCACAAATATAGTTTATTTTCTTACCTGCAGCACAGCAATGAAAGGCACAAAGTTGACTCTCTGTAGACCGTTTTTATACAAGTCTGAAGGAAGAGAACAAATAAAAAGAACAGCTTTACATTTGCTTTGATTGTTCTGTTTAATCGTAACTTTATCCACATTTTGCGATAATGTTTCAGTTCATGAACTTTAAAGTTTTGATTTTCATTATGACGTATTTAAAACTGCTGACAGACATCTTTAAGCATTTTTATATGATCAAAATGACACGTTGAAATCCTAGAGTTTCCTCTGTTCACTTGATCTCTGACATTTATAGAGACTATACTAATTTCTTTTTTAAAATAATATGTAGTTAAATTAATCAAATTAAACTTATGTTGACATCTCAGGGACAGTTAAAGGAATCTGTAAGCCCAACGAATCAAACAGTTTCTGAAGCAATTGGGCAGACAAAGACTTTTATGTTATAATGATATGTTACAATGCTTTGCTCACCTTCAGGGGGACGGTTAGACGTGGCCACAACTACGACACCGTTACGAAACAGATTCTCGAAAAGCTGCCGGAGAATCATGGCGTCAGCGATATCAGTGACCTGAAATATGTGCGAGAAATAAAATCAACTCTTGATAAAGCATGAACAACACTGCTGAGGTTGATGATACTGTCACTGCTACCGTGGTGGTAGAAACACTGAAAAGTCATTACCTGAAACTCATCAAAGCACAAAAGACACGCCTCCTCACTAATCTCCTCAGCAACCGGAGCAATGGGGTCATAGGATTTGGCCATTTTTCCTGCTTTCCTCTTTGGCATGCTCTGTTTCAGTCGATGAATCCCTAAAAACAACCAAAATTAACAATAATGTTGGATCTAGATCTATAGAGTAAAGAAGTGGACACAAATACATTAAATATATAAATGCATACAATGAATTTAAAAAGCCCACTGCATTCAATAAATGCTTCATCTCTCCTCTTTAATTAGAGGTTAAGCAGGAGAAAATGTACAGCTGAATAACAGCAGCATCTTCATTTTTATACAAACTCATTACAGTAAAAAAACAGACTGAGAGTAAAAATGATACTCGAGATTTGGGAATAAAGGAATGGACCCAAAGTTGAACTGCTTTGTCAGCAGCATGTAAACAAAGCATGTACGTAAGCAGTGCCTTAAAATGTAACAAAACTGAAATGTGGTGACAAAGAAACAGGAAATATAAGCAGGGCTGAACAACCACAGCTCTGCTTTTGTTCTACAGACTTTGAATAAGGCGAGTTTTGTTCAACAGATGTATTAAAAACTACAGCCTTGAATTAAATGATCAAATGCAACACAGCATATGTGCATCATTTCACTCCAACTCAAACATGTTAACAATAAAATATTGCAGCGTTCATCATGAAAGTATGATGGTTAACTTTTACTCTTAGCAATTTGAGCCATTTATGAAGTTCAGCTAAATTCAGGGTAAAACAAACTGTTAAAAAAGTGCTGAAATTACAAAATAATTCTCAATATTTGACTCCAGACACAAAATAATGACAAGGATGCTCAGTGTCATAGATACAAAGCACAAGGCAACGTCTGGCAATCATGTCATACATAAGACTTTTAACTCAGGTAACATATAATGAGACTGGGTGTGAATTTAAGATAATAGATACAACTTTGTATTCACTGTACAATTAGAGATTTCACATTTAAGTGTGTTTGTGCCAAATGTTTTTATTATGTATTCCTGATCAAGTCCTAATAGTTTAATCTATTATACTCAATGTTTTATTAATGTTATTATTAATATTATCAATGTCATCTCAGATGGGATGAGAGCAGGGGAAGAGGTGAACAGGTGAGGCCTTTGATGGGTTGCACAAAAAAACCAACACTGTCACAATCCTGTTTATTGGTACCTTCAATAAAGATAATGTAGGAGGGAAAAGATACAAAGCACCCCATACTGAGCTGCAGATTTAGTGTGTTACTTCTAACCAGGCAATGATTGAATGAATGTTAATGAATGAGACTAGACACAGTATCGCCCTCTGGTGGTAGGAATCCTGCCTCAAATGCATTTAAATGGCTTGAATTGAACTGAGTGGATATATATTTACTACTGGTGAAAATGTAGGGTTGTTGTGTTGAATGTAGGAACACATATCTATTGTTTTTTTAACCCTGCATCAAAGCTTTTACAGCTTGGATCACATCTTACACTTTTTAGATTTAACACACCTTATCCTGAACATAACGTATTCATTTTATGATTCAGCTCTGGCTTACCTGCCACCTGATGGCTTTGAAAGGCGGTTTACATCTTTGAAACTGAGCATTTCTCGTTACGAACATGAAGCATACTCACTTTTATGTACGTCCAACATGAAGCCGTGGAAATGAACCCTCTTTTTCTTTTCCGTCTCCACATGTGAGTAAAACATGTCCATCACCATAGTTTTTCCTGTGCCTGAAATGATGAGGATCATGTGTGTTAGGACCAAACCTACACATAACACAGTCATTAAGTTTCATTTAAGATGTACAGTATATGTCTCTTATTCATATCTCTTACCAACATCACCGTAGATGTAGTAGCCGTTTGGAGGTTTAGGTTTTGTGAAAAACTGAAAGATGAACAGAAAGAGAGAAAAATCAGGAGAATTCTGGTTTTACGTTATGCAAAAATAAATAAAAATCTACTGTATTATAATAAAACAACACACAAAACTGTTTAAAAGGACAGGTTCAAATGTCCAAATGAACACTGAGAGGTTTTTCTTGGTGTAATCATTCCTCTTGTTCATACTGACTACTGATTAGAAAATCCCTTCATAATCCCCATCACTTAGTTTCTAAGTGATGGGGATATAATCCAAAAGCCAACATGTACTTTAAGTTTAAATACAAGTATGTGTTTTTTGTTCTTTTAGCAATGAATACTTAAAATGGTAAAGGCAACTGCAAATGAAAAGGTGACAGAAAATGTATTATTAATTATTTGTTACTTTAGGATTTCATTACTCTTCTTAAAAATGTTTTCTTTTTTTTTTTTTTTAATTAACCAAAGCACTGACAAAGAGGAAGATGTTAGGGTAGATAAAAAAGCAAATAAATATGAAAAATTAAAATGTAATATTTTCATTAAGTTTGTTTACTACATATTTAGTCAATGCTGATCTATAGAAGGAACCATAAAGTGCATCTTTGAATGGATGGAAAAAACAATGCTGAATGGAAATGCTATCGTCAAATCAAGTCAATATCTTTTAACGTTACTTTTTTTAGTGCCTCTAAAAAAGACTGCAACGTTCCTCTTTTTGTTGCTATACTTGAGCTCAGTAGGTAAACGCTGTCCGAGGAAACTCAAAAAGGGAATTTGATGCTAAAAAAGACTGTAAATGTGGCAGATATCCACTTGATAGGACTAACTCAGGCTGCTGAAGCCTCATATAAAAAGGTCAAAGCCACTTTTATTGTCTCCCTCAGTAAAAAATGTGTCTTGGACAAAAGAGAATCACCATAAAAGCAATTCAGGAAAAAACACAATAAATTAAAAACACCTGTGCAAGCCTGAGATAAACAACAACAAAATAATAATGGTAAAAACATCTCAAGCATACACACACCTTAGTTAATGTCTTACAAACACATCTTACTTTACATGCTTACAAACAAGCACAAGCAAAGGTTTCAGATCAACTTTTTAAATATATTTATGCACAAACATTACACATGTCAACATACAGGCTACTAGTTTTTTAACCTTTCTGATGAGAAAGCAAAAAAAACAAAACATTCAGGCAGAGAGTTCAGAATCAGATAGTTTTGGCAGATAAGTCTGCTTTGTATAAATCAAAGTATTTCTAAGCTTAAAAAAAAATAGTGTCCCAGATTACAAAATCTACAAATTCTGTAACGATTCGACACAAGGGACATTAATATATGTGCCATTTTCCTTGTCAGTACAATATCTAAAAACTGTCTTGTGATTAAACAAGCAAACATCTCAGGGATTTCATAATGATATTAGGTGTTGATATAATGTATTGGATTCATATTTAAATATGATGAACAAGTAAGAATTGCAAAAAGTGTCCCACATTACCTTAATCCACCCTACAGACATATCTTACTTTACATGTTTACAAACAAGCAAAAGCAAAGGTTTCAACTTTTAAATGCATTTATGCACAAAATACCTGTGTGGACACACTGTAGATTTTGGCTCCCATCATTTACATTGAAAGCACATTTAAAGGAGATCTTTGAATAGCCAGTATGAACATGAGGAAGGGATTACAGCGAGGGAAAACATCTTTTACTTCTCATATGAGCATCTGATTGACTTTTTAAAAAAAGAGTGAATTCGACCTTTAATAAGAAAATAAAAAAACACGTGAAGGGGTGTTTGATTTCTCTACCTTGGAGAGGAAGGATGTGGGTGTGTTGCTGTATCCTCTGAGTGTTTTGTGCAGCTGGTCCAGTGTCTGCATCACTTCTTTCTGGTGCTCATCCTCCCGCAGAGATCCGTCTCTGATCAGCCCGCTGTAGTGATCCAGAGGCCCGCTGAACCCGGCTGCATTGCTCCCACTGTCCTCCACCTCCTGCTGGGCTTTCACCGTGAAGCCTTTATAAATGATGAATAGCAACAACAACACGGGTTAATTGATAATGTGAGTTGTGATAAAGCTGCAGCTGAGGACAAGGAGCAAAGGTTAGTAAGGGAGAGCTAGTTTGACAGCTGACAGGGCAAGAAAAACATAAAAAGGTAAGTTTAAATAGGTTGAGGATAGTCAATTATAACAATAGTTAAGCAGGTTTATTATGAGAGAGTTTAAACTACCTACAAGAGATTAATACTTGAGCTAGGTCGACTTATAAACAAGAAGCTAAATAAGGTTAAATAAGGTTAAACCAGCAGACAAACACCTTTAACACCATCAATATCTAAACCGACTCACCAAAAATACGCCTCACCTCGTCTGCAGAGGTCCGTCAGAGGTTTTAGCTGCTTTCTGGAGGAATGTTTCTCTGTTAGAAGACACCTGAAGCCCAGAGAAGAAGCTGAGGGTGACATCTTCAGCAGAGACAGCAGCGGCACGCACGCCGCCATCTTGGCTCAAATTTCTTCAATGTAACTTTATTAGCAAACGTACAAACGCACAGACACAGATAGAGAAAGAGAGAAGTGTTTGTCCTCAGCCGACAGGGGGCGACATTTATAATATTTATTATTATAAAACAACATATTTATAATAGTTACATTTAAAATAAGCAGTCTGACAATCAAAATTGGTTGCAGTCGTGCTGATACATTTATTATTTAATTATTCATTATTATATATTCATTGTTATGTATTCACTTTTCAACAACAAGGCAATTTAAATAGCTTCATATAGGACATAAAAGCCAAAAAGGCAACATATAAAATGAACACAAAGCAATATCAAAAAATAAAAAGACTGATGCTGTCTTTACTATGTAAATCCCAGGAACACTGCACACATGTATATAATCTCAGGATCTTCTGCATATTGCACATTTATATATTGCAGATTTATTAGGTTGTTTACTGTATATAGTATTTTATCTTATTTATTTCATCACTTACACCCTACTTTTTTTTAAACTATACTGCTTGTGTCAATTTGAATTTCTCCCAAGGGAGATCAATAAAGATACATCTTATCTTATTTTATCTTATTATATATTCACTTTTCAACAACAAGACAATTGAAATACCTTTGTATAGGACATAAAAGCCATCAACGCAACATGTAAAATAAACACATTGCAATATTTAAAAAAATATTAATAGGATTTTAAAAGATTAAAATTAAATAAAGATTGAAAATAAGCTAAAATTGAATAAAACGGGTTAAAAGGGAGAATTAAAAAAAATAATCACATTGAACTGCAATGAATTGTTTCAAATTTAATTGTATAAAATACAGTGGCATACAAATGTTTTAAGCCATTTGTTTTCTAAAAATCTAATCTTTTCTAAAAGCTAACAAGACTGTATTTTTTAAGATTACTTAACAGCAATTAGTTGATTAATTGATTAGACAACTGACATAAAATTAATCTGCAACAATGTTGACAATCAATTAATGATTTGAGTCAATTTTCAAATAAATATTTGCCGACCATTTTTTAGTTCCACCTTCTTAAATGTTAAGATCTGCTGCATCTCTGAGGTTTATGTCACTGTAAATAGAACAATAGGACAATTTAAAGACATTACTTTGAGCTTAGAGGAATTGTGGCCACCATAATTTTAACTATATTTGACATTTAATTAAAAATAATAATAAATTAAGAAGATAATGTTTCATTGCAGCCACAATCTCAAGATTGCACAATACACACACTACACCTACTTTGGCATAACACAGATTTATGATCCTATTATCCACACAGGTAGCGGCACACACCGAAACCCAAATGTATTGAGGAATAAATTAATGTTGTGTCTTGTCAGTTTAGGCAGGCATACAGTACCTGAATGTGAAACACTGACTCATTGGGCATCACTGAAATGAAAAAACAACACCACTAACACAAGAATATTAAAAACAAATTGTTGAAAATGAAAATGCAGCAATGAAAATAAATAAACTTCAATATACACACAGAAATGAAGATAAATTAGATTTTCACAGCATGTATTGATAAATAGACAATTAGGCAAACATTATTAGGGTAATTATAGCACTAATGATAATTGTTATTATCCATTAATCTTCCCATTATTGTCTTGATTAATTGTTTAGTACATAAAATGTTAGATAAATAATGAAAATCCCATAGTGGCATCTTCACATTGCTTTTATTGTCCATAAAAAGACAAAGAAAAAACAAATATATTCTATTCATGGATATAAAAAGCAGCAAATTGCCACATTTGAGAGGCTGGAAACAGAGGATGTTTGTCCATTTTTGCTTGAAAAATGACTCAAATGATTATTAATCTCTGACCAAAATTGTCACTACACTGCATTATATATCAGCCGATTGTTTCAGCTCTAATATCAGATTACTGCAGCCTGAATAAAAGCTTAAAGCATTTTTTTAAAAAGATGGTAGGTTTTACTGTTAAACGCACACAAGTGGAGAAACACACTATAGTATTATTCATACTTTACGGTGAATATTCTCATTATTATTAACAGCAGAAAGTCTGTCCTCGGTCTAATTATCCTCCACAGCACTGAGCTGGAGTTGCAGACAAAACATGGGAGGGTGTTACAAGGCTTAGAGGCTTGTTGCCATGACAACAGAGGAGCCCTTCTCCCTATCTCTCTCTCTCTCTCTCTCTCTCTCTCTCTCTCTCTCTCTCTCTCTCTCTAATGCACACACACACACAGACTCTGTCACTCGCTCTCTGTCTGTCTGTCTCTGTTGTATACACACACACACATATACACACACACACACACACACACACACATATATACACACACACACAAATGCACACACATATATACAGTATTACAGTGGAGTCCGCCTTGCTTTGAGGTCCGTGCTCTGCAATTGGAAGCACGAAAAATATAGGAAATACAGCAAAAGGAGCGTGGGGATACTCCTCCAGTTCACATCTGTTTTGGATGGTGAGTGCCGGCTGACCGGGTTTGTTTACACGCTGCATCCTTTTGTGTTTCTGTGACAAATCTGCCCTAAAACAGGATTAATTTTAAGTGTATAAATTGCGGGTTAACTCTACTGCTGCTGCTGCTGCTGCTGCTACTGCTGCTACTGCTGCTGCATGAGAGGTGTGCCACATGTTTCCTCTCTTAGAGATGCTGCTTCTTCTTCTTTTTCTTTTTTCCTTTTTTTAAAGATTAGGGTGGAAGCTGTCATCGTAATGGTAATTCATAGCTGGGTAGCCATGGTGAAGTCAATTTTCCCCTCCCTCTGCCACTGCTGAATGCATTAGTCTAATGAGATGTCTGCAGCCTGTGTGCCGAGCAGCAGCATTAGCAGCGGCAGCAGCGGCGGCAGCAGCAGCAGCAGTGTTAACCAAAAGGGACCAGGAAGAGCAGAGGGAGGGGGGGGATGAGAGAAGAGTCACATACAGCAAGAAAAAAGATGGCTTTCTCCTCCATTGTGAGGGATTTTGCTATATAGTCACGTTTAGGCTTCTGGGATTTAAGGAGAGAAAAGGGCTTTGCTCTTTGGTTTTCACAATAGAAGACAGCAGGTAATGGAAACCCTCCCCCTCTCCTCTCTCTCTCTCCCACTCTCTCTCTCTCTCTCTCTCTCTCTCTCTCTCTCTCTCTCTCTCTCTCTCTCTCTCCCTCTCTCTCTCTCGCTCCCTCTCTCAGGTTTATTGGTGTGTTATCAGTGCAGGATGGAGGTGCTGTTTCCTCCACAGTTCATGCATGGCTGCCTTTTGTGTTGTTCCATTATTATGGTGCTCTTGCTAAATGCTGCTGCTCTCACCGCATTGCTCAGCTGAGTATTCTGCAGTCTCTTTAGTGTTTGGATGTTGCTGCTCATGTATACCTTTTCCCCAAGCCATCCTGCTTCCTCTGTGTCTGCTCTAAATTGATGCTAATGCTGCTCTCTAATACTGTGGTGTGTAGCTGGTGAGGAGTGGGGGGATTAATGTGCAAGCAAAGTGCATGTTTTTGTGCTTTTCTCCTGCTTGAGCTCTCCGGTTGTTTTTGTCTTCTTTTGTCTCCAGCTCCAAATGAGTGTACCTGCAGGAACAGTACAGAAATCAGACGGCAACAACAGTGAAATGCAATCAGCTGCAGTGGCTCCCTCCTTCATCCCCAGCCAGTCGGGGAAGATACCGGGCAGGAAGAGAGGGAGACCCCCGCTCCGCAATGTCGCCAAGATGGATTTTCCCAACCGGTATCCTGAATCCCTCCCGCCGCTCAAAGTGCCAAAGAAGAGGGGGAGAAAGCCGGGCTTCAAGGTCAGCCAGATTGGTGGAGGGGAAGGTGAAACGGGGGATGAAATAGTGGTCTGTGGATGCAGCGTGTTTAAAAATGCATGTGTACACAGACACACTGGCTCCATAGCCCTCAGATTTTTTTTGGGACCCCATTATAACAGAGAGAGACTTCACATGTGTGAGGCTTTGTTCAGCTGTAGTCAAATATTATGGAAATAATGCCATGTCCAAAGGGGAAGTCATTATGTAGACAAATATGTCTGCTTTCTATTCATAAATACAAACAAAACTAATATTCTGCTGCATAAAAATGGCTGAGCACCAGATTTGGTATCCAGATTATTACCACCCGCTCCTCCCAACATGATTTAGTGGCCTGTGTCTAAATAAATGATATGCCCAAAATAAACACGGGAATGCAAAAACATTTCCTCCTCTGCTTGTTTCCTCAGCTCAAACCCAGGATGGTGATGACGCCGTTGGCTATTTCTCCACCCAGCAGCACCCCTGAGCCCGACATGAGCTCCATTCCTCAGGATGCCGCCACCATCCCCCACTCTGCCACGCCCCAGGTGCTCACAGGTAGGACGGAAAACACTCTAAACGCATTTTAGAAGCACTTTTATCGAACCAAACCTCCCTTTAAAGATCTCATAACTCGCTACAAAAGGTAAATAAAGCATCAACTCCTTCTTTTCTGTCCACATGTTTTACTTGTCTCTCTCCCTCTGTCTCCTCCCGTGCATCAGTCTGTATCTACATCAACAAGCAGGCCAACACAGGCCCCAACCTGGACAGGAAGAAGATCCAGCAGCTCCCTGATCACTTTGGACCCGACAGGCCCTCCGTGGTGCTGCAGCAGGCCGTCCAAGGCTGCATCGACAGCGCCTTCCAGCAGAAAACAGTGTTCACTCTAGTGTTCACTCTCCTCACACAGGGCTACGGAGGAGAAAAAATATCAGGTATCACTAAAAGACTCTTCCTCAGGTGTTTTTACAACTTCACTGAGTAAAAGAGAACATGCATTGGTGAACGTTTAATGATCTCATTTGCAAGGATTTGCATCTAAACTTTACAAGTTGTTTAAGGCGGTCCCCCTGTTTTGCTCTTGCAGCCACGTTTGATGGGAAGCAGCACCTTCTGAGCCTCCCCGTGGTGAACAGCATCGACTATGTGCTTCGTTTTCTGAAGAAGCTCTGTCGCAGCTTGCACTGTGAAAACCTCTTCAGTGATCAGCCCATTACCCAGCACAGCGGTGGCTCCTACCAGTCGGATGGTATGTATACATTTTGCCTCTTCAGTGGAGCTTCTGTGCTGCCGTAAACAGATTATTTGTGCTGATTTTGAATCTTGAGGGATTTTGTTATTGATAGAAGCCTCCACCTTGTCTTTAGCTGAAACATCAATGGCAGAGGACATTTAGACCAGTCGGATGGTAAACGCTACTCCGTGGACCCCGGGGAGTCTGCTTTCAGCTCTATAAGCTCCTCTTACTCACCAAAGTCCTCCTACGGGTTTCGTTCATCACAGCAGTTCTCCAACGGCTCGGCCTCCATGAGCATGTGCAGGCAGCCGTCCACCAGCCCGAACGCGTTCCCCGAGAACAACAGGACAGGTGAGAGGTCATCACAGGACAAAAAAAAAGACATTGTTTTGACATTTATTTCCCCTGATGAGTTAAACTTAAGCTGATTTGTTCTTCCAGGAGGTTATAATCCATCTCCAGAGTCCCAGGAGTCCAAGGCGCCACCTAATAAAGACCCATCCACCTGGTCTGTTGAAGATGTTGTCTGGTTCATCAGGGATGCGGACCCCCAGGCCCTCGGCCCTCATTCAGACGTATTTAGGAAACATGCAAGTCTTCCTTTTTTCATTTGTCTTCTTGATAGGCCGCCTCATTAATCAGCCACAGCAAACTCAACCAGAATAGAAATCCGCTCAGCTGATCACAGATTTCTCGCTGACTTCCTCTTCTTCTTTTTTTAGGAGATCGACGGAAACGCATTGTTACTCCTAAAGAGTGACATGATCATGAAGTACCTCGGACTGAAGCTGGGGCCGGCCTTGAAGCTTTGCTACCACATCGACAAACTAAAGCAGACTAAGTTCTGAAAACCTGCTCTATGATAGTCCCTTTTCTCTCTCTCTCTCTCTCTCTCTCTCTCTCTCTCTCTCTCTCTCTCTCTCTCTCTCTCTCTCTCTCTCTCTCTCTCCTCTCTCTCTCTCCACTCTTTCTCTCGCTGTCTCTCTTTATCCAGAAGACGGTAACGGTACATTTTGCTGAAGATTTCCATGATGTCATGTAGTAATCACAAATTCAATCTTCTCTTCTTTTCTTTTCTCTTCTCTTCTCTCTCTTTCTCTTCTCTTCTCTTCTCTTCTCTTCTCTTCTCTTCTCTCTCTTCTCTTCTCATCTCTTCTCTTACTTTACTCTACTTTTGGCACAGATTTTGATCTAAAAACCCTCATATTGTGGAATGCATCCTTCATTACGTAACCAGTCGAGAAGGCCAGTGTAGAAAAACGTTATAGTCTCACCAACTTTAACGTGCAGCACATCTGTCAGCTGCATGCAGATTTCATTATATATATACACACACACATATATAAATTCATCATCTGCCAACAATGTATACAGAAAACACTTTATACCTTCAAGCTACTCTCACTTTCTCAAATTTCACTAATATGATCTTGTTTACTCACGTTTACCAAGCTGACAAACATATTTATAAACTGTACCGAGAATCAGTGCATTAAATACTACATTGCTTTTTGATTGAGAGATTTAAAGAAACCATTTTGATACTATTTTTTCACATTACTGTACAACAAAGGAGTAATGTTCCCATTTATTTTCTTTTTTTAAATTATAACTCTAATATTAAAAAAAAAAACAGTATAACCGAAAACAAAACATAGCCTACATAGACAGACAGTAGCTCTCTTGTTAATATATATCTATAAGAAAAATGAGAGCATCGTGAACGTGATATATTTATGTTTCAAATATGCAAGATTGTTAGATGCCAATTATCTCCATAGGCTCTTCACGTATACTCATAAGGAAGTTTTTTTAAGAATTCATATGTTTCTATGTTTTTATCAAGCATCAGTGTTGATACAGAAGTTGTTAAGACACACCAAACACTTAAGTGTTACACTGAGAAAACCCGACACAGCCATGTAAATGGGTATATAATATAGTATTGCTTTTGTATACCACTTTTGGTGTACAGTATGCATCCTTTTTTAATCAATTAACCTTTGTAAGTGAATGCTGCTGTAAAGATATTACATGTAAGCCATGCCTAGTGAGATCAAGCTAAGGTGTTTTATTTTACAGATCATTATGAATAAGAGTTTTAGAGAAAGCTGAGTGATCAGTACTCTGCGCCGGTGCTAAAGTTATCTACGTATTTAACTGTTTGCTTTTGTGTTTGTGAGATGTAAAGGAAATGTGTATACTGTACTGTATGTGAGTATTAAATTAAGAAATCAAGTAATAACAGCTGTGTGTTTGAGTGTGTCAGGCTTTTCTTTTTTTACTGCTGTAGCCTATGTGTTGTTCTTTTTTTTTTTTGGCTCATTGAACAATGGTTGCCTACTTTTTTCTGAATGTGTCCAGATTTAGATTTGGGTCCACATGTCTGAGAATAATTTTGTCTGGTAGCCTCATCTGTGCTTCAACACACATGGTTTAACAAAGATGACCTATATCTGTAGCTCCCAAACCGGTGTCCAGGGACATCCACAGGGTCCTAGTGGAGCTCCTCAACAAAATTAGGAGCACTTCTTTACTGCTTCAGATTAGTACACTGAGGGAATCACACAGGTTTCACTTCTCCTGTGTAAAACTGGTCAAACTAACAGCAAAACTCTTCTTGTGTGAAGTTATCGGAGGCATTGATCAGCAAAGAAACAAAAGATCAAATTATGAACTTGAACTTGGTGGTGGGGGGGGGGGGGGGTTCTTAAGTGGTCACTGGTAACTGCAAAAATTCACAACAGGAGGGTCTACATTAAGACAAATGCTATGGATGAATCATCAGGGGGCAGTTATGAACAAGTGCTGTGATGCATTAACTCAAGGTGTTGTTCTCAGACGTCACTTTGATTACGTACAATTAATCAAATGATCTCAAACTCTTTGTTACTGGGCTGAAGCTTTCATTGAGGGACCTGTTGCCTCTAAGTTCCCATCATGGACAGTGTTAATAGCACACTATAGATATTACACGAGTACAGCAAGGCATTCAATTTGTGGTAATTTGATGAAAAACAACTTTAAAATGCATCATGTGAGCTGTGAAAATTAAAATAATTGAGCTTTCAGGACTAGAGTCTGACACAGTGACCCTCTACATAATGAGGCCACGCAGTTGTAATACATAACACAGTTCATATTATACTTGTCGTTCAAATTCCCAAAAAACAACTAACAAACTGCTGCAGTTGCTGGCTTTGCCCAGCAGGTAATCCAGCTTTGGTCCTCTATGTTCTGGGAATTTGAGGGTTTTAGGAGGAGTTAATGTTCTAACAATATACGCTCAACTTTATTAAATGAAGAACAACATTAAAAGCATTTTCTTGCCATGATCTTATTTCATGTCTAAAGAAGAATTTAAAACTAAATCAAAATGCTTTAGGCCTCATAATGTCTAGAAATTAATCTCACACACTGGACTGACAAAGCCTTTGGGATGACATGATCAAGAAAGTCCAGTTGCCTTTGTCCTCTACACAGTTACCATGATCTGAATGGCTGCTCATTTTGCACACAGAGCTTAACATGACATATTTGAATAACAGCATACTTTATTTTTTATTTTTGGTGTGTGGTCCATTTAAGGGGGTTAACTTGGACTCAGCATCTCTAAAAATCCTGGCTGTGGCCTTACCCATGGCGAACCTGGTTGGTTATCCAATATTGGTTTTTACAAATGAAACCAATTTGTGCTTATTAAATCGGCATTTAACCCTTTGTAGGTCTGATCAACCGTTTGGTAGAGGTCACTTTGTGTCATGATATCTGGTCAAAAGCTAAATCTATTTAACCCATTTAACTTTTCAGGCAATCTTTACGACTTGTATGAGGTACAGGTACAGTATGTATGTAATGCACAGACAGACCATCAGATTGTTTTATGGTTGCTATAGATACAGGTTGTTCTATGGTTGCTATAGATACAGGTTGAGCTAGTGTATAAATGAAGAATAACACAAATCACTGCTGACATAACAGATCCTGCTGGAGACATTTTTGAAGTTGAAGTTGTATTTCCATCTTGTACACGAACAAAATGAGTCTCTAAAATGTTTTTAAAGAAAGTTTTGAACAAATGAGGTCTGAATTGAGGGCTGTAAAACATCACATTTAGGGTCAATGAGAACAAAAAAATCCATGTTTTATGTTGTCATGGCCTCAAAGAGGTAGGAAAAGCAAAGAAATTATTATTTTTTGAATAGCACTTTCTTGGTGGGACCTACAAAGGGTTAATGAATACAGACTCAAATATTTCACCTGATTTCTGACAACGAATAATGTTGACAATAATCAATGCAGAAACAAGAACCCCCCCCCCCCCCCCCCCCCCCAAAAAAAAAAAAAAAAGTGTTTCCTGATTATCAAAGCCTCGGGTTGGCCATCCTCATCACTATAAAGGATCTGCTCATAACCTGACAGTATCCAGCCAAACCCCAAACCGAGTGGAGCAGCAGTGAACTTATGATCAGGTTGTGATGCGTAAGGGTGACGCTCCTGTAGTCGCATAACCAAAGACTGTGGGATCGGTCCCTGCTGAGCCTCAGCTGGAATAACGTCGGGAAAATCCAGATATTTCATTAGCGAGTGTGTGTGTGTGTCTTTTTTTTTTTAAAGGAGACGAGCAGTGTTGAGAGTAATCCCTTTTTGGGCAAACGTTTCCATCGAAGGAGGGTTTTCTGTACTTTGCAGAAGCCACAGCAGATTTTATTCGGATAAAGACACCAGCTGTAATAAGGTAAGAAGTGATTCCTGCACATGTCTTATGTTCAGATTATAGAGGTGAATGGTTTAATGTTAGTGTGCCACGTAAGATTTTGTCCTATTTTCTCTGCTATGTGAATGAATGGGATCGAGGAGAGGGGCTGGCACACTGGCACCTGCGCATCCCTTAAAATAAAGCCGCTGCGTTTTGCCTGGAAACAACCACACACAAAAAAATAGAAATAAAACACAGCGAGAGACGAATTGGCCTTAAAAAATCACCAAGATTTGCGCAATTACTTGGCTTATATCTGCGTATATTAATGGCTCTGCTGTGCCACCGAGAGGGAGCTGTCAGCTGTTTAAAAAAAAAAAAGAAAGGTGTTTGATTAGGACATTTTGACATATTTTTCGGGGCCGATGAGCATGGAAAAAAATGTCATTAGCAGCAGGATGGTGGGATGTAATCTGGAAACACTCTCACTGCGTCGTTTCCATCGGAATGCGGCAATGCCTCTCCGTCTCTGCTCTCACAGGAGGCGGTTAGCTCTAATAGCATTAACTCAGATGTCAATGCCCAAAGCGTGAAATAAAACAGCATCTGTTAGCCTCTGTTTGGGCAGAACAAGTTATTCATACCTGCGGCCTGTGACATAGCCTATATGTGCCAGATATCTCCCTAAAAAAACGCCGCAGTTGCGTGATGTCGAGCCGTTTTTCTCAGCTCAAGGCTCAGTCAAACTGTTTCTTTTTTTATGTCATCTTCCTGCGAAAAAAGGGGGGGTTTCTCCTCAAGGTCATTCACTGTAGCTTATTTCACAGATGAAACATAAGATCTGCTTTCATGATTAACCATCGCGCTCGTCTGGATGGGTTTCATGACGCGCAGGTGGTGGACATTAAAAGGCTATGGTTTGCACTGATTTTTTCTTTTTTTTTTTCTTGGCTGCAACACACATTTGTGCTGTTTGTTGTGGAAGGCCTGAGCCAATGCAGTGCTCTCTGTGGTGGAGCTGTCCAGCCTGCTGTCATGCTGCTGCTGTTGCTGCTGCTGCTAGAGCTGCAGAGGAAAGAGGACCATATGTTGGTCACAAGTGGCGGGCATTCCCACACAATATTCAGATAACGCAAATTATATTCTGCTGTCTCATTTGTTAAATTATGGATTGAGAATTGACGCATTCTTGGGCACTTTATGTCATGTGCCACCTCATGAGTCAATAATTAATGAATCTGGGGCTTCTGGCATGCTTGCTCAAGTTGTCATGATGCTACTGAGGGCCTTCAGTGTGGATAACAAACTAATCCAAGCAGCGGTTTCCTTATTGCCCACAGCTGGCTTAAACACTAGATTATATACACTCATTTATACGCTCTATACCCCAGTGATCCAGATTATACAGCAGGCCTACTGTGTGTTGCATGTTGTCCTCACTCCAGTCTATGGATTTGCTGCAGCACTGCCTCTCGTACAACCGGGCATAGGCTTTGTTGTCATTGTCGGGTTATAGGACAGTGTTCGCAGTGGAAACTTGATAGCAGCGATCGAACATTTGATGAACTGGATCTGCTCTGACAGTGATGATCCAGGTCAGTGCTACCCGTGCCACAGACTGGCACAAACAGGCTGAACAGACAGAAATAGAACATAAGCAGCAGGGAAATATTTGCTTCCCTCCAAACCAAAAAAAAAAGAGAAAAAGAAAGAAAAGACAACACACACGCACACAAACACAAATTTGCTTTCTGTAATCATGTTTGAAATGCAAATATAAAGATAGTTTTCTATGCTGTGTTAAAAATGTTCATGCTGCCATCGCCCAAGCATGGATAAATGCATTATTCACGTGTTCTTGCATCACAGGAATCATGGGAAAGCATAACAGCAAGCTGACTCCCGAGGTGATGGAGGATCTGGTGAAGAGCACAGAGTTTAACGAGCACGAGCTGAAGCAGTGGTACAAAGGCTTCCTGAAAGATTGCCCAACTGGCCGGCTGAACCTGGACGAGTTCCAGCAGCTCTATGTCAAGGTATGTGTGTGTGTGTGTGTGTGTGTGTGTGTGTGTGTGTGTGTGTGTGTGTGTGTGTGTGTGTGTGTGTGTGTGTGTGTGTGTGTGTGCGTGTGTGTGAACTGTTGCCCCTCTGCTTCATCCTCTGTTTCATCCTCTGCTTCTTTTGCATCATGCATGGCTATTTCTCATCATCATGCTGTAACAACAAGAGTATAGCATCTTTAAAGCCCTGCTTGAATTATTGAAGACTAACAAGAATATCTCTCCCCTCCCACCCACCCACTTCCTTCAACATTCGCAGTTCTTTCCGTATGGCGACGCATCCAAATTTGCACAGCACGCCTTCAGAACCTTTGACAAAAACGGAGACGGGACCATCGATTTCCGAGAGTTCATCTGCGCCCTGTCCATCACATCTCGCGGCAGCTTCGAGCAGAAACTCAACTGGGCCTTCAACATGTATGACCTGGACGGTGACGGCAAAATCACCAGAGTGGAGATGCTGGAGATAATCGAGGTAAGGGATTATCAAGTCATTATAAGCCCTTGCTCATCAGGGGACTGGCTCTGTGTGTGGGTTCTTTTTGTTATCAGTCTCCTGCACACCTGCAAAGAGGACAGAGATGGTTTCATAATGACAAAACTGCAGTTGTATTGGATTACTTTATGCCATTTTTGGAAACACAATCAGCATAGTAAATCTGATATGTGTCAGTGATACTGGAGCATATTGACAATTCCTGTAGTGATAAATGTGGCGTGCTCTTTATTTCAAAGCATTTACATCAGTGATTCCCATCCTCTTTCATCTGATGTAACCCCACGGTCCAATCAGATGAGCTCAAATATCCCTTCATCTGCACCATCATGTTCCCAATATATATAAATGGAGTATTAACTGGAAGTAGGACACTTTTAATTGTATAATGTGGTTATTATTAGACATATTTTTCCACACAATTGAGTTGTAAAGGTTGCTTTGCTCAGGTTTGCATTCATATAGCTACCACTCAGTTTCAATCACATATCCTTTACTTTGAGCCACATCTGTTTGAAGTATTTTTTTAACAATCTATTTAAATCTTCTCTGCTCGTTTGCTTACTAGTTTTCTCTCATTCTCAATTGCAACATGCTGGGCAGCTTACTGATTACTGGAAATATTAGCATCACATTTTCAATTTGTACATCATTTCTCATTCATGGTTTAGATTTAGTTGATTTAGTTGCTTTCCTCGACTCCTCCAGCAAGTGCAGACCCTTCCCTTGGAAATCTACATCTTTATGAACAAACACACACAAGTAGGCCTCTATGCATCGCACATTAAACCACCATGCTCTGCTAATTTCTCTTTGCACCTCACCCCGCAGGCTATCTACAAGATGGTGGGCACTGTGATCATGATGAAGATGAACGAGGACGGTTTGACACCAGAACAGAGGGTGGACAAGATCTTCAGCAAAATGGATAAGAACAACGACGACCAGATCTCATTGGACGAGTTCAAAGAGGCGGCGAAGAGCGACCCGTCCATCGTGCTCCTGTTGCAGTGTGACATGCAGAAGTGAGCCCTCCATGCTCGCTCCTCTCCCCGTCTGTATCCAAACACTCTGGACAGCAGCACACGTTTTAATGTCTCATTAGGTTCTCTGCCATTTCCACAGGAAAAAAAACAACAACAATGCTTGGACTATTTTTCAATGGACTCGCTTCTTGTGGTTGTATGCATGAGAATGTCAAATGCTGAATAATTTTGAATATAGCTATAAGATATCATACATTTCTATTTCAAAACATGCCAGTGTGATTTGTGCACAGTAACCCTATCATTATCATTCAACCTTAGCTTGTATATCGGTGGAGCACTGCGTTAAATTATGTTCCTGCAGTATTTGGATCCCCAGTGTTCACTGCTGCAACTGTACGCTTTACATAATAGAAACAAAACAATAATTCCTATGATAATTGTAACTGTCTCTACTATCCAGACTTGTAGAGCTCTTGGAGAATAGAGAGGCTCCTGTCTGTTCCAGATGTTTTCACACGATGGAACCAAAAAGAGTAGGTTCTTTGCATGCATATATTATGTGTCAAAAAAAATATAATCTCTTACCCTTTGCATCTTTAGGTGGTTATAATAGAAAAACCCTGCGAAATTCATTTAGTATTGTTGCATGGGACGTACAGTGTGTGACTCATCAGACTATTAGTTCACCTCCAGTAATGTGGGAGCATGCTTCTCTCCATTGATACATGTATATGTGTGGCACTTGAGTTTTTGAAAGATATTTAGGTTGCAGTTGAGGGCTAATCTCCAAGGAAGAGCTTTCACATAAACACTGTATTATATTTTTGCTTCTGGGATGAGCCGAAATATCTTTATAGAGTACCATTCCCATATGATTTTTGTTGTACTGATGCCGCTTCAATCAAGAGGGAAAGCCAAAATTCCAGCTGTTGTTAGGCACAGTACTCATGCATTATACCCCAATCACGATACAAAAATTGGCTGCATTTTTCAGGCTGCTTAGTTGATTTAGACTTAAATAACTTCACACGGTACATATCAACATGTTTACAGAAATGAAGAGCACTGCAAAATGAGTACATTCTTGGCTTTTGACCTCGATGCTGGGAGCTCACTCTCTGGGCCGGGGACCTTGTGAGAGGGGCTCCACTTCCAAAGCAGCAGAGGAAAAAAGAAAAGGGTGAAAAAGCCTCATATATGTTTACTGGACACACTGCATTCCTACTTATAAAACTTTTTTGTAAGGAGAAACTTTTTATTGAAAGGTCTCATATTCTAATTGTTTCCGTTTGCAGCAATCTTTAAAGATGCAGGATCCTCAAGAGAGGTGCTTGATACAGCTTTTGAAAGAGCGTTTCAGTGTGAGTCGGCGACTTGCTGATGATGTGGGTTAAAGCGTTTTTGGAAATCCTCTTTCAACAGTTTTGCTTCCCTATTTCTAGGCTATGCAAGCATGGACTGAGTGTCTGCTTGTAGTCCACTTACAGCAGTGGAGGTTGCAGAAGCTTTTCACTGTTCTGTCTATAGCATAACTGAAACCAACCCACACTTTATTATGTCTGTATTATTTATACATTTCAGTCCGGTCACCATGTCAGATTCTTTGTCTAGTAAATGTTTATATGAAATATGGAAAAATCATAATACAAGTGACTGTATTCTTTTATACATGTGGCATGTGTTGCACCCAAAATGAATTCTGTAGTGATTAAAATGAATAAACCATCAACAGGCTTTTTAAAAAGACACAGTCTAGCAGGTGCAGTTAATGGAAACTGGTTAATAATGATTAATACTGCTTAAAGGACGGGTTCACATTTTTTCCAACGCTTTCTTAAAACAACAGTCAAGTAACCGTTGCTCGCTATAATTACTTTCATAGTGGGCAATAAAAGACCTCCTAATGCACTTTCAATTTTCTTGTCCTCGCTCTGTGCAAAAATATATTAAAGTTCTCTGAGGTTACAGAGAAAAGTAGTACAAGTACAAAACAAAATTCCCTCTTTTTGTTATCATCATTATTCAAACGCTGCTTAACAGTGAAACACAAAGAGGGAATTTTACATTAAACAAGCTCAAACTTGGGAAAACATTAACTTTATCTGACTAACTCATATTTCTGGGGCTTTAGATAAACTTTTGAATATATTTTTGCACATGATAAGAATTGTGGATTTTGTCACCCCATCACTTATATTGAAAGTGCACTAAGATGGCATCTTATAACGTCCAGTATGAACAGGGAGGAACGATTACAGTGAACAAAACCTGTTGTCAACATTAATATGGACACTTAGATGTTGTTTTAAGATAGAAAAATCAAGCACATTGTTGAATGTATGTGTTGATCTGGGTGGATGAATGTATCGACCAGGATGCATGAAAACACCACACAGTTTATGGCAACAATGGTAACAATTATTTACATTCATAACAGTTCATGGCTACTGGATGAGAACTGCAGAGCACTGTTGTACACATTTATCCCACAGAGGTCAAATATAATTAAATATAATCAGTTGCTCACCAATTAAAATATGAACACTATCAGACTGAGAAGACTCTGGTCTCACAGAGTCAAAGTCTTCCTCTGTGGTGTCAGACTCACGAGGTAAACACACAGTTGAAAAACAGTAACACAATATGGTTCAGTTTCTCAGACAGGGATTAAAGACAAGATTCTGTGGAAAAATATCCATTGAGAAAGAAGTCTTAATCCCTGTCCGGTAAATTGGCCCTGTAAGTATTAATGCGTAATGTATGAATCATTAACCATATTATCAACTGCAAGCATCAAAACAGAACTCATTTTGTACATTACAGCTATAAAATTAACAAAAAAAAAAAAAAAAAAAGAGAACACCTGTGAATCATATGTACAATATATTTTTTAAAACACATAAAAGTTATAATGACACACCAGACGTTGGCCATATATCTTAAAGTTGTACATTGTGTGACTTTTGACATACAAACATCTATCTTCTTTGTTGTTTTTAACATCTACACTGTTCACCATCATTAGTTCATTCAACTGATAACTTTAAAATTAGTTTTATCACCTTGAAGAGATTGGTTTGCTTTATGAAGGGTGCTTTTTCTGTAGCAGGAATCAAACCTGTGACCTCCCACTTATAGGACACACTGCCAGCAGAGACTGATAATGAGGGAAATCAGTGAAATTTAGTGGCTAAATCAGCTCAAAACTGGCCAGGACCAGGGGTTTATTCTCAAATTAAATTTGGAATAAAAACACCCGAACAGACCAAATAAGTTTCAGCTGATAACACTGCTATTAAGAGACATTGGTGTTGCTGGTGACTAACAAACCATTAAGAGTGAAAAAAGTAAAAAAAAAAAACCTGTATGATAGCAACATATCAATATCATTACACAATCATTATTTCTGACTCATAATACTGTCACAAACTTATCAGCTGCCAACAAACTGAAATTAACAAGCATTAATTCCCACACACATACAGTAATATTAAAATATACAGTAACCGTGCACATAAACATCACCTCTTTAGGTTTCTTTCACTGGAGATCACTTTAAACATCTTCATCTCCTGTGTGACTCCGGATTCTTTCTGGATTCTGAAGCTGATGGATTTTGATAAGACTGGTTTTGGGAAGATGACTGAAAGACACAAAAACCGAACATAACATTCAGTCAGTCGTTGAACATTAAAGACACATTTTTTAAAAGTCTATTAAAGCAAAAAGGGACGATAGAAAATAAATTGTCAAAAGAACAATAAAGCAGCTGCAGAATGGCACTAATAATTAAAAGTATGTTTTGTAAATAAAAACTAAAATTTAAGTATTTACCAAACTGTCTTTTACATCATGCAATTAAAAACTATGAGTAAAGGACAAAACACACAAATTTAATTATGTATAATGACAAGAAGATTTAAAAGCCCTTTTACATTTTTATTCAAATGCAAAAGGTAATTAATAACTTTATAAATTGATTTACAAATTAGTTAATTACTCAAATTAGTTGAATAATGCATTTATAATTAAAAGCTAAAAACAATTTGTAATTAATTTGGTGGCACATTACATCCTCGATGCCCAAAGCAAAGATGTAAAGGTTAAAGAAATGTAAAACGTGTGAAGGGAGCAGCGTGTAAACACAGACAGACACTGAGAAGAGCGCCACCTTGTGGTCAGGGGCGTGATGAAGACAAACTGTCGAAGGTGCTGCCGCTCTGACAGCTCCAGGAGAAGATCCAGAGAGATTCTCCGACTGTGCATGTCCTACCCGAAAATTGAGAGGACTCATTAAGGAAAGCAAACCAAAGTCACGGTTGAGCGAAGCTACAGATGATGTGTGTTCCAGATGAAACTGTGTGTCTGATGTCTTTGTGCACTCACCATGTAGACGTCGAACTCATCGAGGCATCTGAAGGGTGACTCGGTGATCTCCCACAGGGAGAGCATGAAGCAAACAGTGGAAAAGGAGCGCTCGCCACCAGAGAGGGACCTCATGTCACTCACGTCATCATTCTCCCTGCCAGGAGGATTTACCTTTACGTGTGCCAGAAGAGGATTGAGTATTACTTGTATTGAGTTTTTCTTTCCAATCAATAAAAAAATAGTTGTGCCTGCAGCAGGTTACAGTGTTTATATTAATAATTTTGACATGGATGGACTCAAACCGGCACCGTTGCATTTACATGATCAGGATCTTAAGCCCAGGTTTTTGAATTTATGTAAAAATCGAAATCTTCTTCCTTTAAAAGGTCCAGTGTGTGTATTTAGTGGCATCTAGTATGTTTTAACTAGCATATAATCGCCTAAAAATAAGAATTGTAGTATTTTCATCTCCTCAGAATGAGCCCTTTGTATCTACGTAGGGAGCAGCTTCCATGGAGGCCGCCATGCTGAACTGTCATGTTTCTACTGTAGCCCAGAAAGGACAAACCAAGCACTGCCTCCAGAGAGGGTATTTTGCATTTTTTTGAGTTTTACGGCCACCAAATACGTTCACCTACACACTTGGAAGGGGAGTGGGAGGGAGGGGATCAGTTGATCCACAACCTCACTGCTTGATGCCACTACATCCTAAACACTGGACCTTTAAGATAATCACCTTTCAGTGCTTTCAGTAGTCTTTTATATTCAGTATGATGTAATTTGGTACAACTGTGCTCAGTAATTCTTAAAACAACAAAACACAAAGATCATGCTACACAAGAGAAATGCTGCAAAACAAACCTTCAATGCATTTCATAAATATATAACTGATAAACAGACGTACTGAGATTGTGAGTGTTTCATTGTTGTGATCAAAAATCATTGAGCCGCAGCAGTTCATCTTTATCAGGAAGTTATTGAAGTACAGCTTGCATCTGACAGAGAGAGACCTTTAGGAGGAAGAGGAAGAAAGCGTCAGACAAAAGCAGTGCTTGTCTAAACACTGTAATCGTGTATTTATGATTTGTTCTTCAATCTCACTCGACTGTTATTTACCTACGCATTATTTTGTATCTGTTCTGCCTGTCTGACATGATGTTATCGAGCCGATCGATGAATTTCCGCAGATCTCTCACTTGGTTGGTCTTCTCTCTGTAGAGAGCCAGGGCCTCTGCGTACTCCCTAATGAGGGCAGAGGGAAGAAATTGGCACAGCTTAAATTTTTCTGATTCCTGCCTTCAGTGTGCACATGTAAAACGAGGACAGAGGATGATTTAGTGATGGCCAAAGGGCAGATCGGATGGAGGTATTTTTTTTAAAATATCAGTAATCTCATTGGATGAGTTGAACCGCACTGGCAAGAAACACACATTTTGTCTGACTAGTAAAGCTGAAATATAGTGAAATGAGAGAGAATGACAATTACAGTAGTTCAATGAAGTAGAACTGCAGCTTATGTTTAAATATATTTGTAATAAATTATTGATCTGACAATTACTTTTAGATAAATAATCATTTAGTCTTTGGAATGATAGTGATAGAAAATAGCGAAAAATGTCCATTACAAGTTCTGAGAGCTTGAGGTGAAGCCTTCGAATGCCTTGTTTTGTTTGATCAACAGTCAAAAACAAAAAGATATTCATTTAACAATGATACAAAACAGAGAAACTCAGCATATATTAACATTTGAGAAGCTGCAATGTGTAGTTTATGCTTGATTAACCAATTTCAACAATTATCAAAATTGTTGCTTATCATTTTTCTGTTAGTCGATTATTTGACTAATTGGTTCTAATTGCTCCAGGATGAAGCAGTTATTTAAAGATGACCTCCAGCTGTGTTTTAAGATATTGAATAAAATCCTCTGCTAGGAGTAATGAATTGTTTTTTGACAGGGGAAAAGTTCAATTACCACATTAAAAATCCTTAAAATGACACCTCCTCTTTCTTTTCCTTCACTGAAAAATCTATGCACGTCGTTCATTTCAAAAGTTAGACTGCTAGGTAAAAGATGTCTCCTACGTCAGTGAAAAGTCCAGTCCAGTTCAGTGTATGTGGCCTGGAGGCTTCATGTTTCCATATCACACTTTCATAAATTGTTTATTGAACCACGATTGGCTCCAAACTAGTTGTCATGTGACCATAAACCCAACCCCCTAAAGATGAACGTAAAAACAGCCTTCAAGTGTCAAACTCTGCATAAACATCATTCTGCACAGTGAAGCTCAAACATCCAACTGAAGGAACAAGAAGAAAAACACATTTTGAAATGGAGGAAGACTTTTAAGTTTATACTTTCTGTACATATTTTGTACAGATCGATCTTTTTGGAAAGCTTATGATTTCTTACCTGACCACCTGCTCCTGCTCACCGTAGCAGCTCTCGAACACTTTGAGCCTCTTCTTCAGCCGAGAGATTTCTGCGTCGATCCTCTTGGTGCTGCTGGTCACCTGCTGCCGTTCGGGGCTGATCTTAGTGGCTTTGGCCACATATTCCTGTCGTCACATGAAGTCTGATCAGAGGCTGGGAATTTTGCTAGAGACAGCTGCAGTTTGGAGGCAGTGAATCTCCTCTTTGGTCGAGTTTACTTACTGCTGATCTGGATAGCTTAGTGTAGCTTAAGTGCTACAGCTGGTCTTAATCTATGTTATGTCGCTAAAAATAAATCCCTGAGGTAAATGTAGTAGAAAAAATGGATCTAATGAGCAACTTACATGAGTACAGCTCATATTATCGTTACCTGTAACTCTTCTTCTTTTTGGGAAAGTTCATTTTTCATAGCTTGGATGTTTCCTTCATGAATCCTCAGATTGTGTTCGAAGATCTTAAGGGTTCGTTCATGTCTTTCACACTCTGCCTCCAGCCTCAGCTGCTCGTCCTTTGAGCCAACAAACAATAATAATCAGTATCACTATCAACACTTCTGGTGGAAGGAGTGACAATAAAATACCTCTTCACAACACCAGAAAGGATTATTCAAGAGAAAACTAATGTTGTCAGTTTAAAAAGCGTTACATGGAAACAATTCAGATATCAAACGTGTTTAAAAACAGAGGACAGAACAGTTGTGTCAAAACCACAGAAACCTACGAGCAGCAGCGGTGAAATGTTTTTCACAGTCTTTTGGTTTCTAAAACTATTTTTAAATTCTGAACAAAGTGACCCAACAATGCTGTGCTGTACCTTCAACGGCTCCATGTCCTCAGAGAGCTGACCAATCCTTTCTCTAACAGACGAATATTTGGAGTCTGTGTCTTCTGACATTTTTCGATGCTTGTCAAATTCTGTCTTCGCCTCATGAACAGATTGCTTTTCTGCCTCGATTTTCTGTTGGTTCTCTGCAGCAACTTCTTCCTGCAACATTTGAATATTTGAAAACATCACACCTTCAAAATCGATGGTGGGGTTTATTTCTGTTTTGAAAGGGAACAAATAAAAAGTAAATGGTCACCAAGGAGCTGATGTCATCAATTTGCTCGTCTCCGAAAATCTCCAGCTCAGTTATTGCTGCTTTAACTTTATTCATAGCTGCCTGCATTGAAAACATAAAGAAAGCAAATTCATCAGACAAATATGTAGGAGTACCTCCTTTTCCTTTACTCTTAAGTTGGACCATGTTCTTCACACTTTGAAAGAGCACGGTTCACTAACCAGTGTTGCCTTCAGGGTCATGATGGTGCTGTTCAGCCCGTTCTCCATGCTCAGGATGTCCTCAGTCACAGAGGTCACCTGGAGCTGAAACCTGGACAGCTGAGCCCGGTGATTCTCCAGGTCTGACTCCAACATGCTGTGACAGGTAGGATCGATTTTTAATCTCAAATCAAAACTTCACTCAGGTGTGAATTTAACCATGTTCCTGAAAAACCTATGACACTGAAAATAAACTTTCCAAAAAACTTATGTTAGATCACTTTTGGAAACGGCTTTCTACTAGATCCTGTTTAATGCCATGAAAAGAAGAGTCTGTGTTAATAACCCATCGATGGGTTTTCACATTCACATCCTAATGTTTTAAAAATGGCAGAGCCCATTTAAATTGCTTTTTAAATTCCCTAGTATATATATTTTGACTAGCCTTTTGTTTGGTAATCCTATAATGACAATGAAATGAAGAAAACACAAAATCATTCACTACTCAAAAGAAAGCAATAGATGACAAGGTACAAGATGCCCAGTTGTCATTTCCATTTGACATAAAGAAGGGTACAGCAGTGAAAATATGATACTTAAGGATTGAGTATTTCACTCAGCATAAGTATCAAATGGCATCATTGAAGCATGGAAACAGACAAATACAGAATACTGTATACAAGCTAATGATTATAATGTATTTGGTGACTTGGTGAAACATAATCTCTTTGCTGCAATCTGTCCTGTGTTTACAGCTGATATTTATGGCAGATTCATCGATGTGGAAGCTCATCTACCTTATTTCAGTCTCGAGATCCCCACCAAGAAATTTTGCTATGTTGAAGTCAGAGGTGTAGTAACGGTTTGGGTACACGTGATCTCCCTCAGCAGTGAAAGCCTCACGGCAGTTTTTGGGCGGCCAGCCATGCTGCATGACCTTCCTCGCTTTTTCTTTCTCCTGCACAAAAACAAAGAAGAGGTTAGATTGACTGGGAGTGAAATGAAAAATAACTATGATGTCAGTCCTGCAACAATCATACCTTAAAAAAACAACAACATGTTTTTTTGCGATACTAACTTTAATGATCAGAATCGACTCTATCCCTCTCATATCAATGAGGCAGTTGATGATGACTGGGCTGGTTGCGCTGATTATGTCGAGCAGAGCTGGATATTCTGGATGACATGCCTTCCTACAAACAGCAAAGCAAAAAACAAAATGTAGCTTCAAAATGTTTCAAAAATGTGGCTCAAAAAAAGTCAACAAATCCCAAAGCTACTGCTGACCTTCCATGAATGTTGTAAACTTTTTCGGAGAAAGGACTGACGATGATCTGCGGCCTGTTGCCCCTCGGATAATAACGAGACATGAGCTCCTGAAGGACCGCCTCGTCCTTGTAGTTGTCACAGCAGAAAGCCTTCATGAAGCTCCGCAGACAGCACTCCACAGCTACAGCTAATGTGGGATCCTTCAAATTGATGCATGCCCCTGAGAGCAAACACAGACCGTCAGCTGAAATATGTACACTTAATCTGAATTTTTTTCTGCGTCTATTAATTTAAATTGGTTTTCCAACATTTGTTTAAAAAAAAGACAAAATAATCATTTAATGCATTCAACTAAATTATGTGCATTGCAGATTTTAAAGGATAGTGGGTCATTTAATTCCTCTGCTGATTAAATGACAGTTTTACAGATGATAAATCGACATTTTGGGAAATACATTATTTGCATTAATGCTGAGACTTAGATGGGAATATCAATACCACTCTCTAAAACGAGAATGGTATTGATCTTCTAGTCTAACTCTCGACAGGGAATTAAATAAGTGTATTTCCCAACATTGCACTCTTCTATTAAGTACTACCATATCTCTTCTGTAAGGCCAAAGTCAGCAAAACATAAAAACATAAAGTCACCTATTGGACCAACAGGTCTCCTCACAAAGCGTCCTGTGGCGTAAGCCTCAGCGATAGCGCCCACCAGGTCAGGCAAAAGATCTCCGAATCTTTTCAGTTTGTTTGATCTACTGGCGAGGAGCTGATTCTTCCTCTTCAGTTTGGACTCGTAGGAAGCCTGGACAGTCTTTTCTTCCAGTCTAGTCAACATGAACGGAGCTTAATGACGAAACTGGGCTCTAACTCACTTCTCCTTGACAGCATATTTATAAGAAAGAAAATATAACTCCTCGTACCTCAACTTGTCGCGTTCCTCCCTTCCTTTAAAAAGAGCATCATGGTTGTTCTTGATCTCAAGATTCAGCTGCGAGCACTTATTGTCAAGCTCTGCAAGCTGCTCTTTGAGATGGGTTAAGGTCCTCTGCTGTTTCATATATTGCGTCTCTCCCTCGCTGTTCAGGCTCCCACTGAAATACAAATATTGGAGGATCTAAATGTTCATCATGCATTTATACGACTTCATTTAGGGTTTTTCTTTTTACATTTCTTCTCTCCCACCTTGTTTTTGCCTTGTTAACTTTCTCCCGGAAAAGATTTTGCTCCTGCTCTGACTGTTTGAGTTTGTTCAGAGCCCGAAAGTAAACGAGCTACGGAAGAAGATATGTCACTATAACCCATACAACTCACATGCACTTAAGATGTCAAGAAATGTGAAGGAAAAAAAACCGGCTTGTCATATTTTACAATCAGTACATTTTGTAGTACCTCCTGTTCCTTGTGAGCTTTCCTGATCACCTTCACTTGCTCTTTCAACTTGACATTGTCTCCAAACAGTGATTCTTGTTCCTCTCTTAGACTGTTTATGGTGCTTCTGATGCGCTGAAGTGTTTTCTCTACTTGTAAGAACTTAGTCTGTGTGAAAGATAAGAGAAAGAATGAGTGTACCATCGCAGGCAACGTCTAAAATAAATTATTTGCACATTAAATCCTGTTTTTTTTTTGTTCTGTATTACTCACCTGACAGAGCTGAAAGTTGTATTGATGTTTGTAATTAGTCTCTTCCTTTTCAATGTCCTCCTTCAACTGCTGTACAAATTGCTCCTTCTCTCTGACCTGACAGTGATTTAAAAAAAAAAAAGAAGACCTTGATCGTGTGCGAGATGCAACTGACTGCAAATTATGAGCTCAAGGTAAATCTCAAAAGGGTTTTTTTTCTGCTTTTCCTCGCCTTTTTTATAGAGGGCTTACTAAAATGTACCATATCTAACCAAATCTTACCAAACACCATGCCATTGCTTTCTTCAGATTCTCCAAAACCTCCTTCATCTCACTGATGGATGACAAATTTTCATATCGTTCTTTCCTCTGCAGAAACTCATGCTTCAGGTCCTTCAGACACTGAACAAAAAATGATAGTGATATTTGAAGCAAACTGAATCCATAAACATATCAGTACTAAGAGAATATCACATGATTAAGTGGTTACTATACAATGAGAAAATACTAACATTAGAGCTGCAATTAACGACTCAATATTCTGATGGTTTTCTCGAGTGAAAAACACCCGTTATAATTTTCCAATTTTCAAGTTGCAATCATGTTTTGTCCAACCCAAAGATTTTCCGGTTACTGTCATGTTTGACAGAGAAAAGCATTAAATCATCACATTTGAGGAGCTGATTTTTTTTCAGCATTTGTGCTTAAAAAATTAAAAAACTGATGAACTGATTAACAAAATAGTTGCTGATTAATTTGGTTGATCAAGTAAGTATTAGATTAATCATTGCAGCTCTAATGAACATTTCATTAGATTTTCTTGTTTGCTGACATCAATAATTTGCCAGTAAATTTAGATGTGCAGGATACAGATACGATATGGAAATACCAGATGAGATAAATCAATAGTAAAAGGTTCCTGCATTAAATACATTACCTCCTCTTGTCTCTCAACCTGCTGTCGTGTGACTGTTTTAGTGTGTTTGATGTGGATGTAATCCCTCTTCATCTGTTCCAACAGAGTTGCTTTCATGAAGAACTACAAATTACATAAGCAGCAAAGAGGAAAGAAACCAAAACATTCAATTAAAAATTACATTAGTTTCTTTCAATAGAGGTGGTATCTTAAATTTCTGTGCTCACTGTAAACACAGTGGTGTTGCACCTTATACTTGTCCGTCTCGCTTTTTGAATGCAGGAACTGTTTACTCATTTCTTGGTTGAGAATGGACACCGGGTTATCCAGCTTTAAAAAGGGCAAAAAAGATTATTAGTGCATCCACTGGAAGTAAAAAGGCTGCAGAACATAAAGATCTACTTTTACTAGCTTGACAGTAAGTACCTGGATATTGAAGTGGTCCAAAATGGCCGTCAGGTCCTCCTTCTTGTTTGAGATGATTTGTCCTAAAATACAAGTTAGAAATAGTGAGCTTCATACCTCGGTTGTCATGAAAGAGATAACTAGTAAAATCATAATATTCTTGGATCATTGGGGTTGGTTAATAGGGCTGGGTATTGTAAAAAAAACATACAATAAATGATGTTACCAGTACCGTTAAAGCGACACCAATACTCATTCGAAACCTTTTCTACTTCATTTGATACACATCATGTGAATAGAAGCATTCAGTTGGAAAACACTCCTCCCAATGCAAATCATTTTTACACAAATACACTTTAAAGGGTGTTCACATAATCACTTCTTTTTTTTTGTGGCATCTCCGCACATTAACTGTTGACTCCCTCAAACACAACATGCCTCGACTTCACCACCACAGACGTTACAGGTTGCAGCTGCTGTGGCAGTTAGCCAATCCCCCGTTTTCAGTGTTGGCGGTGAGCAAAAACATTTATTGAACACAGGTATCATTTGACTAGAGAAGTTTCAGTACTACTACTGTAGGTACGGAGTTATTTCGGTCAAATGACCTTAAAAGTATCGGGTAACGATACCCAGCCCTACATTTCTTAGACTGTAATGTTATCTTGTTGCTCAACTTTAGGAGCAAACTTTTCAGCTGGCAAAGTGCAGTTTAGGATCTTTTTATTTATAAAATAATCTAGTGACATTTACAACATATGAAAAACACCAGTCCTGCTGTGAATGTAAATATTAGACACCGATGGCACGATGTGAAACAGCGCCATGCATATATCAATGTACACATGTGAGTTTATAGAGGAAAATTCCTAACCAAGAGTAAAGAATGTATACAGCTTAGGCAGAGAGTTTAATTAAAGTACTTTGTCTTCACTCCCATGTGTGTTTAGTGTATCTGCAACTCGGGGACAGTTGGACAAACTCACCCTGGCATGAAGAATATCTGTAATTCAGCAAAGTCACCTGATTTGCTCTTCAGCTTGCAGGTCCGACATCCATCAACTGAGATCCGATGCTCAATGGAGATGCAGTCACCGAAGATTTCTCTTTTATAAGCATCTGCTCCTCTGTTCCTCAGCTTCACTGTTATATCTGCAGTACTAAAGAGAAAACTTTACTGTAATGTATTTGAGTAGAAGTACCTCGCCGATGAAAAAAATTAAAGCATTTCCAGTAACATTTTAAGGATTCACATTGATTTGTCATCGAGGACTGGGTTTGATTGAGTATGAGCTCTCACTTACTTTTCACCGGACTTTACAAAATCTTTCAGTGACACTCCTCTGTTTGTGATAGTGGCCTTTCCACCGAGGCCCACAATCAAAGCAGTCAGGATGGCACTTTTTCCACCTGAGAATTAAATTGGAAACAACATCGACGAGGGATTAAATCACTGCATGGAAAACATATCACAGGAAGCCTGCAAGGAGAACTAAAGTCTGTATGCAAGAAAACACAAATTGAGGACCTGCAGAAATACATTAGGATGGCTCGCTTTGAATAAACTAATTCATTGTCAACAAAGAGTGGTGTAACTTCTTTCAATAAATAATAAACTGCTTTAATTAAAAAAACAAAACAATTAATTGTATTTTCTATTGTTATTTTCACTCTACAGATGAATTAAGTCATGAAAACGCGTCTTTTGAAGTCCCCTTCCACTCAAAATTGTGTTTTGCTTATTGTCACCTCACTTAGATGTTTGACATTCACAACTAGAAGGCAGTTTGTTTGTTTTTTAACATGATTTATCTCCTAAAGGGACAAATGAGTTTAAGATGTGCATGCAACTAGTTTGGAAGCCAATCTTAGTCCAATATGTAACCTACTCAAATGTGACATGGAAACATCTTAAATGCAGCAAATTTTTTTTTTAAAGTGCATATTCATAATTTGTAGAATTTGAACTACTTAATAACACTATCACCCTATCAGACATAAATTATTGCAAGCAGATTCTTAGTATGTGTTAAATCTTGTCTGGACAAAAGTCACTGATATTATCAAGAAATCACTAATAACTAGCTCATTCCCAATAAAAAATATTATATAACAAAACTAGAGCCTGACAGACATATTGATTAGCCAATATTATCAGTATTGGTGTATGTGTTGTCCGATATTGGACAATATTTTCTTTTTTAAGTTATAAAAGCAGCATTTTCTGTATCTTTGAACCTTTTTCTTAATTCAAGTTTAATATAAACGTATGTGTGTGTTTTTAATGTGTTTTTTTTATATTTATACTTATCTTTAATCATTAATTTCCCAGAGAAGTTTACTGTTTCAGTGCGCTGATGTCATTGTATACCGTAAAGTTATATATTTTGTATAACATTATTGGCCCTAAAAGTCCAGTATCAGTCAGACCCAAGAACAAAACAATTACTAAAAATGAATTAATAGAATAATCTCCTCCTCTCTAATTTGGGAGGTCTACACTCTTGTGTGCGTTTTAAACACTTTAATAACAATCTTAGTTTATAAATGACACCTCTGGAGCACCTTGTTAGCAATTAAATGGCAGCGTCCCTGGTTCGTTTCCAGCAAGAGACCTTTGCTGCAGGTCATTCCCCACTCTATCACCCGGTTTCCTGTCAGCCTTTATACCATCTACTCTCAAATAAAGGCAAAAAAGGCACCTGATATGTATGTGTAATTATGACATTAAATCCAATTTGTTTAATTGTTTAACATTCAGAAATAGATGATCAAGTTGCCTCTTTTGGTTTTTATAGGGAATAGATGCTGCTTAAATGGATTTGCTTGTCACCCTGGATGGGTTGGGATATGTTAAACACACGAGTCAAAGTCAACAGCAAATTAGGTGAAATTGAGAAATCTGGTTCTTACTTCCATTGTTGCCAACGATGAAGTTCACATTGGGCCCAAACTGGAACGGACCGAGCAAATAGTGACACATGAAATTCTTGAGAGTGATGCTTTCAATGAGGCCAATGTCTCCCTGGAAATACATGCAGCAGATATTTTACATCTTTTAACGAGTTTCTGAGGAGTAAAGACAAATAATTTGTGCTATGTAGGGAAATGACTCACCGTGGCAGACAGACAGAGTTTGTTGGAAGATGGTCCCTGATGGTTTCTATTATCTGGTGCATCTTCCAGACCCACAGCTGTCGCTCTGCGGCTCTTGACAGTTGTTGCGTCACTGATCACTTTGCCTTTCCTCTTACTCATTGTGAAACAAGTCACTGAAAATAGAACGAACAGGAAGGTGAAACAGAACAGCAACATCAGAAATCATTTTTCCACTGTTTTCTTTATCTGACATTTATTCTTTATTAACCCATAAGTCTATGTTAAAAAAGTCCTTATTCCAAAACAACCCAACGAGCAAAACCGATTTTCTAATTATAATGATATAAAATAGAATAAAAAGGTTTCAAATTTGATAGATTAGTGAAATTTGACGAACTAATGAATATTTGGCCTTCATTTGTGAGGGCTTTAATTGTTCCTCAAATCAGTTGGTTGATTATTTTTTTGTCGACTCATCTAATCATGAACTTTCAGCTGTACTAAGACTTTCTTTAGGTCATTTTTGACAGGCTTTGCATCAGGCTAAAGGCAAGTTTTATTGGGGGGCAATGAAGAACTAACACACCTTTCTTTTGCAGCTTTTTATTTATGCTCATTGCTCCGTGCTGTCAAAGCATATTCTACTAGTTCCTTTTTTTGAGCAATACTTTTGAGATGCAGTCTGGGCTGTGTCTGCTATTTTGAGAGACGTAGAAAGGTGACGTCAGAGCTACTGCAGGGTAACATGTTAAGATACTGAATAGCTATAAATAATGCAACTACCAAACAAACAAAAAAGTATCCTAAAAAGTGAATATGTGAAAACAAAAAGAGAGAGAGAGATCTGAACCTTTTGACTTCGAGCCAGGAAGTCACAGGCAAAAACCAGCAGGCTCAGCAGCAACAGGTGTTATTATGCAACACAGCTCTGCAGATAAACATTTACTCTCGATTTTGAGTATTCAAATGCTTTCTAACTGATTCACACTAACATTAAGATTTATTAGGGATAAATACACCTATTTCAGTAAGTTGATGGATATGGAACATGAAGGCTGCAGCTCTGAATGACTCTAAGTGAGACAATTGGTCTGAATGATAAATATCCCAAGCAAATTGTGGGATATCTATCATTTAAAGTTACCTAAACATGCTGTGTTTTGACCTAACTCAGCAAAAATGTTTAGCAAACCCTCAGATCAGTGAGCAAATGCTCTCAGGACAACACACTAAAGTCCAGAGCTACAGCACTCCTACATGAACAAGTAAATACACTGTTTTAGTTTTTAAGGATCACAAAAATGATAAAAGCTTATTATATTATAGACTTCTCCTACCATTGTGCGATTGCCTGCGTGTGCAGCCTGCAAAAATAGCATGGTCAAATAGGCAGCACCGTTTTTTTTAGACTTCCTGGTCGGAGTGTTGTGAAGTGAACTGCAGCTCTGACAGTTTATGATGTGACTTTACACTCAAACGCGGAACAGAGGACGCAGTGCGTAATTGGCCCACCCCCCACCTGCGTTTGCCTAATATGCAATGCTATGAATGCATTTAAATTAAAGCAGTCATGGTGTAGGTCACAAGAGGCCTCCCATCGTCTAATATTTGCAGTCTTGAACCATTTTTCAAACTATTATTCAAAATGCTTGATATCCTGCATGTAGGTAGCTTTCATATTAAAACGCCCAAAGGAAGACGCGCAATCAAAAGCATTAATTACACGTGTGTGTGTAGCCGCCCCCAACTCCTACCATTCAACTACAACATGAGATGTGTCGTCTGCTTCAAACACGGTAAGAAAACACAAAGCCACTCGTGTTTTAAAATATAATCTAATCTGCACATGTTCACAAATTTAAAGATAATTGGATAGTGACACATTTTTTCAGGTCTGGCTTGAAATAACAAGTGCAAACATGAACATGTTAAGAGGTTTTCCTGGCTGTGTAATCATTCCTCCTGTTCATACTGGCTATTTAAAGATCCCCTTTCAAATGTGCTTTCAGTGTAAGTGATGGGAGCCAAAAATCAAGTATTTAAAAAGTTTATCTGAAGCTTATATGAGGCTTCAGCAGTTAGTTATATCAAGTGGATATCTGCCACATTTACAGTCTTTTACCATCCATTTCCCTCTTTGTGTTTCCTCAGTGTTTCACCGTTGAGCTATGGTGAGTAACAAAAAGAGGAACATTTTGGTATTAAAAAACTAATGCTGGAAGCTATCTACTTGATTTGACTCATTTGGACGGCTGAAGCTTTATATTAGCCACAGATAAACTTTTAAATAGTTTTAAATACTTTTACTTTTGCACAGAAGCAGGCTGTGCCTTTAACAGCACTTAACACTGTTTTGTAGGTGTTTACAGACATGTCTGCCCATGTGGATTTAAAAATGACTCTGCTTGCTGTACAGTAACAAAGATTTTCGACTGGAGACCAGAAGAAATAATTTTTTACGATATCCATAAAAAGCTTAAAATGTTTTATTGTGAGGCAAATTTAAATATTTTATACTGTCTAATATTCCATGCATCATAACATCTTTTAGATTTTTTCGTGCAAGTGACTGAGATGTCACTTTTTTTCAACCATTTTGTGGGGTTTAGAAATATACTGTAGATAGATTCTATGTCTACAGATTTGCAACGTTAGAAAATGATTTCAAATGTTTTTATTGTACAGCAGATGGAATATCTTTCGATACCTATAGTCAAAAGAGATGTTAATATTCTTGAGTTAAACAACATCTGGGGTTCTGAAATATCACTTGAATTTGTCTTTCAGAAAATCAGTTGTATAGCTCAGTGACATAAGTATGAACTTTCCAGTTCAGCATTTATGTGAAAATTGTCAAGCTATTTTTTTAGCCCAGCCAATTGGTTTTGGAATACAGCTAACCATTACATCTAATTTGTTTCAAAAAAGTTGTTTGGTCATACTGGCTGCTGGAGGAGTATATTGAGATGTGCCCTATAAAAGCTGCTTCCTTTCCTCATACCATATCCTCAAATTGTGGCCCCTTTGTAGAGAGTTATGGTTGTAGTGGGTGTGTTTTAATGCTCACTGTCTGCAGACAACAGCCAGAGCAAACTGAGCAACTATTTATATGCATTAAAATTGGTGGCATTGCCTTTTAAGTGCTTTTTAATAAATTATCTAAAGGCCTATTTTGTTACATTAATACATTTCTTTGTTAAATTTTGCAGGTATATTTGAATTCTGAGCTTCACCATGTGTTCGATTCCTGGGCTTCCAACACCTGGATCAGATGTACCTGTTCTCATCACGAGAGTAAACCCAAACCTTAATTGGGGTCTTGTTGAACTATGGGTCCACATGGGTGATGGAGGGACGCATGTTTATGAGAAACTGAGAGAGGAAATTCAGATTCCTAAGGGGAAGTTTTGTGGATCAGAAGGAAAACCAGGGGACCTTTGTCTGGTCTGCATCAGTGACACCTGGCATAGAGCTCGAATTGTATCGATTCAAAGTGAAACCTTCAATGTTTTTCTTATTGACCAGGGACAGCACCATATCACCACCAGTGACGCTTTAGCATGGGGCCAGAGTGACAGTTTTCTCCTTCCTCCTGAAATTGAATCTTGCATACTCGCAAATGTTATCTCCCTTGAGAATATTTGGCCTGAAAAGGCCACAAAGTTTTTGGAGTCTCTGCCTGGCAAGAAGTTTAAGGGGCTGGTTCAACATGTGCTGATGCCAGACAGGATTATCCTCCTTGACATACCAGTTGTTTCCAATCACATATGTAAGTTTGGGATTGCAAAGAAGATTCCAGTGGAAGAATTTAAATGCCTTGTACTTAAATGTCTACATTTACCCAAAGGAGATGCTTCTGATGCCTACCATGTAACACAGGAACAGAGTCTGAATGTCATGCTTGAGAAACATGACCAATACTTGTACCCAGAACTGTTAACTGACACATTTGAAACTGTTACTGTGACGGAGGTTATTGATCCACAAAACATTTTTTGCAAGCTTCAAATTTTTTCCAAGGCAGTGAAAATATTATCAGAACAAATCCACCAGCACTATGAAGAGACTTCAGATTTTGGGCAGGCACAACCACAGACCAACGGGGATCCATGTGCTGCTAAAGGATCAAATGGCAGATGGTGTCGCTCGTTACTAAAGCAAAACATTGTGACTAGCGATGGTGCTGTAGAAGTCTTGCATGTAGATGAAGGAAAAACTGAATTTGTCCCAGTTGGAGACATCAGACCAATGCTTGGAAAATTCCTGAGAATGCCAGTTGTCACATATCTCTGTTCTCTAGATGGAGTGAATGATAATGGCACAGGATGGACTACAAACCAGACTGATTACTTGAAATCACTACTCCTGAATGAGACAGTTGTGGCTCGCTTTAACCACCACAGTAGACCTCAAGATGTGTATTATGTCACTCTTCATGCTGCTAATGATGCATGCATAAACAACTGCTTTTTAGTGAACGCAGGATCTTTTCCACCTTGTAAGACTGAACAAGATTCAAATGTCCAGAATGATCCCATTCCCTCATCATTTCTCAGTTCACTTGTAGATGAACAGTGTGTGGATTTCCAGAACACAGTCAATTTAAATGTTGATGTTTTAGAGGAAACCTTGCCAAGTACCAAGAACACACCAATTAATGGCAGGGAAGATGAGGTACAGACTTCTGGCCCCACTGCTCATCCTCTCAAAGATAACTCTGAACATCCAGACCCTCTAATACACGAAAATGGGCATCTTTCAACTTGTCATGATATGTTTACCATAAAAAGTTCTGTCAATGTAAAAGTGTCTCGTATTAAAAAGGTATGGAAGACGACCTGCGCTCAAGCAACTAAAAATGGTGACTGTCTTAGTCTCCTTATGGAAGATCTGCAAACCCACTATGCCTCTGCCCAACTTCAGCCACTTGTTCGGTCCATCTGTGTCGCCCGTAATCCAGAAAATGGCATGTGGTGTAGAGCGAAGATCATTGCAAGTCACCACTCCCCTGTAGTAGATGTTATATTTATAGATTATGATCAAACTCAAAAGGTCCCTCTGCGAGATGTGTACCCCATTGACCCAGCTTTCTTAGATGGGGTCAATGGGCCTTTTCAGTGTTGCCTATTCAATCTGAAGAATTCTACTAATTCCAATGCTGTCACTTCAACTGATGCTGCATCAGAGTTTCAAAAGTTTGTGGATTCAGGTGCCTCTTCAAATGGTGTATTGAAAAGTAATTTAAAGGCCAGAACATCTAATGAAGAAAGCCCATCCCTGCCCCAGAAATGTGCACAGGTTGAAAGTCAAATCCTTTCTCTGGTCCAATCAGATGCATATAATTATTCCACACATGATATTGAGGTGGGTGGAAAAGAAAAAGTGTGCATTACCTTTGCAGAGAATGTAAATCATTTTTACTGCCAGCTAGACAGGAACTCTCACTTGCTTGACAAAGTGATGGAAAATGTTAAGCAACTAATTTGCCAGCCACAGTGCACAGATCGCCAACTTGGACTCAACAGTGTTTGCTTAGCTAGGTACACTGATAATCAGTGGTACAGAGGGCAAGTAATAGAAATGTCACCCAAACTTAAAGTACACTTTGTGGACTATGGAGAGACCCCTGCAGTGAGTGAATCTGATATCCATGCTTTTTCCTCTGAAGCATGTATTGCCATGTCTGTTCCTGTGCAGGCTGTTCCACTTGGACTGTTTGATGTCCCAGCTGAAGTACCACAGGAAGTCAACCAGTGGTTTGAAGATAACGCCATTGGCCGTAATTTTACCATTTCAGTAGTAGCTAAAGGGGAAAGAGGTAAACTAATTGTTGAACTCTTTGAGGGTTCCTTGAATGTAAATCGGAAAGTCAGAGAGTGCATAGCAAAGATGAATCGACAGAAGACAAATGGCCTAGTTAAGCAGACTGACCAGCAGTGCTGCAAAGGCTCACAACAGGCTAGTGTTCCAGGTCTAGACTGTTTAACTGAAGAGCTCACGAATGTGCCACCATTAGAGGATATGACAGAAAAAAGTAAAGTCTGTAGCAATGGAATTTGTGATTCCATCACAGTGGATGAGCTAAAGACGGATTCACAATCCACAACTCTTGTCTCCATACCAACGGTTGAACATGGAAGGACTTTGGATGAAGGAAAAAAAACAATGTTGGATGTCAAGGTCAAAGAAACCATGGTGGCACAGACATTCATACAAGGTCTCCAAACAGACTCAGAAATGGCACAACTTTCCCTTCCTTCGTGCCCTGAGGCAATGGAGAACATCTACATGTACAAGAGGCCAAACATTTCTCAAAACAAAACAGAGGAGGTATATGCTTCCTGCATAGTTGCACCCAATTACTTCTGGTGTCAGTGTGCCAACACAGAAAACCTGGACATAGTTTCAAGAGTTGCTCAGGAGGTAGGACAGGCACAACAGGACACAATATTCCCCAAGACTTTGGATCCTGGTTGTCCATGCCTTGCTCTCTTTTACAGTGACAACCAGTGGTATCGAGCACAGGTAATTCAGAGAACTGGAAATACACTTAATGTTCTGTTTGTTGACTATGGCAATGAGTCTGAAGTCGACATTAAGGATGTGAGAACAGTGCCTCAGAGTCTGTTGGAGCAGGCTCCTCAAGCCTTTTTGTGCACTTTGAATGGGTTTGATGAGTCTAAGGGCTCCTGGGATGACAGCACTTACGATTACTTCTACAATCTCCTGGCTGATAAGTCTCTCAGAGTCACAGTGTTACATATGAAGGACAAATCAGAGATTGGACTTCCTCAATATGCAGTGAAAATTGAGTGGGAAGATGTGGTTGTGAATAGCATGATACAGAAATACTGGAAACCATTTCCCACAGAACATGGTAAGAAGGAAATTGTGACGGAAATTGAAATGGCCACCTCTCTCCAAGGTATTCAAATTGAGTCCAACATGGCACACCTTAAAGAAAATGTGAATACTTCTATGTACAAAAAGTCAAACATTTCCAAAAACAAAACAGAAGAGGTATATGCCTCTTGTATTGTGGAACCCGGTTTCTTCTGGTGTCAGTACACCAACACAGAGGATCTTGGCAAAGTAGTGAGGCTTGCACAGGAAGCAGGACAGGCAGAGCAGGACATGATGTTCCCAGACACTCTTAGTCCTGGCAGTCCATGCCTTGCTCTGTTTTCCAGTGACAACCAGTGGTATCGAGCTCAAGTCATTCGCAGGAGTAATGATACATTTTATGTTCTGTTTGTTGACTATGGAAATGAGTCAGACGTTGACATCAAGAATGTGAGATCAGTACCTCAGTGTCTGCTGGAGCACGCTCCTCAGGCATTTCTTTGTTCCTTGAATGGATTTGAAGAGCCCAAGGGCTCCTGGGATGACAAAGTGTATGATTACTTCTATAATCTTCTGGTTGATAAACCACTAAAAGTGTCAGTGCTCAACATGGAAGATCATTCAGAGATGGCAGTACCTCAGTATGCAGTGGAAATTGTGTGTGAGGGGGTGAATGTAAATGCAGCAATGCAGGTATACTGGAAACCAGTTGCCAAAGAACATGTTATGACAGAAAGCCCTGAAACAGAAACTTTCCTCCAATATGGTCCAACCAAGTCTAACATTAAACACATTGTTTCCAAAGAAAATGTGAATACTTGCATGTACAAGAAGCCAAATATTTCCAAAAACAAAGAAGAGGAGGTATATGCCTCTTGTATTGTGGAACCCGGTTTCTTCTGGTGTCAGTACACCAACACAGAGGATCTTGGCAAAGTGGTGAGGCTTGCACAGGAAGCAGGACAAGCAGAGCAGGACATGATGTTCCCAGACACTCTTAGTCCTGGCAGTCCATGCCTTGCTCTGTTTTCCAGTGACAACCAGTGGTATCGAGCTCAAGTCATTCGCAGGAGTAATGATACATTTTATGTTCTGTTTGTTGACTATGGAAATGAATCAGACGTTGACATCAAGAATGTGAGATCAGTGCCTCACAGTCTGTTGGAGCACGCTCCTCAGGCATTTCTGTGCTCCTTGAATGGATTTGAGGAGTCCAAGGGCTCCTGGGATGACAAAGTTTACGATGACTTCTACAACCTTCTGGTTGACAACCCACTAAAAGTGTCAGTGTTCAACATGGATGATCATTCAGAGATGGCATTTCCCCAGTATGCAGTGGACATTGAATGTGAAGGAGTGGTTGTGAATACAGCGATGGAGAAATACTGGAAAGGATTTCCAACAGACCATACCTTGGCAGAAAGTCCAGATTCTGGTTAGTTGACTTGGTGTCATGTTTTTGAAAGTCTTGTTTGTAACTTAGATTTTTCTTTATGGATGTGATTTTTAATTCCATTTGATCTCTCATCTTTAGTCAACCAGGATGAAACCAGGACCATAGACGATTGTGCTGGGGTTTAAAATCATCAAAAAGCCATCAACTGAATGGTATGACTTAAAAGGTTCTTCTCCTGCAATTAGTCCTCTTTAGGACAAATGAGGGTTCTGCTACTACAGTAACAACCTTTTCAATAATAGCAAACAACTGATGGGTGAATTATTAACATTTAGGCATGTACTGTAATACATGTCATACAGTTATCACAAAGTATATCCCCATATATTAAAATGCATGAAAGGACTTATATTTCATGTTTTCAAAATGTTATGTCTTTTATTTTTCCAGGATTGGATCCATATAAACTGCTGTGGAGAAAGCCTTTTGTGACACAACAGCAATGTTTTTTGAACAGACTATGTAGTATGTTTTCCTTGTTAGAAATTTTACTAAGTCTACATTTAAACAAATGAAATTGAGCTTTTCCCATTGTGACACTGTATTAATAAATGCCCTTGTGTGGATAAATGAATTAGTGTAACCTATTTATTTTAATGGATTGTACATCTTTGAACAGATAATTCTTGTCTTTTCAGTGGAACAGGGAATAATAGGCTTCTTTCTCTTCAGCCTTACACAATGTTGAGTTTTAACTGGGCTCATGTTGAGATGAAAGTGATGATATCCATTATGATATTGAATCTAAAACCTGAAAAATAGCATTGAACGTTCAAACAAAAAAAGTTCCTTAGATGAGAAGAGATGCTATAAAGAGATTTTAGAAGTTGGACGATGATAACATTTTTTTATAACATTTCTATTGCTGATCTTTAAATATTCAATTAGCCTATATCCATTTCTATGTTTACAGTTGGGACAATGTTAATTTCTGGGACTGATGAAACTGTAGACAGATTGCGAGAGCACAGTTTTAACAAATAAAGTTAGTTTCTTTAGACATGACACATTTATAAACATTTCCCAATCAACAAAGTTGTGGGTCTTAATTCTACTTTAGAGACAGATCTCTGATAGTTTTGGATCACTGTAGAGGTGCTTATAAGGAAGTAATATCATTCTAGTATTAGCTGACCCACTTTCTTGACACAAATCTGGCCAAAGGTCGATCAATATTAATATTCATGTCTGATTCCCATTTCTCATTATGCAGGTCTATTTGGCCCATTCAAAGTAAAATCTTGCAATAAATCTGTGTACATCTGTCATGAAGCAAGTTAAATCCCTGTTTGTTGGTACTCAGTCTCAGGATGGCATTGCAAAAATATTCTTATTTTCTCTTGAGCTGTAAGGGATTTATTGCCATTGCAGTTTTCTAAATATCGTATTTATTTTCATTCTTTCCTTAGGGGGTTTAGATTACTGTCTAGGGCAGGAGGTAAAGTTTAATTAGGTTTAAATGCTGTCCGTGCAATATGTAGAGTGTATTTAATACCAGTGTTCAGGCATTGGAAAGACCAAACATAAAGGTATTGCACTGCTTTTCAGGTTAAATAGATGAAGTTATGTATCCAATTTTTTTTTGTTTTTTTAGCCTACAAGAGACACACCTGGGTTTATTCCTCCTCTCACTGACAGCAGGTGGCAGCATTACTGTTTACAGATTCAGATCCAGGATCTTTGCGGCATGTTGTGTTGGTCAACTGTTGCTAGGCGACACGTGTCACACCATGTCAGAGTTGCACCAGGCAGCAGCCGCAGGGGACTTTGATCGAGTTGAGGAGATTTTGAGGCAAAATAGATGCAACCCCAATCAGAGAGACCTTGACTGGAGCTACAAGACACCACTCCACTGGGCTGCAGCCAAAGGTAGAGGTAGAAATGTTACAGTATCATTTTTCCACCTGATGCAGGTTTCAAATGTCACTAGTGTCACCACTCAGATGCTGCTGTTGTTGACTTTTGTTATAGTATTAGCTTAATAAAAACCAAAATGGGTGTTTAAGAAGACCTAAGATTGCACAGCTTCACACATTAATGGAACAAAGGAACCAAGTTAGTTATTTTTATTATGGCACACTACATATTTTTGTGCTTTCCATAAGACTAGAACTGAGCATATATGCCTGAGCATATAAACTGAAAACATCAATACCCGTTCTTTTTATTAAAATACCGTTCAGTAAATTTTTTAGTGATTTGTTCCAATCGTGTTTTTTTAATTGAGCTTCAACTATTAATGATTACTTTCATTAACAATTAACCCTCCCTCCTGTTGAGTATCTGAGTTTATAATATGTCAAAATCTTGAAAAATGTTCATAAGTTCCCAGAGCCCAAACATGTCCCAAAGCCAAAGGTATTTAATTTAAAATGATATAAAACAGAGAAAATATTAAATCTTCACTAATTGATGAATCAGTGTGCCTATAATGAAAAAACCCTCTCTTTTGCCTCACTTTGTTTTATTAATAGGGGGGGGGGGGTATTTTTTTTTTTTTTTTTTTTTTTTTTTTTTTAATTTCTCAAATTGCATGTTTTCATGTTTTTTTTAAATTTCCAATTCTTACTGTTAAATGTTTGTTTTAAGTAAAGCACATTGAATTGCCATTGTGTATGAAATGCGCTATGTAATTAAAGCTGCCTTGCCTTGCCTTGCCTTGCCTTGCCTTGCCTTGCCTTGCCCTCTCTAAAAAGGTACATGTCATATTTTACTATGATGACTTTTTCACAGGACATACAGAAACAGTCCGGATCCTCATTGAGCATGGAGCCAGGCCATGTCTAAGGACAGAGTATGGATGGACTTCTGCTCACTTTGCTGCAGAATCTGGCCGACTAGCTGTACTGCGGCTGCTGCACTCCCTCCATGCTCCCATAGACAAGGAGGACCGCAGTGGAGACAAGCCTATACGGATAGCTGAAATATATGGACACCAGGACTGTGTTCAGTTCCTTAAAAAGTATGAAATGAAACCCAACATTATTCCAGTTCTTGAATCTTTATTTTAGATATACATTTTTTGTTTTGAAATACACAGCATAGTAACCAAAAGCAGCCATTTTGGTCATCAGTTTAATAAGCAAATTGCCTTTCTCTGTATGCTGCAGAGCAGAGACTGAGTGCCAGGCATACCGCAAGATGGCAGCCCAGAAAGGCATTTCAGTGGACGACACAGACGAGGAGTGGGCAGAGCAGGGCAAAGAAAATGAAGAAAATAGGATCCGTGAGTGACATCACTGTAGCCTTTTAATTGCCAGTGTTATAGCATTAAAGTGCTTTAGCAACAATCAAAAACGTGTAATTTACTATACAGTATTGCTCAAATCGCATTTTTATATTAATTAAGGCTTAATTTCAGGATTATCAAACAGTATCATTTTCTAATTTTGTCCAAAACACAGATATACAGCTCTAAACAAACATTAAGAAGTTGTGCAGTTACGTCCATCAAAAATAATGAATTAAAATAAACAACAAAAATCACATCAGAGTAAAATGTAGCTTAAGCTAATATCATTGGTTTTGTTTGTAAATGTAGTTCCTCATGATTGAAGAGTACACGTTTTCACTTCTTCCATGGTGAGTCTAACTTTGTGGAACTGTCTGTGATGGATGCAACAACCTGGAGAAGAGAAGAAGAAGGGTGTGTAAGATGTATCAATACTCATTGTAGTATTTCACATGACTAAATCCAGTTGTGGTGCACTTACATCTTTTCTGAGACGTTTCATCAGTGCTTCACGTGTCTGTCAAAATGGTATTAAAACAGTTTTAATGACGCTATACTATCTGTTTGTGGTTAATAGCCTTTATATTTTCTACACAGTACCTTTAAATACATATTAAAGACCTACTTACTAAGTAATACACTACAAAGCAACATCACTGACCCAGAAATGCAAGATGCATCATTATGTAGGTACTGTAGGAATTTTCTTTTAATAAATAAAAGTTCCTTACCCGTTTTTCCCCCAAGCACGTGGTCACCAAAATGAAAAGACCCTGCAAATGAAATTATAAAGGTTAGTGTGCAAGAAATACTTTTACTGGTCCAGATGTTTAACTGAAGATTAAATTGACCATACCTGGAGTGAATTCATCAGGGTAAAGGCGTAATTGACCACATCGGCTAACGGACCATATGAAAGGTCAAGAATCGTTACACCAAATCCAAGAATCCATGTCCCACCAAAGATTGGAGTCAGAAGGATAACGGACCTCATGACCGTTTTGACAGCTGCTTTTTCATTCCCATTACATTTCACTATATTCTTAGGATGTTCCAAAAGCTTCATGATTACCACCGCCATGCAGAAAATGTTGACAAAAACAATTATACCAACTGGTATGATAAATGTATGGATGGACCCTGACAACAAGCTGTCATAAATCAGCCAACATGTCTCCTTGGAGTAGTATTTTCCTTCGGCACCAGCGTCATTGGTAAGAAACGTGATAGCAACGATAAGAAACGGACACACATAGCCCAAGATTAAGGCGAACCTCAGGTAGTTCTTCTTGCTCACAATATGGAAAGGGAAAACAGTTTGATGAAGAATCGTGGTGCTCAGACACAACATCCAAAAGAACATGGCCAGATAACAGAAATGCTTCAACACCACAGAAGTCCTACACCAGATTTGACTAATATCCTCTGGCTTAGAAGATGCTACAAAACAGCAATCTGCAATCAGCAAACAAAGAGAAATGTTTATGTGGGCAGTATGCCGTAAATATAAAGCATCTGACTTAACTAAAGAATTCCAGACAGCCAGTTCTATCGCGAGGCTGAGAATGAGTGACACGATCGATACAGACAGTCCAAAGTAAGTTAACTCAGTTAGCCCAACCGTTTTCAATGGTTCCTTTGACATTAAAATAGCAAATGAGGACAAATGAAAGCATGTGCACTCTCCCTCATTCCATGGACCACCCCACTTACATCCGTCTGCTGACCATTGTCCGGTATTATTGTTCCATGCAACACATTTCATCTCGAAGTTGCGAGTCCTTCGAGTGAGTAATGGAAATGTAAGTTTAATTTCAAGGTTATCTTTTTGCTTTGTGCCAGTACTTGTTGACACAACAATGCTGTTAGTCAGGTAGTCATCCAAATCGGGCAAATACTCGTTCAGTTGTTTAAACCCGGCTGTTTTTACACTGTCAGGGTTTATTTTACTAAGAGAGACATTGACACCAAACACATTGTTGTGACAGATTGTCCCATTGCAATTGTTGACTTTTAACTCTAGATTTGATTTACTATAGTCATTTGTTGTATTTGTCACCTCAATTAACTGCTCAACAGAACTCAGATATCTCTCAGCCAATGTCACATTTTCTGTCTCATCAGTTACGTTCCATGTACTTTCAAGAGATTTCTCCAGCAAATTGCTAGATGACTGCAGAACATTCTGAAAAGAAAAAAAAACGTATTTTAATTTCTTTTGAGTTAAGTACAAGATGTTTGCTTAAAGTCAAAGAAAATGTATATCCAGGTTGTATTATTTATGAAAAAGCTGAATAAGTGGAGTTACATATATACGTTGGCCTTTTAGATAAAGCAAAAATACATGAATAAATATATAACATTACATGGTCAAATTTGGTGAAACTATAATCAGTTAATACTGAATGGTGGTAGGTTTAATAGTCCAGCAAACACTTGTTGAGAAGCCACTTTGACACAGCAGAGGAGCAACAGTAGGATATTTAGTTTGCATCATACAAAAAACAACCCCAAAACAACTAAACAGTGAGGCTGTCACATGCATGTCTTGTTTGCTGTGAATCCCTATTATGTATGAAGGCAATTTGAACCCAACATGAGAACGGAGGACTTCGCCACTATCATTAAGAACTACTATATAAGACGGGTAATCCTTTGTGGGTATTTGGTGGTAAACAAAAGTTTTGGACAAGTAGAACTTTTGACCTGACAATGGTGCTAAATTAAAAAGTCTTAGATAAAAGATAAAACATTGTTTTACATTTAATTCCCTGGGGACCATAAATGCTTCTACCAAATTTCAAGATATATCAATAAAAAACTAAAACGTCAATGTCACAATAGCGCTGGAGGAAAAGTCGAGGTTCATCATCTGGGTTCCAGTCATTAACATGGCTAAAAATTGGGTATGAATTCATGAAAATGTTAAGGATCATCATTTTAAATGATGAGATAATGAGATATTAGTATCCTTTTTGCATCCATATGGGTTGATCATCAGTAATAACATTCAGTGAAAACAATCAAAGATTCAGTAATACTTACATTCACTGTTGTGTCATTGATTATGATTTCATTATTTGCCTGCAGCTTGGTACTCAAACTGGTGAGTACTTCAACAGATGCATCCATATTGGAAAATGTGTTGATAGTCTTTGTGTTATTAGTGACTTTTTCAAGACGTTGAAACACATTGGCAGCATTTTGATCTAGTAGGCCAAGTCCACTGTCAGCAGCCTGTAACAACAGGGATAATTTATAGGTGAGTAAATGTGTCAAAATGTAAACTGTCAGTTAGAGGTGAAGATTTATTTAGCACCAAGCTATGGTCTTTCTGTTACAGTTGATTATAATTACTCTTGAATAGCAGGCTAGCGTAAATTGTCACTTTTCTATTAAATAATGTGTATCTTACTTTACAACATTATATTGTGAGTGAGAGAGTACAAATGTTAGAAATGTTAGGCTTACAATTGCGCTTTGCAGCACACTGTTCACTTCCAGGTTCACACACGCTGACTTCACACTTCCCCATGTCCCATTTGAATAGCTGAAATTATTGGTATTGACAGAAAATGTATTTCATTTGGCAATTGATTAAACATTTTTGTCACTTTTTAAGCAACAAAAAGTATTTGGTTTCAACTTTCTAAGTCTTGTGTGATGGTAAGCTGAAATCTTTGGGTTTTAGACTCACATTTAGACAAAACAAGACATCATGATGGGCAGTTTGAACACACTTTCTCTTTCAAGTGAATGGGAAGGCGTGTCCAAACTTTTGATAGGTATGCTTTAATCATTCATTTTTTTTAAATCAGCCGATCATTCAAATAAATAACATTTTTAATTGCAGCCTTACCAATGCCTCTTTTTAAATCCAACTTCATTCTTGCATCTCACCATTGCAGTGAAATCAGCTAGGGTGTTTTCCCATTCACGATCAGCTTCACAGTATTTATCATTTCCTGTTTTGTAGAAGCAAAGTTAATTACTGATTAAATAAAGACTTTATCATTTGTTCTGTTAAAAACTACAAAGGTAACTTAAATGTAACAAGGACAGTTGGAGCATGTGAATATCATTGAAGAAAAAAATCTTTCAAATATCACACAAACATTTACTGTGTCCCTTGTTTGCTCATTCAATATTCCCGACATCACTTGTTCCCAACCTGTGGGTCGGTCAAAAGATAAATCTGAAGGGTCAAAAGATGATCTACTTTCTACTCAGGAGCAGGTAGGTTCATTTTTTACAGTAGGAACACATATCTGCAGAAATGTATTACACTCAGGTTTACTTACTCGTGAGTTGCTTTACTTTTTTATTCACTTTACTCTGGAAGAACAGCCCTACATAATAAACACTCAGTAGCTTACTATATAGTATGTAGTAAGTTTGATTCTTTGATTTCACACGCTTACGAATCATAAGCATTGTGTATCTTTTGACGTGTTGTAATTTATACGTCTATCAGGGACAAAAAATTGCACTGTGGATTTTTTAGTTGCACTCAGTGGAAATATGGAATCAGAGTGGACACAGCAAATGTTCCTGACTTTTTCACTAATACATACCTTTTATTGTATGGACAGTAAATGTAGCACTTTTTGGTTGTTTGAGCCTGTTTTTAAATATGCACGTTATACTTGGAACTTCGTCACACCCAAATAATGTCTCAGCTTCATAAATAACGTGATTTCCAGAAGGACCTGCAAAGATCACAAATGTGTTACATGTGTTTCATAACAAGTTTGCACATGGTTTAACTGAATTGAACTAAATGGACAAAGAAGATGAACCAAAGAAAATATACTTACTATCTGTTTTTTTTATTCCTGACATTATATTTTCTGGCTCCCACTCCACTGTGTAATTTTCATTGCTTTTCTGTATCTCGCATTTGACTTTCACAGCGGCAGACTTATGGCAGCGTGGAAATGATGGAGATGCAGAGATGTAGATGTCTGGCAGGAGAGACACGTCCAAAGTAGTGCTTGCCTTGTGTAATATTGTTATGTTGTCTAATTTTTGCTCGTAGGTACATGTGTACAGTCCTAAAGAGAAAATAGATATAAATTAAGTTAACCAGTTAAAATGAGTTCTTATTTTTAATTTTTCTTTAAATAATCTCCCCAATATTACTTAACATTGAAACACAGGATTGTCCCAGATAATGTAATGATCCTAAAGATTTATATAATGATCACCAGTTTCAATTATTTCAACTTCCTTTGTCCATTTTGTTCACAATTTTGGCATGGCAGACTGTTAAGCATACTACATTACCCATGAGCCTCAGCCACCATTCCTATTGAGAAGCCATCGGCGCCAATCAGAGCGTGATGAAAAATCAAAAAATCAGCTTTTCTCAACACTGTAATCCTTAACTTCCACCCGCCATTAGCGGTGCACATGATGGGATTTTAAACTCTATTTTTGGCTGAAATGCATCTTGGGAGTCGTAGTCAACTTCTATTTCGAAATGTTTATGTATACAGTCATTTACAGTGCCAGTCAAAAGTTTGGGCACACCTTCCCACATGCTTGTATGAGAAGGTGCGTCCAAACTTTGGACCAGCTAATAGGTTAAATATCTAAACATACCTGCCCAGTGCTCTGTTACATTTCTGAGTTTGAGTGTGGAATTTTTCATTGTTGATGTCACAACTGACACTGTGCCATCTGTTATTTTATCTACGGTGTCCGTTTCCAGAATCCACTCCGCTTCCACTCCCAGGCTTTTCGTCACTGAGCAACTCATATATTGCTCAGAGGAGTAACGCACAGTGCGAGATGGTGCCGTTATCTTAACAGAACCTGTAAGAAATAAGAGTTCAATGAGTAAGCTACACCCAGAAGGCATGAGGTGTATGTGTCTGTCAGTAACTTCTTTACTTAAAGCCATCACAAAATTATTAAAATAACTAAAACCACATTTTTAAAAAAAGGCAATACTTTTATTCTTTTTTTAAATTCAGATTTAGTTTTATTTTTATCTGCTGAGATTTTGACATTTCTTTTTCTGGGATTTGCATAGGAAAACAACAACAAAATCTCGACAGTAACATGTTCATGGTAACTATGGATGAAGTCTGTGAACTATGTTAAGTAACCAGGATTTTTTTTAGATAGGATACGTCACACGGTCTTCATTGGTGAAACATTATGTCATCCATAGCATTTTGAGGCCCTTGTTGTATTAGTTGGCTTAAAGAATTTTGGAAAAAGCCACAATGTCAACCTTGAGTTGGGAATGTTTTGTTAAATTTCCAATATCATCTTTATATAGTCTTTTTGATATCTTTTTTTAGAGTGATGTGCTATTTAAAGGGATGTGCTTTATATTAAAGGTTTAAGAAAATAGTATCAATGAGCTGCCTCTTCCTGATGCATTTCACCTACAAGTAATAATTTAGTTAATATTGCCTCAGATTTCACTTTAATTGAACCTTGCATTAATTGATTTAGTTGCCAACTTAAACATCTAGCAGCCATACATAATAATTGATCCATTGTTATATGATATACAATTATCAGTCATGTACAGCTTTAATATATCTGATCAGAGTTAAAATGGGAAATCTAATGGGTCTGTAGCTGTATCTGCAGTCTATAACTATACCCACAGTTAATGTTTAGCCACACACTTCATGTTTTGACCTGATGATTGAGCTAGATGAAACGTCAAAAGGACTACCAAAGTCATTCAAATTAACTCTACACGGAACATGACTGTTTGTACCACATTTTGTACCAATCCATACAGTACGAGATATTTAAATATATAATCAAAATCTTTGGACTGCTACAGTCATTGGGATTCATCCTGTGGCCAGCATGAATATCTGCATGTAATAGAAAGCCAAGACATGTCAATTAAAATAAAAAATGTTAACCTGATGGTGGCGCTAGAGGAAAAGATCAACTAAGTAGGGAAAGAGCAGATATTGTCTAGGAACCATGAATGACACACACTTGTTGTATAGATATGATTAATTACCTTGAGTCTCCAAAACAAACGATGCATTCAAAATCTTGGCCAGCTCTTTGGATCTATCAACCAAATCTTGTGCATTGAAGTTGGTAGCAATGGTCATATTTAAATCCGCAGTGACTAACATTCCAACTCTTAAGTGAAGGAAAAAAAATAATCCAGATTTCAGTCATATACTGAATATCATATAACATAACAGAAATGTCAAATGGTTAAAAAAAAAAAAAAGCACCTTTACCTGTAATTGTCAATTGTCAATTTTTCAAATCCACTCAAAGTGCTGTACACTGTTTTCACCTGAAAGGCAACAACTCATTCACTAAGCATGTTTTAACACAATCGTATTATTGGCAAATGACAAGACAATACATTATAGGATTCCTAAACTGATTAAGGTAATAAATAATTGTTTTTACCTTTTTCAACAGGCCTTTCCGACAATCATCACCATCAGTATGTAAACATGTCCCATAGGTTTCATTCAAATTAAGTGATCCATTGATAGTAACTGTAAAGAAAAAAACAATTGTACATTTTTTGGGACGCTAGTATGCTCGATACACACAACTACACTTATACACACAGGCACAGAAAAATGGCAGAATACCTGTGGAGCTTGAAATACATGAGGGAATCGGCTCTTTGCTGAAGATTTGGGTGTCAGTACAGTCATCCTGATCAGACTGACAATCACTCCATTTGTAGTCAGGCTTACAGGTACACTCTGTTTTATTGTTCTTGTCAGTCTCACAGCCTTATTAGGGGAAAAAACACACAATAGTTTTAAGCAGGCATCATCATCTTTTTTTATTCTAATAAAAACTTTAGCGGAACATGCAATATTAAAAATATTATAAAAGTGTTTACTTGTTGTGAATTTCAGGCCATCAACCGTCAGGTTGTTGTCATGCACAAATGGTCTCAGTAGCTTATTTACTTTAGCAACTGCATTATGGTCTATTGTCAGTTTGACATAGTACATTTGCGTTGAATTGTCTGAAACATGCAGAATAAACAGACATCATCTTAAATACAAAACGTTTTTAAACATCACATACACCATATCTGTTTAAGGACAGTATTATTCTGAAACATGTTGAAACCTAAATATCAAATTACCTGTTCCTGTAGCCTGTGAAAGTCAAAAGGAAATCATTCAATTGAAAATAATTTGATGTTGCAGTTTTGAATTTTAAGACCTGATGCGTAGTCCTGTGACACTGACTTACCTGGTAGATGTTCAGTCCCAGGGTATAAAGAAATATAAAGGTCCACATCCTGTATCCTACAAATAATTTATAACATGATAAGTCATTTGTATCGGGCTACACTACAAAATGTAGAACTACACTCACTTTATTAGGAACTCCTGCTCAATCTAATGCAATCCACATTGCAGGCACAGCTCTGCCATGATTTCTACTTTTATGAAGCTTATTATGATCGTAGTGCGAGGTGGTGGTAATAGGAACACTTTTCAATATGATGCACCCTAGTACAACCCCACCACCACCCACTACGGCCTCAATAATAAGTAAACATAAGAGAAGAGAAAATGTATACACTGCTCAAAAGTAGAATTTATGGCAGAGCTGTTGTGTTTCTAATAAAGTCTTTGGTGAGCAGATATACATTTTCTAACAGTGCTTCCCAAACATGACCCTGTTTTTTACTTGAGGACTAAGAAATGAGAAATACATTTTTAGAGGTCCGGTTGCTTCCTATGTGGCTTTGTTACCTTTGAGTATTATAATATATGTAGGTTTGGTTTAAGTGTTTCAAAACAGTAACATCTACAAACTGTCTGTGGCCTTTATAGTTACTATTTTATCATGCACATTTCCCTGGGCTTATGTCAAAATAGTATAGCATTCTCTCATAAAAGTCACCGTAGTTAGTTTTGGAGATGATTTTTTTTTAAACAAGGCATATAGAGACAGTTTGTTTACTGAGTATTCATTCAGTCTCTGCAGAGAGATAATAGTAAGTAAATTTATCCTCTGTTGAAAAACTCAAAAATCTGGTTAATACCATGTCATGTGTGGTATTGGTATTCAAAATTAGAGGGACACATGCCCTAACATATTTGATATTTGAGATAGTTTTGTGATTAAAGGACGATGTCACAATTTTTCAAGTCTGTTTTAAAACTATTGTCAACGGCCCAAATGAACACTTGAAACAGGTTTTACTTCTGTTCATATTGACCATTAAGATACTGCCTCACAATGCAGTGCAAGTGATGTGGGCCAAAATACACAATCCTCTTCCTCCTGTGCAAAAATGTATTAAAGAGTTTTAAGTCATTTTAGAGCCAAATTCCTTGCTTTTGTAAGAATCCTCCAGATATCTATTGAGTATCCACTTTATTTGACAAACTCAGTCCACTATCTTCTAATAGTCGGTATCAACATGAGGAATGATCACTGCGAGGAAAACCTGTTTCAATGTTCATTCGGGCACCTGACTGTTGTTATAGACACATTTGAATAATTTCAAACCCGTCCTTTAAGTGTTTTATATAATTCAGGTTTATTCAAACTGTCCCATGGATTTTTATACAGTAGAAAATATAATTTAAAAAAAATCTAACATAATATATACTGTAAGTTGAATAACTGAATAAATTGGCTAGTTTCATTTTTTATTGTATGTTACTATAGATATATTTCAGTTTTATTTAAAAACAGAAGTTCAGGTAATCAAATATATTTTATAATGTACTTTTTGTAAAATCAGTTTATGAGCAGATTAGTTGGTGCAACACTGCAAACATTTATCATGACCTTATCATAGTGTGATCAAACGCTATAAAAAAAAAGATAATAATAAGATTTTAAAAAGGCTAAAATAAGTAAAACTAACTTCTTTTATACCACATATATATTATAAAAGATAATGAATAAAGAAATTGTTAACCTGTTTTCCTCGATTCGTATCAGGGAACCATCGCTGTCTCACAATGTTGGAAGAACTTGTTCTCTGTGTAGACGAAAGACGGCACCACACCGATGGAGCTGTTGCTGCAGCAATCTATAAGAAATGAAGAAACACAGAGACCGGCTCCCAGCTGACTAGTGGATATATTATTAGTAGGTGATAGAGTCCACAGGAGATATATATGCAAAGTTTAAAAAAAAAAAAGCTGTTATGCTGGATTAATTTGACTGTCAAATCTGAGCTGGCATGGGCATTATGTCATGTCTGGAGGCTATTTTGTTTGTGTGGTTATAAATACAAATATTGTCTTGAGTCCATAGTTCAAGTAATAAATGCATCATACAGTGCAGCCCTAACTTTCCTGAATTAGTTTAGATATTTTGGTTAACATTTGATATTTTATACCATGGTAGCAACATGATTATATTTTAAAAAGATGAGATTATTATTCAGTGGAAGAAATCTTACATTTTAAATGAGTGATAATAATAATTGTATTTAGTATAGCACCTTTAACAGGAATACAATTCACAAAGTGCTTCGCAGAATACAAAAAAAGAGCATAAAAACATGCAAACATTAAACAAAAAAAAGCAAAGGCAATAAAAAAATACAATCAATGAGGCAGAAGCAAAAAAAGCAATGAAAACTAAATTCAAAAGTATAAGACCATAAAAAAAGCAATAACACAGTCAAACAGAGGACATGTGGAGGACATACAAGGTGAGGAAGGGACAGTACATCATGTCTGCTTCATTGCTGCTACACAGTTCCAGCGGGACTCCTTCGTACAGAAATATTAAAATGATATTTAAATGAGGGGATTCACTTATAGTTCTGTTTTTAATGATGCATCTTTGTTGATGCTTTACATTTATTTTATGAGGGGCTCATTCTGACTTTGATTTTGGCATAACAACCCACAGACTTGCTTGTTAAAATATAACATAAAACAATAACTCCATGGCATTCCTGATTTGCCCCAGTTCACGACAAAAACTGCTGTGTTCCTGCTAGATTGTTGACTGAAAAGGTGTGACATGCCTGTACTCATTATGTAAGTTTTACATTTTACACGGAAACTCGATGCATGTATCCACCTCGCCACTTTTTCCTAATTGAACTTTCATGATTTGAGAAGAGCACAGAGAAGCTTTGTGAAGCAGGACTTCCCTGTATGGATATTACTGACACTATTCATACTGTGTTTAGGAATACACGTGTTCATGTCACAATGAATGTTACGTAAGGAACCTTGTCAGAGTTGATGATATTGTTCAAGTTTATAAAAGAAAATATAAAAGAAATAACAGTTTTACACCTGAACCTTTCAATAATCAATGCAGTAGGATTACAGAATGATTACACATTATACTGTATGCAACAACTGGCTCCAATCCTTCACACTGGCACATTTTACTTTAAATGTCACAGATTGTTTTTCATTCACACATTTGATTTAATATAAAGATTATGTTGGATTATCTATCAGATATACAGTCAGGTCAGGTTGGTATATCATTTCTAAACTTTAAGGCTTAAAGGGGCTTTTACATATAAGGTTCAGTTTACTAGTCACATTGAACAGTTGAGTAATGTTATCTGTGGCTCTCTGTGGGGGCTTTGCCAAGTCCGAAAAATAACCCTGACGATGTCGTGGTGATGACATCAGGGTTATCTCATGTTTGAGCTTAAAGGAAAACAATTTTGTGACATAAAGTCTGTGTTACATACAGGGGCATGCAGTCAGTCATGAAAGACACTACCAATTTGATTTATGGGAAATATAGCATTCAGTTTTTTTGGGTGGGGGCTTGACTAGTATGAAGAAGTCAGCATATCTTGGCCTATGTTGCGTCAGATATGAATCCACCCATCATGTTTAAATCCATCTTATGTAACGCCCTTAACTTCACGGAAGTGTAATACAAAATTATTGTTGTAGTGCCCATTTAAAAAAATTATTTTACAGTTTGCTTTTTAATATATACCCAGGAAGAAACTCTTTTATATTAAGAATCTCTTTTGCAAAAGTGCCCAAGCCAAGACACCGTGTCAAAGTAAAATAAAATCATGAATAAAACCACAACCACTGCTAGAACTGGACGGAGAGACAGTAGCAGTTTGAGACATAAAATAATTTTCTAGCAACCCCGCTGACAGTGGCAGAGAGATGACGTACAGACTTCCTGCATCAAAGCTTTAAACCTGTACAGAGAAACCAGTGACTGTAATTTTAACTCATTTTGTAGTAGATGCCAAGTATTCACCAATTTCCAATTGATAATTTAAGTGTTATATCACCCAATTGCCCACTGATGGGGGGGGGAAGGAAATATTGGTATTTCAGTAGCTGTATTTCTTAAAATGGTCAGATTGAATAATACTGGGCTCTGTTACAAGTTATCAACCATGCATGACTTTTATATAGCTGTAGGAGCAAGAAATCCTGAAGAATTAGACACACGTGCAAATCGACATCTTTTCAAATACACAAAACTTAATGAGGTGATCTATCAAACATTAATAAAACACGAAAAGTTGTATGTTACATGATTTAATTGAGTGTGAATGTTAATTCTTAACCTGGGAAACAATAGTTAGTTCAACAGTAGAAACTACTTTGATTTTCAATATTTTTCAGGTGTACAAAACTTGTATATGACAACAAAACAATGCAAAAAGTACCTACAAAATCTTTAAGTCTCCAGTATTTCAGGCAAATAAACAAAATTCACTCGTACATTCATAAAAAGCGAGGCACCATCAAGAGTCATGTCATCAAGAGTATGACCAAGGACCACCCATACATCTGCAGTAGTGCTAAACAGTAGTCAAATATGAAGTAAACACCGGTATAAAACGCTCTCTGTTAACGGGATATTCAAGAATTCTCAAATAACAGTATAGTGCAGTATTTCTTTACATGCATACAGAAATATGCAAATCAGTGATTGCACATCTTAAGTTGCCAAACATTCTGTAAAGCATTATTAAGCTCAGCAGCATTCAGTCTTTTCATGAAGATATGTCAGAAGGTAAAGAAAAAAACTCTAGTGCTGACTGAATGATGTTTAGCCTTGATCTAGTTTTGAATCTGAAATTACATTCTTCATCACAAAAAAAGGCAAGTGCAAAATGTTGAACCGTTATACAGCCTGTGATATCAAACAGCTGTTTCATGCTCCACAAAAGGTGTGTGACTGTCAGGGAGAAAACTGTCCGTCTCCTCCTGTGATGACCCGTCGTCTTGTGGGACGGTCAGTCCGTTGTTCTGCTTGTGTTGTGGAGGCTGCTGTTGTTGTGGTGAGAGCTTAAAAAAAAAAAACAATAAATAAAAACGTACATTTATAGAAAGACAGAGTAAGAAGGTGTTTCAGCTGCTCATACTTAACTTAAAAGCATCAAACACATCAGGTTAAACAGTGACATTTAAATACTGGTAATAGCAAGTATAAAAATAAATTAAAAAGCCTGGAGTAGGCTGCAGCAAGTGAAGTGCGAAATAAATTACAAAATGAATTGAGTTAAATGCTGTGCAGTGGCAGTACGTAAAATATAATAAATACAATATTAAATATATATATGATGTGCAGGTCAAAAATGTAAAGTCAGGAAAAATCAGCCCGTCAAAAAAACAAGACAATGGAAGCAGGAAGCATGAAGTAAAATTCATGAGGGAACTGTTAGATGCAAATAAGTGAAAACATGTTTATGTGATTGTTATTTGCATGAGTAAAAGAAGCAGTGTTTTCTCTAGGGCCTCAAGGGTGTTTTTATACGCGGGTGTTGCAGTATGCCAGCGGTTGTAAACAAGTAAACAACAAAATGTAATTAAATATTTTTTTTAAAAAGGGCATTTTCTAACATAACAAACATTAGAACATATTTATTTGCATTTATTTTATACATATACTCACAATTCATAGGGGCAAATTGTAATATTTTACTTTAGAGCATTCAAAAATAAACTAAAATGATTCTGTAGGCTTAAATTGTAATTGTGAGATTTCTGTGAAAGCTTTTTTTTCTGTGACTTGGATCTTTTCTGTAGAGGACTGAAACGTGATCAACAGTTTGCAGGATTTTTTGGACCTTTCCAAGATAAATTCCCAACCTGACGTATATTTCAGTATATATATATATTCAGAATAATTGTACATTTCTTGAGAACTGGAAGAAATTGATTATTTACATATCCATCATATTAGAAAGATCAGATTGTGCATAAATATGTATTTTTAAAGGCATCGTTCGGTGTCATTTTTAGCGTCCTATTGTGTGGATGTCATTGAATGAATCTATCTATGACCTGCTTCCTCTTTTTTTCCCCCTTGTTCATTTCCATATGGTGTGGATTTTCCCTGTTATATTCCTGGTTTCTTTAAAAGCCAAAAAAAACCCAAAAAATGTAACAGCTGATTTTTGTAACTTCAGATTCAAGTTGTAATAATCAGACATGTTTGACATAAACTGGGAGCAGATTTCATTTTGGTAAAACTGAGGTTGTAATCAGGGTGTAAATTATAGTGCGTTGTCAACTTCAGTTTTATGTTTGGAACAAGTAATCTAAAAATATTTCAATATGATGATTTATGCAATAATCAACTACTGCTGCTCCTAATTTTGGTGGGAAATAATGAAGAACAGAGCTTACTTATTATTACATCATTAAAATAAATACGATTTAAGTTTTAGTTTTATACCTGCAGTCATTCAGGGGAACTCAAACATCTTCACCCATTCTGTGATTCCGTTATTTTACTTACGGTCTGTCCCTGAGGAGTCACACAGCACAGCTTCTTTTTGAGGCGCTCAGGTAGAAAAAACAGCAGTTTCCCCAACAAAGGATAAAGCGTGCCCGGTGTCAAATCCACTTCTTTCATAGGACCTAACACACAGAAACACAGAACAACAGAAAAAGAAATATGTGACTGTCATTTACTCAATGAAGTTGAAAAAAAAAAGGAAAGTAGTTCTTTTATAGATAAATCATGAAACTCAGATCATATTGTCAAACTGAACTGAAGATTCTGTAAGTGTGTTAAAACATATTTTAGTGTACCGTTTAGCTGCAATATGAAAGATTGTGATGCAGCAGCCATCTCTATAACGGACTTGAAGGACACAGAGGGACTCACATGCACTTTGCAATTTAATTAAATTTTTTTTTAACCTAACTTAATTTGATTCTTCTTAGTCTTTTATCTGTTTTTTTTTAATTCTAATATATTATTGTTGTGTGGATCTTTTTGTCATGTGTTTGTTGAATGTATGTGTTACTGTTGTGTGTATAAGGAAAGCAGCAAAGTAAGAATTTCATTGCATTGTCTGAACCTCCGTGTTTCTACGATGCATATGACAATAAACTTCTTAAACATAACCTTAAACTCTCCTCCAGTCCACATGTCGATGTGTCCTTGGGCTCCCGATGGCTGCCCCAATCGTGTGTGAATATGTGTGTGAATGGGTGAATGTGACTTGTAGTGTAAAAAAAGCACTTTGAATGGTCGAAAACACTAGAAAAGCGCTACATAAGCACAGTCCATTTTACCTTTTTAAAATGTGTTATAAAGAACAGTGCTGGATTGCAGAGACCACTCGAGAACTCGCCTACCTGTGAGAAAACTGATGATCAGGCCGACTATAATGACTGTGAGGCAGTTGAATGCGCTGTACCACATGTAGGACAAGGAATAAAATCTTTTCAGTCCAGACGGCGAGCTAAAGAAAGAGAAACAATTAACTTCTGATACAACAACACACAAAAAAACATCTTCATATTCTGCATGTCTGATACCTCAGCGTGACATTGCTGAGGGCGGTCTGAACGACAGCGGTCGTGTTGTCAGACAGAAGGATGGCTCTACAGTCGGGTGGCAGCAGTCTGGCGCCGGAGCTACGAGTGATGATGCTCCCGATTCCCACCCAAAAAGCCACAGCCAGACCTGCCCCCAAACCTGCCAATGCGCCCTGTAACGACAACATGGCAAAATAAACTTACTAGATACCGATGGGGGTGATGGTCAGTTTTAACTGTTTGTACTTGAGGGAGGATTCAAAATGCGTCTACATTACTGTCCTGCTAAAATCTGGAGTGGACAACATGGTATATGGGTCAGTGACAAATAAGGGTTGGTCAATAATATCTCAAAAAATTGTCTTAAAGACTGTATAAAGTGAATTCAGACATTTTCTTCTAAGCACATTAAATAGGTCATAAATGTATTTCTAAAAAAGGTGTAAAAAGCATTTCAACCATTTAGATTTGAATTGTGGAGCTAGGCTTCACAAACTGTGTTTCAAGATTTCTGTGTCTGGATTTAACAGGCGGGTCTGAAAATCACCGCCGCGTTACGTAACGTGGCGGTGAATGGCATAAACCCGCCCCTGCTGCTGTAGAGGTATAAATACATTCAGCGCACATTACTACTACTACTACAGTCTACAGTTAGCCAGTTAGCTGAGCTAGCAGCTGAGTTAGGCGCCGAGGTAGCAGCTGAGTTAGCAGCAGAAAGCTCTTAGACCTAGCGTCCCTGTTTCTGGTAGAGGTGACAGGTGACACTTGGTAGGGGGCGGGGTTTCAGCGGACTCGGCGGGCACTCCCACGGCGTTTGGGAGCAGAGAAAAAGACACAACTTTGAAGCCTAATTTCATAAATTTGGCAGGGTGGTTAACAACACACTTTTGTGTAGTATGTCAAACTCAGAACACATATTAATTCTTACTTTACGCGGACTTTAAAAGCAGCATCACGTTTGTTAAAATGTACATTTTGTATTTGTTTATATGTATTTTATGTCATTTAAAATGACATTCGAGCCATTTTTTTTAACCAAAAGACTGTCAAATGGTGTAAACACAAAAGAATGATAAATAAAAAATATTTTATCCACCTACACCGTATTTACGTGTACTTAATTACTTAATTTTAAAAAAACAAACTGAAATGGTTCCTGATATTATTAACCTTTAACTTTATTTAATATAAAAAAGTTATAATGTAAGATCATGCCAAACTAGTTTTTATGGTTACATTTTTGCCATAATCCTCTAATATATCCTCTCAAAATGGATTTAAAAACAGAAAGTCCACAAAAAAAGAATGTGTGCAAGTTTATTTTTAACCAATTTAAATTTGACTAAACCACATGGACACAGAAAAACCTCACTGACCCATATATTAAATTTTACATATGCCAGTAAAAACAAAACCAACTGTCTAAATTTAATTACTCTATTGCAGTTGTTTATTTTTACAGCAGTCATAGAAGTAAATAATAAATAATAATAAATAAACACAGCCACCAACCCTTCCATCCCTCTGCTTATTGTGTTTTGCATGTATCTTTTTGGTGGCGTACTATACTGTCCATATTATATGCCGTTGTATTCGACACTTGGGCCCAACACACTTTTTTCCACTTGGGAACATACATATATATATATATATATATATCACACACAAATGGCTGACACGAGTCAATTGATCATATAGTCCATAGACTAAAGATGAACCTAAACAATTTAGAGAGTTGATTAAAACATTTCTTTTAAGCAGAACCTTTGACTTTTTATTAACCTTTATATTCTTATTGTCATGATGTTTTATGTTAGTTTTATCTGTGTCTTTTGTTTTGATGCTTTTACCTTGTAGCACTTTGAGATTTGCTTTAGTACGTTTATTATTATTATTATTTACCAATGAAAAGTACCAAATATTTCTTGGTTCCAGCTTCTTAAAATTTGAGGATTTGCCGTTTTATGAGCAAAGAAAAAAGGATGTGATGAGCGTCTTTCACTGTTTTCAGACATCAATTAATCTCCCCAAAAATGACAGATTAAACAATAATTAAAATAATGGCTAGTCGCAGCTCAAGATTAATTATAATTCTGCCTGACTGATTTGATTGAAAGTGATATGATACCTCATTTTTATGAACTTCATGCCTGTTGTGTTAAAAAAAGGATGATTATTTCCTTTTAAAGCAGATCAATGTTTAAGGTAATCCAGGTATTTCGTTCTATTTCATAATTTAATCATCATGAACACAATATTTTACATCATGATAATTTTATCAACAGTAAGCATAGCAACGGCATATCAAGATTTTAATTATTGTCGCATGCCTAAACAACGCAACTCATCCTTTTAGTGGACCAATAAGCTCCTTGATGAGGTTTGACTCACAGTGGAGTTGGCCCACGGAAAGAACATCCCGAGACAAAATACACCGAGAATAGGACCGCCGACCATCCCGAAGATTTTCAAGGCCACCTGTAGTTAAAACATAATAAGAGTCAGTGCATATTAAGATAGAAATGTTGGTTATAATTTGAACAGGCATGAGCTTACCTGAAGAACTGAATCACCCATTAGGTGAGTTAGATACGCCATGGCCAGACACAGCAGCCCGTAGGACATAGCTTATTGATGAAGACATAAGTTCAAAGTTCATTACAGTGTCAACTCTATGTCGTGCATTGGTGAATTTAAAATAAAAAGCTTCGAGCGCTGACCTAAGGCTTTGGACAGCAGGGTTGCTCTGGCTTCTGTCATAGCTGGGAAGTGCGGTTTGATGAGGTCCTCCATCGTCACCGTGGCCAGAGAGTTAAAGGCAGACGAGATGGTGCTGCACAGGTGAAGCGTGAAGAAACAATTATAATTCAAACTCTTAGTGTTTTCATTTATTCTGAATGGTTTTTATTGTTTTAATTGTCTTTGATTCTGTAAAATGTCTGAGCATTGTTAAAAGCACTCTATATAAATAAAATGTATTATTATAGTTATTATTATTATTATCAATAAATAAATAGCTTGTTTGCTTCAGTTTTTGTTTATATAGTGCCATATCACAGTAGAAGTTATCTCAAGGCCCTTTTCACTTAGAGCAGGTTAAAACTGTACTGTTTTAATTTACAGAGACCCAACATTAGCAAGCAACAGCGGCGAGGAAAAACTCCCTTTAAAGAGGAAGAAACTTCAAGCAGAACCAGGCTCTAGGTGGGCAGCCTTGACCGGTTGGGTTGGCTAATAATAATAATAATAATACTAATAATAATAATATTATTATTATTATTATTATTAATAATAATATTATTGTTACTATTATTTGTGATTATTATCATGATGATGGCAGGCCTGGGTGTCAAACAGGACCATAGCACCACTTTAACCCTAAATTAAAAACAGCTTTTGTACACTTGTGCTGACATGCGTGCAGGAAGTAAACAGGCGTATTTGACTATTTGAGCAAAAGCCTGCTGGCTGTTTTTCACTTACAGAGAGGAATTACAGGTGATGCAACATTTCTATGATCCTGTCCTTATTATTAAGAACCGGCGCCTTCTCTCCCAAACTAATCATCATACTTGTTTAAAAAGGTCACACTTACATAGCTCCTCATACTTTGAGGTTTCAATTTAACCCTTACATACTGTTCATGTTCAAGCATTTACCCACTCATAACAATATATAATTCTGGTACCACAAATCATTCATGAATACCTTAATTAGTCATTAATACATTTGTGATTAATACATAATGAAGCTTTCAGAGAGAAGAGAGTCTATTCTTTAGTTTTTATGCTTTTTGTTGATGGAGAAAACATTTAAAATAATTTACAATCACACTATATAATGGTCCAATGTTAAATAACACTGGAGAACATAACACTTTCAATAAATGATGATGATGAATGGTGAATACATGATTTTTTTTTTAATGGCAGTTTTTGAATTTTTTGGAATAAATTATAGCCGAACACTCAAAACGTGTATCAGCTGCACATAAACATTTTAAGAAAGTTGAAATATTTCCATCTTTGTATATTTTGGGTCACATTAAGATAAATCATCACATTTCTGGCAAAAATGACTGAAGGTGTTTTTTCCTTCTCTCAAATGTAAAAATGGGTCAAATTAGACCCTGAACAGTATGTAAGGGTTAAGGAAGCTTGACAATCTCAAAATGCCACGTCATTGTGACTTTAAGCCTGACGTCTAAATGCTGCAACGGCAACAATTTTGATAATCTATATATCATTTCCAGTACTTTAAAAGAAAAAATGCCAAAATTCTCTGGTTCCAGCTTCCCTAATGTGGATATTTTCTGTTCCTTTAGTCCTGTGACAGTAAATTAAATATAACACACTGACACTGAGGAGGGTCACATACCTGAGAGCTGCACTGAATAAACATGCAACAAAGAGTCCAGGCAACCCAGGCAGACCTTGCAACATATCCATCACAAAGTATATCACCATCTGTTGAAAACACAAATTTCCTTTGAACTTCAATTAAGTTTGAATAATTATTATATAACTATTGTTCACATGAAGTAAGAAACAAGTATGTATCAGAACCCAATACCAGCATGGACAGCATATTTACATAATAAGCCAAATGTGTTTGAGGAACATAGTGTAAAATATGCAAATACTAATGCTGCTGCAGTTTCATGTTTCAGTGCAAGCATTTACATAACTTAGTATAAACTCAATTTTCATGCCACTAATCTCTTGGGGATCAAGGACACAGTTTTCACAGTGGACTGATGCAGGACTATACACTCACTACATTTCCCTCTTGAGCTGCCATACTGTAGCTTTTTAGCTAATACATATACACTATATTAAGTGCAGTTCACTTGTTTGTTTGTACTAATGTACAAAAATGTGTTATGTCTTAGATAACAGTGACTGTGATTCTGTTAGAGTAAAGGTCTTTTCTGAAGTAATACAGTCTCGCCTTTGCTCTGTATTATCTCACTTGTTTTTAGCTTAAATCATCAGAGAATTTTCTTCCTCTGATGCAGCCACCACTCTCTCTGGCACAGTGCGACTCACGCCGGCAGCAGCACTGTACTCAGGGAGTGGGTGTGTGCACATGAGCAGCAATATAACTTTTCATGGATAATTTTTCCAAGTTAGGAAGTTAAGAGAAACCACAAGCATAAAACAAACTCGGTTATGTTAGTAAGAAGAGCCTGTCGACGCTGTAATGTAATCTCTCCCCTGTCTCTCTCTCTCCCACACACACACCACGCATCCTGCAACAGCCATAGATTTTAGTGAGCGTTATGTGACCACACCCTATTCCTCCCACACATTTATTTCACAAAAACCGACATAATTAACGGAGTGACGACTTAAAGTTAGAAGCCCACCAAAGTCGTTGACTCAACTTTGGGTGTTGCCTTTAAGAGCACTGTAGTCCCTTCCTCTACAGGGCTTTTGGTTGAAAATGACACACACACACACACACACACACACACACACACACACACACACACACACACACACACACACACACACACACACACACACACACACACACACACACACACACACACACACACACACACACACACACACACACACACCTATAATATGATGCATTTGTTTTTTGACAGACCAAACTTAATTTTAATAATTAGTAGGCTACGGCTAACAGTGTTCAGTGCTATCTTGAAAGTTTACTGCCTGCTGTCCATTCAATTTTGGAAAAACGGCATTACATTGTTTCTGTTTTGGAAGCTGTAGGTCAGTCACTGTGCTCATGTTAGTCTATATTGAGCCACTCCAGACACCGTACTTGAGGGTATACGGTTATACAGGTTACCGCGTTTATTGTTCAGATATGTCATGTTAAAGAAACATTTCATTAAACATATGCTCATTAAAAGGCAGTCTTGTGTTGGGGTTTGTATTGCTTTAGATTGAATATAGGCTGCAAGTATCGGTTATCGGCCTCCTCGACTTACTAAGAAATGGTATCAGAATCGGGCCTGAAAATACAATCCCTAATAAAAACTCACTGCATCCCTGGAAGAGGTGCCCAGCTTATCGGAGTGATCTTCCCCGCAGTAACGTGCAAACATGACCAGTCCCATCACACAGCTCATAGCCAGAGCCAGCTGCAGGGAGGGAAACACCATGTAGCAAGACCTGTATGAATACAGGCAGGAGCGTAGTTAAAGTGGTGTCAGCATTATACCCCGACCAATACCTTTAGAAAGTTACTGATACACTGCCTGATATTATCTTTTCCCACATAAGCACATCTTTGATAAACATGACCTGATTGTGACCATGATATGTAGTGAGTGTAACATTTCACAGATGAAAAACAAACTGCTCACATTATATGATGGAGACACTTAATAACCTCCAACTGCGCTATCTTGTTAACCATCAAATATCCGTGGTTACGCTTCTTGTGCAGCAAAGAAGGTGTTTTCAAGGAAGCCCCTATGTGACATTAGATATCTAGCACAGCTCGAATTAACCGGATATTCTGTTGGTGGTGCCAGTATTCTGCTATAATGAAGCCGGTGACGCAGAGAGAGAGAGAATGGCCTATTCACTAAGGACAATGTAAGCAAATTATTAATCATAGTACAAATATTTAAGGCAGAGCACGCAGGGACTTATGCTAATATGTAAAGCAACAATACGGGTCATATAAATGGAAGATACAGTCTCCATGGTGACAGATGTCATGTTGCTCAGGCACGTGGAAGCTGCTCGGCATCCTCTTGATCACATTATTCATATAGATGTTATAAATCCATTATAATTTTGTCAATCTGTCCATGCTGTATTTCTGTAATTTGTATTTCTTGTTCTATTCTGCACACACAACACCTATTGCATGTCTATTGTGGAAGAAGAACCCCTCCTCTGTTGCTCTTCCTGAGGTTTCTTCCATTTTTAACCCATTTTAGGCAGTGTTTCCTTATCAGAATTGAGGATCTATGAACAGAGGATGTCGTATCGCTGTACAGATTGTAAAGCTTCCAAATGTATGATTTGTGACATTAGGCGACACAAATAAACTGACTTGACTTCAGGATTCTCTGTCCTTTCTAATGCAATAAACAGTCAAAAGGGTTTTGTGGTGTTAAAATGTGACTCAAAATTGGGCATTTACTCATTCAAAATGTACATTAAGGCGCTCCTTTTCAGAGGCACAAAATACAGGAGGAGCTGCTGACTTTAAATGGCTCGCAGCTGCTCCAGGCCAGTCTGATATCAGGGAAGCAGCCAGTAACACACACAACAAAAATAAGACAACAGCCCATTTAATCTGTTCTATTCAAAAGAGGTTAAAAGTTTGACCAAAATATCCCACAATTATCTTTTTGTTGATCTCTTCAGTTGGTATAGTTCAGAAGGTCTCTGTCGTACTGTGTTACTTTGCAGACATGATTAAAACAACCTGGCAACATATCTTACTTAGTGGCACTTTATGCATATCAGATGAACTGCAGCAGGGCTCATTTGCATCTGCAGTATTACTAAAAAGCCAACTAAAATTTAAAAAAAAACTGCAGTGACACAAAATTTTGCACCCCTCACTGTTACTTGTGGCATTCTTTGAAAATTTTCCCCAGGTGCTGTAGACTGTAGTACTTGTAGTACAGGCTCATTTCTGTTCAAGCTGTCTCTCACATTTTGTTGTTTCCTGTTCAGTCAATGTTCATTATGAAACTTTACTGTACCTGACAGCTTCTTTCTCTGTGCGGGCACTGATGTATCTTTGGACCTGAGACTGGTTCACTCCATAAAGGGACAGCATGAGGAAGATCCCGCCAATGCCCAGAGTCCAGAAGGTATGTCTCTCTGTAGGATCTGGATTTAAGCTAAAAACAAGAAACAAAAACGACACTTTAGTACCTTCAGAAAAGACCTTTACCAGAATCGCAGTCACTGTTATCTAAAACATAACACATTTTTCTACATTAATAGAAACAAACAAGTGAACTACACTTGATCCAGTGTATATGTATTAGCATTCACTGTATATTATGCATAACCATTGTAGCATCATGACACACTGTTTGTAAACTTGACCCAACTGGTTGAAGTTGTGCAACACAGTGAATTTAACAGCTGTAGCATCTGAATAAAAAGCTGCAGCTACTTGTTTTTATATCCTTAATATTATTATGATGAATTAAAAAATAGTCGTGAGCAGAAAGAGTGTTGCAAATGACTTGTAGTATGTGTTTTTGGGAACTGGAGGCAAATTCAGACATCATCAAATTTAATTGGAGAATTAGAAAATAAGTGGAGATTTGTGTAAACCACCAACAGGACTACAAACTAAAGAAAACCAAAAGAAAAACAGTTTTTCTGTGAATTGGCTTGAAGATTGATTTTTCAGCAGCTGTTCCTGATACTGGTGGACAAACTACGGACTCACTCGAGACCAGAGATACGGTTTCCCTCCTGGGCTTTCCTCCAGACTTCAGACACGCCTCCAGTTTTCTGTATTCCCACCACAATGACGGCCAGCTGCCCTGCAAACATCACAACAGTCTGAAAGACGTCTGTCCAGATGACAGCCTTCAACCCACCCTGTCAGGAGCAGATGAGACACACGGGAATGAATCTGATAAATGCTAAAAACACTTATTAAAATGGTAGATATCACTTGTAGTTTACCTTCATATTATTGCGTATTATCTCTACAGTTTATTTATTGTGGTAATTATCACCTTGTAAGATTTACACTTTTTACACATTAAATATATTTCATTTTTGGCAAAACAAAGAGTAATTTGATTGATTATTTTATTAGATATTGAAAAGTAATGTTGTAATGAGATGAAGTTATTCCTGAGGCCTGCACCAAACACGTAAAAATGAAGAGTTGAGAGGAGTGAATCAGAGTGAACCTTTCCTGCATGTGCAGTAAAGCTGATCAGTAAGCTATGAACATTCAAATACATCAACATCAACTTTAGCTTTATAAACATGATTCTTATTTTCTCACCAGTGTTGTGTACAATGTGCATACCAGTCCAGTGGCCAGCACTGTTCCCCATAATTCGAATCCAGTAACTGGAGGAGAACAAAGATACACTGTAACACAGATCTCAACTAATCAAACATAGTCACATTGGCTCAAAGCTGAATATGACTTTGCATACCTGCATTCAGTGCAAAGGCAGGAGTATACACACAAACTCCCATATAGATCACCTGTAGTCAAAAAAGTAAAAAAAAAATTAGTGACTATTTGCTTAACATTTTAAAAGGGAATAAATTGACAAATCTCTTTATTTTTCAGGCTTTATTATAGGGATAAGTATCAGGTCAACAATAACCTTATTAAAAGGAATAGTTTGACATTTCGGAAACACACTTATTTGCTTATTGCTCAAATGAGAAAATTTATACCACTCTCCACAAATGTTGTGGTATCAATCTTCTCATCTAACTCTTGTAAAGAAAGGAAAATTAATGCAAAATGTTGAAAACTATGAATGCATCAATGTCAGAAGTCTGTGTTTCCTGCTGTCAGGTTAATTGATTAAGTCACAGCTGATAGCAAACTTGGCTTTTAACCCCACAGCAATCTTTGGATTTGTGTTACTTTGCATAAAAATGATCACAATGACTGTGATGCACTAGTATCAGATTTATACTCTATACCATTGGCTGATGGTTGAGGTGTTGGTATTGGTAAAGAAAAAGTTGGTTTGGTGCATTCCTAATTTATTGTGTAGAAAGTTGCACATACCGTCTGAAAGATGAAGGTCAGAGTTCCACAGATGCGCACTGCTTTACTGAATCGCAGTTCAAGATACTGTGAAACAAAACATTGAGAGAACTGAATGAAGGACAAAAACACACCTCAAATATGAATTTAAATAAATCTGGATATGACTGGGGGAAAAAAGCAGCTCTGACACACCTCATAAGCGCTGGAGAGCCGCAATCTGTAAAACACTGGAATGAAAACATGAGCTGGAATGAAGAGGCCGAGAATGTAAGCGCAGCCGATGAACCAGTACTGAGTACCGTGAGTGTAGATCTCTGCGGGTACGCCGATGATCGCCACGGCCGACTGGAATGAGGCGATGAGCGACAGAGAAACAGGAAGACAGTGCATATTCCTGTCTGCCAACAAGAACTCCTGTGTGGTGCGCTGGCGGCCACCAGACAGAGCGTAGTACAGCCCGATGCCCATAGAGGCAGCCAACAAGATGGCAAATATCACATAGTCTGCAACAGTGAAGTGCTTCTGGTTGGACGGGTCCATCCTGATTGTCTTTGAATGCCCGCTGCAGTTGGAGAAAGTTTTGATATCGCCCCGTTGCACAATCAGACGGGAGGGAAATGTCTTTGTCCACACCCATCAGTCAGGAGGGTCCAGCAGCCTTGAAGAAATTGCAGCAAATTGAAAACACTGATTAAATAGATCTGTGCATGTGAGAGATAGCATGCTTTTGCTGAAATCTGAAACTGTAGCCTGCTGCTTTTATCATAACTAAATAACTTGGCCTAACATGCAAACAAACAAACCTAAACACCCTGATTGTCCCACCTGAGCTGCTTTTACAGATTTCTGTTACTTCCCAGATAAAGGTGAAGTCACTGCCGCCTTGTGTCATCCCCTGACCTGAAATATTTGCAGCAGAAAAGCTTTGTTACACGAGGCAACCTTCAGTCTTTGGTGTATACAGAAACTGAGGTCACACAACCTCAGTGTCAACTTTCCCCTGCTTGTGCTGATCCAAAAATACTGACTGCTGGTTTGGTAAATGGGAGGTTTACTGTCCCTCTGCCATCTGCTGCCTATGTGCATGCTTCACTAAAAAGACAAACAGCAGCAATCAATGTCTGAAGGTCAAGGTTTTCTTTAAGGCTGCAATAACACGGCAGGAAAGAAAAACTTAGTTTGAAACATGTTTTCTCAAATTATGCAGTTACTGCTTTTTGTTTTTAACCACAAGGAAACAAAATTATATTAAACACACTATAAAACAAGAGAGACACTGATAATTAGAGATTAAACAATTAGCTGACTGACAAAAATTTCATTTTCAACTAATAATCCTTTTGTCTCATCTTTGATATAAAATAATTGAGGAAAAAGTCCTTACTTTGTATTCATTAACCATCACTTTAACTATTAAACTAGGGCAGCAACTAAAAATTACAATTAATCTAACAATTATTCTCTAAATTAATTTTTTTTGTTGCTATTGTACATTTCATAACAAAAGAATATAAACATGTAAACAAATACAAACATAAGAAATCTCCATCAAAATTCTCCAGAGCACAAGATGATGTGTAAACGTCTTCAAATGTCTGATTAACAGTTAAAAACCAAAAAGAAACAAAACAGAGAAAAGCAGCAGATGCCCACATTGGACAAAAGCTTAACTAGAGAATATTTGGCATTTCTGCTTGAAAAATGACTTAATTACTAGTATTAAAGTTTAAAAACAGTCTGCAATTAGAGGTGTTTTGATTCACCCTTATGGTCATTATGAAGTTTGTGGTGCATTCAAAACACTTTTATTAATATTGTGTTAACCCCCTTTTATATCAATGAGTGCAGACTAATCAAAAGTGTCCAAAATCTTGAATCGAAACCTGCAGCCAACTTATTTTCTGTTAATCTGTGATCTGTCAGTCAACATGGACATGGACCCATCCATGGACACTAGACGTCATATTAAACGTCATCATCTGCGAAACTGTAACACTGAACATCAATGGCACTTCACATTAACACAATTATTTGTATTTTTACATTTGTGTGTATTGTTTATACTGTTGCACTTGTTCTGTGAACATGTGAACATTATTGGTCAACATCTTAAAACAAATAGCAATATTTTAAAAACTAAAAAACTCTTCTCACTTAGATATTTTTTACTTATATAATTGGTATTTACAATTTTTTTTGACTTCACCTGTATTTTATGGTGCTTGTATTTTTTGCAACACAACACCAAACCAAATCTTTGTATGTGCAAACTTACACAGCAATAAACGATTATGATGAATGTTATCACTTCTGCACAAAGTACATCAAGGTCACAATAAACTAACTGTTGAAGATTACTGCAAAGAACAAGATCAGGAATATTACAGACTTTGTTTTTTACAGTGAATTTGTATACACTTGCACACACAGATTAAGTAATTCTAACTATCTATATCAGTTATGAATAACTAATGCTGGTATGCATGCACTAATGTCCCAAAATATGAACTGTGTAAGGAAAAGGAAGCTGCTGCACCCAAATTACCCTCAAACCTTTAAGTGAGGCTGCTTAAAACTTTGCTCATTATGACAGAATATAAACAGAAAAATAAACTGGCTCAATGTGATGTTACAGGTGTGAAAATGCAGTGCAGTGGTGAGGTTATATCGGATGAAACAACATGAGTGAGGCTCACCTTTACACGCCAGGTTGACACCATGCTGACTACTGAGAGACATTCAAGAGCACCACGTTAGTTAAAAAAACAACAACAACAAACTACGTATTTATGCCTAAAAATAACATCTTAAGTAAATGTACAGTGAGCTCATTTTATAGAGGATCGACTTATATGTTTGTATCTCTCCTGCTGTGTTCGTAAAGTGTTAAATTAACCTATTATAAGGGCTAATCTGTAGCTTGCTGCATGGTATCACACGATCACACAGAAAATCTCGCGAGATCTAAGGTTAGCGTGTAAGCAGTTTGTTTTGAGACTTCTTCCGGGGTTGAAGCTGCGTGGGTGATGACGTAGGAGCAGCCGCCAAAATTTTTAAAAAGTCTGTTTTTGCTTTTAGCGCAAAGAAAAGCGACATTATAAACAATAAAATAAGGTTATAGGTGACTTTGGGAAACATGCAGGGAGCGTCCACGAAAGGTAACTCTCAGCTATCTTATCCATCAGCTCGTAAAGTTATTTGTTTTGATGCTAAATGCTACTATTTTGTCGTTCATGTGAGTATTTTTTGTTGTTATTCTCAGGTGTTTTGAGTCAACTGGGTCTGCTGGAGGTTCAGGCGAGAAGCCACAGAGCTCAGCCTCAGCAGCAGCCTCAGCAGCAGCAGCAGCAGCAGCAGAGTCATGTGAAGGAGCTGAAGGTTAAAGTGGAGCAGCTGATCCTGCAGAGAGACCAGCTGAGAGCAGAGATACAGGCACACCAGGTGAGATCAGTTCAAGACAGGGTTATCAAAGTGGAGTCCACAGCAAAAAGAGGCATCATAGTGTTTCCCACAACATTTTGAGAGACTATGGTGGCTGGATCTCAGTCCCATCCTCTGGGCTAGACTAGAGTAGGGGTGTCAAACTCTATTTATTCTATTTAATTCTACTGATTTTATGAAGTGCTATACCCTTCTACTATGTCATCTTTTTTTAGCTGCGTGTGTGTCTTGTTTTTATCTGGTTGTCTTGTTTGTATTGTCTTAAAAGTACAAATGGAGTGGCACCTGTAATCTCATTATATGTTAAATATAATGACAATAAAGCTTTCTTTTTCTTTCTATTTCTAAACTCATGATTTTAGTTCAGGGGCCACATGCAGCCCAGTTTGATCTAAAGAGGGCCGGACCAGTAAAACCATTGCATAACAACCTTCAAATAATATATACTGTATATGGGTCAATGACGTATAAGGATGTGCAACAACTCAATTTTAGAATAATACAAACAAGCATATGCAGTAGTTCAAACATTCAGAATGTTGTGTACCTGAAAGTTCATATTATACATTTGAAATTAAGTGATTTTAGTGGGTTTTTCAAGATTAATTGGCACTGGCCTTAAAAAAAGTCATGTGGTGCGACCATGATTCATCTTGAAATAGATTAATTTACTTAACACGCTTCACATCTTTTTTTTTTTTTACAAGTTTTCAGTAATATAAAGTGTTTGGAAACTAAGTATTTGTAAATGATGATCTTTTATTTATATAAGATCTTTCAAGATGAATCATGGTCGCACCACATGACTTTTTTTTAAGGCCAGTGCCAATTAATCTTGAAAAAACCCCACTAAAATCACTTTCAAATTGTAATATGAATTGTCAGGTACACAACATTCTGAATGTTTGAACTACTGCATTAGATATGCTTGTTTTTATTATTCTAAAATTGAGTTGTTGAAAATCCTTATACGTCATTGACCCACATATTATAACTAAACCATCCATATACTTAAGAAAATGTTTTGCTTTAGTAATTTCACTTTTGGTTGTATTAGGTAATGAATGGTTTTGCTCCGCCATTTTATTGTGTTGCACTGACAGTCGTTTTTAATATCTTATATCAGTGAGAATAGACTAAAAATAAAGCGTCAGAAATGACCAAAAAGTTAAATTTAACATCTCTGATTTTTTCATCACTGCCTCACAGTGATTTATATTAATATTTGGATCTAAAATTGAGTTTACTGTGATAAGAGGATTTTGGATATCACCCACTTCTTCAACAGCAATGAAAGAAACCAACCACTACTATATGTATTAATGTTAGTGCTGTTCAGGCCTCTCAGTGAGCCGCCTGAAAGGTCACCCTGTGTGTCACTCACTTTATCTTCAGTGCTGCACTTCTTTTTTTTCTTTGTTGACTAATGACGTTGATGCTGTTTAAATCGTTCTGCCACAGAATCTCCAGAAACTGCGGATGTCTCTGGATAAACCGTGTGAAGAAGACGAGGAAATGGACGACGACTCTGAGGACTCACAAATTTTGCGGCTGATGGCCAGACAGACACAACTGAGAGACCTTCTGCACGCTCATCACCTCGTTGGTATTGTTTCATCGTTGTCATGCATTCGTTAACTTCTTTTTAGTTGGAAAATAGTGATCAGTTTCGTTAAATGTCTCAAATTCTTTATCAGTCTGTTTTAACCATCTCTCTCTCTTCATTCAACGGTGTTATCAGGTGGATACGACATCGTAAAGACTAGTCAAGGTAAAGGAGTGTGCGTGTCTCTGGCCACAGCCTATGAGGGAACTTACTTAGAGACGTACAAACTGGAGATTGACCTGAAGCCAACTCTGAGGATCAGTCGCCATAACATCCCCCCGTTCATCCCCCTGAACAGCATCGCCGAGCAGAGCCACATGCAGACAGACATAAAGGCTTTTCTGAACACCCTCAGCCAACATCTCAACGCCTTTTCCAGTCGCAAGCAGCAGTTCAAGCTTGTTAAGGTGCCAAACTTTTGCTTTTTTCCCCCCAGTTGTATAATGTTTCACAATGACTGAGAGATGTTTGTCGGTAGCTGTGGTAGAGGTAGTGCTGTGAAACTACCCTCTTAATATGAGGGTGGGCTCCGTTTTGTCATGAAATGATAAAAAGGGCCATTATTTAATGCTGATCCTAATATCAGTATTTAAGAGTTTAAACTAAATAAGACTTTATCAGCTGTTTGAACATATATAATACTGTTATATAATAAATTGACAAATATCCCTCAAATTTGGATATCATGATTTATACTATTCCAGTGTCACATAATCTTTCACTGTTTGGTGTTGATTGTTGTTAGTGCTGGAATATTTTTTCATAACTAAACTACTTCTACAATATCAAGACATTTCAGTTTTGCATGATAAATCATAGTCATTTCTTTGTAGTGTGGCAAAACCGCTGCACATTAAATACAGATAGTACGGACAGTTGCATCAGATATTGGGGCTGATCCAAGCTGTAGGATTTTACAAATACTGACATCGTGAGTTAGATTAAATCAAAATTTAACAGCTGTTTGTTGCCTACATGAGAAAATACTTTTATATAATTTTTTTTGGGACAAGTATCCCTCAAATTTGGATGTTAACGTATTGTGACATAAATATTGTACGAAGGCTGTAAATATGTCTGAACAATTAACTTTATTGTCAAAGCTGAAACAGTAAATACAACAATACAATTAACATTTTTAATACTTCAACACTTTGTTTTTTGGTTCAATTTTACTAAAGAATAAAATCAAAATACTTCTGATTATATTATTAAGTAACCCAATCACATTGTCAGATCACACATCATTATTAGTGGTGTGGAGCAGTAAAAATATTTCTGAATCTTACTGAACAATTAATATTTTTTACATGTTTTTTACACAATTTGCAGATTTTTTAAAGACAAAGAAATGCTCAGTTTTTCCTTATATACTACTTAAGGGTTTGCGGGCCCAGAAATGCTTGACTATTTTAATAGTATATAATATAACAGTATAATAGTATTTATTATAACTGTAATCTAGCTGCAGGATGACATGCATGTAATTTGTTTTTTGGAGAATAAACACACTGATTTTGTCCTCCTGCTTGTTTATAGGAGTTGTTTCATAAGTCCGTTGAGGTGCTGGAGAGTAATGTTTTATGTTCAAAACTGGTGCTGATGGTCACTGTGCCGAGAGAAAACACTTCAGTACTCTGCAAGCTGGACTATATGGACCACACCAGATGCCTTCCCACACGAGTCAGCTTTGAATGCGAAGGTAGGCTTCTTATACCATATGTATGTGTACTCGGGCTCGGCATCGTTTAAAACAATTTACAATACCAGCACCTTTTTAAAGTGATGCTGATAGCAATAGAGTACTTCATTTGATACTTTCTGCTAGACAGAAGTCTTGTTTTGTTAAATTATTTAAGAAACTGGAAGTAGTGCATAAGAAGAAACATAAAAAACAAGAAAGTAGTGCAACAATCAACAAAGTGCTTAAAGGTTTACGGGGCTCAGATGTTGAGGTGTTGATGGAGCAGCTTTCAGGCAGTTTTTGGGAGATAGTAGATATTGGACAAGTCTTTACAGCTCACCAGTGCTTTTTCAGGATTGTCCACAAATATATAAATTAAATAAAAATAGGCCAAATAAAGGCTGAAGCAAAGTACAAAACTGCACCTCTCTCATATCTGCAACACCTGCAGCTGACTTTGAGTACAGCTCTGAATAATCCAACACAAGCCACCGCCACCTGGTGGTCAAAGTGTAAAAATAAATAACACAAATACAGTACAGAGCTGTAACTGCAGCTGCAATGATTACTTCAATTAACGATTAATCTGTTCATTATTTTCTCAGTTAATCAATTAGTTGTTTGGTCCATTAAATGTGAGAAAATGTTGAAAAATGTTAATCATTGTTTCTCAAAGCTCAAGATGACGATTTAAAATGTCTTATTTGGCTCGACCGACAGTCCACCTTAAAAAGATATTCAGTTTACTGTCAAAGAGGACTAAAGAAACCAGGAAATATAACTTTACAAGCTGGAATCAGAGAATCTGAAAAATATTCTCTTTAAATAAAATAAAAAAAGACTCAAAATGATTAATTGTCAAAATTGTTGGCGAATAATTAAGTAGTTTACAACCTAACAAATCAACTAATTGTTGCAGCTCTAATACAGTAAGTACATATAACAGAACAATGTTATTGTAAGGGTTAGGGTTACGTCTCTGCGTTTTAGACTAAACAAGCAGTTTGGGAAATCATGTCAGACATTTTTCACTTTGTGGACAGATAACCAGTAAGGTAACTAACAGATAATCAATAATATAAATAAATGTAAACACAACTATAGATCAGTATTTTAGAAAGTAAAAGGATAAAAGAAATTTAAAAAAACATTCAGTATACAAGAAGAACTTAAATATGAATATTAAAATATTGTTAACGTGACACAGAAGCTTTACATATTGAACTATTTGAATATTTCTCTCTCTAACATGTTTCCTCCTGTTATTCTCTCACATTTCACTCCAACTTTTACGGTTTCTTGCAGACGAGGAGCTTCCTGATTCTCCTCAGTGGAAGAAAAACTGCAGCCTTCTGATGGAGACTCCTGTGCACAAAGCTTTGTTAACCATGAAGGAGATGGAGAATATTGCTTAATTTATTCAGAAAGGAGGCTCTGTTTAATGTACATACTTACTTTGTGTTGTTAATAATAAAACACTATCAGTTAAATGTTTGAAAACAAAAAAACGTTTTTTAAGTGTTGGAATTGAGAATACAGCTTAAAGTTTTTCCAAACTTCCTCTATGGAGGTTGCATAAGTAATTCAATCTGACTTTTGTCCTTGAGGTTTTCAATAAATGCTGCCACTCTCTCACGTAAAGCTTCCCTCTGAAACTGTCTCTGCTGCTCCACTTCCTCTCGGGCTTTCTGCTGTTGCCTAGCCAGCTCTTTTTCTGATATTGAGTCAATAGCTGCGATATTTTTCATCTGCATGAGAGACAGGTTGCTCTGGACTTTTCTTCTGTGTCTCACTGAACTCGAGGTCTTGACTGACGGTGGCGGTGCCGATATCGACCGACTTGGCTCCACCGGTTCACATCCGTGGTCGTCAGACTGGTTCTTGCTGGAAAACAATCTCCTGCCATCAGATGTGTGAACGCCCCTGAAATGTGTCTCTGCATTCTTGCGTTGGCCTATTTCTTTCATGGCGATGCCGATTGTAGCTTTAGCCTCACAAACTTTTACTACTGCCACTCTTCTCACCTCTTTTATCAGCAGGTCTCTTCTTTGTTGAAGCATTTTGCAAGTGTACCTGTGCTGTTTGTCCAGCATGTCTAGTTTATGCTGTAGATCTCTGTCCTCCTTTTGGTTCAACACTCTCAGCTCTCTCTGCAGCACAGGTCTTCTGTAGAGTCGATCCATTATAAAACAAGATACTAGAGGGAGAAATGCATGTTTTTGAGTTCCAAAATGCAGTCACTCTTACATTAAATCAAAGGATGTCCATTTTCTTGCCTGATATGTGTGCACCTTCCCCCAGAGTGTTGTGTCACACAGGTGTGTTTGCTGCTATGGCTGCCTCAGTATGTTTAAAAGAATAGCCTATTGTATTTAAAGGAAAGTGGATGGGGTTGTTGGTAATTGTGCATTGACACATTCCTCAAGGGATCACATTTTCAGGATTCCTGCAGTGTGCAGTCACGGGACTTTTTGCAGATAATGCAACCAATAAAATAACAATGACTCATCGTGTAAAGTAATTCATCAAAGTCTCCTTGTGCAGCCGAAGTGTTTTGAGCAATTATACTGTTCTGGTCTCACATGATCTGTTAATGTTTGGGGTCTAAATTATATTTTAAGGCTGTGGTCATATTTCCAATCATGACAACACTACTTGTACAATATAAAGACATTTCAGTTTCACATTATTTACTGTAATGTAGTAAACTGTTGCATATTAAATGCAGATAGTATGGTTTAGGTGTATTAAATATTGAGTATCAGTCATTGCTAATCAGGGTTTGTAGATAAAGGAATACTGATGTCATGAGTACAAAACCTCACTTTTGTAAAAATAAATTATTTCCAAAACAAAATGTGAACAATAAAGCATTATTTTCTACCACTTTTATCTCCCTTTGCACTCTATATGTAGGGAGATACATTTCCAAGCAATATGGCAAAATAATCTCCAGTTGCTCTCAAATGTAACATGGTAATCTTCTTTGAACGTAAACTAAATCTATTTGTTTTTGGACTGTTGGTTGGACAAAACAATATTGGAAGACGTGGATGTTACCTTGGGCTGTGGGGACATTTTGCACTGCTTGCTGACACTAAATGGAACCAATAACTTTGTTGTTATGTTGTCCGCAGTAGCACAATGACAATAAAACTCCTTATGTCTTATGTCTTAAAGGATTCATGAAGAAAATAATTGGTAATCAATCATGTTAATTATGCTTAGTTTCAGCCATATTCTCTACACTCCCAGGAATATAGCTGGTGGAGAACAGATGCCTCTTTTTACTTGTATTTAACTAGTTTTGCATACAACTTTCACATCTAAAGATATTTGCACAAAGCTTTAAAAACAACATGTGACGTTTTCTGTAATTACTGGACATAAGCTTCCTCTTAAAATTACCTAAATGTCCCAAAACAAAACTGAGGATAAGCTTCCAATAAATGCTTTTGGTGATGATGATAAAAATGTTTATTATGGAGCAGCACTATCCCTTTAACACACTCTATCGTGTGCCATAAAGCCTGCCCCTCTGGTAGTTTGATCCCTCCCGCGGCAAAGGGAGCCACAGTCTGGATCATGGTAAAACAAAACTTCCCAAAAAATCATGCAGTCGTCTGAAAGTCTATGAACTCTTGACATCCTTGTCCGGTAAGTACTTTTCATTTGGTAATGCTTGAGTATAATTAACCGATAACAATGATTTACTGCCAAATTAGCCTTTATGCATCCTTTATCACAAACTGCTGCATGTAATCAATCAAATCTTATTGTTATATAACATTTGCATTTATTAATTATATCAATTCAGAGACTTAAATCAATGACTCTTCAACTTTCTGTACAGTAGACGTAGACATTACTGCGCATGCGTATTGCGTAACTGGGGCGCATAATGTAATATTGGAACTTCTCGGACCTCCTGTCAAATCAATACTGACCATCAGCTTTCATATTACTACAACTTCTTCTGTTTTCTGTTCTCCTCTTCCCCTTTTTTCTTCTTCACCTTCTCCCAAATAGTTTCGTTATTGCCCATGTCCTCACTGTGGTGCCAGCATGTTTCCTACAGGCTATATTTGAAGAGCTAAACTGGTCATAATTCGTCTGTTTACATGTTGTTTTTTCATGTTAATGCTTAAAAGGCTGGTTCATCATAGATAGATAATAGTTATAATTGTATTTAGATATCAATCCATCTATTTTCTTTACCACTTAAGGGGAGCTGGAGCCAATCTCAGCTGTTTTTATCAAAGGTAGCCAGTCAATCACAGAACTAACATAATAAAGACAGACAACCACTGACACTTACATTCACACCAATTTTGGGCAATTTAGAGTCACCACCAGTTAACCTAACCTGCATGTTTTTGGTCTTTCAGAGGAAGTTGGAGTAGCTGAAGGGAACCCACGCTGACATTGGTATTTAGATATTTTTGGTTTTTATTTGGCTTTGTTAGAGGTATAAATAATCATTTTACCTTAGAAAATAATCATGGAGAATAAACACTGTATGAAGATCCATGCAGGGACACTAATAAAGCAAGCCTCCTTTGGTTCTGGGGGTTTTATGTTTAGATGTTTCTTTTATTGAAGATTGTTTTTAAAGTCTTTTATTGAGTGTGTTATGACATTCAGCATCCTCTGTTGGTATGCTTATGGTTAAGCTGCCCAGAAGAATTTTACTTGTCAATATCGCCAGGAAAATAATAGTAAGACACTCTTAGCAACATATACAAAAACCTGTGCCCTCTCAAAAATACAACTCTGTTTTAATGAGCTTCAGCCTCTTCCATCAGGCCGACGTCTTCAGGCCTCCAGCTGCAAAAGAAATAGAGCAAGAAATTCCTTTATACCATCAGCCATAGCACTATAAAACACACACACACACACATACAGACTGATGGGGATGAGTGTGTGTATATAAAACTCATAGCAGTACTACAGTTAATACCCCACAATGGAAAGTGACAGATTGTGTATATTTCTGGGCTGCTTTGTGTCTTCTCTCACATTGCATATAAGGATGTTTGCCATGTGTGGATTAGCTCTTTCATTGCTACTGATTGCTTCTCTTTCTATCTTAGTGTGCATGCTCTTAGTTGTTTTTTAAACTTCTTTTTAGCGTGTATGTTGCTTTTATGGTGTATGTTAAGTTTTGTGCGCATGCTGCAAACCAATTTCCCTCTGGTACAGTAATACATTTAATCTATTATTGCACATAGACTGGAAAGTAATATAGGCAATTTTTTAATCCACCTGTACATTTCTAATCACTCACTATCACCTATAAATAAAGGTAGAATTTAGTTTCTGCATGAACTGATTCTCTCTTAATTTGTGCATGTTTTTCTCTTTTATTTCAAACAAACCACAGTATAGCTTCTGCTGGAACTATCAAATGCATCACATCCTGCATACTGGAAAACTTTTACTGGGAAAAACCCACCAGATAGTGAGTGTTCAAAACGAAAGTAAAGTAGAAACTGAAAGTTTATATATAAAGTTGCTACAGACATTTGATTCCTGACTTAATTTTAACATTTTAAACATGTTTTTCTTCTTTCTTTTTTTTAAATAGTTGAGGCACAAGAGTTGCTCTAGCTGTGTAAAGATGATGCAGGCAGTGTGTGTTGATGCACCAGGAGGACCGGAGAATTTGCTGCTGAAGACTGTACCCAGACCTCAACCCAAAAATGGAGAAGTTCTAATTAAAATTCATGCAACTGCCCTCAACAGGGCGGACTTATTACAGGTTCATTATAATATACATTCTCACAAAGCTTAAGCACAGTAATCTCCTTGAAAACATACCTGTTGTTGCTACTGAGTGGGGTTATTTAAGTTTAACTTTTCACATATGACAAATTTCTAGGCATTTCTTGTCATTTATAAAGGAAAATGTGGTGATCTTGATTCCAAAATACATCTCCACTCATGTAATTCCTGTGTAATAATATGTAGTCTGTATTCCATAGAGGCGAGGCTTGTACCCCCCTCCCCCAGGTGAGAGTGACATCATAGGCTTGGAGGTGGCTGGTACCGTGGATACTTTGGGCCAAGGGTTGAAAAAAGGCTGGAAGCCAGATGACAGGGTAATGGCTTTGCTCTGCGGAGGAGGATATGCAGAATATGTGTCTGTGCCCGAGGAGCTCCTCATGCCCGCACCCCCTCACCTCACACTCAGCCAGGCTGCTGCAATCCCAGAGGCCTGGCTCACTGCTTTTCAGCTGCTGGTTCTCGTAGGTATGACATTGAATTTTGATCTTGATTTTTAGCAGTTTGAGATAAAATATGATATCATGGGGGAAAAACATTTAGAGGCCAATACAAGCTGTTAACTTTAAATTTAAAGACAACAAATCAACAGCAAATAATAGAAGTGTAATGCCAGAAACAAGTATATTCCCACTTCACAAAACATAGATAAAGATAAATATCGATGAGATAATGATCATCATTACATGATCACTAACAAGAGCATAACTCTAATTATCATCCTCTCTTGTTTTTTTAATAATATAATATTCATATTTCAGCAGGGGAATACTATTTAAATGGTATCTGTTTGTTTGTATTCCTCTCAGCCTAAATGCTGCTTACTTTTTTATATCATTTTGCTATTTTACAGTGTTCATTATGTACTTCATGTATGTTATGTCATTTGTTATGTAATATGAAGCACTTTGTAACTTTGTTCTGATAAGTGTTATATAAATTGTAATAATAGTTGTAAAAATAACCTCACATAAATGTAAATTGGTCTGGGTGATATGGCCTATAAATAATATTGGATGCTATTAGGCTATATCACGATACACGATATATGTCTCAATATTTAAAAATCTCCTCTAAACTACTGTAAATTTCAAAAATACTAAACTACTAAATAAACTACAGTTACAATAGTTAAAATAGTGTACTGTTATAGTAAATTTGCTGTAATTTAATGGTCATGGATCTGTAAAAATAACTAATATTGCTCACTGTGATCCTTTTATCCATTTCTACAAGTATGAGATTATAAAACAGTTTAAATAAATGCGAAACATTTCTCTAACGACACGCTGATTTAGTCAAACATGGTTGAAGACAGTTATTTTTTAACACCCATTATTACCCCCCTTCTTCTTTCTCTCTATAATTAACAACGGGTCAATATTGGATTCTGTTTTTGTGTCTTGTGAACATCTGTCTTTACAGCTCAGGTGAAGGAGGGCGAGGTAGTGCTGGCTCACGCTGGAGCTAGTGGAGTTGGAACAGCTGCTGTTCAGCTGGTTCGTCTGTTTGGTGCTGTGCCCGTCGTTACTGCGGGGAGCCCAGAAAAACTGAAGATGGCCGAGAAACTGGGAGCAGCAGCTGGGTTTAACTACAAAGAGGAAAGCTTCGCGCAGGGAGTTCATGACTTCACAGGAGGTGAATTATGTATTTGTAGAGTTCACTGTACCGCACCAGACAGTATGCTGTCTTTCTTGATAATCAGTCAGCACTGTGATGTTTTTACATTGTTCTTCCTGTTGAAGTATTATGGAGCCCTTTCGTTATATTTTCTTAATCTGTGCAGCCGTGGTAGCAATTCTGGTCATGATAACTTCTTAGTTGTTCTGTTTGTTCAAAACTTATTTTATGGACCAAAGACCTGTTTAAAATGTTAGAATAGAAATTTGGAGTTGGTATTTCTGCAACAACTTCGCCTTCTTCCAAGGTGCGTGGAGAAGGGAAAGCATCCAAAGACAGCAAAACTCTTCAACCCTTACATCAGGTTCAAACTTTAAAGGATAAATCTACTGTAATTCGGTATTTTCAAGATATATGGAGAGGTTACTGATGTGTTTTTAAAGAAAATTACAGAATATCACCCCATTTATCTTCAGTTAATATATAAATGTATCCATATATGTTATTATTATTATTTTAAATAGTTCATACAACAAGCAGCAATATCACTGATGAGGATAAAAATATGAGGTCAAAGGTCAACAGGTTCAACATCTGGTTTAAGTTAAATAACTGTACTGTGTTTTCACAGGCAAGGGAGCAAATGTCATCCTTGACTGTATTGGTGGGTGCAACTGGGAGCCGAATGTAAACTGCTTAGCCACCGATGGCAGGTGGGTGCTGTATGGCACCATGGGAGGCAGGGGAGTAGAGGGGGATCTGCTAGGCAAACTGCTCTCCAAGCGAGGCCACTTGCTCACCAGCCTCCTCCGCTCTCGCAGCCTGCAGGTGAGAATTCAAGCCAAACAGAGATGACATACCAGCTGTTGTTCATCGACTGTGCATGTCAACATGCTGGCTCAAATACACTGTTCAACCTGTTTTTGTTTAAGTTAACTTTGACACATCTCTTGTATTTACATGTCTGAAACTGAGAGTCATTTTCACTTTTCATTTTGCCTGTACAGTACAAAGCAGACCTGGTAGAAGCTTTCTCTCAGAAAGTGTTACCGTATTTCTCTGACCAGCCTTCCTCCCTGAGGCCAGTGATTGACAGCACATTCAACCTGAAGGACATTGCAGGAGCTCATAAACACATGGAGGCCAACAGGAACATGGGAAAGATTGTTGTTAATGTAATTCAGTAGTCTCAGGAAAATCAGTATTATTTACAGCCATATAATAATATATGGCTCTGAAATGAACATTTGATTAATGAATCTTACAACAGGATGTTGTTTGAAAAGTATTTGTCTCACAAAGATGTTGATTATGATTTTAAATATGCACCGTCCACCAATAAAATTATTTTTACTGTGCAGTTTCTTCCGTAGTGTTATAATAAATATAAATGACCTATTACTTAAATCTATTATGATTATTATCAATATTGTGTTTAAGATGGAGACAAAAAAAGCTGTGTACATCTTACCAACTCCTCTGATCATGGGAGATCTACACTGACGGTCCTCTCCACAGATAGCATGTACAATACTAAAACTACTACTTTACCAAATATTATAAGAAACCTTCAAAGTAACATGTAGTAGAGTGGAGGTTATTCTGCTGTCAAATATATTCAGATTTAAATTGACAAATTTAATGAAAGCACACTGTACTGTGTGCAATTGTATTATGTAAAAATATAAAGAACAAAGCTATAATAAAACTTTATGTATGGTATTATTCTATTTAAGTGACATCTTTATTTTAATAACACCAATGTTCTGTTTTTTGATTTTGCTTCAGTCGTGTGAATGAGTCCAGTTTGAGGCCATGGCCGTGTGTTATGGCTAGAAGTGGAGCTCCACTGTCTGCAGTAGCCTGTCATGCCTAAAAATTATATCAATTGATGGTCAGTTTTTGGTTTGGGAATTTTTAGGATGACCTCCACTCTTTTAAGTCTCAGGGATTTGCTCTTTTCTGAGATCTTGTGCTCAAGAAATGGCACTGTGGTACGTTTGGAGGGGGCTGCGGATTGTGCCTAATTTTGCTTGTTTTGACAGAATTTGAGTTATTTATATAAACTTTATAAATGTATATAAACTATCGTCACTTACATGTGTGACATTAAGACAATAACAGAAAACAATTAAGCATCATAAAGATAAGATAAAGGCCACAATTTCACTTTCAGTTTGTTGATACAGTCAACAACGTAGGACAAAGGTTAAAAATAACAATAAATCAATAAACACATGGAAAAATAACAGATAAGGGAGGCAATCAGATTTTTTAATTCTTTGAACATACTAAATGTATATGCATATTTCTTATTGTTTATATTATGGCATCAGAAGGAATGAAGGCCATGAAACTTGACTTCACTCTTAACAAAAGATTTATTTCAATAATCAGGATTGTACCGGTGCGGCAGTAAATGAAAGGCGGAAAAAAGATACATGGGTCTCAAAGTTTGTGACAGAAAAATAAAAGATTGAATTAACACAAATTCAATTATACCCATGTCTTAAAAAGGTAAATGAAGTTTTCAATTAAATATATGTAAATAGGGTAAAATGTAAAATAAAGAAGATAAAACCTCTTACCAGGTCTTCCGCCCGTGTAAAGGTGAAAGAGAGTAGTAAGATGAGTAAAAAGGGTAATACTACTACTACTAATAATAATAATAATAATAATTTTTCACCCACTGGATTAAAAAAAAAAAGACTCTTTGTTAAACAGAATATACAATAGAATAAACCAAGATTATACAAGCATATATTCCAGTTCATAAATAAAAGATAAATTAAAAGAAAGGTATAAATAAGATATCATAATTCCAATAGGAATCATCATCGTCACTTGTCTCCAACGGGAGCGCGTACGTAAACCTCCCCCACCTGACGTCACAGCCTCTCTTCCTGTGCCGCGCTTCCTGCTTCTTCTCCTTCGGCGGCTGTGAACTTTTCTCTCAGCTGTCAGGCAGCAAAATCTGCACTTTAACAAGTCAGAGACGGAGTGTCGGCTTCACTTCACAGGTTACACCTGGAGGTAGCAAGCAGGACAAACTTTCGGACTCTATGATTCGACCCCAAAAACAGCGATATTTATTTGTTTTCCGGTGAGTAAGATCCAAATCTTTGAAGCTACTCTGCTAAAGTTGGCTAGGTCTGCTAGCAGTCTGTCGATAGTTCAAGTAAAGTTAAACATTTGACGTCTTTTCTTCTTTCCTAACTAGTCGTATATCAGTAATGTGGGCTGTCAAAGCTTTAAGTAACCTTTTCTCTGGTTTATTGCCTTCCTCTGTTCAACTTCTACACGCTCTGAAGTTGTTTTTCAGGTTTGTCCTCCTCTGTTTGCGTCAGAAAATGATTTGTTGTGTTTTGTTTTTGTCCTTATTTTTGTGTCACAGCCGCCAAATCCTGCAACATGGAGGACCCAAACAGATCTCAGCGCAAAATGTCAACAGCAGGAGACAGCCTGTATAAAATGCTGGGCCTGGAGAAAGGAGCATCACAAGACGAAATAAAAAGGGCGTATAGGTGAGTTCACCTTTGCTTTCCTTAAAGGTGCAGTGTTGGAAAGTTTAGCACAATTGGCAGACATGGAGTATAATGTTCATAAATATGTTTTTGGTAGTGTGTAATCCATTAAAATGAGAATAGGTGTGTTTAATTAAAAGTAGAATAAGCCCTTTATACAGTCACTGGCCTTGTCATTAGGTACACCTGTGCAATTTAATCCAATCCAATAAAACATCTCTGCTATAAATTGTACTTTTATTATTGAGGTTGCACTAAGTGGTGGTGATGTACTGGGGTGCATTATATTGACTGGTGTTTGCTAATATTTTGCCTCCCCTCATGCCTCACCCTAATACATCACCATCACACACTATGACCTTAATAATAAATGTAAAGTAGAATTATCAATAAAAACTGAAAATATATAAGCTTCTTAAATGTAGAGTTTATAGCAGAGCTGCTGTATTGGATTTAATTAGACTGCACAGGTGTACCTAATAAAGAGGCCAGTGAGTGTATCTACATAGGAAGGAGGTCACCATTTTTTTTCTTCCTAGGATGGAGAAGTCATGACTCTGCCTTACTCGGCTGCTACTTGTTGCCTTCGTTGGTGGGTTCGTTAGGTTTACACATCAGGAGTGAGATTGGTTAGGGTAAGAATATCAGGGTTAGCCATTCAGAGACAAAGTAGGGCAGGTCATGATTTTGCCATCCTAGAAGAAATAAAAAGTGTTGTGGGTCCTCTTCCACTGAGGCCACCATGTTGCACCATCATTAGTGCTGGTATCAGTACCTTTTTAAAGGTATCGACCGAAATAAATTGATACCAAGTAGTATTGAAATGTCACCCATCAAACAATACCTGCAGTCGATCCTTTTTGCAGCCAGTGCTAGAAAATATGACTATTTGTATGGACATTCTCACAGCCAAACAACACAAGTGTTTTTCGATTTAATGTGACATGTGATATGTCCACTGACACAGCAGCTACAATCCGTTTGTGGTGGTGATGTCGCGGTTGATTAATGAGTTAGCGCTTAACAGTTCAGCAGCCAAGTTGACACCTAAGTGTTGCTACACTACATGCCTGTTACACCGGATAAAAGCAAGTGCACTAAAAGTGTAATGGGTATCGAAATGAAGTATCAGAATCACTTTAAAGGTACTTGGATAGGTACTGGTATAATTTTTTAGAATAATACTCAGCCCTAACCACCATATTTCTAGAGTAGCCCAGAGCAGACAAACACTGCTTCTAGAGAGGGCCTTTTGGGTTTCACGGCCACTGTTGGGTTACCTACACGCTTGGGACGGGAGCAGTATTCAATTGGTTGCAATCTTTCATTTTGCAATCATCACCTTTTTTTGGTTGTTTTTTTTGTTTTCAGGAAGTTGGCATTGCGGCATCACCCCGATAAGAACCCAGACAACCCGGAAGCTGCTGAGAAATTCAAGGAAATCAACAACGCCAACTCCATCCTCAGTGATGAGACCAAGAGGAAGATCTACGACGAGTATGGATCCATGGGCCTCTACGTGTCGGACCAGTTTGGGGATGACAGCGTCAAATACTACTTCCTCATGTCCAAGTGCTGGTTCAAGGTGAGAGGCATGATGGGAGTATCATAATATCAATCATAATAATAATTATAATAATAACTTTATTTATATAGCAACAACTTTGACAGACAAAGCAAAGGCGTACAACACAGAGAGCAGTAACAAGGCGAAAGTAGAAGACAATAAAACACAATAAGGAGTTGATAAAAAAAGATTAACCTCTTGAGATTGGTATGCATTTTTAAATTCTCCTAAATATTTGGGATTAGTCGGACCTTATGAGTATAAAAACTAAGCATTGTCTTTGAACAGAAAGTAGTTCTTGAAGAAAGAAAAAGTCCTCACAGTCCTGTATAACACAATTCATTCACCAGTGTATAAAACTGTTTATCTCCTTACATTTACACCTTTCCTCTACACCAATGATAATTAAGTCCAAATGTCCTCAAACCTTGTTGCTATTGCTAAAATTAGTCAAATTTGTATCAGAATATCAAACTACAAACGTTATTAAGCATAAATAAATAAGTTTCAGCTATAAAATTGGATAAGGTTTTTGTTCCTGGTTTACTTTTGTCTGGGGATCAGCTCTTGATTGACTTGACCAAGATACCTGCCATCTCTTTTTTACACTGTATTGTACTTTTGGTACCACTAGGTGGCACAAAAAGGCGTGTACGAACGAGGACAACAGGTCAAAGATAAGCAGAATGAAGTATAAGGTCCATCAAAACTTAAATGTAATGTCCCCATATGAGTATGCATGGTCACAGAAATGAGTTTTAAGAAGTGATTTTAAAAGTAGTTACAGATTCTGTGAGCTTTATTTCCTAAAAAGCCCTGATTGCAAAAACACGGTCACCTCTAGATTTAAGCCTCGACTTTCGAACAGTGCCTTTCTAGGATCTAAGGCAAGCTCATACAGGGTCAACATTTCTGTAATATAGCCTGGAGCTATACCTAGACGTGCTGTGAAAGTGCTCAGTAAAAGCTTAAAATCAATTTTAAATCAAACAGGGAGCCAGTGGAGAGAAACCAGGATTTAGGGGGTTGATGTGATGTCGTCTGTTAAAACGTCTCTTCTTCTTTTTTTCAGGCGCTTGTGGTGTGCTGCAGTATTTTTACCTGCTGCTGCTGTCTCTGCTGCTGCTGTTTCTGCTGCGGGAAGTGCAAGGCGCCAGAAGAGGAGGACTTCACCTATATGAACCCCGACGACCTGGAGGCGGAAATTAGAGAGCAGGAAGAGATGAGAGGTGAGTGATTTTGCTCGAGAGGAGAAGAGGAATCTAAACATCTAAAGTGTCCTAAAACATTTGCAGGGTTGGCAAGATGAGAAATTTAAAAAATATATTTTAAAATGGTTTTAAAAGCAGCATCAAGTTTGTTAAAATACGTTTTGTATTTTTGTTGGTTTTATGTCATTTGAAATGACATTTGCACCATTTTTTTTTACAAAAAGTAAGACTGAATGCTCCTGAAAATGTCAAATGGTGTAACCACAAAAGAATGATAAATATTAAATGTTTTATCCACCTACAGTGTATTTAAGTGGACTTATACAAATAATTACTTCATTTAAAACAAATTGAAAACGTTCCTGATTGACATGATTCCCCGGGTTAAATTTAATATTTAGAACAATTGTATTCCATTACCTTTATTTAATATAAAAAGTTATAATGTAAGATCATGCCAAACTAGTTGATATGGTGTTTTATTGAGAATTTAGTGTTTTTAAGCAAGTTATTTAGTTAGTAATTATTTAGTACAAAGTTTTTATGGTTACACCATTTAGACATTTTGGCCATAATCCTCTAATATATTCTCTCAAAATGGATTAAGAGCAGAATTTTTTATTTTCTAATTTTTCTTCCAATTTGACTAAACCACATGGACACAAAATGTCCCCTGTAACATAATTACATGTGAAACTCAGCAATGCAACCGTTAATTGTGTAGTAAACAGAGAAAAACCTAACGCTTAGCAGAAGATAAAGAGGGACATGAAACTGCGACAATTTTTGGAACAAGCTGAAATTGTCAAAACAGCAGCTTATTAACTGAATTTTAAGGGTTTGGCGTTTGTCTGCATGGAAGAAATAATTAAAATAGAGGTCTTGTCTGTTCAATAACCAAAGTAGGAGCTTAATTAACACTTGAAGATGCTCGGAGAAAGAGCATGTGCATGTGTCCGCTGTCTGCTCTGAGGGCAGGAAGGGCGTCGTTAAAGGTAACAGATGTAATAAAAGGAGAGTTCAGCTGAATATCAGAGTGGAAACCAGAGTTAAATCCAGCTCAAATCCTGGTTCTCTGCACTGACTCGAGTCTTTTTCTTAAAGAAGCTCAGTGTTGAATTTTGTTTCACAGCAGGAGATCGTGTAATAATTATTCAGCCGAGCCCCGCTGCCGCCACTGACACTTCAGGTGCAGCTGTCACATCTTCAGGTAAAGTCCACCTGTCCTCGGCTGGCTGCTGCGCTGTGTTAGAAGTTCATGTTGTGGCTGCTGCCGTTGGACTGTGTCGCTGCCAAGTCATGTATTAACATTTTACATAACAATGATTAACATTTATTAATATCTTCTTGAAGAAATCCTAATGGAAACTAAACAGAGGTGGCTTTTTTATGACCTGTGTCTCTTACTACTTATTAATAACTTTGCTTGCTTGCTTACTTTTTACTTACACTTAATGTTCTTAATGTTGATCACAGTGGACGATTAATGATACTAAAATCCTAAAATTGAACATCTGGAGCAGTGGTTTTCAGCCTGGGAGATTTATGTCTCCTGTTTGTAATATCCCCGTTTTTCAGATTTTCTCACTTTTGGGAAGTAGCCGTCAGTCTCCTGGTTTCTGTTAATTTAACAAAATGAAATAAGTTAATTTAACCCTTACATACTGTTCATATTCTGACTCGTAATTAGTCTTCTAATTTGTGCATTTGCATATAAAATAAAAAATGATGCATTTTATTTCCATTTTTGTACCATATATATGTGTATATGGTGTTTTTAAAGCTCTCAAATTTAAAACAAAAAAGTCAAATTTGCCCTTGAACAGTATGTAAGGGTTAAACTTTTCAAAGGCCTTCAAAACCAAATACTTTGAGAACCACTGATCTCGAGTGTTCACTGTGCTGTAACCTACAACATGGTCTCAGGTGTTTGAGATCTGCTTGTGCAAAAATATTTCTATGTACTCGTCCTAAATTGTTCTTTACAGCTTTATACTGAGATGTAGGAAGACAGTAGCAGTATAGTAGCTTAGTATATTAGTGTGTGGATCAGGTGGCCATTTCTTACATACAGTATTATACCTTTTTAATTGTAGAAACTTAAACAAAGGTTCTAGTTTGGTAAACATTGTTTTACATTTTTACAAACCTGATCCAAACACACATTATGAGACACAATTTAATAATCCAATGGTTCTCATCTACGGTTCACAGTTTCATCTGGTGAGGAGAGAGTAGTAAATTATGACAGTTAACATTGAGTTTAAGGATAAATAGTATTTACTCTACTTTATTACCAGTAGATGGTGCTGTGTTTAAAGTAATTTCCTCCTTTTGACACTCACAGCTGTTTTGCTGCTTTTGCTGAAAAATGAATCTAAGTATTAAAAAAAATAAAAAAAATGGTTTGTTTGTTTTTTACACCTGCGTGTGTTTTTCCTGCTGCAGGTGAGAACGTCCCGATCGTGACTCAGCCTCATGCGACCAACGGCACGTCGGGTCCCGCAGTCATCGCGCTGGGAGAAAAGTAAGAAGTGAAGGAGCGAGCGGCGGCTTCAGACTCCGGACTGCGTCATTAAACCACTTCGCCGTCGTCGTCATCATCAGTATTGATCCTTGATTGGCGATGAGTATAATAAATGCAGTTTCTGAGTGAATGTGGAGAAACACGCAGGACCACATTCATCTCAGAGAGGGTTTTTGTTTACATGAGCGATTTGATTGTGCCATAGTTTGTTTATTTTTAAGTGCCAACGGGTTTGTCTTTGATCCAATCACATATTTATTTCTTAAACACTTTTTTTTTTTTTTTTAATATAATGAGCAGTATCTGGACTGCAGTGACAAATGACAAAGCCGTGCAGATCAAAGCCTCTCGATGAGATTTTTTTCATGTTGCACTTTAAAACTGTCAAAGTTCATATTAGAAAATCTTAAAGCTGCCACGACGGTCTGACGTGACTCGAGCTGAATCTTGAGTCAGAATGTAATGTTTTAGTTCTTTATTTTAATTTTATAATTTTGAACGCAACAAAAAAAGGCTGATTCAGGTTCTTCAGATTGTTAAGAGGCCAACCACTTGGACACGTCAGAGGTGTTCAGTCAAACAGTACTGTAAATAGATACTATATCTTATTATATTATAGAAACATAACTAATGGACTTCCATGTCATGTATGCACCAGGTTTGCAGCTAACAAACACCTTCATTATTAATTCATCTGCTGATTATTTTCTCTAAAATGTCAGGAACCGGTGAAAATGCACGTCACATTTTTTCTCTAAACCCAAGTTGGCATCTAAAAATTGCTTTTTTTCTTCTTTTTTTGGTCACACCAGCAGTCCAAAATTAAAGATTATCAGGTGAGAGCCGCGATAAGCTCGTTAGTTGATCAACAGAACATTCATCTGCAACTACTTTAAAGCATTTCAGGCGTTAATGCCAAAACATTTAATGGGTTTCAGCCACTCAAATGTGAAAATTTGCTGCTTATTTTTGTCTTACATTACATATTTAAATATCGTTTGGACAGTTTGTTGGGGGGGAAAGAAGCAATTTTCTAATGTTGGATATTAAGAGATTAAAATAATATAAAATGCTTTAAAATGTCCTCAGTTGCAGCCCTGATTCAGTTTATTGTATTAGAAGAAAAACTCACATTTAAGAGGCTAAAATCAGCTAAAACAACGTCAAAGTCGGTCGCTGGTTAGTTTCTGTTCGAATTAATCGATTAAAGCTCAGATGTACAGTATACAGTATTTGAATTGATAGGATGTGAAGTGTTTCTATCGTGTATATTTGGCTGAGAAAAAGCCCAGTGAGAATTAATCCACATCGTGAGGAGTCGTAGTGTGCCTGCTCATAAGGTGTCAAAACAACGGGTTGATATATTTTAAGACTCGCACTTATTCTGATATTTTTCTGAAAAGCACTCTTCTTTAACTTTACACTAAAACTAAATCAATAGCAAAACTTTGATTTATTGCCACATTTGTCGATGAGATCCAGATGTGTTCTTCTGTGTAATATACTAAATATACTATACTAAATACAGGAAATCATGTTTTTTAAATGTAAATTCAGAGATATTATATTTTTGATTGGAAGTTTTATGACACATTAAGAGTATATAAATATAAAAAAAGCCTCAAATGATGTAATGACTTCTTCTTCATGCTGTGTGTTTAGAAATATTGTTTTTGTTTGTGTATGTTTTTACAGTTTGATCTGTAAACAGGATGAGACAATCCCAGAAATGTATTAAAAGTCTGGTTTTGTAAACTTTAAAAACAGTTTTTAACATAAACAAATGTGCCTTATAATACATTTAACTGGAATAAAGTCTTTTCTTTTTATTTGTTTTATTTTATTTCAGGTTTTTGAATGTTTTGATCAAAGATGAAAGATTATATATATATGCAGTTTCATCATCTCAACATTCCTGGGGTATTTTTTTTTCTTTTCTCACTCTCTCTCTCTTTTGAACTTTTACATGTTTCCAAACTGTTGCTGTAAGATATTTTTTCGTCTGATCAAATAAAGTCGGGTGATACTGGTACAGTCACGAAGTTGTTGTCTTGTAAGTGTCTGCTTTTTTATTACTTACACCTGTGAGCTCAGCGACTCGCCATTGGCTGCCGCTGTGCTCCACCCGTCACAGATAACACGTGTGTGGGCAGCAGGTGTTGAGTCGTTGAGCTTCACCTTTTCCCACGAGTTAAACTTTGCATTTAGGGAGTTCCTTCAGAGGATTTATGGAGTTATCGACAGATTCAGAGAAACAACATCTGATAGAGACTCATTCAGAGCATCTTGGATGGTACGTCTTCATGTTTTTTTTTATCTTCTCAACACAGATGTTCTTTTTTTTAATTTATTGACAGATGTTTAATTTCCCTAAAATGAACCTAAGTGTAATTTTTTTTGAGGGACAGAATATGTCATTTTTCTTCAGCTTGTGTTTTTCTGTCTTAGGTTAAACTCTCCATCTCCAGAGGACAGACATTCAGACTCGGAGGTCAGTGAAGATGCCTCCAGTGTGGACGGCTTGTGGCGGCCGGAGCGACTCTGCCAAGAAACAGACGTGATGTCGAAGGCCGAAGGTGACGAGAAACGTTTGGCCAGAAGGAAACTCATCGTCGCCTGCGTCATCAGCCTCGTCTTCATGACCGGAGAGGTGATTGGTAAGAATAAAGGTCAAAATTAATCTCACCTGCAGCAGTGTTGAAATGTTTCTGAACAAGGCATATGTATTTATTATTGCACAATAAGGTGATTTAAAGTGCTTTAAAACATAAAATGCATCAACACAAAATAGACAGTTTATATTTTTATCCTAAATTGTCTCATATTTTTTTTATAAAATCTTAAACTTCAGTCGTACAAGTGTTGCAATTTTATACATTTACTCAATTTATAGGTATTTTCTGCTTATTCATGTATGTATAACTGCATTTCGGATGGACGTAATAATAATAGTGGTAATAACTGCATTCGTACAGCACCTTTCATCCAAGAAATGCAGCTCAAAGTGCTTCACAACAAAATAAATTACATACACCAAGTGCTTTACATTAAAAGGACATGAGCATAAAGCAATGTTTAAATAAGAAAAAAGAAAAAGAAACAATGTAATATAAGATGGAACATAAAAACAGTAATAATTAAAAACAGTAAAAATAGTACATAGTAAACACACACACCTGTTTGATTGGGCAGGTGGATACGCTGCTCGCAGTCTGGCCATAATGACGGACGCGGCTCATCTCTTGACTGATTTTGGAAGCATCCTGATCAGCATCTTCTCTCTGTGGATCTCATCCCGGCCTCGCACACACACCATGACCTTCGGGTGGCATCGAGCAGGTGAGATGAAAATAACTCCAAAAATGTTTTATATTTATATCAATGAATGTTGAAGTGTCACTTTTTGTCTCCATATTGTTTATACTGATATATTAAACTAATTATATTGAATGTTGGATTTAATGTGTGCATTTAAGATTTTTGCTTTTTTACCTCACATCAGATTTACTTTACTTTGTTGATAGATTTTAGGATTTCTCTCAACATTTGACCAGAGCTTTATCGCAGCTTTTTTTGCTTTAATCTGTTGACCAGTTTTCATTTAGGCCGATTTTAAAGCTGCTGATTGAACAAATTGACCAAACTGTCTAGACTCTGGTGCATTAAGTTTTTGGTGTGACAAAATGATTGTATGATAGTAGATGTGTCATTTTTTTCTTTCTTTTTGCAATTATAAAAAGAAGAAAGAAACTTTAATATATACAACAACGTTCCTCAGGTATATGCTGACAAATGGAAATCAGCACACAGCACTCTTACTGTATATCTACATAAATAACAATGTTTTGACTGTCAGTTGATGTTTTAAACAGAGATTTTGGGCATGCTGCTGTCGGTCGTGTCAATCTGGGCTGTGACAGCAGTGCTCGTCTTATCGGCCATACAGAGGATCTCTGACGGAGACTACGACATCGACAGTCAGATCATGCTCATAACATCTGGCTGCGCTGTGGGCGTCAACGTCCTGTGAGTTTTTATTATTTACATATTATCTTTTATTTTATTTGGGTATTCTGAATATTAACATTTTATTCTTGCTGTGGTGTTTCCTCATTGCAGATTCATGAGAGTTATGATAGCGTTTGGTCACTGTTTTTATTCATTTCATGTTTTATTTTGTCTTGTTTTCTTTGTTTGTTTGTTTTGTTTTGTTTTGTTACCATTTAAAGTACTTTGCGTTACATCTGTGTTTGTCAGGATTATTTTGGTTTGACTCTTCAAAAACAGTTTTGACTCTTTTAAATTTTTTTTTAGGATGGTCCTGATCCTCCATCAGTCCGGCGCCTCACACGGCCACAGCCACGGGTTTCCTAGCAACCGCCTGCAGAGCGAAAAAGAGCACCGTCACACTCACAGCCACGGCAACGCCAGCGTGAAGGCCGCCTTCATCCACGTGGTGGGAGACCTGCTGCAGAGCGTCGGAGTCCTGCTGTCGGCCACCATCATCCACCTCTGGGTCGGTGGGATTTATCTTTGTCTTCTGTACTGTAGAGCTCCATTATTGTCCAAAAAATAATTAAAACAACTCATACACAACATCCTGCTGACGAACACTCACCAGGACCTTGATCTTTAAATGTGGTTTCACTAAACTAACTAAACTAATCCTGTTAATTCTCATCCGGCTAATTTGGATCTTCGAATGCAGTTTGAGGCTTTATTTGTTAATCCTGGTTGAAACTACGCTCAGCATTCATATGATTGACTGAGTGCCGATTGTGTACCTCCTCGAAGTGGATGAAAAACCATACATTTACTGCAGCCTTAAACACACCTTCGACCTCTATTGTGTCTTTTATTATTTGTTTTTAACTTTATTTCCTCACAGCCTGAATATAAAATAGCAGACCCGATTTGCACGTTCCTGTTCTCTGTCCTGGTTGTTGTGACGACACTTCCGGTCACGAAGGATGTTTTCAGGATACTGATGGAGGGTAAAAACCTTTTCTTCATGCCTGCAAGTCACATTATAATACTTTTTTAAAATTGTATTAAATGAATTATGAGTTATTGGTGTTTATTTTCCGCAGGCACTCCTCAGGGCATAAACCACAGCACTGTGCGAGAGCTGCTGCTGTCGGTGAGAGGAGTCGTAGCCGCTCACAGTCTGAACATGTGGAGCCTCAACATGACTCATTCTTTACTCTCCGTCCACGTGGTCGCAGGTAAAATCAACACGGCTAATCTCTACCACTTACATCTCCACCGCCGTCCAGTCTGAGTGGATCCAAGACTTATAAGAATTATAAATGATCTTTGTTGTGTCTGGTTTTTTATATTGTTTTTGCTTATATATATTTTCCACTTGATTTAATATTTTTTATCTGCAGCTTTTTTATGCTGCAGACTTTACTTGTGTCCCTTGCAAAAGAGGTTTTCAATAAAGGTTAAATTAAATTAAAAAATATGTTAGATTTACTTAAGTTATATTGAACATAATCATATCTGAGACAAAATCAGTTACAGTTCAGCCTGAAGCTGAAGTTAAAAATGAAACTGCAATCCTATTGATATCTAAAATCATCATAATAAACAAACTAGGGCTGTAGTTAACGATTATTTTCATTATTGGTTAATCTGCTGTCATTTTGTCAAATTAAATGTCATAAAATAGTGAACAATGACCTTTTATAATCTCTTCCCAGCTCATGGTGACGTCTTTAAATGCCCAAAATCCAGATACTTAATTTACAATCATGTGTGATGCAGAAAAACTTCAAATCCTCCCGTTTGAGGAGCTGCAAACCAACACATTTTTACACATTTTCCGCTTTAAAAAAATGACAAAAATGATTTCTAGATCATCAAAATAGGTGCAGATTAATATTCTGTCAATTGTATATTTGATCAATTGACTTATTGTTGAAGCTTTAAACAAATAGAGCTGACAGAATAAACTGTTTTTAAGAAGTTTGAGGTCCATTGCTAATGCTAAAGTAAATAAAAAAGCCTAAATAGAGTCAGTAGAGCCTTAAGTTTTAAAAAACGTGGTGTGGGAACCAGACAATGCTGCAGAAAGTACTTATATTACATACTAATTACATCTGTGTGATCAATATAACTGTAAACTATAACTTTAAAGAAAATATTTGTGATGTGTGTCCTCAGAGGAAGATGCTGATCTGCAGATTGTCCTCACGAAGGCGACAAAGCTTCTGCGCTCTGAGTTCAGTTTCAGCGGCATCACGATCCAGGTGGAGACTGACGGGCCGGCCGCTCACAGCGCCACGACATCACAGACTGAACAATGACCGTGGAAAGAGACGTTAAAGGAAAGGTTTACACTTTGAATATAAGGAGGGGGACTAAAGGACTACAGCTGTTACATTTCAGGAGTTTGGGACACCAGTTGCAATACATTTTGCAACTGTTGTCATGACGATTACTTTGGATTCACTGAATATGAAGGAATCTCTGGTCTCAGCTTTATTTAATGATTATTTAATTATTTTAAACACATTTTATTCATAAATCAAAGCAAATCTTACATCTGATTGTCCAAATCAAACAAACTATTTCTTCTATATCTGAATGTACGAACAAAAAAAGCTGTCAAACTCCTTCTCAAAGCTTTACAAGATATTTATTTAACTATTTATTTTGTGTTTTATTACGGCCTCTCGTCCCCCCTGATGTATTTATAACATATGTATAAACAACTGGTATCTGTTTGTTGTTAAGTCACCAGCATGTTACAGGATGTTACGTCTATATTTAACTGTAATGAACAACTTTAAAGACATACTATGCAGGATTTTCCTAAAAAACCAATGTGTAGACTCATACTAAAGTAATCCCTCTTAATTATCTCTTTTACATAACTTGTGATTTTGTTTGGGGCTTCTCTTCTGTGTCGGCCTCTATTTAATAAATTATTGTATTCATGCTGTTACATTCATTATTAAATTGGTTGAAAACTGCCCTGCTGGGTAAATTTGTCTTTCTGACACAACTAAATGTTCACAGAATTAGTCCGCACGTGAAAATAGTCCCTAAAAAAAATGTGACCCTGATTTAGGAAATTATTTAAACCTTTCTTTAAAATGTAACTATATTTCCCCACTGTCTCACTAATAAAGGAATAAAAGTTGGGGTTTTTTTTAGCTGTTTTTCTTGCAGCATCAGTATACATTTATTAAACTGGCAGTCCTGGACTGATCGAGTACAGATCCTCAGACCTTACAGGCATATAATAATACAATATGGCACAACAAATCTCATTTATACGTACAAATAATGTTCACACATTACCCTGAAAAGCAGAGCGCAGGTGGACTATAAAGCACAGACGTTATTCTCAAAGATTGAGTACTTATAAGTTACTGGATGATGAGTTAGGGGAGTAGTAGTAGCAGACAGCTGTAAAAAACACAGAACTAGGTAACATGGGGACATTATATGGTCAAAGTTCCCCTTATGTGTCTTCACAGATAAGAATGTGTAAGTTCAATTGTTCAACATACCAAAAAAACAAGATCAAACATGCTTTTTCAACACAAGTCTCTTCAGCTAGTGTGTCGACTCGGGGCGTCCGTCCTTCCAGTAGTTGGCGTACGCATCCTCAAACATGTTATTGCACGAGATCTGAGCTTTGAGTTTGGAGCAGATGAGGAAGGAGCCGCCCATCTTTCGGTGGAGGGAGTAGGTCTCCTCGGGCGGAGGTGTGAGTCGCTCCCTCAGCATCACTGGGATGAGGTTGTGGATGCGCTCGGTGGTGCTCTGCGCTCCGAAGTTGAAGGGCTCCACGGAGGAGAAGGCCTCGCCGAGGATCATCACCGCGTCCACGTGGGCGTTCTCCATCGACTTTACGACAGGACAGCAGCGGTTAATCAACAGGCTTTAAAGGAGCAGCACGTATGAACTCAACCACTACATATCTGTCTGATTTATCTCTCATCAGGTTTCACACAGCTCCCTCTGGAGGATTTACACAACTTAGACTCACACTGTAAGCAGCAGCTCTCCGAGGCCTGTAAATTTACTTTGGAGTGTAAAATAGGTGGACTTCCCCTTTAATAACATTTCCAACCACACATGCTATAAATGCAGAGGTGGAAGAAGTACACAGATCCTTAAGTGAAAGTAGAGTATTATATTATTTAATTTTTAGACTATTAGTGTTGAGGCATTAATGTGTTGTAACTGGTCATGGTGGTAATAATGTTTTACTTCTTTATATACTGCTGGGTAATTTAGTTTCTAGAAAAGCATCATCTCTTAAAAGTTGATTGTATATTTAGACTGTAAAAACTAGGACTGGGTATCGTTAAAAAAAAATTACTATAATACATCGTTACAAACACGTGTACTATTATTTAACGTTTTATACAACCAGTCACACACTCCAGTTAGGGAATGACTTCTCTCTGTTTTAGCTCCTTATATAGACGAGTATCATGTCTGTCACATGTCAGATCAATCATTCGTCTCAAAGCACAGATTAAAGAAACGTCCAAGAGACAAGAGGGAGTCCCCTGTTTTCTTATCTTTACACATTGCAGCAGAAGGAAGTCTCATCTAAGAATCACAGGAGCGATATCCCTCGTTACAACACCAACCTTTCATCTTATTTCAGCTACAGCTTTTTCAGCTATTTTACAGTTACTTACGTTTTTTTTTAGTTTATAAGTAGTTCTGCTTGAATAAAAGTACTGAAATAAAAGACTATTAAACTACCAATTAATTTAAATAACTTAACTAGAAGTATATGAATTGATAACTTTCTGTTTTATTTATAATTAAAAGCAAAATTATTCTTTACAGGAAACTATTAGGAATTTAAAAACCAACCCAACAACAAATAAAAATGCAAATTACTGTACGTAGCATGATGAACAATACATTTACCTCTACCTTAAACTTGCTCTTGTATTTTTATATTTCATTACAGACTTAATTATTTTGTTTTTTAAGGTGAAAACGAGAGACACACAGGAGGAAATTCAAGTTCTGTCAGTGTCGTTGCAATTCTGTCTAGTCACCAGTAGAGGTTAATATAAGTTATAGAAATATGCCACTTGATAATAAATAAATGTCATTTAAGATGATTAGACACTTTGTTAGTTATTTTTTATTTAATAATTATTAATTTAATCTGTGATCAAACATTATATATTTTTTGGCAATGTAATGGAGAAAACCACCATACAACGCTGAGTTTGCAGATTTATTACTCCTCTCTGTCTGAATATGCAATAATTAATTTCTATGTTTTTACACACTGTACGTGAAGAGAGAGTTAATTTTTGTGTTTATTCACCTTTGACTCGAACCCGGTGAGGAACTTCATGTCTCTGGACTTCTGCAGGACTCCTTCTCTGTCCTGATGTGCAGCTGATTTAATAATCTGCGGAGAGTCATTCAGTGAATAAAGCACATTATGGGTCAATAATGTGCAAAACAGTTACATTTTTTAAATTTCATAGCATGATTTTTGAAACACTGGCTTGATGAATGTGATAAAACTGTTTAGTTTAGTTTCCTGTTATAAAGTTTCGTAATTATGACATTTTTTTCTCGTTATGAATTATTCAGTTTTTACAAGTAACTTTTCCTGTAAAACTATCTTATGTTGGATGGATCTTATTCTTCTATTAACAACAAATGCAAGTTTCTTGTCTTAATGCAACTTAATGAGCTTCATTTTGTGTAGTATCGAAAGCATTTGTGATATGAATAGATAAAATTGTACATTTTAATTAAAAGAGTTAAAAGTTAAAAGTTTCGTGTACAAAATGAACAGTTTGATGTGTGATAATGAGGAAAATATGTTATAATAACAACTGAGAAACTGTTTTGTCATATTTTTCTTACTATGAAAACTTCACATCTTTACCATTTCTTACCTCAATGTAAGTATCAGTGAAACTTTTATCAAATCCTCGTGTTGCTCCGAAATCTAACAACGCAACCTGAAGACAAAGAAACATCAGACCTCAGTGAAAAGAGAAAACATTAAATGTGTCGTTCAGTGACCGATTGAGACAAACTGACCTTGTGAGTTTGAGGATCAAAGAAGAAGTTGGACCAGTTGGGATCAGTCTGCATGTATCTGAACTCAAAGAGCTCCCTCAAGCATAAAATCAAAATTTGTTCACAAATCTGACAGAAGCAGAGAAGAAAAAGGAAAGAACAAAAGGAGGTTTTGAGATAAAGTTTATACACAGTTTCAGTCCTTAAAAAGTAGAGTTGTGTTATTAAAATGTTAACGAGTGAACCACGATGAGCAGAAATGATCTCTGTGATGTATCGTCATGACTCGGTAGATTTAAAAGGTTACATGTTTTATTTTTTTGGCGCATCACCTTGAACACCTCCAGAGCCAGCGACATTTTGGCAAAGCGCAGGTGCAAATTTTACTGTGAGGAATTCACGGCGGTGTTACCTCGTTCCTGAGTTCCTGAGGGAGGTCAGTGGCCTGGTCCAGAGGGAAACCGGGCACCAGCGTTGTTGTGAGGACGTGCTGGCTGCTCAGCTCGTCAATCACATCGGGGACGTAGAAGAACGGGTGATCCTTCAGCAGCTCCCTGGGACACAAAGTCAAAGTTTTGTTTTTAAATGAAAGGAAACATGTAACCGTAACTCAGAGTGTGTGAGTCTGCCTCTTAATTGCCAAATATCCAATAAAGGCAAGTCGCTAAAGTCGCTTTTAGGGTCATTACTAATGTTCCTTGTGTGTATTTATTTATTCTAAATGGAGTATTAAGAGAGAAAATGGAAAGGTTAGTCTTTAAATGTTGTTTTTCTTTGTGTATTTTTTTATTTTTATTGTTTTTTTTTCATTTACATCTTCGACCAATTAATAACCATATTTTGTCAATAAACATTGATTTGGTTTGATGAATAAATATTAAAAACTAACAACAGAGCCTATTTATATCATGACAGAATAAATCCTGATATCCCAACAAAAGAAGAAAACTAACTTTTTTTATTGGCTGACAACCGGCGATATTTGGCTTCCTATCATGGCTACGATACTATAGCTGTTCTATTAAAGCTCAACATCGCTGTTACTTTAAGCTTATTTGTTGGCTGGCAGGTCTTTCAAGGAAAAAACCTTTTTCAGGCACAAAGGAAGTAACATATTTGCATGTTTTGGACAGTAGCAGATTTGTTAAAAATGAGCAGAAATAGAAAAGCACGAGTTGTGGTAGCTACTATGTCTGAGCACTCAATGAGAAGAGCGGCACCTACGGAAGCACAACCATAACAAAAACCCTGAAATTTTAAATTTTAATTTAGATTAATTGAAAATTAAAAAGGACCATACAGAAAACTTTAGATTTAAAACTGTATGAGGTGAAATTAGTGTCATAATCCATAACATTACATCTAAGATTTGAAGGCAAAAAGAAAGTTTAAAAAAAAAAAGGTATAAATTGTGGATGTAAAGCTGAAAAATAGGATTTAAAGATCAGAACTTCTGATTTTAACTATATTTTTATTGGTATAAATATGTGTATTCAAAGTTTTGACATTTGCTTTGGAGATAGCACAATTATTTCAGACACTCAAATCTCATGTTCAAGTCTTTAAATCCTGTTTTTACAGTTTTACAACCACAGTTTCAACCTTTTAAATCTTAGTTTTAATGTTGTGGATTATGACACTAATTTATTCTCATTCAGTTTTAGGTCTAAAGTCGTCGTCTGCAGGGTCTTTCTTATTTTTGTATACATTTTTGGTGCAAACTGGTGCTTCCAATAAAACTAGGGCATCGAATTCTAACACTGACGGTGACCTGTTACATATGGTGTGATAAAAATGTTATAATAAAGAGTTTGAACAACTCACTGGAATTTTTTGGCACATTTGGCCTCTCTTATGTAATCGCACTCAAGCGCCAGCTCACGGCTCATGACCTCAATAAGGTGCTCAGGAAACAGACCTGTGTGTGGAGGATAAATGAGAAAAAAACTGAAAATCATGACTTTCAAACAGCGGGTGCAGGTTGGTATATTGACTGTAGCGGAGGTTACCGACATGAGACAATAGCAGCTGTTATCACAAAAATGAAAAAGCAAACCCTTCCAACAATGTTACCTTCAGGCAGCGCGTTGCTTAAACTCAGAGCAGTCATGATATTGTTCACGTCACTGTCGATACTCTTGGCAACTCCAGGATACTGAAAGGAAAGATTTGATTGTATGTGTGTGTGATTTTTAATTTGCTGTATTTTGTTAGTTATTATCTCTGTACACACAGTTAAGTCGTCTCACCTGGATCTTCATGGCGACCTCTCTGCCGTCCTTCAGCCTCGCTAAATGCACCTGACCGATGGATGCGGCTGCAAACGGCTTCTCCTCAAAGTACTCCACCTTGTCTCTCCAGTTTGGGCCGAGGTCGCTGCTGACGGCTTTCTGCAGAGAGAAGCAGAGACATTGTCGTATCTATGAAGCCTACTGAGTCTGTGTTGTTCACTTCAGCTCTCCGTACTGTACCATCATCTGTTTAGTGGGCATGAAGTCCGCACTCTGTCGAACACGCTCGAAGATTTTGGCCAGCTGGGGGTTGATAAAGACGTCGTCTGAGAGAGAAGAAGAAGAGTTAAGAGTCAAACATGATTAAACTGTCTCTTGCAAGTCCCACAATTTTATGGAAGTATAATACTGAACTGCTTGAGAACCCCTTTTAGGATTTTAAAGGACGAGCTCACAATTTTCAAGTGTTTTAAAACAAGTCAGGTGCCCAAATGAACATTACATTTTTTCTTGCTGTAATCATTCCTTCTGTTCATACTGACCATTAGAAGATCCCTTCATAATCCAGTCCTCCTGGAAATGTATTTAGAAGTTTATCTGAAGCTAATATAAAGCTAATGAGTCAAATCAAGTAGATATGTTTCAATATTACAGTCTTTTTAGTGCCAATGTCCCTCCTTTTGTTACTATACCTCCACTGCAGCTCAACAGGGAAACACAAAGAGGGAATTTGATGCTAAAAAGACTGTAAATGTGGCAGATATCCACTTGATATGACTAACCCAGACTGTTGAAGCCTCATATAAGCTTCAGGTCAACTTTTATATGCATTCTAGCATAAAAGGACTGAATTTTGGTCCCCATCACTTACATTGAAGGCACATTTGATGGGATCTTTTCATTCGACCTTTATCACTTAAAAACTCAGATAATCTGCTTTGTGTTGTTTTTTCCAGATTTCATTGACAATGACCAAACATCTCACTGACCGTTATCAGATTCTGATTCAAGCTAAATCCTGCACAAACTACGCAGCATCACCCTTTTTCTGACCGACCCCTGCTCACGTCAAACCAGAGAGAAGAACACAGAATCCCTCCCACAAATTACAGACATTTCTTGGGTAAAATGGCCAAACTTCACTATAACTTTCAAAAAAATGTGCGTAAAAAGGTACCAAGTAACTCAATTACTAATAGTAAGAAACTGTCACTGTTGCTGCTTCACTTCCAGTAACAAAAGGAACAAATGTGATAAAAAAAACTGTTCTGCAACACCAAGATGACTAACCGGAGGGATATTTTTTATTTCACCATCACGCTTCAGTTCATGGTCTTTATACGTCATCAGGGTGATTAAAGTGTTTAGATAAAAATGGGAAATTTGAACATCTGCAATAACGGTTATTTTCATCAACAATTAATCTTGTTTATTAAATAAAATGTCTGAAAATCGCGAAAAATCACAATTTTCAAAGATCAGATGATTTTTTGTCCAAAATAGTCCAAAACTCAAAGATATTCAGTTTATTATTATAATTATTTTCACATCAGACAAAGAAATTCAGAACAGATTCATAACTTAGAGGCTGAAATTAGGTAATATTGCCTTCTTTTGCAAGAAACAAATACTCAAATGCAAATAATTGCGGATTCATTTTATGTTTGATCACCTAATCAATTAATGACTAAATGTTTCAGCTCTTATCAATCTGCCATGAAGACTATGTGATATGATCAAAAGCCCCAGAACAGCTTTTAAACGGACATTGAGATTGGCTTGTTTTGTTAACTGCTGTTTTTCCTCAATAGTTCACTATGGAAACTCAGCACTGATACAGATATCTGATCACGAAACGTTTAGGAATTAGAAAAGAAACACAGGCGATACTAAAATGATCTTTACTGAGCAGTATAAGAACTACAATTTGATTCAGATTGACTAAAAAGGCTTTGAAGATTCTGGAAACACCCTTAAAATAGCTCTAACTGTTATTAAATGACCTTCTGGGTTTTTGAAAGATCGCCAGAGATTTATCCTCCAGAGAAGGAAAACAAACAAGTGCTGAGCTCCGTTGACTCGACTGTAATGATCAAACATGAGAGGCACAAACTGGGGCTGCGGGGATCTGGCAGTAAAACAACACTGTAAGTGTTCTGTTTAAAGTCAACAGACCTCACTGTCAGTTTAGTCCCTGCAGCCAACAATAGCTCGACTGGAATGGCACTTATTGTGTTCAGCTGGCCCAGGGTTTATTTTAGGTGATGACATTTCCCTGTTGGTAAAAGGATCTTGTTTGTTTGGAAGCGACTCTGATACAGAAACATGATAAAGTGTTTGTTGGGAAGTTGCAGCACCACTTTACCATCTGTGTTTGATCTCTATTGAAAGCTGAAGCTTTATTTACTGATGCATGAGGGTTTACTGTATGTTACGTGCCTCAGCAGTGAGTCTGAGGTCCTCATGTCCTTGTATCATGACATCTCAGTTTGTGCTGCATCACTGAAGATGAATTCATGCGTTTGCTGTGATTAATGATATTTAGATTCATTTGATCGACATCACCTTGAATACTGAGCATCTGTCCCAGTTTTAGTGCGGCACCTCGAACTTTGCAGAGCGTCCGGACGATTCTTTGAGCGTTGGCTTCAGACAGGAAGGCGCTCGAATCCAGTATGGATTTTTTATCACCTAAAGAACAAACAAATCATTCACTGCAAACAAGATTAGATAAACGTCAGAGTAGTAATGAGAGATCACATTAACCACTATCAGAAAGCACAGGATCTTCCTCCATCTTCATTATCTCCTCCATTAATGCATTTAGTGGCAATTATCTGGCTCAGAAATCTTTTGGTTAAACTTCATTTCAAGTTGCCCAAAATTAATATTCTCCAGAGGCGAAAATCACCAGCTGACTGCATGTTAAGGCTTCTACTTTAAATGTATTTACTGCTGGTTTTAATTATGCAGAAGTAACTTTTTTCTTCCTCTTGAATTTGAATTTCTTTTTGTTATAAATGTCTATAGGGTCATAATATATGTAACATACATTTTGAATGGAACAATCATGTAGTCTAGACTCTGAATAAGTTGCACCCTTATAACTTTAGCATCACAAGCTGTAACATAACCTCCAATAAGAGTTTTAAGGGCCAGAAGACTCTTCCTGAATGTAGTAATTGTTTATTTATATATCAGCACATCTCCTGTTATAACTTGACTATGTTTGAACTTATGATCAGCTCGTGCAAATAGGAAACCAGACTTTCAGTATTGATACCAAATTAAAATGTTTTTCAATGCCTCAAATTGAGGAATATAAAATTGTATTTCTATAACCTTTTTTTCCAACTGCATCAGGTTTTAAATACTCCAAAAACAAAAAAATAGCAAAATGATTGTTTGAATTAGGAGCTCACTAATCGAAGAACATTTATACTGTATGTTAACTTTTCGAAATCTAATCGCAGACCTGATTACTGAAGCTAATGAGGATCCTTTTGAATATGTTCACACATAATTTAAAGCTAATTCCTTTGTCAAATGATATTTTAAGCTAAAATGTAAACTTTAAATCACTCACACATATGATATGAACACCACATTAGTCTTCATAGTAAACTCCATCAACACTTTAAACCTCCAATAAAACTAAAATCCTCCTCTTATCACCTTGTTGAGATTTAAAACTCTTCTTGGCCACTTCAGCGATCGCTCCGATGCCGAGTCCAACAGCCAGACCTGCAGAGAGAGAAATTAATACATCAAATTTCACACATTTTCTTTATCTGGAAAAGGCTGGCCCCTGTTTGACAAGTAAAGTTAACATTTATCAGCCTGCAGAGTGAAGCAGTGGCAATTGTTACTTCATGAATGCCCGCACAGCCTTACCCTTACTGATGCCCTACTTTGCATCTGATAACAGCAGCAACGGCAAAGCAAACCGTGCTGGTAAAAAGACGCGATAACAGCAATCAGAGACCTGAGGTGGGTCTTAATGTTTCAGGGCAACGCGTAAGAGCCCTTGAGAGTTCAGGGGCAAATTTAGGTCAAGATAGAAGTGAATAAATCTGATACTACTGTAAGTATGCTGCCGTTTGATGACACAGTTGCTGACATGTTTTATACTGTGTTGGACTCTGGTGTGTTCCTGAAACGTTTTCTCAGCTATTCATACTCACGTCAGCACTTCCCACAGTCTGACCCCCAGCTCTGAAAAACTGGTGACTCAAGTCATTAACCTTCTCAACTGAATCCACAACCTTTACTGCTCAAACACTTCAATGTAAAAGGGAAGAAATAAGAATAAACGCTTGGAAAACTAGTTAAAAGAGAATAAAAATATGAAGGTAAATGTTCTGACTTCTTGTTTTTTAGCAACTTGGACTGTTTACCACATTACATAAACGCTGCTGTGGGGAAATCCTGCAGGGCGACTTGTTAGGCGCACACCAGTCCTTGCCGCCCTGCAGGAAGTGCCAACACTGTCAATGTCATTTGCACAACTTGTTTACACAACTCATGTCGAAAATAGTTGTGAGTTAGCTGAGAAAATGCCAGAGACCGTTTAGGATTATTGACATTTTCTGGAGCTAATAGTGAACATGCTCGAAATTCAGAATCCGTGTCACTGCATGTCAGCTCTGTTCAGACATATAGACAGCAGGACGGCAACTAATCATTATTTATATTAGTGGTTGATCTGCTTATTGTCTTCCAGGTTAATTGATTTTGTCTATTGAATATCAGAAAATTATGATGATTAATTCACTGTCAGACCCAAAGTGACAAAATTAAATAGCTTTTTATGTCTATCAATCGTTCAAACTACAACTATGGGTCAATGACATGATGCAGCCCAGTGTCCATTGGTGTAACCAGTATTCTTTTATATAAAATCTGATTATATACGGGAAAATAAATGTGAACTAAAATGTGGAATAGATATAATCCACTTTTGCAACACAACATCACGCCTTCACAGAAGCTTCGCAGCTGCTTGGTAAACTAATGTTGGACACACAGCACTGCTACCAAAGCACCTATCAAACACCTTGCTGAAGGGCATATCGGTGGCTTTTGTATATTAAATATTAACTTTCGAGGTGCAGATTTCTGCTGCGGATCTGAGGAATCTAACTAAAAATAATGATGTTGCTCAGCTGTTTCTTCAGCTATGATCTAAAACAGGACGAGAAACCTACCTCCAAAATTCACCAGTCTTCCTATCCGTGTGACGGGAACCTTCCTCTCTCTGGATCTCTCACTGAGCTGAAACACAAAAACTGGTGTAAAACTTGAAGGAAAAAAACTCCAAAAAAAGCAAATATCCACTCAATACTCTTCATTAGTAATCTTCACACACACAAAAAGGTCTTTTACCACTTGCTTGTGTTGCTTGAAGTCTGTTTTCTTTGTGTTACTTGCTTTATCGATGTCCTCTGATGTCAGCCGCCCCACTGTGGAGTTGTCCTGGTTGAAAAGCCTCGTTTGTGCACAGAACATCTGGCTTGACCTGAGCCTCTTCGTGCCGGTTCTCCCGCTGCACGGCCCATCGCCACCGTTCCTGCTTCCGGTGAAACAGGGGCTGAAACGAGCTCCCACAGTTGAGTATCTGTGAAACGGTGCTGCTGAAGCTCTGTGGACGCAGGCTTGTTGCTGCTTGTTGAACGTCTCCTGAATGAAGAAAACATAAGACTCAAAGCGGGTTCACCTACTGGGACCCCCTCCAAAACCCCAAAAGCCCCATTTCACCTCATATCAATGGATTATACATTCTGTAGTTTGATTAATTGTACATTTATTTAGAAATGTGCTTCACTAAATGGCAATATCATATAAGACATGTCCTTCATTACCTAATCTTGTAGAGTGACGCTGTGTCAATAGATTTAGTTTAAGACTTTTTTAAAATCAAGCAAACATACAAATTTTACTTTTCATGTCTATCAATCGTCCAAACTACAAATATATTGAGTTTCAATGAGTCATTGGTTGAGATGACTGATAGTGTCTAATCTCCATTTACCAGTGCATTATACGTTCTAGTGTGACTGAAAAAATGGAGGCAACACCCTTTTACTATTTGTTTTTCAGTGCTTTTTGAACAAAACATTGAAAAAACCTAATTTCTTTCATTCTACATTCATACATCTCTGAAATAGCTCTGCAACTTAATGAATCTGCATTTCATTTTCTTGATTAATCTATTAATTATTTAGTCTAAAAATGTAAGAAAATGTCCAGTTTTGTCTAACTTCTGATCACAACCCTAAAGACAATCAGTCTGCCACAGAACACCAGAAGAAAACCAGCAAATATCAACATTTGAGACATAATTGAACAGTCCAAAACACAAAAGAAAAGTAGTTTACTATCATAAAAGATGAAATAAATAACTTCATTTAGTTAATATGAACCCAGTTTACCTGAAAATATGTGATATTAGAGGCATTTTAGTTTCCTATGAGTCTAAATCAGTGGTTGGGACTCAAGTGGATCACAACATGATTAAAAGCCACCAAATCTTTCTTTAATCTTTGCTTTTTAAAAAAAAAAACATGGGATAGTTTTACCTTTTCTTTTACCTAAAAATTATTCAAATAAAAAATCTTCATATTTAAAAGCCAGAAAAGGTTGAGAACTAATGATCTAAATGTTGATTTGGAGGATTTACTTCCCATCAAAGAAGAAAACTCAGAGGGAAAGACTCCACGCGTGTCCTATGAGTCTAAATCAGAGGTTGGGAAACATCCAGTGGATCACAGGATGATAAATGGAAAATAAATGATTGAAATACATTTAAATACAAATTATTTCTCTAATCTTTGCTTTTTTTTTGTTAAAAATTGGAAAGTTTGACCTTTTCTGGCTTTTAACAATTAATCAAATAAGAAAAAGATGAGTTTCAAGAGTAAAATCACTCACAAATAGAAAAATCAACAATCAAAAGCCAGAAAAGGTTGAGAACTACTGGTCTAAATGTTGATTTGTAGGATTTACATCCCAGCAAAGAAGAAACCTCAGAGGGAAAGACTAGACATGTGTCATTTAAGAGCTGTTTTGGCATTAAAACGTGACTATCAATCATAGAAAATCCTTCTGAGCTGAATCCTTCTCTGACTGAGCTTCTCGTCCTTGCAGTTTCTATTCCAGCATCATCCACTCATTGGTCACTATTGTTGTGGGGTTGATGGGGTGACGGTGCCACTGAAGGTATCTGGGTTACATGCTTATGAAACTCTATCTGGCTCTGCTCTCTCAGCAGACGGCGGCCACATCACGGCTGACTTGCTCACCCTTGCTGATCCGGCAGCATGATGGAAGTTTGCCAGCAGCCTCTGGCCTCCGGAGCCGGGCAGAGCGCCTGCTGCTGGGGCTCTACTGGCCGCCTGCTTCATCCAGGCCAGACTCCTCCAGACCACCAAGTCACCTGTCATGATGTTTCCTCTCTCTGTTTGGACCTGCACAGCCAAAAATAACAACAGTAACCACACAACAGGTTGATTTTTTTGTTTTGTTTAAGTGCTCTGTTTGAGCTGAGATTGGATGAATGAAAGAGGGGTAAAAAGTTGAGGAGCTGGTTTGTGTTTGACCATCAGCTTCTGTTCCCATGCTTGTGGGATAAAGCTTTAAGAAAAACAACCTAATCAAACACAAACTGATAAAAGTGCAATATTAACTAAGCTGGCTGAGTGATAAGAAAGCAGAAAGAGCCAAAAAAGTTTTGAAAGCAACACAGAGAAAATAATTATTTAAAGGATTTTTTACAGCTGATTAGACTCACTCAATGAAACATATGAATATAGGTGACAAGAGAGGGAAATTCAACTTGTAACTCACCTACTGAAGCTTTAAAGTCCTCTCAGCTGCGGCAGCGTGCACTCAATGGGCATTTTAAGCAGACTGAGGCTCAAGCAGACGTTCACCTTGATTTGACTTGACACAATTCCTTGTAAACACCTCAACTCCAGCGACAAGGCGGACGACACGCTGAAGGACATGCACTTTTTTTTTTTTTTTTTTTACCCCCCAGGCGACACCAGGGGGGGGGTAGAAGTTTACCAGACTGGGGGCCAATGAGGCAAAGTTCAGCCATGGCTCCGAGTATCAACAAAGCTCCGCACTGGACAGATCAGCTGTCAATCGCCTCACGGTGGGTGTGTGAGGTCTGACGTGTCCGCTTATGAGGGCGGTCCGTGAAGTGGACACATGTTGCATTCACGAACTACACCCACAATCCGAAATTTGCAGTGAAGAGACAAGCTGGTTCCTAACTTGTACTAAGAGGTTGAAAAATAAATATGTTTTTCATAATGAAGTAAAAGTGAAATCATTTTATTATAATAGTATCTAAAAGTTATTAGTAAACAGCACTTTGACAAAGTTGAAAATGTTAAGCAAAACATTAAAGATAGTAAAGTCAAAATAAATCTAATTGTAATGTATTCAAAATAAGTTATAGATACATTTTAAAGCTAAAAGTCATATAACAGACAGGCATTAATTACTGTATCTTAATTGTAATTGTTAAAATCTTCTGTAGAGAAGCAAATCTTACAGCATCAAAGCAAATAAATTATATATATTTATTTTATTTTAACTTTTTTGTTGTGTTTTCTCATTCTCTATCTGAATAGTTGTTGTTACAGTGCTGTTTTGTGTTTACTAATCTAGGTTTTTCCTATCCTTCCTGATGTATATTGTGCTTGTGAATTTGTATTTCCACCTTGTAAGGTTGGAAAAGCCTCAGAGACACAATTTAGATGTTCATGTGACTATAAAACCCTTTACTGACACAATAAAAATGTTTTAACAGCGTCTAGAGTCAGAGGAAATGTTTAACAGTGAGGTGAAGCACTAAAACACTTAATGAATGGTTTAACATAACTTTAGAAGTCAAAAGTCGGGGTTTATTAGGAGCACTTGAAAGCAGCAATACCCCATATGACTGTGAACTGAGTAATCGGTACCATTTAGAGTTTGGACACTGCAGCGGATGTTAGAAGTGATGAATCACCTTTTAATTTGGGGGAAAGAGCTGTATCACTGGAATAAATAGTTCATATGTTGAGAAGTGACTTAAGTGTGATGCTGCTGTTCTGCTCAGATCAGCTGCTGGTGGCCAGGAAACATTTTTATTAATGAGTAACAATATGTGTGAGCGTGGCTGATGTCAGTAAGCTGCTCCATTTGCTACGTGACGAAGTCAGTGTTTATGAAAAGTTGGATGTTTCAGATGCATCACGCACATGAAAAAAATACAAGCTGTGTGTTAAATGATCTCATCTTCCTTTATTTGAGAATATCACGAATATAGATGAACACAGGAAACAGCTCTTAGCAGTAAAGTCAAAGTCTATAAATTATATGATTAGTTGTTTTTTAAAATATATATTTAATTTATTTACATGTCAGAGCAACTTGGTTCAATAAGACTTACACTTTTAAGTCCCTGTCCACTCAAAAATGAGTTTTTTATTCTTTTTACTTCAGTTTCTCTGAGCTCAGCTTAAATCTGAGTTTAACACCTAAGAGCATGATTTGTGACATCACTAGTTTGGTAGCCAATCCTGGTCCAGTATGCAACAAGTGGGATGTGAAAGGAGAAGATGTAAGAATTTTTAATGAGATAATTTAGCTCGTTTTTGGGAGAAAGAAAAACATATCAGACAAATTATTCAAGAGGAGAGTATTTTTATATGCCATAAAATGTATGTGGAAGGGAACTTTAAACAGAAAAGCGTGGGCATATACTTAAAGATATTTCTTGATTGATTGAAATAAACTTTTTAGGGCTGTCAGGGTCGGATTGCAGCCTTCAACTTGGGGAAGAGTCTGAGTGCGTTCTGTGTCGTCACCTCCATCACCTTCTCCAGAGACACTCCTTTAATCTTACTGATGTACTCAGCAGAGACGCTGATGTTTTTTGGCTCATTTCTCACCTGTATTTCAGGACAAGCATATAAAAGATATCAGTGTTTTAGATGAGTGGAAAAATACAATACAGAATGTGAAATTTACAAATTTGAATGTAACAGAAAAGCCAATGAGATTTTGCAAACATCCTCCTAAAAATGTAAAGATAAACAGGCCACAAGCTAAAATACTGCTTTAAAAAAAAGGAAAGAAAAGAGAGAATTTTGTAGCCATGATATCTTGAGATTGAGAATATCCTGAGATTAGATAAATAAACACTTTTTATTTCAATCTGAGAGGAAAAAAATGACTTTACCTGCTTTTCTGGACCAAGAGCAGGTGAGTCAGTTTCCAGACAGATGTTCTCTAACGGCAGCTGTTTGACGAGTTTCTGCTTCTTGGTGGAAAATACACAAATAAACCATCATCGTTCATTAACACTTAATGCGGTAATGCCAACCAATGAGAACAAAGTCAACATGTCCGGGCCGTCTGAAGACAGTTATTTAAAGTATTTGCTACTACATTAGTATATTAAAGGTTTTTTAATTTTTTTTTTGTAAGAATATCACAAATTTCAAACGTGGTTAATAATACAGTTTAAGTTTTAAACAATCAGCTGCTCTACCTGTTCACTCCGTATTATAGACGGGGGGATAGAGAAGAAATATCCAGCCTTCACTCCCTCCATGGCAACAGAGGGTTTCCCATCAAAAGCATGAAGCAGGACTTTTTCGACACCTAGTGAAATTTCAGAGGGACTGCAGCTCACTTCTCTAATATTCAAGTCAATGATCTGCAAACACTAGCATTTATAAACTGTATGTTAACATTTAATAAATGGTTTAAACAGTATAATGTAGTTGAACGCATATATAAGGACATTGTTAGGTGTTTATTTATTTATCTATTTATGCATTTCACATTATTTTTTGGCCATTTTCCCTATTGGATAGTGGCAAAGAGGCTGACAGGAACAAGGGTAGAGAGAAAAGTGTATGACATGCAACAAAGGTCCCTTGTTGGACCCGAACCAGGGACGTTGCTGGTACATAGCCTGCGCTGTAACCACTCGACTACCAGAGCGCCCTATTGTTAAGTGTTTATTAATGTACAGTACAGTGTCTGTCAACAATATATAACAATTTTAACCTCTATGTGGATATATTTGATAACATTACACACAAGATGAGTTATAGCTGTTGACAAATGCATTAATAAACACTTATATATCTGTTAACAAGTACATTATAATGTATTATAAACTATTTATTAGATGTTTGTATGCTGCTTTTAGATTCTAAATAGAAGGACTTTAAAGTGTTACCAATAATTTATGTAGTGTAAAGAATATAAACTGAGCTGTGTACCTTGCTCCTTTAGGAGGTGGATGGTGGGTCTTCCTGCTGAACGTGAATGAACATTTCTAAAAGTATAAATAAAAAATCTGTTAGGTGAGGTTTCACGTTATCCTTTTTCATGTTTGGGATTTAAAATATCATCAAAACAACATATCAACATATATTTCCTGTTTAATGTGTATGGATTTCTTCAATTAATATATTCCCATTTAAATTGATGTAATCTACAGTACTGATGCGTGACTCACAGAGGGAGATCCAGTTCCTTGGCTATCTGTGACTGACGAATGAGAACCTGCCGCTGACTGTCTTTATCGCTCTCATTCTTCACATATCTGGGTGTAAAATCCAAGCCAACCTGTGCGGACAGATGGGAAAAAGTATTAACTGGAATTAAACTGTTATGCAAAAGAAAACCAGGTCAGCAACTGATGTTTAATCAAATCACATACGAGATACTGAATTTTTACCTCCCCAACAGCTACAAGGTGATCTTTGTATTTCTCTATGAGAGGTAGAGCAGCATCCAGATCCTACAAAGAAGACCGAAAACACATCATTTACTCCTCTGTCTTAACCGCAGAAACCATTACTGTTATTTGTGAAGCCAAATAATAACAACAAAATATAATTTCTTGGCTATGTTTCGCAACTATACAGATATATGTGATTTTATTTGGCCAAGTTTCTAAATATCTGTCAATTCAAAACAGTGGATGTGAGTACAGTTGTGTTTATAGTGCTCATAGAAATGACAAGTTACATCAAAAACAGTAAACAATGTCTCTGTTACTCTGGAAAATCCACTTTACTGTTAACAGTTTTTTATTGACACTACTTCAATCCTTACAAAGACGTGTTTTGTGAATAATCAAGAGTAATGTACACAATGTTTCTGGAAAGTAGTGTTGCTACAAACAAAAAAATGTATTTCACAGACCAAAATCACAAATTTGCCCCAAAATCCTTTAAAATATGTCCAAAAATGAAGACTTTCCATTTTAAGTGTCCAAATTCAGAAAAGTTAAACTCTTCAGAAATCTCAGGAAAAGCAAAAGAACAGGTTGGTTAGATTTCCAATTGAGGACGTATATGTTTAGAAAAGCAATGGGAAAAGCAGAATAACAGTGTATTTGCTAGATAAAATACAAACAAGCACAATTAGGAACTGGACAACGTCCATTTTATTGGGGTGGTGGCAGAAATCTCAGAGCGAGATATCTAAAAACCTACAATAATCAAACCAAACCTACCTGCACAGCTCTATTCCACTATAGGTAAGAGGCAAAGTGTGTGTTTTTTCATTTTAGGTGAACACACTCTTTACATTGCAGCATCCTTACCTGGAGAGTAGCACCTCTCTGCTGGTCTGGGGAAACTTCTTGAACAGGGTGAACTCCTAAACAAGGGAAAATAAAACCTGGAAACCTAAAGAAACAAAAAGTTGTCTTTTTAAAAAGTGAAATTTTGAGCACATATAGAACACAGTACATTTAAACTATTTCATAATAGTAGTTGGCTACAGTGGTGGAAGAAGTATTCGGATCATTTAAATAAGAACCGATGCAGCCATGTAAAAATGCTCCATTACATTTAAAAGTCCTACATGAAAAATCCTACACAATGTAGGTAAAAGTAGTTAAAGTAATGCAGTAACAATAGTGGTTTGGTCCCTGTGACTGATATATTATTATATATGACATCATTAGATTATTAATAGTGAAGCATCAGTGTTAGAGCAGCATGTTACTGTTGTAGCTGCTGAAGGTGGAGCTAGTTTACACTACTTTAATGTAGCTAGTTTAGTTCAGTGGTTCCCAACCTGTTTAGAGTTAGAGGGAAAAATCACTATTTGGTGGAGCTGTTAACTCATAGACTAAATGTGACCCAGACTACACACTGCTTTTTCTAAGACCAAAAGACAAAAAGGCTGTTTCATCTTTAACAATGTTAAAAGTGTTATATTATCCATTGTGTCAAATCTTCATGTGAAAAGTAAACCTGTCAAATAAATGTAGTGGAGGTAAAGTAGCATCAAATATAAGTACTCAGGTAATATGCAAGTACCTCAAAACTGAACTGTACTCAGTGTCTTTCCACCACTACTTTGTTAACAGTTACCTCTGTGACAGCTCAATGATCTTGTCAAATTCTCCAGCATGCTCGGCCACAGCTAATAGCGCCAACAAACCAGCCTGGAAATAAAAGTGCATGTGAATGAATGAATTGATCACACACAATAAAAACTATTCTGGATGAATGTCTCTGAGCTGAAACGGCTCACCTTTTTTGAATTCTCAATCACCTCTTCTATGTCCTGACAATGGAAAGAACAAAAAGGTACACATCAGATGTTTTGAAGAGATAAAACACTTCATTAGTATCCTTAAAAGTTCAGTCTTACATTGTCAAAATCCCCCGCAGAGATATGACAGTGACAGTCAACGTAGCCCTGCATGTGTGCGTAACAATGTAGCATTCATTACTATCATAATAAACACATGCACCAAGTTCCTGAAACAGAGGCAGACTGCGCGTGCGTACACGTCGGAGCGCGAGATGTAGGACGCAGCGTAGCCCGAGAGAGCGGCGTTCTCTTCGCTCTGATTGGTCGAAGCGCCTCGGTGAATCAACGGACGATAAATCGAACATCCCCAGTGTTGGAAAGACAGCGTTCTAGAATGTGTGTTACCACCGTTACCTTCAGTTAAATCCCTCTTCCTTGTTTTTATGTTGATACTTTCGCTTCATCATGTGACGCCCAGCACTTCCTTCTGGATCATTTTTTTTGCCACTTTGTGATTTCGACTTGAAATGGCAGCTTTCACGGTCGCTTCTTTGCTTCTGTCGATGCTGTTGATCAGCACCTGCAGAGCAAAATACGAACCGACCTGGGAATCGATCGATTCCAGAGAGTTGCCGGAATGGTTCGATCAGGCCAAGTTTGGCATCTTCATACACTGGGGGGTCTTCTCCGTCCCGAGCTTCGGCAGCGAGTGGTTCTGGTGAGATCTGAACCCAATATATAGCAAAATATCCATCACATCATTTGACAAACAAGAGGAGTCCTGGGAAAGTTAGGAGTTCGATGAAGATGAGCCTTGCTGCTGGTATCCAGGCAACCACAGGCACGCAAAAATGAATCAGTTACAGGTGATCATAGATTTGGGAATAAAGTCACAAATGGTCTGTGTGAGATGATCAATAGAGCAGCAATTCTCAAAGTGTGGTCCGGAGACCCCCAAGAGTCCTTAAGGGGGTTCCAGAGGGTCCCCAGCAAAAAGGGGAATAGATTATATTCACTATAATCCATCAATAATTAACACAATGATAGAATGTATAATTATTTTTTGTCAAGGACTTCATAAACTCTGTAGTAAAACATCTATAAGCAAAAATCTTATCAGATGGGGACCCTGGGACAAAATTTTATCAAAAGGGGGTCCTTTGTCTAATTTTTGTCAGTTTAGGGGTCCTTTATGTGAAAAAAGTTTGAGAAACACTGATTTAGATAAACAGCAAAAAAGAATCAGGATCATCTTTATTGGCCAAGTATGTTTACACATACAAGGAATTTGACTCTGGTTTAGTGGCTCTCAGTGTATTTATATAGAATAACAACACAACAACAGTCTTCAGAAACATATGCAAGGAATGACTATAAACATCTGAAACCATTTCTTATAGCTGTAAACAGGATACAAATAGTACAAAGAAGTGAAGAGATAAATATTATTGTGTATTAAATTTTGATTTTTACCAAGTTAAGACTGAAAACGTTGATCCCAATTTGTCATCATGATCTTAACTCAACTTGATCTCTGACTTGTATCAACATTTTTAATTTATAAGCTAAAACAATAGTGAATGTAAATTGGAATTCAGTAAATATATTTACATTGTAGTAGAGGAAACTGTCTCGCCTTCATCTTATTGTCTTCCTGTTGCATTTATTTTCCTTTCCAGGTGGTACTGGCAGAAACAAAAACTACAGCCATATGTTGACTTTATGCAGAGGAATTATCCTCCAGGCTTCAAGTATCAAGACTTTGCAGCACAGTTTACTGCTGAGTTCTTTGATGCCAAAGAATGGACCGACATCTTTGCCTCATCAGGAGCAAAGTACATCGTCCTGACTACAAAACACCATGAAGGTGCAGTAAAATACAAATGCTATGTAGTATATGTTGATTGACACTGCCTCAGTATTTTTAGCATGTTTAAGGACAGATTATCTTATTGTTACAAAAGAAAATTTGCAGTAGGATTCAGTGCTAAAAAATGACATAATTACACATATTTTGGAACACCCTGAAACCTTTCTCAAGATCTGTATTCTGTTTCTCAGGTTTCACACTATGGGGCTCAAAAAACTCGTGGAACTGGAACGCAGTGGATGTTGGACCCAGGAGAGATCTGGTGGATGAGGTGGCGAGTGCCCTCCGCGCTAACAGCGACCTACGTTTAGGATTGTATCACTCCCTGTTCGAGTGGTTTAATCCGCTCTTTGAACAGGACGCGGCCAATGTCTTTACTACAAACTTCTTTCCTACCAGCAAAACTCTGCCTGAGCTTTATGAGCTCATTGTCAAGTACAAACCAGACGTGCTGTGGTCTGATGGGGATGGAGATGCACCTGACACATACTGGAACAGTACTGGTTTCTTAGCCTGGCTCTATAATGACAGGTAACCGATTATATTTAGTGTACTGCTGTTTTAGATGCATCATTTTATCAGTCAGCATGATACCCACTTGTCTTTCATTCACAGTCCGGTACGAGACACAGTGGTGACAAATGATCGGTGGGGTTACGGCTCCATCTGCAACCACGGTGGATACTACACCTGCGCCGATCGCTACCAGCCGGGACATCTGCTCAAACACAAATGGGAAAACTGCATGACCATTGACACAAAGTCTTGGGGTTACAGACGCAACGCTCCTCTCAGTGACTACCTCACCATCGAGCAGCTTGTGGCGGTGAGAGTTTAAAATCTCATTAACCTGTAATCGGTTTAATCCAGTAATTTATCTCTTAACTGATCCACGTAAAACAAGATTATTAGGTATGAGTAAATGTCTTATTGTGTGTTTTGTTTAAAAGACTGTGACTTTACAACCACATTTCTTCCAGTAAAACCAGTCAAATTCCTTCAATGTTGTCTTGTGTAAATATTTTGACCATCTCGCATCTACTGTAGGGCTGCAACTAACCTTTATGTTCCATTATCGAGTTGTTTGGTCCGTCACAGAGGACTAAAGAAACCAGAAAATATTCACATTTAAGAAACAGGAAGTTAATTTGTAACATTTTTCCTTAAACAATTAATTTTATATTGATCAACTAATATATTAAACGACTTATTATTTCAGCTCTACTCTGGGAGTTTATGCCCTATTTGCTCTGAAAAATAATTACAGTATATTTCAATAAATATTCTTTTGGATGTCACTAAACTTGCAGCACAGTATAAACTAGAGGATGACAGATGCTCTCAGATTTCACTGTGGTGGTTTTGTTTGTTTACAGTAATCATGCTAATGTGTCAGAACAAACACAGTAATGATGTATTGACGTTCAACAGCCACACATCACTGTTAACTCCGATGTGTTTCAGACGCTGGTGGAGACGGTGTCGTGTGGGGGAAACCTGCTGATGAACATCGGCCCCACACATGACGGAAGGATCGCTCCGATCTTTGAGGAGCGTCTGAGGCAGGTGGGTCAGTGGCTGAATGTCAACGGGGAGGCCATCTACAACACCAGCGCATGGCGGGCTCAGAATGACAGCGTCACGCCCAACGTTTGGTATGTTTGTGTATGTTTGTGTTTGTTGTGTTTAGTGATAACTCAGATATCATCAGTTAGTTAGTGTATAGAATTTATTTTACTAAATGTTGCTTAGTTGCTCGGTTAAAATAATGAATTATGTATTAAGTATTATAACATCAGACAGACTTTTTTTATAAGCCTATATCTTGATGTTTCAAGGTATATCTTGAATGTTCCTGAGTGTGCCTCATCTTCAACAGGTACACTTCCAAACCACAGAAAAAGGCCATTTTTGCTATTTTACTAGAGTGGCCTGATAATGGATCTGTGATTCTGAGAGAACCTGCCGTTACACAAGGACAGACTCAGGTAAGACGACCAATGAAACGCTCAGGCTTTTAGCTTCCTGATGATATATCACTAATGTTTGTGGTCACTTAAAAAGAGTTTATTACATAATTTGTCCACCAGAGAGCACTGACATGTTTATTTTTCACTTCTAACCTGTATTAAAAAAACAGATGTAGAAGATCCTGAAAAATGTTTGTCTATGCCGTGTGGTCATGTAAAATGATAATTACATTCTTTCTGCTGAGTAACTCAGTTTACCTTTATGGTGGTGAAAAGCTTCAGGCATGTATGCAACCTGTTTAATTAATGGATTAAAACAACATAAATGCAACTAATAATTATTTTCATTATCCATTAATTTGGCATTAACTTTCTCAATTAACTGATTAATACTTCAGTCTATGAAATGTCAGGAAATTGTGAAACCTGCTTATCAGAGTTTCAAAAAGTCCAGTGTGACATCCTCAAATGTGTTATTATGTCAGATCAACTGTCTAAAAACCCCAAAATATTCAGATCTCTATGATATAAAACAGAGAAACAGCTGTAAATCATCACATTGGAGAAGCTGTCACCAAAACATAATTGCTTAAAAACTATTTAAATGTTTAATAGATTTTTGTGAATTGACGAATCAAGTAATTGACTAATTGTTTCACATCTAAAAGCATAAAACTTTCTTGCTGGTTTACAGACTGTTTTAATGTAGCTGCGGTCAGAGGGGAACTGAAATGACTGGCGATTATTTAATTAAAGGCTCAATATATTGAAAAACTGGTCTAACGTCTTCTCAAATTTCCAATAACCACACTCCATCACAGAAAATGAAGTTGACTCATCTCTTAAGTGGTTGTCCATGGAGCGACTCTCCCTCTGTGTCAACTTGTCAGCCCTGTTCATGCTTTTCTTTTTTTAATAAAAAGGTGGAGCTTCTCGGCCACGGGTCTCTGCAGTGGGAGCCCGTGAAGCCCAGCGGACTGCGGGTTCTCCTGCCCCAGCTGTCCTTCAGCAAGATGCCGTGCCAGTGGGCCTGGACACTGAGGCTGACAGGTGCCACTTAAAGGGAAACCAGATCAGTCGAAGAAGAACAGAAGAAGCTGCAGCGTTATAAAGCGAACAATGTTTTTGTTTTAATCATTGAAAACAATCCATGAAATAAATCTGACTATTGTGTTCTCAAATTGGGTGCAATTTTGAGAATAGGGTAACAATGATAATGTGCATTGTACTGTATTCAAATGACACTCATAATGTATTGTACGGTATTGGATGTACATTTTATATTCATGGTCTTGTATTTAAGCTAACTTGGGACCCAAAAGTCATTTTTTACGTCCAGGCCAACAACTTCTCGAGCAGCAACATTAATCTCAGTGATCACAAGGATTCCTTCCTTCATTCAATATACGTCACTACAATTTAATGTACATATTCATTGGCACTCCTACATTTTGTATTTACAATTTTGAATATTCCATTCTTACTGTCCATTCACCATACTTTCAGGCTCTGAAACTGTTGCGTTTTACTACTATGTATATTATTATGTTATCATATTATGTATATTTCTGCTATTCTTGCCCTTATGTAGTTTTTGCTTGCCATTTCTCAGGAATATCCCAAACCATGAAATATGTTTGAACATATGACTGTTTTACTGCCCCTTAGTATTTTTATTTTTTCAAAAAAGCCTACAACTTTTATGGGTTTTTTTTGTTAATCAGTGCAAAACTGATTAAAAGGGTTTATATATTTTATATGTGAGGGAATGTACCTTATCAATGAAGCTTTCGAGCATAATCTTTTTTTTAAATAATCTGATATTCACATATTTAAGAGGAGAATAACTGCTGGACTGAATTGTGCCCTAAAATAAATACTCTTCCCTATAACTTTTGATTGTGTCAGGTTGATTTTTTTACACTCCTGGTGAGTTTTGGTGTCCCTGTAGCGCCCCCTGCTGTCATTACCATTAATCACACCATGAGTCTTGCAGGGCATTTTAAAGCCCGCTGACGGCGCTCAGCTGATCTCTACACCCTCGCTGTGCTCAGACGACCGAGGATAACAACATTCCCTCTTATGCATCTAACAAATGTGTGTCAGATGAAGGTGTCTGCATGTCGCACAGTGCCTGATGAAGCCTTCGTCTCCCGCTGCTTTCACACCACTTCTCCTCTACCTGTGTTTTTACGGCCGATTTTTTTGGCGCGCTGCTGCTTCCTCCGCCGCTCCACAGGTAGGTGTGTATCTGTCACCTGAGATGGTGAGTCCGGTGCAGGGCAGATCTCTCTGTTGTGTCTGCTCTCTGTTGCACGCCTTTAAGGTGGGAGGTCCCTGCTCTGCAAATGTTCCATGACGTGTAAATGGGGGGTTTTCAAGGGGTTCTCGGGTCCCTGCATTTCCCCCCTTCACTCTCTCTCTCTCCCTCAGCAGGCTATCCCCAGCCCGGAGCGTGCACATGACAGCTCATCCCCTAAACAAAAACAACAGCAACAGAAAAAAAAAGAAAAAAAAAAAGCCTCGATGATTCAAATCATATGTGGACAAATGCACAATGGATTGCGATACAGTAACGCTGCCAATCTTAAAGTGACACACTACTATTTTTTTTAACAAACCTTCTACATGTATTTTAGGACAGAAACTAACGATTATTGTTATTATTGATTAAATTAAATAATGAATTAAATAAATAATTGATTAAAAAATGTCAGTAAATGGTGAGAAATGCTGTTTCCCAGAGCCCAATGTGATGTCCTCAAACGCCTCGTTCTGTCAACAGTCCACAACTGAGTTAACTAAAGAAACCACACAATATTCACATCATTTGGCAACTAATTAATTGACAAATAGTTGCATCTCTAATATTTTTGTTGTCTAAAGCTCTAGTGAAGACAGGGCTGGCAGATATTCAGTGTATAATATCATAATTCTGTTGTCTACCTCAATGATTCATGCAAATTCATGCATGTATTGAACAAATCTGCTAGTAGGAGTTATTATTAAGGTTTCAACTTTATATGAGGGAAATTTTGTCTGTAATACATTCATAACAATGAAAAATACTTTCATGCATTCAAGTGTCAGTTTGATTATTTCATGTGTGATTTTGCAAACATTTCCCATATTGTTGCATATCAATATTGTAAAAATAGCCATGTTAATAATATGATATTGATTACAGCCATAACTATCTAGTCCTGAATGAAAGCAGCTTTTTATATAATAGACCTAAAGACTGGTTGCCTATTTTTTCTCCTCAAATGTATGATGTTAATTTATTGATTTATTTGGATCCCCAAAATAAGCTTCCACCATGTGGTTTCTATAGCCTCTTTGGGGTCCACTGTAAAGTTAATTACAATAAATCAAAAATCAGCATAATTCAATACAAGAGAAAAAAGAAAAATTCAAAATAACACCAATAAATATTTGTGCCAAAAACACACACACACAACTATGTAGAAATCATCAGTCTTTTGTTTTAGCAGCTTCTTAGAGAATAGTCTGTTTTTAATTAATGTAATATTCATGGTAGCAGTTTTCCTCATACATCATGCTAATCTTCGCTGTAAGTAGTTGTGTTTTCACTTCCATCATCACACCAAAGCTCAGCTCAAATTCTGCACAATCACACACTGACGCTCCCTCTGTGCGGCTGACCATTTTCTCCACTCATTTCTGCAGTCTCGTTGCTGTAATCTGCGGTGGTAATTATATATGTAGACAGGAACTGGGGGGGGAACTGTTACAGACGTTGGCTTCGTTGCCATGGAAACACACAATCATGTCAGATTATTTTCAGGTGCTGCTGCGATAATGGCATAAGTGCGGCCGGTTTGAGAGGCTGACTTAAAGAGATGGGTGAGTGTGGAGGGTGAAGGGTGGAGGGGGGGGCATGAAAAGATTGTTAACGGATCAAAAAACAAGTCAATCAAATTAATGGATGCATGGAAAGAAAGTGAGAGAGAAAGAAAGAGAGAAAACTGAAGGCTTGCAGGGTTTTTTACAGTTTAACAGAGTGTTTATTGGTGTCTGTGTCAGCGTTTTGTTCAACCTGCAGCGTTCAGTGTCCCCTCTACGTGTCATATCTCAGTCAAGCCATATGACAGCAGCCACTACAGCCAGCAGGGAGGAAAACCTCATTCCTTCCATTCATAAACATTCTCTCTCTCTCTCACTATCTCTCTCTGTGTCTCTCTCCTCCAATCTGTTTTAGCACTAACACCATTAGAGGCCCTGCTAGTAGTCAGGTGCATGTGTGGCATTCAATCACATGCAAATTTGTGGCAGATTTGAGCTGGTCAGCAGAGCCGCCGTGTAGCTGTAGATAGTGGAAATGCCAAGCAGTGTGGAACATCCTGGGGGACAGACCATTATATTTATAGAGACGGGTGACTTGACCTTCACTGCACATTGGGTATCAGCCATTTTAGTGCCGCTCCTCTAGATACTGAATACAGCATAATGGATCTCAGCTGCAGTGCAGTTAGTTAGCTTCAACTTCATCTTCGGCTTGTTAGAGGCTATATCTAATAATAGCTCTCTGCAATTCCATACTGTGGAAGGACTCTGTCAATACACAGTCTCTGCGTTTGCAGCTTTTTTTTGGGCTCTGATCGAGTTTTTTCTAAAAGAAATGCACTGTGAAATTACAGTTTTGCTGCACTGGAAAATAAAAAACTTGCCCTCTGGGTTGGATTTGAGTGAGTTCAACTAAGAGTGGTTACATAAGTTTGAAACCTTTGTTCTGCTGTGTAGATTTTATGTTAAGGGTAAGACCTCTGTTAAATATGCCTTAACTACCGTAAGCACAGCTGGTGCAAGCCAAAAGCCAAGGACTCCTATTCATAGAGACACCCAGTTGTTCTCACCCAATGGCACAGAGTGAAACTGAGCAGGATGGTCAAAGCGGGTGAGGTATTTATAGTTGTGTAAATTATATTGTGTTGAAAGGCCAAAGTTTCACACAAATGACCCGAGCGTAGTGATCGTAAATCCCCTCAAAATCAGGGGGAGAGACCTAGCTTGTTGTAATCAGGGGGACCAATTAAGAGCAGGCAGCTGACAAATGATGGTAGATTTAGATTTATCAGCTGCTTTGGCATTTATCCAGCCATCATGTAGAGTTAATATTAAAGTCAGATTCAGCAGTTTGTCATGTGCTTTACCTGTAGCAGACTATTTAGGTAGTTTAATCTTTAGCAATTTATAGTAGTTTCATCTGAGCTCATGTATAAATTGCATGTAAATTATTTATTTGCAAAGTAAATGCATCAATCAGACACATGTAGTGGAGTAAAAAGTACAATATAATACTATGTCCCTCTAAAATATAGTAGTACAAAGTAAAGCAAAATGTAAATATCTAAGCAAAGTACCTCAAATTGTACTTAAATACAGTATTTGAGTAAATGTACCTCCAGTGGTGGAGTACTCAGTCCTGCCTTCAAAATATTGCTTAAGTGAAGTGAAGCAAATTAAAGTATTAAAAGTAAAAAACAATAATTAAAATGGCTTCTGTCAGAGTTTCATTATGTGTATGAATATGTAAGCAGCAATTTAAGTACATAAGAAGTATATAAGTGTATCTGGTTGGATTGGTGCTAATTTTTACTGCCAATTACACTGTATGGTAGTTTTATGCATAAGAATGTGTCATATTTTGTCAGCTAATAATACAGTTTGCATGCAAAATATCAGAAAAGTACAGTAATTAACTTTAGCTGTCAAATACATTCAATGCACAATATTTTGAACACAATATTTCACTCTGCAGTGTGGTTGGTAAAGAAGTAGAAACAAGCACAAAATAGAAATACTCAAAGTACTAATTAAGGACAGTATTTGAGTAATTGTACTTTCAACATGTGGTAGTTCAGGTCATGTTTCCTCTGAGTGCTGTCCACAGAAAACAGGGAAGTAACTTGTTGATCAGGATCAGGCTTTCTAGAAAGAGAAAAAAAAGAAGTAATAACAAAGATGAAATAAAATTAATATTATGAACATGACACAACATGTCACTGACATTTGATAAGCTACTATATAAAATAAATCAGACATAAACATCACAGTACTTCAGGTAGTTTGAGAAATCTATCTACTATTAAAAAGAACTGATAGAAAACAATAGTCTGTAGTGTTGGCTTATAAAAATAGTATCATCGCATTGTTTAATTTTTTAGTAAAATAATGTAAAGAGGAAGTATGTATTTAGAAGATTTTCTGAAGTTGTGGCATTAATATAGAGGCTGTAATAGCACCGTGTCACCCTGAACTCTTACATCTGATTCACAGGACGAGTTTTGCAGCTGCACATAATCTGCAGTATATTGTCCTAGTTTTTGCCTTGTCAATGACACCCTCATCACGACTCTCTCCATTCACAAAGCGAATCCTGTCGTGACGGAAAGAACTGGCTCTGAACAGGCTGTGGGAGTCAGAATTCAGAGAACATGTCTAATTTTTGCAGCCTCCTCACAGCCCGCCACATGCTGCCTTTTCATTGAATTCCTCTCGATATACACACTGAATAGGCGCACGCTGTAGGAAATGTATATTCAGAGCAGCTGCACCATATGATTAGTCTTTCAAAGCGCTTGTCAATTTTGCATTTCTCCATTGCTCTGCATATATTCACATGCTCTGTCCAACTGATTTATATAGATAATAATAGAGGAAAATGTGTGAATATGTGTATCTAAATGAAAATGTGTCTTATTTTGCTTTCATCCAGATCACACAGTTTCAGGCTAAATACTCACTGAATAATCACTGAATCTTGGGATGAATGAATGAATGAAGTGCGGCTATCTGGAATGGTGATGTTTAGCTCTTTGCATCATGATATCTGACACCCCACTTTGTGTGTAGTGTGAGGCAGCTGCTGCTGTGCTTTGAAACACAGCGAGAGAGAGGAAAAGCGTCCTTAAACGTGGGCTGTTGTGTAATCCCTCCCAGGGCCCCTTTGCTATTTTTGTGCCTGGGTCCGCACGTCACGGTTGGGTATTTTCTCTGGTGACTAGCTCGCATCAATAGATCTTCTAATGTACACCCAGTCAGCCAGCAGCTTCATGACTGATGGGACTTTACCTTGCTAATTTATTTCATTATTGTTATCCAGACATGAGGAGAATGGTGAAATGGACTATGCAGCATGAGGAATGTCACATGTGACTGTCGATATGGGACAGGGGACTATTCAAATGTCAGGTTTGTATGAGGATTATATTTGATATCTGAATGTCAGCTGCTGTATGAGCTGAGGCTTTTTTCCCATCAGACCGTGTGCTTCATGTCATTCTGATCACAGCAAGGGTTTGTTGATTGATTCTGCATGCGATGTGCTATGTTGCTGTTACACTACCACAGAGGGTTTTACTATCCAGCTTCTCTGAAGCCGGTCATCTCCTTATGATATTTATGGATTTGTTGTCAGCGTGAGGCTTCATGCCTATTCCCTTTAATGGCCAACTTAGCCTCTAATGATGTAATGCAGCTGCATAACGATGCTCTCCATGGCCAGCATTTGTTTGCTCATTGTCCTCTCCTGAATGGAGAGCAGTAAGAGATGTGCCCCGCGATTGTCTGCTGTTCTAATAAATCTCCATAAAGTCATTTCTCCATCCATGCGGACATACTGTACCACAGTCTGCCCACAGTCGTCCCGAAACACACCTACTGCCACCCACCTGCCTCCTGTTGTTGCACGTCATTGCTGCTGTGTCATATATTTTGTGTATAGATTGGTGCTTGTTGCCGTCAAAGATATGTGGGTAGTCTTTTTACAAAAAGTCTGAATGTGCTGAGGGATTTGTCAATGAGACTCTGAATATGTCGGCTCTGTTCCCTCTCTGTCGGGCTTAGTTCAAAGGTATGCATTGTTTCTGAGGGTCTTATCTCGCTGTCACTCTGCACCCATATTCCCCTTTCCCTCCTCTTGTAGCTCAGAGAGGATGGAAACTAAGCAATGAGGTCAGACCGACCTTGAAAGGGAGCTCCCTACCAGGCCTCTGAATTTTTGTTACCTCTGGGCACCCCACTTAGTTTACCTCTGTAAACCTCCCCGTTCAAACATGGATCGTTCCAATCTGAGGCAGCTCCCCCCCTCTCCGCCCCCTCCTCATCATCCTTCATATGCCTGCCTTCGTTATTTTCTGTCTGTGTCCTGCTCTGGAAGAAACTCTCAAATCTGTCTGAAAGCATAGCTATTAAGCCATAAAGAGACAAAAGAGGCAGTGGGCATTTGCAAAAAAATACAAAGGGGAGATTATCAGCCTTGCATCTGCTTTCAAGCATCTCTCGGCATCTCGAGAGTCACCTTGGATTCATATCCTCTGGTTTGTGCCTGAGGAGTGTGTGGTGTGCTAACAAAGAAAGAGAGGGAGTGAGAGAAAGAGAGTGAGAGTCGGAGGATGTCCTAATTAAGGGGAACTCAGAGGGTTTGAACCAGATAATCTTACATAACCTCGTTAGGGAGGACACAGCATTTGATACTGAGAAGATGGAAATGACGTGCCCTCAGAGACACATCCCCATGGTGTGCAACTGAAGTGTAGCAGCAAAAGCATTTCAGTTTAACCACGAGAGGATGCTGCTTCTTGTCGGAGTCCGGCATGTTTACGTACAGTATGAGGTCCTGTGGAGCTCAGCGTGGAGATTATGACACTCTGACAAGTTAAAGAGTTTGAATCCCTGAGAAGCAAGGGACCTGAACTTGTTATGTGATGTTGTGATGCTAAAAGAGTTGAGCGGAACATTTCAGTATGTTATGTAGGTATTGCATTAAAAGGGGTGCAGGTACACTCATCCGACTGACAGATCGGAGAGTGTCACCTGTGTGTGCTGGCATGCACTGACACACATACCATACTCTGTGCTCATTTGTTAACAGTAGTTTTTACAAGTTTACAACCAACATTAAGTCCCCATCTTCTGCACTGTCTTGGTCATTTTATGCAATATCATTTTATGTTTCTGGAATACAGATTAATTTCAGTTTTTTGCATGCAGACATGCAGCAAAGTTGCGATGTTTTCCTATTACCCTTCAGAGCTGAAAAGAAGTGAATGAGTCAAATTCTGTGATACAGAAATGAAAACAGTACCTTGGAGATGTATTGTGATTGTTTCACAGCTAAGCTTTTAATGTCTGTAGTTTTTCAAAATGTATCAATAAATAATGAACTCCCTTTTCCCCAATTCGATGGCTGATTATTTATTAACTCCTTTGCAGATATTTGCACTTAAAATAGTACAAATTCTAATAAAAGAGACGTTTCACATGAAGGAAAAGGAGTTGATTTTGAGATTGTTGAAATCTTGCTGAATAAAGATGTTGCTGTGGTGAAGGATTCAATTCCTCTGAGATTCCTATTCAGCTCATACATACACCCACACTCAAAATAAACACATGCACATGCACAACCATTCATGACACACATACTACAGTACAAGCCTTAAACACACTCACACACACACAAGTCTATGCAGTTTCACAGGGCTTCGGCAAATTTGGGGCATCTGCCATGAAGTACCTTGGGTTTTTTTAGGGGCTGGTAAAGAGATTTTTTTTTCCATTCCTGCTGTGATGGAGCTCATTATGAATTTTATACTCCAATTTTATTAGGAGGACTTTTGGGAAGCAGCCTTGAATAGCTCTCATGTTCAAGGAGTGGGTTTGACTCAGATTAAACCGTGCAATCGATTGTTCCCATTTTTCCTTTTCATAACCTTGAGCGTCTTTGTGTTTGTACATTGCAGTTCATACATCCACAAAATTTCACTCGTCTAATTCTCAATTCTGTCTTATTTCTTTCAGATGACCCTTCCCTGCAATCAATTCACATGTATGTTAATATCACTACAGATACATAACAGATATTGTCCTTGAAAACCGATCCCAAAGAAAGTGACATTGGATTCATGGAGTCACTTGAAACTACTGCAGGGGTGAAAAGCTCCACAGAGAGCCAGGACAGAAATGTTGCACAGAAAAAATGCACATCAGAATCTGCACAGACTAGGAGGAGTCTATCTGTTGAATTGGAGGGCAAGGGATGGCACCCACAACTGCAAGAGGGACAGGGCAGAGACACATGTGGTTTCAAAGAAATGTCTGACTCAGGGAAATCACTGCAATTAGAAGATCCACACCCCCAAACTCAGTCCACAAGCCATCCAGACTATGAGGTGTCATCATATCCACTACAGGTCACTAAACAGTTTCCCATTGGCAGACAGAAAACTGTAGGTCATGTAGTTTCTGCTCAGTCCCCAGTTAGCTGTGGACCTGCATCTCACAGGAAGTCCCCCACTTCACCTGAAGCCCAACAACAGTGTTCTCATTCAGGGATGGATCAGCTGTCAGATACTGTGTGTAAGGTGGAACAGAAACCACAAAAGCCTGGGAAGTATGTTTGTGATTACTGTGGAAGGGCATGTGCCAAACCCAGCGTGCTTAAGAAACATATTCGCTCACACACCGGTGAACGGCCCTATCCATGTGTCCCCTGCGGATTCTCCTTCAAAACCAAGAGTAATTTATACAAACACAGAAAGTCCCACGCTCACTCCGTCAAAGCTGGAACAGTGCCATTCTCAGAACTTGGTTCTTACAATGCCAATACGGACCAGGGGTCTTTTGAAGGAGAAGGAGAGTTATTCTCTGATGCTGAGCAAAGCACGGACACGGACGAGGACACTCTTAACGACCCGCTGCTGCTGTTGGACTCTCCACTGGAGGGATCAGATAACACTGCTGTAAAAGTACTAAATCTCATTGCTCAGAAAAAGGGAGCCACGTCGATGTCAGCTCAGGATGGTTCATCCCAGCCCCAAGAAATCAATGCACCTCTTGCCGCTGCCGAGGCAAGCCGTGCAATTCAATCTTGCACGATCAAACAGAGGCTTGCACTTCGGCTGTCTGAAAAAAGAAGCAGTGACTCTGACCACAATCTGTCCCTTCCAAGTCAGTCTAGCAAGGGCAGCACGGACTCCGGCTACTTCTCGCGTTCCGAGAGCACCGAGCATCAAACCGGTCCTCCAAACACGAACGCAAAGTCCTATCAGGAAATTATGTTTGGGAAGTGTTACAGGCCAAGTCCTAAACAGGCAACAGCTTTCGTGGCCTGCAGCACAGACTCAAGTGAATATACTGGGAAACGCTCGGAGAAAGGGGTTTCCCGCGTTTTCACCCAAGAAAAAGACACTGTTGAGTCAATAAAAATAAACACAAAGTCATTCACGAGGGAAGAGCTGAAAGAACCACAGTTAGACAGTGGCTCTGATGGGGGGCCTCTGATGAGAAGCAACTCAATGCCAACATCTTCTGCAGTCTGTTTGACTATGCCTCAAGCCCTAAGAGGCAGCCACTCTTTTGATGAGAGACCAAGCACCGGGGGCATTAGGAGACTCAGGCGGCAAGCTGCTTTCGAACTCTCCCCACATGATGGCCATGTAGATACAGACGGTCATGGAAAGATGAGCGAGAGTGGCATTTCACCCTCAGGATTGGAAATGGAAAATTACCCCTCTGCAGCGTCTAGTTTGAACCATCAGAGACATGCAATGGAGCTGGCAACACGGAAACGTCGGAAAGAGAAGAGGGAGGAGGAGGATTTGCTGGGTCAATACGAGGTGCATCATGAACAGTGTGAAGAAATGTTTGATTCAAGCAAGGACTATGATTCAAAACAAGTCAGCCAAGGCGCAGTGGGCATTATGACATTAGGAAAAGGACACTCTTTAAGTATGCTAACACAGACAGACAAGTATGACATGGACATATCGTTGAGCCACGACGTTTCTGGTAGAAAAACCTTAGGGAATGTAATTTCAGTTATCCAGCACACAAACTCGATAAACAGGCCTCTCTCTGAACAGTATCATGGACAGAGACAGGACAGTGTTTCTTCATTTCAAGCTATGGAGGCAAGTGAATCATACGAATTGGAAAGGAGCGATAGTCAACTACGACAATCCTTTCAAATGGGCCCAAAACTTGTACGACAGCCCAACATACAAGTCCCAGAAATTCGGGTGACCGTTGAGCCCGACAGTCCAGAAAAAGCTCCAGAGGTGCAGGTGAAGGAGCCAGAGAAGCACGTAGAGGAGTTTCAGTGGCCCCAAAGGAGTGAAACTTTAGCACAATTCCCCCCAGAAAAACTCCCTCCAAAGAAGAAAAGGCTACGCTTAGCTGATATCGAGCACTCCTCTGGTGAATCTAGTTTTGAGTCTGCCTGTACCAGTCTCTCCCGCAGTCCAAGCCAAGACAGCAACTTATCCTACAGCTCCACCTTCTCCTTTGACAGGGAGGAGAGCTTGAAGTCAGTCTCTCCTGCAAGGCAGGATGAATTTGGCAAACCACTAGAGCTGTTGGCTGTGCCAGGAAGTGGGCACTCCCTCTCTTTGCTCAACCAGCGTCAGCAGCATGAAATGAGACGCTCCTCCTCAGAGCAGGCGCCTTGTAACTTGCGCAAGGAGTTCCCAGAGGTACGCAGCATATCATTTGACTATGGCAGTCTTTCTCCAACATCCAAAGTTAGACACGTGGACATCATTGCTGGGCACTCGGCTGTGAAGGAGAGAAGGAGGGGAAACTTGGTACGACAGGAATCACTGAATATGGACACTGAGGTAACACAAGTCCCATCACAAGTGTTCCCGCAGTATCTCAGCAGCACCTCCCCTCCATTCACAGCAGTTGCTGCTCTGCCGCAGACTTTGCCAATATTTTCCACCGGGAATACATTTCCCCAGCTGTCACATCCAAGCCTTCTAGTTCCTGTAAGAATCCAGACTCATGTGCCATCATATGGCAGCATCACATACACATCAGTATCACAGATTTTTGACAATCAATATGACAGTGTTAGCTCCACTATGTCCACCCCTCAGAATCAAACTTCACGTTTGTCTGGAAATCTTGACTCTCATAATGTTTTAGCTTATACCAGACCACCTTCAACGAACACCCTCAGTGTTGAAGCTCTTGATTTGTCATCAGCAAAGCTCAAGACAGGTATCCCTCTTTCTTTGACCTCTCGAACTATCTCAACCACTAATGCATCCAGTGGTGGTGCGAACAAACGGATGCTATCCCCTGCCAGCAGCCTGGACCTCTTCATGGAGGTTAAGCAGCAAAAACGTGTGAAGGAGGAAAGAATGTTTGGGCAAATTGTGGAGGAGCTAAGTGCTGTAGAGTTGGGAAAATGTAATTTGAGTGAGGAGAAGGGGCACAGGTCAGAGATGCAGGGTGCATCAACACCTCAAGCCCAGGATGACTCATGTAGGAGTACATTTATCACACTTCAGCAAAAAGTGATGGAGGCCACTGACCACAGCGTTGAGTCAGCCATGGAAAGCAGCTCGCCACCATATTCCATGATATCAGTTAGCGAACTGAAAGAAGTTGGCATGGAGAAACGAGTGCAGATGGATATGGTGGCACAGCTGGTTACCAGTCAAGAAATCCTGACCTCAGACACCGAGCATTCAAGACTGTTATCTCAGTTTCCAAGTCTTCGCACGACGACAGGTGTGAGCTGGTGTTATCTCAACTACACCAAGCCAAGCTGCTCCCATGGCAACGCTCCTTTTTCCTCTGTGTATGCCACCTGGTGTGTGAGTTCCCACAACCCGAACCCTCTTGAACTGAGCACCAGCGCTGCTCTAGCTCTCCTGCGGTCAAAACAGAGGGGAGAAAAGGTTATTTACACTGTGGCTGCCATGTGTCAGCCTGGCACAGGGAAACTGGTCTCATCCCTCATCCTGTGGAGGCAGACGATTGAACAGGTGAGAAAATTCGTCCATTACTGCATCGTTTCTAAAGCATACTGTTGCCTTAAATTTTCAAGAACTACTGTAATCCATATTTACGACATATTTATTTAGCTTTGAGTGGTTCCAATTGGAATAATTATTATTATTATGAATATTACCTATTAAGGTTTACGGACTGTGCACCTTTCTACCTTGGTAGCCTTAAATATAAGAAAAAGCTAACAGTTTGAAATGTTGACATTCTGAAGGACCTCATTACCAAGACTTTGGCTGGCTGCACACTTCAATTTTTTTGGCAGGAGGTTCAGTCATCATTGGCATGCTGCTGGCTATGACGTACTGCATTTACTGTTAACAAAAAAAAAAAGAAAGATGCTTTGGCTGTGCCAGACACTAAAATTGAATTCAGGTAAATATTATGTGTCCATGAAGTCTCAGTCTTGACAATGGGATGTTTTTCTCTATTGCAACCACAATATGTGATGTAGGCTCAACATATGGGTATATTTTGTCAGAAAAATCAGGCCTAGAATAGCTTTAATTCTTTTCCCAGCAGCAACATTATTAATGTTTGCACACTATGTTGTGTAAAGCAAATGCGTGACACACAGTACTGGTGGCATCAAGTTACACTGTCGATATAGAGTCCACTTAAATTGGATGTTAATAAAATGTTTGTTCATCTGATTCAGCTGCAGAGGAAACCGGAGCCCAAAGAGGTGGACATCACCTACGGGAAGAAGGTGAAAGACTTGAGCTGCAGAGTGAAAACTGCCAAGGAGGAGTGGAAAGAGAGGGAGGCTTCCACAACCCAAACAGTGCCAACACGCATTAAGATCTTTGAGGGAGGGTCAGTCAAGATATTAGTTATCATCACACTTGTCATTTCTGCTGACAGTAAATACAGAAGTTATATTAGGATGTTAGTGCACTTACTGTCTAAATGACTGCACTGCTTTTTTCCTAATCATAAATGTGTTATTTTATGTATGTTTTCATTAGAAGTAAAACAATATATATGTTTTAGGTACAAGTCCAATGAAGATTATGTGTATGTCAGAGGTCGAGGCCGGGGAAAATACATTTGCGAGGAGTGTGGTATCCGCTGTAAGAAGCCAAGCATGCTGAAAAAACACATCAGGACCCATACAGATGTGAGACCGTACATCTGCAGGGTCTGCAACTTTGCCTTTAAAACTAAAGGTGAGCATTCCTCAGGCTTACAGACTCTTATAGACTACAATTAAATAAAAACAAAAAACAAGTGAAATTCTGTTAAAAGAGTGTGACAATCAGAATCCGAAAATACTGTCTTGCAGCAGCAAAAAACCCTGTAGTGTGCGCTTCTATTTACAGGTACTAGAGTATTGTGCAAGATCAGCAGCTCATTTGTATTGTCTCCTCATTTTTCTTTCAACTCTCTATAAAGGGAGCATTTTCTGAGCTGGATCCTTTTTACTTAAAGCTGCAGTAGTCAGTGTCCTCTTGTAGCAGGAAACCTTTGGGGGAAAATCTATGTGGAAATCTGTTTTAAGTAATCTGCTCCTTTTAAAAGTTTTAGATAAATTGTTTGTGTGGAAATTGGTAATAATTAAGAACTTTAGCTTTACCTGTTACTCATGTTATTTCTCTACAGGAAACCTGACTAAACATATGAAGTCAAAGGCACACATGAAGAAATGTCTTGAATTGGGAGTGTCAGTAACTATGGATGATACAGAGATACAGGAACATGGTAAGATGTTGTTGTGTACTAGTCTTGCATGTGCATGAACGATGTTGCAATAAATCCAGCTAAACTGATGTGTTTTTAAAGTAGATGACATCCAACAAGACTCCAAGACAGAGGTGACGGTCACAACCAAACACCAGTTCTCCGACGCAGAAGACTCAGACGGCATGGACGAAGAAGTTGATGAAATTGACGAAGATGATGACGAGGACGATGAGTATGAGGGTGATTCAACTCCGAAGCTTCGTTCAAGAAGTACGAGTCCTCAGCCGTGCGGAGTCACCTCTCTGTCAGTCACGGCCACCGCTGCCATCCACGGCTGCTCCCTCACCTCTCTGCCTGGTGCTGACGCTCGCCAACAGGCCTCTGGCAGGCGGACGGGCTCAGACCATCGACCCGTCCTCGACCAGAGAGAGAAGTCTATGGATGAAGACTCTTTGACTATGCTGTCTCCAGATCAGGCCAGCTTCCTCTTTGACCCTTACTCTTCTTGCCTGCTCTCTCCTGGCTGGGAGTCTCCCATCAGGGAGCCCTCACCTTCACGTCTGCGTTATCCATCCCCGAGGCGAGAACTCTCCCCGCGAGGTCGCTCTACTCCCAGATGGGATACTTCCCCGCTTAGACCTGGCTCGCCCGGCTTCACACCCATTCAGCACCTCTCCCCGGTCTCAATTGAACGACCAATGTCTCCTGGAATCGATCTGGCTGGAAAGCGAGAGTCCGCGGTCAGAGGCAGGCAGAGGATTGTGCTGAGAGCTATTTCACCACGCAGGGGCTCGCATCAACACAAAGGCGCTGGTGATAAAACCAGACACCAGACAAAGATCGACATGGCTCAACAACAAGGGGCCTTTGAAATGGAACTGGTATGTAGCACGGTGCAAACTCTGTCAAAGAGCTTTCTTTTGGTTTGTTTATTATTAAGCAAGTCATCTCAAAAACTTCAGAACAGATATTGAGGATATTTCATAAGACTTTCTAACATTTCAAGATTACTATTTTACTTATTATTATTTTATTTATGCAAATGAAAAATTCCAACACTTGTATCCAATGACTGTCTATCACCAAAAGTGTTTTTTTGCTTTGTTTAGATCCAGATTCTACACATTTCATTAATCCATATAGGACATTTAAAAACTTGTGGTATTTGATATTTTTCTTATCAACAAATCCAATGAAAAGAACCAAGTAATGTCTGTGTAGTCAAAGGTATACATTAGTTTAATAATCTGTGCCACAGAGCTCCATTTGTTGTCCAAAAACTATTAAAAACACATCAGTGACTCATGTTGCGGCACGGCTCCTTCATGACCATGAACACGGCCACTTAAATGTCTTGTTGGGACTAACTAAAAATAGGCCCAAAGAAAAGCACTGTTTACTTCGGTTTGAGTAACATTTGCTGACATTTATGAAGGCCACAAGCCAAAGTGCATTGATCTCACAATAAAGATGTTCTTTCTTCTACTAACATTGCTGAAGGCTTGATGTTTTCAGACATTTTTCCCTCTCCGTGCACCTTGGACGAAGATGAAGTTGTGCCAGAAATCCCCGCCCTGAAAACTTCTGTGTCTAGTTTTGGCCTTTATTAAAAATTAAAGCATATACTCATGATTTTACGTCCAGTTGGTTTGGGGCTGAATGTCTCAGACATTGTAAGGAGGTTGTTGGTTTTGGTCTTTTCATGGGTTTGTTGATGATAACACAAATACAGAATGTCAGCAGCCTTACTCTTTCATGGACTGTGCAGCCAAGACGGTGGTATGCATTCTCCAAGTGCTTTGTAATGTTTTCACACATTTGTGCATTTTTTTCTAACTTTGATACATTTTCACATGAGAAATGATGTTGGCGATGTTGAAACCGCTCTTAACGCTGCCAATATGTCGTTTCAGGATCAAAGGAGTAGCTTGGCTGCTACTCTCCCCGGTGCTGCCAGTTCTCATCACCAGAACATCCTCAGCCACCTCCCTCTTCACTCCCAGCAGCAGACCCACAGTTTGCTCCCCGTCGTTCCTGTCGGAGGGCTCCAGATGTTACACTCCCCGCCTTCCTCCAGCACTGATGTCACCCCCTCCTCGGCGCCGAGCCCCCAGAGCAGCGAGGGCCAGCGTTGCAGCAGTAGGGAGGGATCTGTCCACGGGCCCGAGACGGGAGAAGACGTCAGAAGTCAGTGCCAGCTGTCCTCCCATCAGGCCGCTCAGGAGAAATGCCTCGACTCCGGCGTCAGGGACAGCAGGCAGGAGGAAAACGTCCAGACCTGCTTGAAAGCCATCGCCTCGCTGAAGATAACCACAGAGGACCCTCATTAGACCCCTTTTTACGCCTCCCTGATTTGGTCCAGGAACAGATGCCCCCTCTGCGCCACCTGCAACCATGTCGTCCTGAGCCCTTTAGGCAAATAACCTCATCTTTATCCCATTAGAGGCAATATAATAACACTTCCTCTGGTCTTGCACATACCCCAGACAGCTCCTTTAAATCCGAGTGGAGATCAAACCTTCACAATGAAGAAGAAACCCACTCTGTCTGATGTGCTCCTCTCTTCAGAGACGCTTTGAAACGATTGGACGAGCAGCAGCAGGATGTTTTGCAAGGTGGAGAATCATTATTGGGTGCAGGTGCAATATGGAAAGATATTATGCTAATATGCCTTTGTTTGACATAGTAGTTTGCGTACAATTGCACATAAATTATATTTATGGATTATGTACAAATGTCCTTAACATATACTCCTTCTTAGATGCATACAAACAGTGTATTTTACTGTATGTGTACTTTGAAAATAGACTGTTGTTTAATGTAATCATATCAAGGTGTGATGCAGTAGTGCAGTAAATAAAGACTATTTATAAGGGGAAAAGTATGTGTATTATGAAACAGTCTGACCAAATTTTAAGTAGACGCTTCTCGTGCAGTTTGGTGCTTCTGATCAAGCGGCAAGGGTCTGTGCCTTTATTTTGCTTTTCATCATTTTGTTATCAGAAGGTTATCGTTGAATAAGGAAAAATATTGAGGTACTCTTTATTCAGATGTGTTGGCGCTGTCAGAGATTTTGCTCAAAGAAAAGCTTTTTTTTCTTCTCTTTTCCGCGCTGTCATTTTTGCTGGCAGACAGGATACAGCTTGATTTATGTGAAACAATCTTAAAAAATGTTTCTTATGTTGCATTTTTCTTAATGTTGTGGTTTTTATCTTGGTAAAAATGCATGGGATTTGCTATTGCACAAAAATAGAGGACGTTAATATGTAATTATGAATACTGTAAGATGTATTTATATATTAGAACGTAAGCACTTATTGATACTGGTAAATATTTGACTACTATTTATATGGTATATCTGTACTTATGCAGCAGTGATGCAGTTATGCAGTGAGCCACGCTGGCATTGCTTTTGATCTCATGTCTTTGCTTTGATTAAACAGACAGCTTTTTTCTCTCTCTTATAAAGATGACCATAAGCATTTTATGAGTTTTGACGATGCACTTTCATCCTTTCATCTTTGATGTTTAACTGACCCAGTCAGTGGAAATGGAGGAGTAAAACATGTTATGTTCTCTTGTGGTTTTTGAAACATTCCAGTTATTTTTCACGTATCTCGTTGTGTGAGACATGTTGCACACAAATTCAAGGGGCTATGATGATCAGTCAATAGTACGTTTTATCGCATTTCAAGTGTAAATCAATATCACTTACTGTAAGAAATGATGTTAACAGCGTGAGTTGGTTGACTATTACTGTGTTTCAGCTCAAAATGTAAGTAATCATTCACCAGATGCATTACTTCTTCTCTGTATATATACCTGTATTTTTATGATTTAAACTATTTTTGCAGTGTTGAATTCTGAAAACTTTTTATGTGGATTGTTTATATCTCTTTAAGAGGTAAAAAGTCTGCAGTCGATGTAATGGGGGTTTAACGAAGGTGAAAATAGCACAGTGTTGATCACTAACACCGTGTGTCTCATTTGAGAAAAAAAAAAGTGTATTCACATCTTCAAGTGGTTATGTTACCAGTTTGATAATGGATTTCAAAATCAGAAAACACTTTGTTCACTCATGTTTACATAAAAGCATATTTAAAAGGTGCACTGCTTTAATTTTGTTTCCCTTTCTAAAGGTGTATGTAGCTATGATTTCATGGTTCTGTAATTTTATTTGTCGTGATAACGATGCAGATTGCTCATAAAATGTGAAGGGAACGTGAAAGCTTTTATTTGCTTTTGCATATGTACTCAGATTGTGTTTGTGTTCTGTTTTTATTGTGTACTCATATTTACTGAACAGCATTGTGCCTCTCATGTCTATGAAATCCCCTGTAAAACACACAGAGGACAAATCATTTACCTCTCAGCTAAGATTTGTTGAGGAAAAAAAACCCTCAGTAGCCAATCCGCTGTTTAGCTATTTGCATCAAAACTGGTTAGTCAGGATGGAGTGCCTCTTTTATGCTATGGGGAATTTATTGTTTGGTGCTCTACTTTTTCAAATTAAATTCAAAATTGTTTTAAAAGAATATACTTCTAACCCAAGAATGTGTGTCGGAGCTTATTTCATGTATCAAACTTGTTTAAATTAGAGCACACGACTGATGAAAGGGTTTTCAGATGAAATCATGCACATTGTCTTTTCAGGTGGGGAGGGGGGGGGGGTTGGAAAAAGTTAAAAATTGGAAAGACTCATACCAGTGACATCCTCTGGTGAAAAAGTATCACTGCACTCATAACATGGAACAAGAAAATAAATGAATGCTTCCAAAAATAGTTCTCACCTTGTGGATAATATTCAACCGTTTTTCAGGTTGTTTGGCTGCATCAAAATCTGCATAAACTGCAACATCACTGGGTATCAGCTGCACATAGCCTACAGTACAGTACAGTGTAGGTAAATACTGAATATGTGAGACTTGTATTAAGCAGAGAAATGACTGTGATCTTTGAGTGCATTATACTGACTCTGACGCTCTTCTCTGAGTTGGGAGGTCTGTTCTAATTCTGGCCAATCAGAGAGACAGTTCATTTTTTTCTCTGCTGCTCTGTGACTAGGCCTGTCAGGCCCATTTGTTAGAATAATTATATGGCTGTTAACAGCATCCCAGCTTAAAATAAAATTAGTACTGCATTGGTTTAAAGCAGCAGAGGCATTGCATAAAATGGCTGCTTAAGATCTTAACAGATAAAGCATCTTAATTGTATTAGTGGACTTTTATTGTTAACACAGCTACTGTATGTCTAACCCTGAGGTAAATTCCTGCTAGGATTACAAAGCAGAGGAAGTATACGAGTTGTTTATTTTTAAGTGTGGTGTTTTGGACAGACAGAGACATAAAGTACCTCTGTCCTCCCTCTCTGTGCTCTGAGTGAGCAGTGCTCCTCTGGTTTATTTTGAGGTGGTCTTATCACAGCTGTTGTATCTGTGGTGGCAGCCTGTCCAAGCCCCTCGACACTCTTCCTTTTCCCCCTCTGGCCCTTGCTCCCGGTAAGACCCTGTTTGCTCCTTAACCTGTTTCTTCAGGACATTTACACTAAAATGGCACAAAATTAACCTTAAATGCTGTGATTTACAGGGCCTTTTCAAGGCTCCTTTTCATTTTTAAAAGTACTAAACTGTTTGTCTGAATTTAGTGACTTAAAGGTTAGAAGATGGGTGTTGAAACTGATTGAGACTCGCCTGTGTCAGTTGTTAACAGAATAGGAAGAGATTCATTTTTAAAACTGCTTAATTTCTCTCACTGTGTCCTCATTGTTACTTCCTTGGACAGTGAAGAAATCAATAATGCCTTCTCCTAAAGTCATTTAGTTATAGTTTCCATCTGCCTCCTTTACAAATATCAAATATAGATAGGGTCACTCACATCACATTGATTGTTTTTTCTTACTGAGTATTAATAGTTGGAAAATGCAGCTTTTGTGCACACAGCCGCTGACATTGACATCAATAAGAGTGGATTAGAAATAAATAAATAACTTGCCCATATTAAGAAGTTCTTAAAATAGCCCGTGGGTCTGGAACAGGTGCCATGTGCTCTGCTTGTGAAAGCACAGGCAGTGTGAAGGCTGCACTAATTTTATGTGCGTAAACAAGCTCCGACTGTGAGACTGAAAAGCACAAAACATTTGCAAATAGGCACTAAAGCATTATATCACTTAATGTTGATCATTGTGTTACTAATAAGCTTTACAATAATGTCCGGCGTTGATTGCTTTTTCCTAAATGTGCCTGTCTTATGAGTTGAGTAGAGAAAATACTGTTTCTCTGTCACAGCTACATTTAAAAAAAAAAAAAGGCATCTAATGTCTCCCACTGAGCTTCTTCAGTACAGAGTATACAGCTACTTTTAATTTAAGTGCCTTGCTCAAAGTCACTATGGTGGTGCTTGCTGAGGGAGGCGGTGAAGGTGTTTTACTCACTGCTGCTGCTCATAATTCAGAATTTAAAATGACAAAAACAAGTGTCTCCTCTGAATTTTACCAAACTGCTGCTATCAATGACAGCAAATCATTACAACTATTAATTATGATTAATTACAATATTATAAATGCAAAGCAGAACCTGGTGGATACCTGAATTAAGAGGCTGATGCCGAGTTTGATGTTAGAAAAAGTCATCTGATAATATATTTTATTAATATTTTTTTATACATGAAGAAACAAATATTTCTGACAAGTATTCCTTTTTTTTTTTAGAATAGTGACCAAGATTTATACCGAGTGTTCGGCACTGAAATGTAAACTGTTAAGCGGTCTCTGGTGGACAAACTACTGTATTTAGTATTGACACTGAATCTGAATTACACAAACATATCTAACATTTCTCATGTTATTTATCAACTGATTTATTGTCCTGGCGGGTTTACTGGTCTAGCTCCATGGGCCTTTTTCACAGAAAACACTTGACCGCTGAAGCACAGGTGTAAATAATAAATTCCATTTAGCTGCTTCAGTTTCATGGTCCTGCTGTTGTGCACGTTGGCCGACTATCACACTGTCATAGCTTATTGGGAGCCATATTTATTTATTAGCAACACCTGTGCTTTTCCTACTTTGACAAGTCAAAATATCTGCTGCAAAAAGGCCTATTGTGAAGCTTATTCATGTAGCACAAGTATTGTATTAAATGAACCTTTAAAAAGCAAAGATGAAGAAAGCCAGTCTTTCATGAAACCTGGAGACACGTTAGTTACCACTTTGGACGCACACCTGATTCACCAGAGACTGGTAAAATAGATTCAGGTGTATTTCTATCAAAACCCAGATTAATAATTTGTCAAGATGATTCCCAGAGCAGCCACTTTTTCCTGACCCCGCTAACTGTACATACAGAATGACTTTAACATGTGAAAACCGAGTTTATCACAGGAGATTAAATCGTTTGGACAGCAATGTCAGGATGAGGTTAAATATCACTTTTATCCCTCAGGTCCTTAACAGAATCCCACTGTTTGCCTCTCAGTACTAGCTCAGAATAATGGAGGCTTGTCAGGAGAGCAGCCCTGCACCCACAGGTCCCCAGGCAGCGCCAGCCGAGGGTCAGGACATTGACCTGACAGAGGACCTGGCCCAGCAGCTGGAGGACATCATTAGCACCTACCAGGCTGCCGAGATTCCCGCTGAGCCAGAGGACGGAGAAGAGGTCACAGCCGTCAAGGAGGCACACACCCGCAAGGACCAGAAACTGGAGAAGAAGATGCTCAAAAACCTAGGTGTTATGTCTTTTTTTATAAACATTTTATTGATTGTCGCTGACGTGGCTTTGATTCAGCGCAGTCAGCAGAAGTCCAAGTTGTACTGAAACTGATAGGTGTGTTAGCAGAGCTGTAATGCGTGTAAAGTGCATCCATCCGCAACAGACGTGCAGGTATAATAGTATTTCCACATGCCTTTTTATAGTTGACTCAGGTGGCAAAATGATTTTTCCCAGTACAGCGCAGTCAAGTTTATCTAGTGTGTGATAAATCTAATTCACCTCATGCTCAAGGGCGATTAAAATAAATTCACCTAAAACCTGACTTGACTTACAAATGGTATTGAACCTGAATTTCTTTGCGACTGCCCAGGGAAGGAAGCCATGCTGCTGATGCAAAGTCTGAACAAACTTGACACTCCACAGCAGAAACTGGAAGCCATCATCAAGAAGCACGCTGAGCTGGTGAGTGGATTACAGATAATCAGAGAGAGAAAAATTGAGATTAGAAATTACACTAATCTCCAAGACGATGCTGGAAGGTGGCATGTGTTGAATTTCCTTGTGTGTGGTTTTGCAGCTGGAGGAGCATCGGAGCGATCAGAAGCAGCTGAAGCTTCTGCAGAAGAAGCTGCTCCAAGTGATGAAGGAGAAGGACCAGCTGCAGAGCGAGCATAGTCGGGCCGTGCTGGCTCGCAGTAAACTGGAGGGACTCTGCCGAGAGCTGCAGAGGCACAACAAGACCTTGAAGGTAGTTTGGCTTCCGTCGTCTCTGCCTTTCATATAGTAGTATTAGTTGCATTAGTAGTAAGTTTTATTTAAGAGTGACCAAACCAGGGCTTCTGCAAGGTTTACAGAGTTAAATGTAATACCTTTTAAAACCTTTTTAATACTGCGTAGAATGCAATTTAATGTCATATGAGTCAGAGAAGAAATAACTTATTCACACTTTCCTTTGCCTACGGATATTTTCTCCTATGCAACCATCTGCAGGAAACTGAAGGTGTGCACAAGCCTCTATAGTCATAATCATACCGACCCAAACATGAAAGAATAATGGGAAACCCAGTAGGGGCGATATTGCCTTGAATTATTCATTATATCTTTTTTTCCCAGTTCTTTCAAGCAGTGTAATAATACTTTATCTAATGATTTAATCAATAAATTAACTAGACCTGCACCAGAATAAGATTTATCAATTAATATAGTTTAGTTGTTAGTAAGTCTTTGCTGAAATCAACCCTTTCCATGATGGGGGATGAGCTTTCTGGCTACTGTAGCTAGCAGTGGTGACTTCTACAGGTCTGACGGTGAAGACTGAAACGCCACAAAAAAAAAGGATTAAACATCTTCCTGCAGCACAACCCACTGTTTAAAACAATCCCACTTTTAGAATCTAAGTGTATAACATCTAACAGTCCACATTCTGATATTAAAATATTTTCACTTTATAATATTACTGGTTACGATAGGAAAGTGAACATATTTAAGATTTTTGTAAGTGAAATTTAAGACTTTTTGAGTCCTACAGCTGCCCTGTATGTAAATACCAAACTCAAATCTCTTACAAGCATTACATTTAATCTGAGCCACTGAAACTGCCATTCGCTCCCAGTTGATTTTTGGTGCCGGGTGGTGTCAACATATGTTGTTCTCTACAGGAGGTGACATCAGCTGGCAACAAAGATCAGCCATTATGTCAAAGCTCAGGCTTTGACGTCTTTAACTGCCACACCCACGACTCATGCTGCGAAGCAAAATGTTGTTCAGATTACAGTCTTAAATTCTGGTGCAAAATCCCAAAGTTTCAAAAGATTTGAAATACATGTCAGGCAGACCTCTGGGGAGCTGTGACGCACAAGATATATAAAATATATTTACATTGATGAAAGGGTGCTACTTTGGTTTTGGTGTGTGTGATACGGTAATACGGAGAGAAAGGGGTTCAATTTAAAGAAACATAAGGAGGAATTTTAAGGGTAAAAATCAACAATGTAAGAGGATAAAGGAAGTTAACCTTTTGAAATTGAAACTGATGAAATTGTTTGAGTGATAAAGGATTAACTGAAGAACCCCTGTCATGTTAGAGGTGATATTTCCAGAGAATTACATAAATCTGACTGTTTTACACTGACCTTTATATAGAAATATTTCACATAAAAAAGGGTTTCTGCAAGCATGTCAGCTGATTCTAGTTTCTACTTATAGAGTACATATACATATACAGCAACTAGACTTACAAGAAATTAGCATGAGAACTCTGACTGCACTCTCTACTATGGCTACCAATTGCCAATTAATTATCTTTAGTGAAATGGTAATATTTGGTTTTCACTTTTAGTTGGTAAAGAAGCACTAATTAAAAAAAAGGGAATTATATCAATTAGTAAGAAAACTACCGATGCTTCTCCTTTTATGTTGCCATGCTACAGCTGCACATTAATCATCCAACCCTGAAATGCAGGAGGAAACCCTGCAGAGGTGCAGAGAGGACGACCTGAAGAGGAAAGAGATCACCACCCACTTCCAGGGGACGCTCAGTGATATTCAGGCCCAAATCGAGGAACACAGCAACCGCAACACCAAGCTGTGCCAGGAGAACAGCGCTCTGGCCGAGAAACTGAAGGGACTCATTTCACAATACGACCAGAGAGAGGCGGTATGGATCCTGCTTCATGCTGAGCACACACAGGTTCAAAACAGAGAGTCACACTAAGCACAGGGAAGCATTTGAAGATGACCTTAAACCCCAATCTATGTGCTAACTGACACGACTTGAACTGTGCTAATGTAAAACCTCACACATCTGGGCGTCCATGCCCATTTCATGAATTATTTGCAAAATTCACCCAGGTCTTACATTTATTAGTTACAGTATTTCAGTGTTTTGCAGCTCAGGCTCAGTGAGCAAGAAGAGAAACTGTGAAAACGACTCATAAATTCACCTGAATGTCTTCCAGAACCTGGAAAAGGTCTTCAAGCACAGAGACCTGAAGGAAAAGCTGCTGGACACCAAACTCACGCAGGCAAACATGTTTCTGAAGGATGCAGAGGATAAGCACAAGCTTGAAAAGGAGACTGTAAGTTTCGTGTACATCAGATTTGTCTTGTAGCATTTTAATAACACATTTGCAATTATAATCGCCCTAATGCTCATTTTCATTGAACATTTCAATATCCCACAGCTGCTAAAAAAGGCGGCGGAGTATAAATTGCAAGTGAAGTTCATGAAGGAGCAGGAAAGCGATATGAAGGTCCAGGTACAGTAACAGGGCATCATGGGCAAAACTGGCTTGTTTTTCGACACTCCGGGGAGGCATGTGTAATGTTTTCCTCACCATTTCTCCGCAGCTCGAAATGTACTCCAAGAAGTTTGATGAATTCCAGGGCACAGTATCAAAGAGTAACAGTGTCTACAGCGGCTTCAAACAAGACATGGACAAAGTAAGAACGGTTTTAAGTCAGCTTGATGATATTGGTGCGATTATTTCGGTTTTTTCTGCAAAAACAAAGGTGAAAAGAATAAAAAGAAAAGGAATAAGGGAAAAAACAATCCCATGAGATTTACAATAACACTTCACTAAAGAGGAAAAAAAAAATCTATTTTTAGAGGTGGCTTTAATTGAGTGAGGTGTAACATGATGTTTTGTGTGTGTTGTAGATGGCCAAGAAAATGAAAAAGCTGGAGAAGGAGTGCCAATCATGGAAGTCTCGCTTTGATAACTGCAACAAGGGTCTCATTGATATGGTGGCAGATGTAAGGAGCATTTTTCTTCATCCATTTATGAATAAATGGTAATTTATATATACACACACGTCTTACTGGTGTGTCCAATATGTCTGTATCCTTTCCAGAAAGCACTGAAGGAAAAGGAGTTTGAGCTTGTCATCGTCAAGAACCAGAAGCTTGAGAATCTCTGCAGGGCCTTACAAGAGGAGAGGAAGAGTCTTTTCGAAAAAGTGCAGGAAGCTGGAGGTCATTCGGAGGTAACCACTGCTGAACCAACAGAGAAGGAAGGCGCTGAGGTGCAGGATACCCCTAAAGACCCAAAAGACGATCACCCCGTCCAGAATACTGCCGCCCCTGCTGAGACCCCAACGCCAGCAACTCCACTGGCCAAGGAACTGGCTAAACTGAAGGCTGAGCAGGCCCGTCTGGAGGAGATCGCTAGTTCCTTTACAATCTCTCATGTCATACCCACAGACACAGCGGCCGCTAGCCAATCACAAGGACTCTCTGAGGGCGTCCAGGTGCCAGAGGAGAACCACATAGAGGCGAGCAATGGTGAACACCTCGAGGAGGCCAAGGAGGATGGGAACCAAGTACAGAGAGACCTGGAAATGGAGTCCGTTGATTAATGCTGAAACTAATGTGAAAAAAAAAATCTGGTTCTTTTAAGATTGATAGCAATAAAAAGAAAAATGCTGGCTTTACATTAAGTGTCTGATCCTGATGTGTCGACATTTAAAGATTTAAGAGGTTTGTTTTTGTTGCTGCAAACACACTAAAACTGCATACTATTATACTTAAATCAAAAAGTAAAGAAAGGTTTGACACCTTTCCCTCACTTCCCTTTTACAGACCAATGAATTTGGGTTTTTCTGCCTTTGCACAAAAAAAGATCAAATCATTGAAGCAAAGTGTGTTTCTAAATCAAATAACCTAATCAAACGCTTACATTTTAATCCATGTCCTTAATCATTAGCTGAAATGTTGTCCCAATTACTTCTATTATTTACACATTATTATTATTCATGTGAGAATTAAACTGTAGAACACATGAGGGATTTTATATTTAATTAAAATTATGAATTCAGTGTGAGGATTGTGATACAAGCATACAAGATCATACTCATTTTCACTCATTTGCAACCTTCCAACAGACATATTTCCCCTTAAAGTGCTAAAGTAGCAATGTTGTATTACACTTTCATTAAGGTGGAGGATTAAAAAGAAACAAAAATGAGAAATGTGGTCAAAATCAATGCTGTACAGGCCGAGATATCCTGACTTCTACTCCTTAGTATGGATCAAGCTCCAAAACACTGGATCCTACATTTCCCATATCTACAATGACTAATCAATTGGTAGATGGACAGAAAATTAAGTGGCGACTATTTTGATAATCAATTAATTGTTTTGAGTCATTTTTGAAGAAAACAAAATTGTCTGATTTTCAGCGTCTTAAATGTGAATATCCTCTTGTTTATTTATTCTTTTATGACAATAAATTGAAGATCTTTGGGACAAAAGAAGACATTCGAGGGCGTCACTTTTGGTTTTGGGAAACAGCAATTGACATTTTTCACCATTTTTGGTCATTTTATTGTTGAAAAAATGTACCAATTAATGAAGAAAATAACATGCTAATTAATTGATTGATGAAAATAATATGTAGTTGCAGCCCTAAATGCAACCAATAGCATCTTTTCATTAGATCTTCCCTGCAGAGTAAACACCAATAGTGTCAAATGCAGGCTTTCTGTTATAAATTTGTGCCCAAGCCGAGATTGCCCCGATGAAATCATTGGGGATATTTTCTCAGACTTTAGATAACTCCTCCAGAGCCACACAAGGCTTTAAATAACTGTTTCTGCATACTGAGGAATTCTGCCAGTGACTTGTTAACTTATCTTAATTTGTAAAATAGAGAGTAGTGTCCCTTTAAACTGAGCTCTTTTGTCCGGAGTGAACTTTGAGACAATGCAGACTCGCTGTGGTGCACTGATAAGAAGTTGCATGTCTCCCGACACTATTACACATCCACATTCAGACAGAAAATGGCTAAAGAAGCACAACTGACTACAGACTCGTATGCGAAGGCGCTCGCAGCTTTTGTCGGAAATGGAAAATCTCTGCTGGACCTTGCTGAGAAGGAGAGCAGGGAAGGTAGGCAGCATTTTGTGAGGCCAAACAAGTACACACAAAAATAGACCTGGCCGTGCCACAAGTGGGGCGGCAGGAGGCCTGTCAATCATTAGACATAAAGAATGAGCCTAAACAGACGGTTACACACTAACTTGTACTTTATCTTGCACAGGCTCTTTCCAGGAATTCATCAGGCAGAAAATCCGCATAGAGCAAAAACAGTCACTGCTGGGTCTGATTGACGCTGGTGCAGCTTTGTATAAAAGGTTCTGAGAAGTATTTGAAAAGCCTTTCACTGCTACTGTAAGAATATATTAAAAGAAAATGTATGTGTGAGTTTCATAACAGATTCAGCTTTGCACCCTGATATGTAGAGATGAGATGTTTACTTGTGTGTCCCCCCCCCCCCCCCCCCTAATTTACAGTCTGTCAGTGAGGAAGAAAAAGGATATGGAGGATCTATGCCGGAAAAACACTCAGTAAGCAAAAATAAAACATAATTCTTCTTCCTGATGCATGAAGCGAGTCCCTGCATCTACCTCCAATCATAACATCTGTGTAAAAGTGGAGTGAAGGACAGACGACTGATGATATTTTTCAATCAGTGTAATCGATTATTAAGCTCTCCACCTAAATATTGAATACATGAATAAAATAAAATAATAACTTTCGACATATTTCTGTCTATTTTTCCACCACCGTCCACCAATTTTATTCAGAGAAAAACTTCCTATAAACTGACAAAACTCTAACAACTGTGTTGCATTTCATCTGCAGCTGTGCTGCTCTGCAGGACGCTCTGCAGGACTTTCAACAGCTCGAAGTGAGTTCTTGAAATACAGAAAATATCTCGAAAATATTCTCAAATATGGTCTGAATGTTACTGGTTTTATTTTTACTGAGTGTGGCTGAGTGTAGCTGATGTAACACAGGTGCAGTGGGATGCCTTTCTACAGCACTTGGATGATGAGTTACAGCTAAGTGCTAAATCCCTGGATGGTCGGCTTCAGTCAAAGAGTATCTCACCTGATATACCTCTCATTGATGCCAGAACAGGAGAGTGAGTTTGATTCATTATAGTTTGCGTATTCATACTTGTTGAGAAATAACAAAAGTAAAGACCAGGCTAAATAAAAATATTGCTTTGAGACCTGGCTTAAATATGTTACTGTTTCTGTATGTTTTGCAGGGCAGTGACATTACAGAAATATCTTGGGAAAGGTAAAAAGACTCTGCTTGTGTTAATCCGACAGTTCTCCTGTCTGCTCTGCCGTCTCCATCTCAAGGATTTGGAGAAGAATAAGGTGAATGGCACTCACTGAAAAACAATGTTTGCCAGCTTTTGTTTTTCACCTTTTAAGACAGAAAATAAAACAACCAAGAGCAACCTTGGTCATCGTGAGAGACTGGCAATGCTGTCTCTCTGTTGCTGACAGTATATGAAAGGTTTCATTATATATTATGAACATATTGTAAAATATTTGCTCTCACTATTAGAAAAACATACTGTATGTTTACATACTCCATACTACGAAGTGAGCTTTCATGCTTATAAATATTCGTCTACCCATTTTTGGACTGCTTACAGATGTTCAGTATGTTGTAGTCCAGACCATGGAAAGTGATTTTATTGTTGAGCTCGTTCAAACTGTTACAAATTTGATCTGACATCAAACTTTGTGTTATTGAATACAGTCCTCAAAAATCACAGGTCTTATCATCAGACCTGACTGTGCTGGCTTTGTGTGTGCTTTGTACCATTAGTGTGTTTGTAATTCATTTTATATCTAGTTAAAACATGATGATATATATGCGTGAGATGCAATTTGTGTAGTTGATCCCATCTTAATGTTCTGTTTATTTAGTCTGTTTTCTGTTAGTTTTTTCTCTAATTATAAAAATTTCATAACTGTTACAATTACGTATCCGAAACAGTTTCGTTCAGTTACAGTACATAACTGGAAGTTGAAGCAATATTGATTTACGTGACATAGGTTCATGATTACATGAATTCTGGGTAAATTATTTCTTGATTTACATTGTACACTGAGTCAGCACAGTGAGTTTCGAGTTCAGCATGATCAGAGACTGAAAACTGGAAACTGGAAACTTTTTAACAAAATTAGAAAAGCAATGTTTAAGTCAAGCCTAATTTTACCTTACTAAGAATAATGCTGTTATAATGTTTCTTCCACACAGTGAGGCACGCAGCTTATTAATCATTATTATACACACATATCGAATCGGTACTCGGTATCAGCCGAAACTCAAAGCACAGCTATCGGTACTGGGACTGAAAAAGCCGGATCAGTGATAGTCTCTATTTACGTCCTCATTTCCATCTTGTATCTCGTGCTACAAAACACAATCTACCATATTTTACATTTAACTTTAACATTATAAACATTATTTTGCAGAGCTCCCTGGATGCACACTCAGTGCAGGTGGTGGTTATTTCGTTCGGCTGTCAGGAAGGAGCTTCACACTGGATGCAGGAGACGGGCTGTCAGTTCGACATGCTGTTGGACTCTGATAGAAAGGTCAGGGGTCAACACCAGGTGACGCTGCAGAAAGTAAAGCTACAACTTTTTTATCTGATTGATAAATCAATTGTATGTTCGATATTGCAGATGTATGCCGCGTTTGGTCTGGGAGCGTCTCTGAAGAAAGTGTTAAACTTCACTAACATGCTGCTTTATGCCGAATATGTGGCGGACAACTTTGAGTTTCCAAGAGGACTCGCATCGATTCAAGAAGACATGTTTCAGGTACATTTTAAAGTATAAATCTCAACATCAGACAATGATGTTTCTCCAGCTCCTCCAGTGAAACCTTTCATTTAAACCAACAGAGTGACTGATGATAACATCCAGTAAGAATGTACATTTTTAGATCAGATAAAATTAAAATAATAATTTGTGACTTTGATTTGATAATCCTCCTTGGAGTTTTGGGTTTTTATTTTGCTTTACGTCTTAAATTTTGCACGTTTTAAACCAATTATTATTTTTTGTTTTTTAATCTACACACTATAATAAAAAGGTTATGAAGTTTTAGATTTACAGTAATTCTCTGTTGATGTGTTTTTCAGCTGGGGGGCGACTTTGTTTTGGACGAACATGGGAGGGTGCTGTTCTCTCACTGCTGTCAGAGTCCAATAGACCGACCGTCAGTGGAGGAGATTTTATCTGCATAGTGAAGATTAAACTCCTTCTTGCACAACACAGATTAATTACAGAAAATTAAACAGAATTAACAAAACAGTTAAGGATAAGAGAGACTGTTAGGCAGAGCTGTAAATTCATTTATATTGAAGCAGTTGTTGGATGAAAAATTAGTTTAGTAAAATAGAAAAGCAACTTTTTTTTACATTTTTGTTGTTTCCATTGAGTGAAACCTTTCTGTGCAATCAAGTGAAGTCTTAATTTCATAACAAAACTGTGATTCAACTTTAACGACATGAATCTCCAATAAAGATTACGTAGATAAAGAGCACGTACCTTTTATTATATGCTTGGATGGCAGGTGAAACAGTACTGTTATGAGCTTTATCTTTATCATCTCTTTTTCAGCTAAGTCATATTTCTCACTGGTTTACACTGAAGATGGACAAGCACAGTTCAGTTTACGTAATGTGAGGTAACATCAGACAATCAACAAGCTTCCGCTCACGTTCTCACTTTGACTGCCACTCATAAAGTTCAACTGGTGCAAACAACAGCAGGAGCACCCAGCAATCAAATACAAAACTCTGCAACAAATACTGCCTTTTTATATCTTATAAAGGTGTTGATAAATATACTGAGGCTGCAGGAGTTACTACTATTTTTCGCCTTAACTAAACAGCACAAATTAATCTCACAAAATTGATACAGCAACTTATTCTCAGAAGTAGTCGTAGAAGCACAGAAACCAAAACTGCACTAACAGACTATAAGATTAATTTGAGCTTCTGTAGAGCATATATATTTAGTAAAACGGAATTAAATATAAAGAATAAAACGTGACATGAAAGAAAGTGCCAAGGTTTTACATTGGCACAATGGTGACACTGGTACACTGTTATCAGTATGATATAATCCCTGTTTATCTATGCCATACACTGATCAGTTTATGCAACCAGTTAGAAGCTGCTTGGATTTGTAATTTCACACTTTATCCTCACTGATCCTCATTTATATTTCTTTTTAAAGCACAGAAATTAGCAAAGTATCATGCATTTCGAGAAATGTTCCAGGTTGAAAATAATGTTTAACAATTTAAATACTGGCAGATACTGACAATTGAACCCATTGACTCAATATTTTTTGTTTTTGGAGTATCGTTCAAGATGCACTGTGTACATGATCTCAAACTTGAATAAAACTTTGTGACAACAGATGAAATGACTCTGTATGAGGTCCTGGGATTGAATCCACTTGTGACAAAATCGGGACGAATACACCATTTGTCCCCATTTTCACCATCATTGCCATATTGTTAATTATACAGCCATGTTAATTGCTTGTTTTAGCCATTGCCATCAGTCATTAATCTGTAACTTGCAGAAAAAATACTATCCCAATTTTTTATTGGGGTATGCATTATATGTTTGGTTAAGGTTCACATAACAGCCTCATTTATGGTTAACATAAAACACAGTTGTTTGTTAAGTTTACTTATTATTGGAGTGCCTTGTTGGTCTAGTGGTTAGAGAGTCATTCCTCTCTCTCTCTCCCTGTTTCCTGTCAGCCTCTCTTCAAGTTAAAAACAAAAAACAAAGTTAAAACAAAGTTTACTTATTATTTATTGGTTTACTGCCTTTCATAAGTTGGTCAATTTTTTTCTTTGCTACTTACCAAACACATCACATGTTCCAGATACAAAAAGAGGAGGCACCCAACCACTGAATGTATACAGTGATGTCACTGGGTTAGACCAAGTATGGGGGGATGTATTTTACTTAGTGAAATGTTTGTTTTAGTATTTATATGATTCATACTTAATTTGGCTTGCAATGAGGATTGTGCTATGGATGTGTTTTGTGCAAATAATGTTGACTAATACAAATAGCATTATTATGTGCCAGTTGGTATAAAGGACAATCCTCCAAGAAATGTGATTCTGCCTAGTAGACTGGAGGTAGGGATGCATGATGTGTCAAAATAACATTTTAAATAAAATGTTGTGTTGCTGCAGAGATGTCCTGGCTTACACGTCATTTTCTACAGATATACTCTAATATTGTAAATCATATCACAATCGCAATATCAGTCAAAATAATTGCAATTAGATTGTTTTTCATAATCGTTCAGCCTTAATTGATAAGCAAAAAACGGCCCTGAAGGGATTATTTCTTTCCCTGGTTGGAGTAAGGATGGTGTGAGGTCAAAAGTCTGAACTGTTACTTGTAGAATGGCCCATAAATCAAAAGCACAAACAATGTGGTGACGCTGCGCCTTTAGAGGAGTGATAAGCTTGTTCATTGCCTAGAAAAAATGATCAGTAATTGAGACTGAAAGGGGGACTTTGGTCACACACAGCACTTTAAAAATGTGTCTCTTAGACAGTCAGAGTGGATCTCCTTCAGTAGACACAGCGACTTGAGCTGTGACATAAGCTCACCAGCAGAGATGGCAAATGTAAACAAACTAATCGAGCACATCGGAGATTTTGGGCCTTTCCAGAAAAAAATTGTCATACTTGGGTCCTTTCCGGTGATAATTTTCGCTTTTGTACTCGTTGGGGTTGTTTTCTTAGGAAACACTCCAGATCACTGGTGTCAGAGTCCTGGCTCTGAGCGCCTCCAGGAGGAATGTGGCTGGACGGAGGTTGAAGTCAGGGAAGTTACTGTTCCCCGCTCGGGGCAGTCAGGATCCTTCAGCCGCTGTGAGCAATTTGACGTGGACTGGAGCAAAAGCCAAAACAAATGTAATGAACTTGATTGGCTGTCGACTTCTAATGTCACTCTGTTTGTGCCTTGTGACGGCAGATGGTCGTTTGATAAAAGCCACAGCACTATTGTTTCTGAGGTACGTACATTTTCTTTCTTCCAACCAACATGAAGTGATAGACATCTGAAATACACTCTTGCATAATTTCATATATATCCACTTGACATCTTATTAAATAAATTGATCATTTATCTGTAAATACACTCTATAGTTTCTAGAAATTTACTTTTGTTGCTTTTGCATTTGATGCAATGAGCTTCTTTTTCAAATTTTAGTTTTCTGAATCCTTAATTGTCTCTATCCAACATCAAAAGAATAGTTCTGTTAATGTGGATTTTGGATGAAATCTCTCAATTTTTTCCGTCACAGTTCTCATTGGTTTGTGGGAATTCCTGGCTCGCTGATCTGAATCAGGTTTTCCTGGCATTTGGATTTTTTGTTGGAGCTTTCATCACTGGCTACCTGGCTGACAGGTTTGTTTTGCACCAATTAGTTTAAACTATTTTCTTTTCACAATTTCCACTGATCTGCATTCAGATTTTTCATATAATAATCAATACTGCTGGGTCTTTTCACAGGTTTGGTAGAAAGCCATGTTTCATTGTATCAATGCTCGGCATTGGTATCTCAGGTGTCGGTGTCATGCTGTCGCCATGGTACCCGCTTCTACTCACATTTCGATTTGTACAAGGGTTTTGCGGAAAGGGGGCATGGACAGCCTCCTATGTACTTGGTATGTTCAAACAAACAGTTAAAAAATGTTTTTAAATGAACATTAAAACTGAATAATTCTCACTAAGTCACAAAGCTGGGCTGTAAGTACCCTGAATTTGAGTCTTAATCAATGTTCTGAAAAGAAATCCTGCACTCATGTTTACTTGATTTGAAATGTAGAAGCTAACTAACCTCTAGATAGTAATAAAAGAACAAAGTGCTGTCAAGAAAAACCTGAGACACGCAAATGTTGTAAGCAGACACAGCTTTTTCACAAAACACGAGCATGCTGTGTTCCCTTTACTGACGTCATGCTGCAGGACTTATGTGTACATGGTTCAAGTACAAGGTTCAAGTTTTTAGGTCGCCTCTCTGTGCTGATAGAGCCGTCAATGTGCAAAGCTGCTGCAGTTTCAACCTGCTTGGAGTAAAACCTGGAACAATTAAGTTTTTGTCTAAACTATTCTTGATTGACCATCAAACACTTTTCAAAGATTTTCTATCGTCTCCCGCAGTATTTAATGGCAGAAGCAGCTCACCTGGTGCTCTGAGCAGGTTAAAACAAAAGGATGGATCTATGTGCAAATACAATTTAAAGCTACTTGATGATAATTTGTAGTATATGACCAAAAAAGAAAGTTGACTTTCTTAGACAACTGGCATATTTAAAAAGTCACATATCCAACCTGTTTATTGATGTCAATGACACTGCCTGACAAATAATATTTATGTTTAAAAAAATAATTTATCTTCTATTTTCTGTCAATCATCTGTGTTTTGACAAATACATACGCAAGAGTTTAGTTTGTCTGCTAAAAGATTTCATCTTTTGGATATAGTGATTGAGTTCTTTGGGTCAAACGACAGGAGGTTTTTGTCCATGGTGTCTCGGACTTTCTACTCCTTTGGCATGGTCATCCTGCCTGGCCTGGCATACTACCTGTCCTCCTGGAAGACTCTGCAACTGGTCATGAGTCTGCCCTGCTTTCTTTTTATCTCATACTACTGGTACGGTTAACATACATTAAATCCAGACACATAGCTAGTGAATACAGTTTGACATTAAGAAATGTCCAATCAGCAAGTGCTGTTTGTAAACGTTGTGTAAGATTTGTGGCACTAGCCAAGAAAACTAAAGTAGTGAGCTGTGAGTGTTTTCAGTCACTGAAATTTAAAAATTAAAAATTGAGGTTTTTCTAAATTCAGCAACAAAAAAGTAAAATCATTATCATAATATGTTATTATATCATTTCTATTATCATAATAGAAATACAGGCACTCAACACGCTGCAATCATCTCCAAGAAAGCTACTTGTAGTCGTTAACATATGACAGCAATGGTATTTTTATTGGATTTGAAGCTAAATTTATGAAAATACAAATTGAAATCAGACTTAATGTGGCTGGTGGCACAAATCTTACACTACACATTACGCCACTAAATGCACGCAGCATAAATGGTTTGCATCAAATATCCAAGTTTTATTTTTAACTTCAAGTGTGTCTGTTTGTTCCTAAAAGGATTGTTCCTGAATCTCCACGCTGGTTATTCTCACGAAAAAGAAATACAGAGGCCATGAGCGTTGCTGCAAGCATCGCAAAATCCAATGGGAGATCTTTACCACAGAATTTTTCAGAAGTATGACAATATTTCTAAATACTGTGTCCCATTTACACCTTTTAATTTTAGAAAGTGTTATTTATCAATGCAAATATAAATCTGATTTACAGTGTAGTAACTTTTTTTTCCAGATAGTTCTTCTCGAGGAAAAGACAGAAGAAAATCCCGTATCAGTCATGGATTTGTTCAGAACACCAAATATGAGAAAAAACACTCTAATTTTATCCTACGCCTGGTATGTCAGCTGATGCAACTTCTTCTTCTACTATAAAATTAACTGTTAATCTAGGATGTGCTAGTGATGGTTTATTTCAAAAACAAATTTTTCTTCACTTTCGTTCAGGTTTACGAGCACCATTGTGTTTCAAGGTCTGGTCCTGCGGTTGGGGATCACAGGCGATAACCTCTTTTTAAATTTCTTCATCTCAGCCATGGTGGAGCTGCCTACTGGCCTCATCTTCTACTTCCTGGTCGACAGAGTTGGTCGACGCTCCCTCATGGCCATGACCAATTTCACTGGAGGCATCGCCTGCCTTATAGTCCCTTTTGTCCCCATGGGTAGGTCCAGCTGACAATGCATTGAAGAGTTTCTGAACAATTGTAGGTCATTTAAGTTCTTGGTTGGTTGGGTTAGGGCGACAGATAAAGTTTCTTTTTCAACATTTTTGGGTGGAGTAGATTTTCATTCTGTAGTCTGTCTCCTGTGTTCCCTAAAAAATCTTCCATACAGATTTGGCCTGGCTGAAAAAAACGATTGCAATCATCGGGAGGTTGGCTGTTGCCATTGGATTTGAGACTGTGAACTTTGCAAACACGGAGATGTATCCGACACCACTGAGGTGTGAAAACAATGGATGTTGGTAGATATGGATTTGTGTAGATTTGAAATATGATGAACAAGTTGGATTGGATGTGCACATCAGACAAACAACAACATAACCAGACAAAGAGATGAGAAAACTTTGTCCGTGCAAAATGTAAAATCAATGTTGAAATCCAAGAGAGAAAAGTGTTAAAACTAGTTATTGCAACTGAAAGGACAAATGTTTTTTCTATGCCTACCCTTCCACAACACAGACATGCTGTTATTTTCTTAAGTTGGTGGATTTCACTGGTACGAAAATAATGTATCAAATAACGAAACATTCATTTGTAGCAGATACACCAAGATCTCATGTAACTTGCCATATTTTTGTATTCTGTTTGTTTGCCGACCTTTCACTAATTCATGCTTAGAAATACTAACAACATAATCATTTGAAAACAAGCAAAATGAACATAGATTCTGTATGTCTTCCTTGATTGTGACTTGATTTCCTTTTTAATTTCTCACAGAAATTTGGGTTTGTCCGTGTGTTCGTCAGCCAGTGACATTGGAGCAATTGCAGCGCCCTTCCTACTCTACAGACTGGCCAGTATCTGGCAGGAGCTCCCTCTTTTACTCTATGGTAATTTTTTTTAAGTTTTCTTCTACCTACCTATGTTCTTGAAATGCACTTACCTCTCTAAAACGACATTTAGGACAAATTCAAACATCAAGACATCCTGTAAAAAGTGTTATATTTGTTTAAGGTGTGATGTCGGTGCTGTACAGCGGATTGGTGATGATGTTACCTGAGATGAGAGGAGTCCCCCTACCGGAGACAGTAGAGGACGTGGAGAATCTAACGGGGTAAATTGATTAAATTAAAATCACAAACATATCTATTTATTTATCTGACACTCTTTTCCAGAGCAGATTATGAGTGTAGCAGTAGATTTGTATTACCAGCAACCTACACTAATTAAAAAACACTAAAACAAGGTGATAAATAAAATTCCTGCTTCCCTAAAATGTTTGAGTATAAAAGAAAAAACAAAGAAGCAGAAGAGTGTTTTTCTTGACAAGACTGCAGGCGTCAAAATGGGGAGGGGTGTGACAGGAAAAGTGCGAAGAAGAAGGTGACATCGTGTGATATCTGAGACAAGACTATGCTTGTAAATGTTGATTTGAAGCAGAAAGTGTTACACGTGTACCTCTAATAATAATGTGTTTTATCACAGAAAAAACATGAAAGACAAGTCAAAGGAGTCAAAGGGAAACGGTTTGATTATATGACGGGAGACTGAGGCCTTGAAGAGCCGGAAGACTTCTGGATTATCCTCCACATGTGTGCTGTGTTTATGATACACAAACTGTCCTTCTGTGCTGTGCTCATAAGATTTACAGTCCTTTGTTGTTATGGCAGAGTTGTGTTACATTAGATACAGAAGAGCTGTTAACTAGAGTATTGCACTGTGATGGGGATGTTAACACAGGAGGTGTTGGGAAATAAATGGTTCAAGATTTTATGTCTTCGCAACCTATCACCTCAACAGTGCTACTTTTCAGCAATTACACGATGATGATATTATATTTAGATTGAGGATGTTACATCAGTGCAAGCGTTGTGTTCATTATGGGTGATAAAACCTGAAAGTCACACAAAAATCTCTGATATATTTTTGTCACAGATGTTTAATACAGTAAAGCAACAGACAAATTCAGACTGCTGTTTTTGATCACTTTAGTGTTGTAGTATTTGTGTCTTTTACTTAGCAGGAAATCTAAAAAACTTGATTTACAAAACATGTACATTTTAGCTTTGAAGTCCTGAACTATAAGGCGTAGGATTCCTTGGTTGATATACACAAACATATCCGTATAGTCCATCCTTACTTTCAACACTCGTCCTATAAATTTGATCCAATCTTATAAATTTCGTATAAATTTGGTTGAGTCTCCAAAAAGCACATTTGTTTTAAATTACTGCTTTCCCAGTAGGTTTCCACATTATTGTAGGTGTGGCTTAGATACACATCATGTATTTGCTACCAAATGACGTGCACATAATATCAACTCATGTAAGACTGGTAGGAATTTTCTCTTTAGGGTAGTGCTACAGCAACATACTGAATTTAAATGGTCGTGAGTCAGTGGTCTGAATCGCATTCCAATTCATTTTTGTGCACAGTCTAGAAAGGATTTCCCCGAGGAATTGTAGCCACATCAGCCAATTTAATGCAAACTGGGCTGCAGATACAGTTGTAAAATGTCTGAACAGGTTTTTTTTTTTTTAAATACATTTGTAACCATGCACTGTCTGAGTCCTGTCTACCTCGTAAATGCGAATAAACATAATTCTGATGGGATTTGGTGTTGTATCTGTTGCTTAAATTGGTCACTGAAGATACAACGAAAGAATAAGTTTTTCCTACAAACATCCAGACAACAATACCCACGATTGTTCTGCTTTTTTCTCTCTCTCTCTGCCTCTATACTGTATATCTAATTGAGGGGTTGTTTTTGTTACGGTTTTTGTTCCATTGTTAGTGAAAGCTTCGAATCAGCCAACAAAAGCTGCCCCACATACATAGCGCCGACTGAATGGGAGGACCCGTAAACATAAATTGTGTCGAAAACCACCGGTATGCATGAGAAGTGGGATTCCCTCAAGCGTAACTATTTGTGTCTCTGCAAAAAAAAAAAAAAGAGGATGGAAATATCTCATGGTGACTGTGGAAATGTCTCTGACACCCTGAGCATCACATAATGACTGCTGCAGTATGGGTGAAATAAATGAAAAATAGTTAAATGTATGTATGATAGACATTAAAACTAGTATACTGTTGCTCTTGGTATGCTGTAATATCAAATAAAGGGAAAATTGGAAGTTAAAATTGGCAGCAGACTTTAGAGAAGGGAATGATATGCCTACAACTGATGTATGATTAAGGGACTGTTTGCTTCACATAACAAAGATCCACTGACCCGTTAAATGAGGGCAGAGGGGTGTGGGGGCTTGGAGGAGGGGGGTTGGAAAAGTGAATGAAGTCTGCAATTATGTTTAAGAACTCACTGCACAGTACAATGAGTTTATTACTAATGGGGACCAAATTGAAGGAGGGTTGGGGCATTAATAGATACACACAGGACAGATAAGTTCTTTTCTATCACGGAGTATCCTTCTCTGTCTTTTCCTGTGTGGACAAAATCTTGGATAGAAACTTCAACGTTAATTGACGAAAAATGCCAGAGGAGGAGGAACGAGAGAAATTAGCCAAAGTTATCAGACAATGGAATAACAACAGACTGGACCTGTTTGAAATAAGCCAACCTGACAAGGTGAGTCCCCCCTGCAGACATCAAACGTGGTTCACACAAAAGCTCTGCTGGTGTTTGGTTTAACTTCCATTTTTCCACGTCTGTTAATAGTTTTAGATGTACAAATGTAAATTTAGAGGTAATGGAGATGTTACTAAATACTATTTCCATTTTGTGATACTTAATACTTTTAATATAATCTGACATGTTTATTGTCACAAGTTCTTGTATTTATTAATCTATTAACTCTTATGATTATTATATTATTATATGTTCAATCTATGAAATATTATAGAACTGTCTTTATCAAGTGTATTGTAACGTGTTGCAAACTGCATTTATAAAATGCTTACCAAGTCCTTTATAACGCATAATACACATACAAAAAGAAAGAACGTAAACCCAGTAAATGAAGTGACCACTCAAGATATATGATTAAAAAGTGCAAAACTCTATACTGTATAAGTACTATAAAACTAAGTAGTTTTCTCCTTGAGTATAACCTTAAATAGCATGAAATACCTGTAATGGCACTGAAGTGGAGTTTTTTCTGGCTATACATTTCATTGTGTTGGGAGTTGTTTGGATGATGCTTGTTTAGGGACGCTCACAAAGGACCTGCTAATTAAACTACATATGTTTAGTCCTGACTTAAATGCTGCTCTGTCACAGTTTCCCTCTTAAGTAACAGTCAGACTACATATATGATGAACGTCCAGCCCCAACTAAAAATCTCATGATGGGGGTGACTATAAACCACATTACCATTTTAGAGTTTCAGTGGATGTTTGATGACGAGATATTAAACACGATAAGAGAAGGTCAACAGAGCTTTTAAGTGCACAAAGTTGAACTGATTATAATTTATATCTGCTGGTTTCATTTAAGAAAACAACAACATTTTGGATTGTAAAAGTATTTCAACAACAATTTGAAAGCTGTTTAAATTATTCCTGATTGTTAAAAGAAGCTTTTATATTATCAATACTAGGGCTTAATGATTTTGAATCAAATATTTTGACTGATATTGCAATATTGATTAGCGATATTAGAGGGGATAATTTTTATATTATTATTCTCATTTGCATTGAAAAACATGTTACAATGATCATGCTGTGATATTTACAGGAATCTGTGCTAATCAAATATGTTTTATTAAGTGTGTAGAGTATGATGTGTGGGCTGGGACAATCTCTACTGCACCACAATATTTAGTTTATAATGATATTTTAACACACAAATATTGTGCCTTCAGTGATTTGAAAATTGTGGGTCATATATGATATCATTTCGATTAATCGTTTAGCCCTGATTGAAACCTTTTCCACAACATGGCGTCAGTGCACTTTTATAAAAGGTTGTAAATATAAACACAAAGCAGCAGAAAACACCTGTCAGATAAAACTGTTTTCTGTCTCCCGTCAGAATCTGCAATTTCACGGCGTGATGCGCTTCTACTTTGAAGATCGTGTTGGAGGCAACGTCGCCACAAAGTGTATCCGTGTTTGCAGCAACTCTTCCACTCGTGAGGTTATTGAAACTCTTTCTGAGAAATTCAGGCCTGACATGAAAATGCTGACCACTTGTTACTCTCTGTATGAGATCCACACCAATAAAGGTAAGAAGTGGACTCTGGTAAAGTAGCTCCAGTGTGGTTTAAAATGTGCATACTGTATATTAAGATAATAAGAATATGTTATTATTGTAATTTATTTAGAGTTTTCTTGCAGAGTTTCATTTAGAGTTTTCCTTCCTCAAACATTTGCAAAACTGTTTTAATATTTTTATTGTTTGCATTCATGTTTTCTAAGTCGTTGTTCATGTTTCTTGGTGCATTACTGCCATAAACTGTCAGTTAAGGCCGGGCGATATGGATAAATTCAGAATATTTTTGACCAAATATCTCAATATCAGTATGCAACAATATTGTTTGGATGACTATTGGTGCTTTCAAAAAATATTCACACAATTACATTTTTAATAAATTATCATCAGTAAGTGGGTATAGGCAAATAATAGAGCAACTACAACAGTCTAGTAAGTTCGTAAAATTTCATCATTTTACTGTAATGAACCCTTTAAAACCAGGAAAAAAAAGAAAGTACTTATGTCATATCACGATATTACGATATCTAGTCTCATATCATGATGTCGACATGATATTGATATATTGCCAAACCTCATTGTCAATCAGGGGAATTGCATGAAACTAGCAAAACATTGCTCTATAGTGCTACCAGTGGTCAAAAACTCCAGAGTGCTTTTATTTAATTAGCCAATTGTTTGGGGTTCTTTTTTTTGTTTGATTTGATTTATTGTTGCAGTTATTTTAAAAGCAAAACTGCACACAAAGTTGATGGTTCCAGCCTCTTAAATGTGAATATTCCATGCCTTAATATGCCTTATTGTATCTGGTTGTTCAGCCAAAACAAGACAAAAGGCATCACAGTGAACCTGTAATACACATTCTTCACTTTTTTCTGTCATTTTATAGACAGAACATTTGATTAATTGACTAAGCTTTTTGCAGATTAATCAATAACAAAAATACTCAGAGCCCTATTACACAATTAATGTAACATAAACTATGTATGTCAAACAACACATCAGAAATCCTGCAAGAGCCACTTCTAGTGTAAACTGTTTATGTGATTTCACTCGGTCCAACTGGGTCCATTAACTATCCAGCGTTTGGAGTAACATGTTGTCATGATGGTTTAGTTGGTTTTAAAAATATACTCCATTTGACCATTTTTCTGTGTTTTATATGTGAAATAAGAACGTACATTGGATCTGGATGAGAGACCTTTGGTTGTGCAATTAAACTGGAACTCTAACAACAGAGAAGGACGTTTTGTGCTTAAGAAAGACGAGGAGAGTTTGAAGGTATCCTCGACCTACTGTGATGTACTCAAAACTGATTAAAAACTAAATTATAAAGTGATGTGCTATTTCACGATTGTGGTTTGATAATGTATCTCTTATCTATTCCCTTTTTATGCGTGTTGAACAATAAAGGAAAACTGCCACGAGAAGGAAAAGGGAGGCGTGATTCAAAACTTCAAGAGGACACTGTCAAGAAAAGAAAAGAAGAAAGAGAAGAATAAAATTAAAGCCACTGATGAGGCTATAGGAGATGAAAATGGGTAAAAAGTTTCATTCTTTGCTGTCAGTTTTTCTTTTTTACCTTTCAGACTGCTGGCCTCGGTCCTCTGTAACCGTTAGAATAACATGATCATACCCTTCATACAAATATGCAGGTCAACTGAAAAGCCACCGAACAACAGCAGCGTTTCTGTGTCTAACCCTGAGACGAAAAAGCAGCACACAGGAAACAAAAAGCTACAACAGAGCCAGGCTGACCTCGGTGAGTAATCTGCAAACTGTAGAAAATCAGAGCAGCACAGTAGCATGACCTTGTGCTCTCTCTGTGTATATTTAACATGTTGCCATAAGAGAACCACTCAGTAAGGTCTATGCTGTATAACATTATCAGGATTGCTGCTTATATGATTACTTTCTTTGCTAAAATGCAGGAAGTCTTCATCCTGACTTTTTAGATCAACCTGGATTACCACTTGGGATTAAACTCTGTGATAACTGTGAGTATGAAATGCCTCAGTGCTCTTTTCTAGTCAAATACCTGCCAGTTGTGAACTCAGTGACCTTCCCTCTCATAACGTCCTCCCGCTCCCTGCTGGTGTCTTCTACTTTTCAGCGGAGGAAGCCTTCCTGTCTGCAGTCATCAATTACACCAACAGCTCTACAGTTCATTTCAAGCTCTCACCTGCGTACATCCTCTATGCAGTGGGGCGTTGGCGCTTCACTCTGCAACGGTGGGGCTCCCCATCGCCAGGGAAGACACACAGCGTAACCTCGATTGCGGACAAAATGGTGGCCATGACAGGAAAGGTCATCCAGGCAAGTCCATGAAACCCTGTTACTGTAAAATAAGTGAATAAGTGAATAAGTGACACAAACAATCACAATTAATATCAGCTAACTACAACTTTAACCCTTCATATTCTACACCCTCACAGTATGTTCTGGGTCAATTTTGACCCGATCTAAGAATCCCCTCAAGTGTCTATACCAAATTTTGAACCACAGGCCTGTTTAGAAAGCATCAATAGTCGATCTGACTGATCAATAAATGGGTGATTAAACCTTGATTAATGTTTCAGAGAGCGGAGAGTGTATTTTTTAGGTTTTACACCACTCGAAAAAAAACACCTATTATCACACAATATCATGTCCTATTTTACCTAATGTGAAAATATAACATAGCAATAATGATTTAAATGTATTTTATTGAAACTGAAAATTACAAGAACTTTATGGAACTGTGGAGTTTATTGTATAACCATTACAGTCATCAGTCATCACTGCTACAACATAAAAAGAAATACTCATAACTACTATCCTATTAAAACTATAACTATTCATTAATAAAAAGCCATGTCAATAGATACGGGTCACCAGGAAAGCCTGTGCATTTTGGGCCACTTTAGGAAAAGTCATCAAATTTCAGGGTAAAAGACATTTGGTGTGTTTTTACAGCTGTCAAGTGTCAACACAGGTCAAATTTGATTACAAAAACGGTATATTATTTATTTCAATTAAAAAACTATATATTTACCCTTTTTTGACAAGACTGATGTAAAGTCACCCCTGCCATCCTCTGTGAGTCTACATGACACTGCTGTGTGCTATGTTTGTCTTTCAGAGGCAGCAGGCCATCGCCGGTGCTCTTGCCTTCTGGATGGCCAACTCCTCCGAGCTGCTAAACTTCCTCAAGCAAGACAAAGACCTGAACCCGCTCACCCAGCAAAGTCAGCTGGATCTGTCCCACCTGGTGCACAAAGCCTACAGGTACCAGACCACAGATTTTAAAGATCGCAGAAATTAAGTGCTTTGGATTTGAACTGAAACTGCAGAACATAATGTTAGGAAATGTTCCATAACTTACATCATACATTGTTGTGCTGGGTCAAACTAGGCCTTGAGATCATTGTAAAGTTGCACCAAATCTTGACCATGAGACAGTAGTGGACAGTAGGTCTGCTCCTTTTGGGGAAAACAAGAGGCACCCTGATAGTGTTGCTATGGCAGCTGAGGTCAGAGGTGTGTTTGACTGTCTCTCTCTGAACAGCGTAGAGGTAACTGTATTCAGAGGCTGGATATGGTGAACCCTGAGGAATAGAGGACAAGGGCGCTGAGCTGTGTTCTCAGACATCGTTCTCATCTGTAGACCAATATATTAATGTCTATATGCTGTAAATGTGTTGGATCTGCTGATATTAGGGCATGGTTCAAATTAGGGCTGGGCGATATGGGCAGAATCAAATATTGTAGGGATGACTATCAGTGCTTACGCAAAATATTTATGCAATGAGACTACTGATAAATAATCATCAGTAATGTGAATATAATGACTAAGTGGATAAAGGCAGATAATAGAAGAGTGTGTTAAGCTCAGAAAATTACATTTTTACTATAATGCAGCCTTTAAAAGCAGGAAAAGACAACACTTATTCCATATCACCATATTATGATATTCCAAATCTTCAAAAATCACATATCTATCAAATATCACAATATCGATATAATAACGATTAATTGCCCAGCCCTAGGTTCAATTATGGCATTATCTGTGTGGCTCACTATAAGACTATCCTCGGAGGACTGAAACTCTGAATTGGACTGAATTGAAGGGAGCATCAGGACAGAGCGCGTACTGATTTAAAGTCTCAATAAACCTTTTCAGCGTTAAGACATCTTGGACTCCTGCGCACTTTCTCCACTGATGTATCGGCTACATATTTCAAATCTACAGCACATAATCACCAACAGATCATCTAAATATCGTGGTCACTTTATTACAAAGAAAAGCTATAATCACCCCTAACCCCTCTAGCCTATTCCAGCTCTTGGAGGTGCTACAGGTCCCTGTCCACTAAAACCACCAACATAACAGATTATTTCCCATTGCAATAACATCTCTGAAGACCCCGATCACAATACATTCATGTGGCTCATTACATAAAGTCCTCCAGACTGTACATATTTCACAAATTTTCTGCAACTATTTAATTATTCTCTTGCTTCACTGATCTGATGTTTAGTCTGTAATATGCCCAGAAAAGGTGAAAACTGTTAATCAATGTTTCCTAAAGCCCACAGTGACAGACTCAAATGTCGTCTATTGTCCCAACCAACAGTTTGCCATCAAAAAACTACAGAAACCAGAAAATATTCACATTTTGGAATCAGATAATTTCTTCTCAATAAATGACTCGATTGACAATTATTTGCATATCAAAATAGTTTGTTTTCCTTCAAACTTATCTTACTTATCGGTTTAATTGACCGATTGCTGCAGGTCTTATTAAGTGGATTTTATGTGTGTTTTATTTCTCTAAAGTTGCCTGATACAGTGTCTGCAGAACGAGCTGAGAAAGCATTTGCCAACTTTTATGATTGATCCAGAGCAACATGGTCCACTGCCGGCGGGTATAGGTGAATATTTATTGATCTACAAATACTAAACCATTCATTTAAAATCCAAAGAGTTGTCATGTTGGGAGTCATTGGGTTGAACACTACCCTGATGTTTTGGCCGTCTGTGTCGCCCATGACAGAGTTGGTGCTGAACACCTTGATGAACGCCATGTCTCTGTTACGTCGCTGTCGGGTCAACCCCGCCCTCACCATCCAGCTCTTCTCCCAGCTCTTCCACTTCATCAGCGCTTGGCTCTTCAACAAGCTCATGAGCCCCGAGGCCGACATTCCAGGCCTCCGCTCCCACTACTGGGGGGCCGCTCTCCGACAGAGGCTGACCGCCATCGAGGCCTGGGCAGAGAGGCAGGGCCTGGAGCTGGCTGCCGACTGCCACCTGGGACACATCATCCAGGTCTGTAGCTCCCTGCACGCCATTTTAGCTTATTTTATTTCCAATTTAACACTTTTATTTGTATTTAAATGTCTGTTTATTGTGCCAAGTGTTGCTTTTATATTCTGTCCTGATGCATTTTATGTTTTATGTAAAGCACTTTGAATTGCCTCGTTTTTGAAATGTGCTCTACAAATAAATTTGCCTTGCCTTTGTCTGAATAAGCATGGACTGCGCTTTTATGAAATATTGGTGCAGTGTCTTCCAAAAAGCTGTAAAACAGGAATAAAATGTTTTTTTCTTTTCACCTTTTTCTGTTGAGGAATGTTACGTTTTATTCAAACTCCACTGTAAATGATGATTTTATAATGTAAAAGAACATTTTATTATAGTTTACATGGTGTTTTAGATCATTTTTCCACTGAGGGAACACAGGTTTATAGGAAGAAATGCTGAGTACTTTATATTTTTGGGAGGCAGAAAAATATATAATATAATTAAATATCAGTCCAATTGAACACTAAAAATGTCACAAGGATGTCAGTGGGCATCATTTTCTACATTTATTTTATGAGCTCATTTATTTCTGAACTGTGGCTTTGCCGTTTTCAACCCAGATTTTGTTTACAGTGTCAGTGCACACATTTCAGTGTGTACAAGCTGTTATAATAGCGTTGCCTGGCTGTTTCTAGGCAACCACACTGCTGACCATGAAAAAGTACTCGATGCAGGATGCGAAGAAAATCCAGAGTACCTGTTTCAAGTTGAATTCACTGCAGCTGCAGACGTTGCTGGCCGGCTACCTCTATGCAAACAATGAGCCTCATATCCCCCCTGTGAGTACCCCCGGTCTGCTCCTCTCCTACCACTTCTACTCTCATGTTTTCCTTTTTTATATTAAAATTATGAAGCACCAGCCTTGCAAGAGATTTCTCAAGATGCAAAGCCTCGGAGTATATTTTTATGTGAATATTGACTATATACAGAGTCAATAATTAGAGTATTTGGCATTGATGGTGAGAAAACAGATATAAGATTGTGCCAGCGGCCTAAACCACAGACCAGGAGCTCAGCAGTGTAGATTTAATATGATGAATAATTAAGAATAGTGAATATGATGATGAATAATATATGAAGAATAGTAAGGCAAGTTTTCACACAGCCCTTCTGTACCTCTGAGTGAAATGTTCCTCTAATGCTTTGCTGAATGTGAATACGTGTGAAGAAAATGTGAATGAGAATACTTACCTATCTCTACCAATGCATGACAATAGCCATGTCAACTTTCCCATTCAGCCAATATTACAGGGAAGACAGCAAAACAGCTTTTTAGAGCCCGGGTATGAAATAATACAATAGAGCACCAAAACTGCTGTAACAACCAAGAGAGAAATATGCCACAAACGCAGCCCATCAAACATCAGCATTCATTCATATGAATAGCAACACCATTAGAGAATACATGTCAAACTAGCCCCAGTATGCTCCTCCTATGTATATTTGAGTCCCAGACAATCTTAGACAACAACAATTTATCTTTTCTCACACAGTAATGCATTAATATTTTTGTTAAAGCAATTTCCGACTGCCTTCTATGTTTGGACTAGGAAGCTGAGTCGCAACTTGGGGAAAAAGGATAAAAAATATTTTATATATCATCAAGTTGGTGGGGGGTTGCTAGGATAATTTTACTTTTATAATAACTTTTTTTGTCCCTTGTCTGTTAATGTTTTAAAAATAATGTTAATATAAACAGCAGGGTCCAGCAGCTTTTGATAGTCTCATAGCATTTTGCTAGTTAGCCAACCCACCAGCTATTTTTATTTTCCCCAGGATGGCGAAGTCATAACCCGCCCTACTCTGCCTCTGATTGGCTAATACTCACTGCCTGAGAAATTCGATTGGTTAGAGCTAGCGTAAGAATATCACGGTAAGCCAATCAGAGGCAGAGTAGGACGGGTCAAGCCTTCGCCATCCTGGGGGGAAAAAAATATAATAAAAACATAGACTGTATATATAAGAATAAAAACCGTGAGCCATAAACACGAACAAACAGTTAAAGCCTAAAATATATACTCACATTGTACCAGTGGGCGATATTAACAGGATGCAGTCAGCAAAATAGGAAACTCCGGCCTTCATCTTGAAGTGAACATGTGTTGAGGACATTTTATGACCCGCCAGGAGTCAGTGAAAAGTGGGTGGGGCTTTTTCAATTTGGTTTAAAAATCCCGCCTTTTTTTTTACTGCCAAAACTACCGCCCATATTTAAGATGTTCAAACCACACAGTATGGCCTTAATTATGACGCTCTAAAAAACTAAAATGTCTTAATAACATATGTCTATAATAAAAATTGCGTTGTGTTATTTATCAAATTTTAGTAGAGCAATATAGAAAACTGCTTCTACTGTTGTTACCATGACAACTACTACAGAAACTATCTACTGCAAAGCTAGCTGCAACTATCACCGCTTCTACTACTAAAACTGACCAATTAAAAGTAAATTCCTGGATTCAAAGTGTGGTTAAAATATTAAAAATGATAAGTAGGCTACACCTTACATCAGCATTTTAATGTTACTTTTAAGTAGTTTGCATCATATTTTAAAAGCCGATCCTCGGTCTTATATGTAAAATCATATCTGCAGTAATCTACATTATTCAATTCAGTTCAATTTATTGCCATTATACAGAGCAGAGCAACGTACGACAACATTAGCAGTGTCATCAGGGTAGTACAGTACAAAAAGTGCAAATTAAAGACAAGAATTGGACATTTAATATAACTGAGTGAGTGCACCCATCCCATCCCCCACCTACAGATCTAGAGAAAGTCCATACATTGGTCATTATCAGTCCATGATGAAATGATATGTAAATGAATGTTATAAAGTAAAGTGCATGAGTGCATTCCAATGAATTATTCTATTAGAGTAAAAAGTCTTTGGTGTTCTTATGTGCATTCTTATGTGTTAAAATAAATAGGCCTATATAAAGCATACCATGTAAATACTGAGGTCAAATAAAAGTACTTAAAACTGTACGAAGTCCAGTGCTTAAAAAGTGACTGCCTATTTTTACAGTTAAAACTACACTATAACTGGTACCTCTAGCAACATCATCGTTATCAATACATATTGTGACAACATTACTTGTATATTTTGTCCCTCCTCAGCGAGGTCAAAGGTCAGTGTCAGATACAGTTATTCGCTCATGTCACAGCAGGCAGATTGGATGTCTCTTCCCTGAAGCCTTGTCACAGAATGACAAATCTATACACTACAACGACCTTTTCCTGAAATATTTTCCCCCGTCTGATCCACTTGTCCTTGCTCCAGGATTTAATCAATGCCATAGTGACAGCCGCGGACGCCTCTGCAGATAACCTGATTCGGAGCGAAGGACGGGACATCCAGCTGCAGGAGAGCCTCGACCTCCACCTGCCCTTCCTGCTGCCGGAGGGAGGATACTCCTGTGACACAGTGAGAGGGATCCCCCTGGGGCTTAGAGAATTTTTGGAGCCGATTTACAGGAAAGGTATTGGATTCAGAATATTGTAACATTTTAAAATATGTCAAAATGTGAAATCACATAGCATGGATTGACTATATCCACCTAAAATGGGTTCTCTATCTGATATTAGTATTGTAAGTATGACGTCCTTTTTCTTCCAGGTCTCTGCTCTTTAACTTCCCAGCCAAACTCCAACGGGGACTGGGCTGTGTATTTTAAAGAACCGACGTCCTCTGCAGGGAGTACATATGTGGTAAACAGAAACACAGACTTAATGCATTTGAATTGCCTTTGTGTATTAAAATTGCTTTTAAAATAAACTTTCCTCGCCTTCTATGATCCCAGATGGTTTGAAAAACAATTTAGTTTCAAGATAACATCAAGCATTTATACAGCATTCATTTATTTTATGTGTTTCTTTAGGCAGCTCAAAGAGAGCCGGAGATTGTGACGATCACACTGAAGAAACCTCTCAACAGTGGGATGGGGGTCAGCATTGTGGCTGCCAAGGTGACTGCATTAATTCTGCCAAAATATTTCCTCTTCATAGTGACGTGTTCATTAACTGTTCAAACACCAAAACGGTGTGCTAAATGTCTCAACTAATTAACGGCATTCCTCTGATTTTGCCACAGGGAGGAGGGCAAGATTATCTCGGGATTTATATCAAATCTATTGTCAGGGGAGGACCAGCGGAAATGGTGAGATCTATTTTGATTTAGCTGAAGTTGACATGGAAAACATACAAAATATTTTCAGAGGGAAAGTTTAAAGTAATGGATAAAATCTCTTGTCTCCACTGCATGCAGAACGGCAGGCTAACAGCTGGGGATCAGCTGCTGAGTGTGGACGGCCAAAGCCTAGTCGGCCTCAGCCAAGAAAGGTAAAACTGTTTATTCTACAGATAAAAGTTTATGTTTTCATCTACTTTGGTCCAGACTGAAGTATCTCAATAACTATTGGATGGCTGATATGATGGGTTCTAATGAATTTGGTAATTCTCTGGCTTTTCATCTGGCACTATCATCTACTCAATACTATTTTTGACCAATACTTAAAGGGGAACTCCACTGACTTTACATGTTAAAGTTTGTTAACAGGTCTTGGGGAGAACTGTCCTGTAATTTGTGTTTTAGTACAAATTAACATGCCGCCATCTTTACATGCTGAACAAATAGTGACAATGGTGAATATAACCAGTTATAACCTGAGTAGACTTCTTGACAGGTGTGTTGGTGTAAACACATACTGAAAATGAAAAAGCAATGTCTTCACTTGCTGAAGAAGGTCAAGTTGTGTATATATTAAAGTATCGTTATTGAGCAAGTGAAGACAGTGTGCAGGTGTTCCTTTTTTTTCAATCAAGTTCCACAAAAAGTAAATGTAATAAAATGAAAGAGATACCAGTCAGACACAACAGACTGTGTAATGAAATGTATCTAGCTACACAGTCTCCCCATAGTTTAAGAATGAAGACAAAGGTCTGCTAACAGTTTAATAAGGCAATGAAATTGATTAATAACCATATTAATGTTATATTGATTCAGGGCCGCAGCTATCATGATGCAAACCGGCCCCATTGTGACCTTACAGGTTGCAAAGTTTGGAGCGAGCTATCACGGCCTCGGTGCTCTGCTGAATGAACCAACTACAGAAAGGATAGCAGGTAAATACACAATAAAAGTGAAAATCATTGCATTTTTCCCCTTTCTGCACCTCATTACTTTAATTAAGACCCTTTATTGCTTCACAAGGTGATAAAAGTCATGCAAATCCAAACGGTAAAGCACTCATGCTGCACAGCGCTCTGGATCCTGGTCATTCAGAGCAGCTGGAGAGTCTGCATGGAAACAGCAGAAAGAAGAGAGAGCAGATAATGCAAAGGAACAGAGAGCTTTATCGGTCCAACCCCAACATGACCAGTGGGTGCACTTCTATTCTGATCATTTATTGCTTCTGGCTGAATAAATGCATAGCTTACACATTTGTTTTAATGCTCAAGGGTGAGTCAGAAGAAGAAGAAGTCCAGTATTTTTAGACTTTAAGTGTCTTTTTTTCTTCTTTATTTCAGCACACTTTGCCCTGGAGGATGAAGTTGAACCTATTGACCCTGATGTGAGAGGGAACAACATTGTGGCTGTTTCCACTCTCAACCTTTGCACTGATGTAAGATTTTTTAACATTTCAACATTGAATTTCTTGCAAAAATAATAATAGAGGCAGACAAATTGCAAAACCAAAATAAAACACTGTTTACCTACAAAATAAACAGCATTTTTTGTTTGTTTTCAGACATTTCACAGGGAATACTTGACTCTCCCGAACCCTAAATCCCAGAACAAGACCATATCTGAATCCAGTCGACCACAGCAAATGCTTAAATTGTCTTTAAGGCCTTTAGATGGACAGAACACAACAAGTGATAAAAGGACCTTTATGGTAAGTTTGATGCCCCTCTGGCACAAAAAATGTTATATATCATCATATGTTTAATTTACTGAGCAGCTAGCAAAGAAAAATATAATACAAATACAAATAGGTAAATGCTACAAAAATCTCTGTACTTCCCCAATAGCGTCAAGCCCTCTCACAGGAGAACTTGTGTGTGGACAATGGAGGCCCCCTGCTGGACAAAAGGCAGAACACGTGGCAGGATCAGAGGGCAAAGCAAACCAGGAGCCACTATTCTTCTTTCCCAATTCGCCCGAGCTTCTCCTCTCATGACATACTTTCTGATAACAGCTCTTCTGCAAAACAACCGCAGGGAACTCGCACAAGTGGTGCCGGAGTCTGGAGAACACCCTTTTCACAGCATCCAACACCTACACCCTCGATCCAACCGATACGCATGGACATCCCTGTGACCAGAGCAGTGAGTGCACAGTCAAATCCTCCTCTCACCACCTTCCAGCACAGTTCCTCTCTGCTGGCAGTGAAAAAGAGTCAAACCCTTAAAGTTAATGGACATATAAATCAAGTAGGGCAAAAACAGAGTCCTCAAAGCCAAGCCTATGATATTTATGCCGGTCCCATTTCGGCAACTAAGAAACTACCTCAGCCATCACTTCTATCACAGCAGCAACGACCAAGCACACACAGGGATCAACCAGCAAAACCACAAGTGAGCATCACTCCAACAAAACACGTCTCCTTCCAAGAACCTCCTACTCAACAGAAGCAGGGAGCAGCTCCTACGAGGCAAAAAGACCTCCAGGAGCTGTCTGACCCCTGGAAGAGGGAGGCCCAGGAGAAGCTGGAGAAGCAGCAGAGGCTTCAGGTGGTGGAGCTCCTGCAGCAGGAGGTGCAGGAGCTTCAGGCTAAAGAGAAGCGCACGGCGCAGGAGAACGACCGACTCCGTAAGCTCAGCCTGGAGTGGCAGTTTCAGAAGAGGCTGCAGGAGGTGCAGCAGAGAAGAGAGGATGAGGATGAGGAGGAAGAAGACGAGGATTTGGACATGATGATGATGATACAGCAGCTGGAGAAAAGAGTGCAGGTAAAGCACCACACAGGCTTCAGTTAAAGGGAAAGTCCACCCTAAAAAATGTAAACACAGTTAAGAAAAACATCTATTGTATGGACTTTGTATTTTGGGTACATTTGTTGTTTCTGAGGGTGTGAGCCAAAAGGCATTCTGGGAAATGTAGGAAGTTACTACCTGAAGTGGATTAACAAAAATGTCATTATATAATAACTTATGGAAATTAATTAGATACATCTAGCAGAACAGGCTTGACAGAAATTGAATATAATATTCACAAGTATGTTTTCTTTAGTGTATAATCACCTGAAAATAAGAATCGTTGTGTTTTCATTACCATAGATTATCCTTTATATCTACATAGGGAGTGGATCCTCTTCCAAGGATGTCACCATGTTACTGCCATGTTTCTATGTGGCTCAGAACAGACAAACCACTAACAAAACACTGGCTCTATAGAAAGCCTTTTGTGTTTTACGTAGCCAAAATAGGTTCTTACAAGCTTGGGAGGTGAGGGAGAGGTTTATTCAATCTGCAATCTAACTGCTAGATGCCACTAAATCCTATACACTGGTCCTTTAAAACCACTTAAGGTCACAACAGGGGCTTACATGTCTTTATTTTTTATAACATATCTGAAAATGACTTCACTATCACTTGGATATAATATTGTACTGTATGGAGTAATGTATTTTTCCACCTGTAGAATAAAAGAAGCTCAGAAGGAAAAGTAAACAGCGAATTGAAAGAGCACTCAGGAAGTCTTCCCTCCCAGAAGGAAGAAAAAGCAGACGGAGGTAATTATTGGTTGATGCATTAAAGACGGTGAAACATTTAGCTGTCAGTGCTCTTCATCAGACATTGTCTTTTATTTTAAACTGCAACATTTCAATGTTTTTGGCAGATCAAAGACCAAATGGACAGACTCAAGACGTTGATAACATGGCATCAAAAGAGTGAGTTGAACTTTTTGATCGTTTAAGTATCACATTGAAATGAAATCTAACAAGCAACTGTGATTTTAATGCAGTATTTCTTCTCATGATGACATTTGTGTACTACTAAAACAAGCTTAAACAGCGAGAAATTACAGAATAGCAACTTATTTCCTTCAATTACTTAGAAAGTAACTGAAAGAAATCCCTGAGTAATATAAATCTGCAAACTACACTCAATAAATATATTGTTGTGTCCCCGTAAATGATTCCCCATAAGTACTAATGAAATGAAAGTACCGTATATCTGCTAATATCAATGTTTATTCACAGAAACCAGGAGGAGAAAATCAAGAGAGCACCGGCCCCTGAAAAGCTCACATTCAAGGAACGGCAGCGTCTCTTTTCCCTAGCGTCTAGTGCATAAATGAAGGTCAAAGCCTTGTAAACAGACACCTCAGAAGAGGAACATATCTATATAAAGAAAAGTGAAATGTCAGACGATGCTCTGACAAGATGACAGTATTCAGTGTAAAAAGGTAGCGTGCCTAAGTATTATCTTTAGAAATGTTTGGCCTAGTGAAATTTGATCTTGTTTAATCACCTGTTTAAACTCTTCATTGTATTTTCCTGTCACGAAATAATAAAAGGTTTCATGTAGGAACATAATTCAGGCACTTCCACTTATGTTATGCTTGTTTAACTGTTATAAATCATTGCTACATCTGTCTCATTATTATCTTATTGCCTCTGTAAAAGCTACTTAGTGCGCTGATAAAACTGCACCACCGCTTTCTCTTGATCGTGAGTTTCGATCGAGCCTGCCCGTAGTCTGCGGATCTCATTGATGGCGTCGATCCCTGAAATCTTCCTCATCTTCACCAGGTAGCACGCCAGCATGGTCCCTGTCCTCCCGTGGCCGTGCATGCAGTGAACTGCTACACCCTGAAGAGGAACAATATTAAATTTGTTCAATCATCTGGAACATAGTACGCATGCTGAATACGTTGTTTTGTTGTGTAATAGCCCTTTATTTTACAACAATTGGGTTATGGGTCAGTGATAAATGAGGGTTGGCAAGATGAGCAATTCAAAAATATCTTAAAAATCTCTTAAAAGCAGCATCAGGTTTGTTAAAATGTACATTTTGTATTTTTTGTATTTTTTTTACCAAAAGTAACACTGAATGCTCCAGAAAATGTCAAATGGTGTAACGTAAAGTTTTTATGGTTACACCACTTAGACATTTTTACCATAATCCTCTAATATATACTCTCAAAATGGATTAAAAGCAGAAATTTTATGCTGGGTCCACAAAAAAAGAATGTGTGCAAGTTATTCATACGTTTATTTTCTAATTTTAAACCCTTTCAATTTGACTAAACCAAATGGACACAAAATAAGTAATTGACCTTTATATACATAAACCAAATCAGGAGTGCTGGGTCAAGTCTGAGAACAGCTGAAGTGTCTGACAGATTTTGTTGAGATTGCAAAGTTGAATGTCTGCATAGTGCAATCCTGCAAATTGAAAAAAGGCTATAAAAGTCTTTCTCCTGACTCCTTCTCGATTCAGGCACTTTGGAGAAGCTGCAAGGTTGTGAAAGACTGCTTTTCTTTGCCAGTTGGACTACCGGCCCAGACACTCAGATAAATTCAAGCAAACTTGGTGCCAAACAATTTAAGTTACAGCACTGTGGCCCTGAGAGCCAGCATAAAAAAAACTACACTCTGAAAGTATTTTATAAGAATAAGCATCAATCAAGTCAATCGGGCGTCTGACATCTCACCTCCCCCTTCGAGTTGGATTCCTCCACGATCGAGAGGAAATTGTCAATCTGACTCGGAGACGGAGGCGTGAAGTCACGTATCTTGATGTGGTGCAGCTGTAGCTCTGGACACGTGTCGTGGTACGGCGGCTTCCTCTCGCACAGGCAAACCAGATGTTTGATACCGTTATCCAGCAGATACTGATATTCACAGGTCATCCGGGGAAGCGCCAGTCCGGCCAATTTACCCGGTTCAACCCAGGAGAAGTTGTGTGGAGCACTGGAGGCCATGTTCGTCCAGCTGAGGAGAAACATAAACCAAGGCACATTAATGAAGAATCACTGCTGCTTATGATTAGAGCTGCAATGATTAATCGATTAATCACCACATATTCAATTAATCGCTGACTAGTTAAATAATATTAAGCATTTTGAGTCCTTTATTAAGAAAAAAATAGTCATATTTCTCTGATTCAAGTTTCTTAAATGTGAATATTTTTCTGGTTTCTTTTGTCTTCCGTGAAAGTAAATTGAATATTTTTGGATTGTAGACAAAATAACACATTTGAAGACGTCACCTTCAGGTTTTGGGACAACAAACAATCGACATTTTATGGACTACACAACTAAAAAATTAATCAAAAAAATAATTGACAGAGTAATCGATAATGAAAATAAGGGTTAGTTGCAGCTTTTCTTATGAAAAAACAAACTAAAGCAGTTAAAAACCTGACATGAAAATATATATTAAACACATTTTCTCTCTTTGGCTCATAACACACAGAAGTCTTATCTCATGATTATGACTTTGTATCTCATAATTACAAGAAAACAATCTCATAATTATGATCATTATTGTAGTAAGTCATAATTACAAGACACTGATCTCGTTATATGAGAAGAGTTTAAGATGGTTATTAATCATCATTTGAGAAGACAAACTGATTTAATTTGCTTTTATTTCCTCTTTCATTTGGCACACTGGGAGATATTAATGTCACAGAATAATGTGGAAGTTATTATTATTATTAGTTTAATCAGATGTACTGAGGTTGATTTGTTGACAGATGTGAAATACAGCAGTAGTAGGAGGAAGTAAATATTAACAGAGTCGGACGCTGTAATCTCAGCCGCACACTTTTCATTACAGAAAAACATCCCAAAGGCCTTTGAGGGCAGCGTTAGTGAGCAGAGACTGTAACATGTCATCATATCATCCAGGAAATACACACAGGAAAGACTGCATGGTTACACAATTACAGTAATGAGGATGATAAATCTGTATAAAAAGAGATATGGGAGTATAGAGGGAGTGCAGAAGAACAGCTGGATGTATTAAACGGATACAAAGAAGAAAGGGACTGAAACCAGAAGGTGGCAGTAATGCAACATGAAGGATGCAAACTGCCATAAAACCCCCAAAAGAAGAAGAAAAAAGCCAAAGCAGGCTATCATGAATGTATAAAGAGAAGTTGTAACACTTAGACATGTATACAGTGGTGGGAAACCAACCCTAACCCTCAAGTACAATTTCAGGTGCTTGACCTTTTATGCTATTTTTTACTTCCACTCAACTACATTTATTTGACAGCTTTAGTTACTTTCCAGATGAAGATTTGACACAATAGATAATATAACAAGCTTTTAAAATACAACACATTGTTAAAGATGAAACCAGACGTCTTACAAAAAGCAGTGTGTAGTGTCACGTTTCAGATGTCTATGAGTTGTTAACAGCTCCACCAAATAATGATTTTTCTCTCTAAACTTCTCACATGGTTTCAATCAATAAATGTTCAAATGATCCAATATTTCAGCAAAAATAAAAGATTAGAGAAAAAGCTCAAAGACTGAAAACAGATTTATGTATGTATTTGTTTTTTCTTCTTTCCTACAAACTCATAATACTTATGTAATTTTACTGTAATACTTTAACTACATCACTCATAATACTTATGTACTTTTACTGCGATAGTTTAACTACATGAAGCTCATAATACTTCTGTACTTTTACTTAAGGACTCTTATAATGGAGTATTTTTTACATTGCTGTATTGTTGCTTTTACTGAAGTAAAGGATCATAATACTTCTCCTTCCTCTGTGGACAGGTGTGTGTGTGTGTGTGTGTGTGTGTGTGTGTGTGTGTGTGTGTGTGTGTGTGTGTGTGTGTGTGTGTGTGTGTGTGTGTGTGTGTGTGTGTGTGTGTGTGTGTGTGTGTGTGTGTGATGACCTGTACTGAAAGCATGATCTGAATAAATAACCTAACACAGGTGTGGCCAGATAAGAAACAATAGCTTTGGCATTTACAGTGAACTTTTTTTTACAAGCTGAATGATACATGTCAGGCAGTTTAAGAGCCTGTTAGACAGTCATAGTGTAAACATTAATGTTAGCATACTGGCTAAACTAGTTCAATGTTTTAAAAAGGGGGATTAACTGTACTGTGGTTTGACAAGAGTGCACATATTTTAACATAATTAAACACACACTGAAGGACTCTCCAGACTACACTTAGCACATGTATGTTAAACTTTGTTAATGTGTAAACTACCTCACAGTTTCTTATGTTAGCTTTAAGGTAAAGCATTTCACTGTGTATTTAAGGAGCCCAGCCGGTACACATGCTCCCTCTCAGCAAACTATCTGTAAACTTACCGGTTTCCTTTTAAGGAGTGAAAGTCTCCAAGCTGCTGTCACCGTCACGTTACCGGACAGACCCCCGAAAAAGTGCACCTACTGTCGGCTAACTGAGTTTGAATGAGCCGAGCCGTCTGGAGCTAAATAACTAACTAACTACAGTAACAGATATATAAATATGTTACACAAGCGACGCTGAGCTCAGTCTGTGGCCGTGCTGTGAGTCTGCCAGCTGTCATTATAGATCAGGCTTTTTAAAAGAGCAAAAACGTGATAGCGGTGTAACATAGACTGTGCTACCTATTAACCTCTGATCTGAGTACAGCACAGAGGAGTATAGCTGTGAGTATAGCTGTGTCTGGGTGGAGGATAACCCCAGATTTGCGAAGCGACATCGCGAGATTTCAGGTTAGAGCCTAAGAGACGCATGTTCGATTCCCGCTTACGACCATGATTTGAGAGAGTTTTATTTATGTATGTATTTATTTTTTAATCGTAACTATGATTTCTGTAGTGTTTAGACTAGTGTTAACATGACGGAGATTGTCTAATTTTAAGGAGGTAGAAACTTTCACCCAACCACGTTTCAAGCGATCATTTAACCCTTTCCATTACACTAACCAAGTGGTAAATCCAACCCGACCTTTACATCCGCGTTGTCACACCATAAAACATCATTATTTTGATAAATACTGTTTTCCTGTCGATTATTGCTGATAAAGACAAGACAAATGTATAACGGCTCTCTCAACTACCGTACTGAATCATGTGCGCATGTGCGAGAGTTTCGCAACTCTGGAGTTACCATGGAGACACAACGTTGTTTTAACCTTTCATAATCGACATTTTATTTTTGCTATGATACATAAATATACATATGAAAGAGTTATTATAACCAAATCAACAGTAAGACGTCGTGTTGTAATAGTAGTCTTTAAAAACGAGATTGGTATCTGTATTGCTTACGTCAGGATGGCCGAGCGGTCTAAGGCGCTGCGTTCAGGTCGCAGTCTCCCCTGGAGGCGTGGGTTCGAATCCCACTTCTGACATCAACCTTTTTGTCTTTTTAATAAACACCCATTTAAGAAAACGTCTCTTATCATTTAGCACAAAACTTTGCACGAGTACCGGTATCCTATATAATATTAGCAAGTGTCGGTGTGCAATTCAAACACTTAACCGACCGTGTAAACAAACAAGACAACGTGACACAACCTTTGAAATAACTTTTACTACTTATGATTTATCATTCTGCGGCACTGTAATAAATATGTTGTTAACGAGGGCGTAATTCAAATTTTACCGGCCGGGTAAAAGTAATGTAAATAGCCCGGGTAAGCAAACATGACAACATGACACACCCGGTAAAATTACTTTTACTTTAAATGATTTATCATTCGGCATTGTAATAAATATTTGGAAATACTCACCATGTTGATACTTCTGAGTTCACAGTCACGGAGAATGAATAAATCACAGAAATGGCTAACACTGACGTCTGCCCGTAACGTTGCCGCCCACCAGAGAAAAAATAGCCAAGCCCCCATCTTTGGTCCAACATTGCTGCGCCGTGATTGGTCAAATGTTGGAAATGTTGGAGCTGGAGGAAGAATTCGCGATGGCAATTGGCTGCTGAATGTTGGAGCTGCGAACTTGATTGGCTGCCTCGTCCAACATTGGTCCAACATTTCCAACATTTCCCGGATGTTCCTTCGGCAGCTGGCGTTCGCGTTCAGGTCGCAGTCTCCCCTGGAGGCGTGGGTTCGAATCCCACTTCTGATATCAACCTTTTCTCTTTTTAATAATAATAATAACATCAGTGCAGTACATAAATGAATATGATATGATTCTATTGTGTTAGAGAGTTAATTAGCGTTAACAATAATTATCAATTAACTAAAACACCCATGGTTGTTTCCTTATTTTAAAGACAGGCAGTAACAAAACAGAGGTGAAGGAACCTAAAAGGGCACCATGAACTATTAAAGTAACAACACATAGAGGACAAAAGACAGAGCCTATGACTGGTGATCTTTAAGTGTTTTGCAGTAAATGTGATCCAAACCACAAACCATGTTATCATCTAGTTTGGTTTAGTTTAGTTTAGTTTATCAGCATCAGCTCCTAAAATCCAGTATTGGCTCTATATAGAGTTGATATCTAAGTTGTCAGCATTAAAATCCCCATTGACAGATACACAAGTTGAACCATTTTCTTCAATGAAATAATCAACAAATACTAATCTGTTCGAAAAATTCATCCTCAGAATGATAATACTCATAAGGTGTATAGATATTTATGATTGTAAACTTTTTGTTAAATTATAATCAATCTCTAACTAACCCAACAGCACAATCAACCAGCAGTGTGTTACCACCTGAACCAGAGGGTCATATCAGGGGTGGAGCTAGGAGGTGGGCTGCAGCCACAAATGTTTCCTTAAAAGCCCCAAATCTATTACCAAAAAAAATTAATTAATTAATAAATTCACTTTTTATGAGCAGTGACTTCAACCAGCTGCTGTCTGAATCTGAGTGATTTGTTTATTGTTATTTAGAGTGAAATTAAGTTCTTGTTTTCCTTTTAATCTAATTCCTTATTGTTATTATTATTATTATTTCTATGTGCATTGTTGTTGGAAAATAGTTGATAAGGACCAAAACAATCTACTACTACTACTAATGTTTACAGTAGTCATACAATGTAGTAAAATTAAATTCTGCATGTAAAAAACTTTCCCTGCTCTGGCTGCTCTTGCCTTAGCTTGGATCTTGTCAACTCCTAAATCCACCCCTGGGTCATACCTTGGACTGTTTTTGTGCTGAGATCAGTGGTGGACTCTCCAGCTCCATGAAAATCCAAAAGCCAAGTCTCATGTTGAAGGTATAAGATGTCACACTCTTCCAAAAAAATGTGCCACGCAGGCCAAAACGACCCGGATCTTACTCTTTCCTCTTCTCCTTAAAGGGGATCTACTGCCCTCTGATCTACTGCCCTCTGATCTTTGCCCCAGCAGACATGGAGGCACAGCCGAACAGCATCACCAGGAAACCTTTAAGAGCTCAGGAACAGGAGAGACCCCAACTAGACCAAAGCTGATTGAATAGAGGATCAAACTTCTGCTGCTTCGTTTTCAGCTCCGGTATGAAAATGAGCAGCTGTGTGCAGAACCAGTGAAACACCTGCAGGGGGCGCATCGTCACCTGAGTCTGATTATTAAACCTCTATTGATTAATTTCTACTTAAACACGTGAGAGATAAAGCAAGACAACTTTAAACTTGAGGATCTCAAGGATGCCACATATAAGTTGTTAAAGGGGAATTACAAGGATTTAAAATGAGGAATTATATCTTAATATCATTATTAATATCTATATGTGTGTTTGAATATTTCTTTTGTTGTAACCGTCACAGCTTCACATTAAGTTGGAACATGCAGATATTGAATATTTATGTGATACTATCATACATTTTAGCCTTAATTTAACTTTTAACTTTTTCCCCAAATTTAACTAAAACTAGAGTGAATATCTTTAATTATAAATAAGTTGTATCTTCTTATCAACTTTATTCATGTTTTCTCATCTTTTAACCTAGTTTTAGTCGTTTTTATCAGACTTTTATTTTAAATCAGACATTTATTTTAATTGTATGTCATTTTACTGTTCTTTTGTCTTTTTAATGTGTTTTTTACTCTAACTTTTAATAATACACATTTTCTCTTATTCTGTGTTATTGCACTTATTTTTTAATCATTTTTTAAACTAATTGTATTCAAATATTCTAAACATTTTTATCATCCTTATTTTCTCTTGCGTGCATTGGTCTCAATTATTGTATTTTAATTTTTTCTGTCTTATTATCAGCTTGTTCGTCAACTGTGAAGCACTTTTAGCTTCATGAAAGCTGCCATATAAAGTTTAAGTTTAATTAATTCATTGATTAATTCATTGACTGATAAAAACAAATATACGAAACATATGAACCTGAATCTGAATGTGGTGCAACAGCAGAAATAAATATGATGTAGTATTATTTGTGAGTCCTTGTTGAGTCCGTCTTGAATCATTATGGTTTTAATAATTTTCGGGGTCAGTTCCAGATGGAAGCTGCCCCCATGTTTTTCATACAATCTGCACATGAAAGGAAATAAAAGAACCGTTGTTTTTTTTGTCCACTTCATGCAAAATAGTTAATGATACAAACACAAACATTCAGATCTCACAGCACAGAACAGTTTACTTTGCTAAGTCATTTTTATACAAAGAGTAGAAAGAGGGTTCGTATCGGAAGGAGACAAACTGTATCACATTTTGCCAGATAGATGTTTGATACACAGAGACTGATTTTTCTTTTTCTTTTTTCTTCTTCTTCATAAAGGTATTTTTGTAAAGAGAATCACAGGAATCGAATGTTTCAAACATCCCATTAAAAAAGCTTTCACTAACCTGTAAAAAAAAAAAAAAAAAAGAAGTAAACAGCTGTTTCAGTACTCACAGACAGTTATAGAAAGATATTTAGGTGGTAGGTAAAATTGAAATGAACATAAAATAAATGACAACTTTAAAAAAGAAAAGAAAAAAAAAGAAACATTCTGATCAATCAGGTGGCGTCTAGTGGTAGGCATGTTTTTTGTTTGCTGTGTATGAAGCTTGACTCGCCCCCCCAACAAAAAAAACCATCTAACAGAACATCTGGAAGTCTGAAAAAGAACCACAAAATATTTTTTTAATTCTCATTTTATCTTTTTTTTTTCCTTTTTTTTTAACTGTTTGTTTTGTACACATCACAACCCTGAAGACTCGTAGGTTGACTGGTTGTCCATCACGACTCTGGGTTTATCAACACACTCCACATCATCATCATTATCATCGTCATCATCATCCTTTTTGTGTGTTACCTAAAAGCACAGACCCCTTCAACATGCTGCACACCCCCTCAAAAAAAGCAATCACGACCCCTTGAAATGGTTACACGTTTAACTCTGTGGTTTTTTAATTTTTTGCACTCTTAAGGTGCCGTTCGAGAAAGGGGTGGAGGGGGGCAATAATAATCGCTGTGCCCCTCCTACTATAAGATTTCTACGTATTTTGAACGTCCGCGTTCAAAAGTCCCACACCGAGCAGACTGCTGAAGGGCCATGCTGGGTTTTATTTTTTTACAGGATGGCACAGAAGAACTTCTTCTCCCTGAACGGGTTCTCTGACGCTGGCACTGGCGATAACAGAGGGTCCTCTTTGGCGTGAGCTTCGCAGTACGACATCAAGTCTGCTGCTGCTTTTGACACCTGAAATCACACAAACACACACACATATCAGTATGAGCTCAGTGTATTAATGTGAGTTTTTTATTTTATTAAAGGGTAAGTATCATGATTTACATCTCAAAAAACTACTTATTAGTTTTATACTGGCTCTTTCTGCAGCCCCTCAGTTCAGCCTCTGTCTTGAAATAGGCAGTTTTAGCTCCTCTCTCTTTAAGATTAAAAGATAAATAAGGAGTTTCTTGAATTGTAAATCAAGCCGCTAGAATATAAATATAGACCTGGAAATGTGCACGTTTCCATTTGATGATGGCTCCATTTAACCCTTTTATGCATGAATTATGATAACCTCAGTTTTTGTTTTTAAATAAAAAAAGAAAATAGCTTTTGAATAGCTGTCCACTGTGGTGACCACTATGCCTGAAAGGGTTAAGTGTCATCATAAGTATCTATGGGGTGATATGAAAATTTCATGTCACAACTATCCTGAGACAAAATAACTGCAATATTATCCTGATAATCATCAACATATCCCTAAAACTCTATACTACTCTATACTACTATACTGTATACTGGAATTACTTAACTTTACATTAACCTAAGAAACAAGTACTTTTTGTGTTAATTTTAATATTTGTTTCATTTATATATGCTTGACCATTGTTTTTTTTATTGTGCGTTTGTAAATCATATTCTGTTAATTGTATTTTGCTTAAATGATGAATATTGTAGTATGTGAAGCACAATATAACCTCAGTTTGGAAAAGATGCTATAGACATAAAGTGTCTTCTTCTTATCATTATATTATTATTTCATCTATTTTTGCGAACATTTCTCATGAAAAACAAACAAGAAGCAGATAAGCACAATGTGAGAATAAAATCAATTAACAGTAAGTATCTATGAACCTTTGAACCTGATATCTAAGTACTCAGCCTTCAGACTGGATGACTGTACGTTAATGATCTGCACACTCATGTGAGGATATTATTAGCATGATTATCCCGATAATGGAAATTCACCAGGATTAAATTATCTTGAGTGTTTTCATCCTGATATAAGATTTAATCTTATTTCCTCCGAATCACTAATGGGGAGCCATGTCAGTGATGGAGGATGCACAAGACCAGAGCCAGCAGTGGACACGCCTAAATATAATATAGTAGTTTATATATAATTAATTACACACTGACATTAAAATATCTGCTGGGGAAATGTATAAACCTGTAAGAGCTTCAAAACTAGCTCTGTTTTCAGCCACATCATGATCCAGTAATGATACATTTATGAAAAAACAAGGAGACAAAATGTTCACTGTGTGTTTTAAGTCAAGTTTTGTTGATTTTAATCCCAAACTGACCTCAAACTAAAGTCAGCAGCTCAATAACAGGGTGTGAAATTCATCTTAAAACCTCAGCAATGGTCCGAATGTTTGTAAAAATCAATATAATTTATAGTTTAAAAGGCTGAAAGTAAAGTAAATTCACCTTTATCCTGTCGATGTTGGCCTCCATCTTCAGCTGCTCCACCAGCTTCCTGGCTTGTGCGATACTGGCCGTGTTATTGCTCGCCATGGACGCTGTCAGTCAGTCCGCTCACTCGTGTGCTTTGTCTGTGAGGAGAAGACAAAGATTCAAACATCGTAGTTCACCCGCCGAGGAGGACGAGCACTATGATATAGCAGGCATGCAAAGAGGAGGGCTAGTAACAGATACCCTGTTTATTATCACACGTCTGTGAACACAAACACACACACACACACACACACACACACACACACACACACACACACACACACACACAGGCATATTATTTATGGTGTCAGTTGCTAGGCAGCCCATGACAGTGAGGGGGAGGTGGAGAAGGTGGGAGAAGAGCGAGGGGGCACAGCTTTGTCCAGCACTATATTTAAAATAGATAAACAGATAAGTAACATTAATGCTTTCTCTCGTTCTGCACCAGCAGTTTGGTTTTCCTTTCTTCTTAACGGCCACGTAATTATCGACACGTCACCGTCAGAGTGTCACACTGGCCACATCGTCCGCCCTCTGCCTCGAGAGTGAAGGACGACACGTCAATACTTTGATGTTGTTTGTCTTTGACACAAAGACGTTTCACCTCTGAGGCTGCAGATGTTTCATAAAGCTTAAAGTTCATCGTTAAAATGAACGTCTGGTGATCTTTATTAAAGTCCAGGTGGAACGGCATCGGTATCGTATTTCTGAGGACGTAACGTTTTTAATTTGAACGTTGAAAAGTTGCTAAAAGCTGAAGATTGATTTCTGTTATGATGTCTTCGGTTGAAACTTGCACATTATTCTGTAGTTTCTGCTTCTTATTTTTAATATTAGAGGGCAGAATTTGGACATTTCCTGTCCTCAGCGGCTTGTCTTGTCTTTTTTAAAACCCTCTTTGATTCAACGGAACAAGCTGCGGGTGATCTGAAACAGCGTCATCCTTGCTGTGTGATCAGTCCTCCCTGCGCCCCCCCCCCCCTCCGTCATCCGTCTGTACGCGCTGCGGTATGACGCAGTGTGGGGTTAAGACTGATCTCAGCGAGGTGCCGGAGCTGAGCATGAATATTGATGCTCCACGGTGGCGGACCTGCTCACCAGGTCCTGTACAGTGCTGCTGGAATCTCCTCCGTCACTCCTGCCCTGAAATCCTGATCCGCTTCATCAATTAAAACCTTATCAGCTCCTCTGCTGAGTGATCTTAAACACATGTATCAGCTAAATCTGACACAAAGTGATACAGTCCTTGTTTTCTTTACTTCTTTCTCTTCATGTTTCCTTCTGTAGTTTTGTTTTTGTTTCTTTCAACACTACAAAAGTCACAAAAGCAGGGAAATTGTCACATTTTTGTTTGATAAATGACTTAAAATGAACTAATTGATTAAATGATTAATAATTGCTTTAGCATCATTACACTAACACAAATGAAGTCAACTTTAAACCTTTAGCCTGACTTTGATTATGTTTTATGGACATTATCTATTTTTTTCATTTACTGTATTTGTGCCTCAAATATTTTTTTCCCCCTCTAATCGATTTTATTTGACATTCTTTAATCTATTTAATCTAGTTTTACTTTGTTCTGTTATTATTTTTTAATCGATTTCATTGCTTTTTTTTTTATTACATTTTCATAACTTTCATTTCTTGTGTGAGTTAGTCTCACATTGTTTTACTCTTTACTGTTTGTTCTGTCTTATTATCGGATCGTCAGTCATCCGTGAGGCTCTTTAAACTGCACAAACCTGCACGAGAGGAGCTTTAATAATAAAGTTTGATTGATTGATCTAATACTCAGAGCGCTGTGGGGAATATGAGCTGCCTCCATGTAAAGTTGAATATTATCCCTCTGTCATTTTCAGAGTCACAGGAAATTGTTTTAAAATCCAAGTTTAAGTTGAAGATTTACAGTATTTAACTATTTTCCACATTTTTTAAGGGACTGAAACATTTCCTCTGAACCGAGCTGGAAAATCTTGAACCTGCAAAACCAAACGGTAATCTGAAGAGGATTTATGAGCTCAACCTGCGGTGGACTGCGCAGTATTAACAGCGTAACATAAACATTATGTTTTACAGTCGGTGCAGCCGAGGGACCCTGGTTGTGCTCACTCTGAGGACTGATTCACCTTATAGGGTTCGGGTTTTAAACTAGGGTGTGTATCAAAAAACAGTATCAATAACACGACATTAGTGTTGTTGGATTCTTCTTCCTTGTAGTAATAAGACTAGGTGACACAGTTTGACTAGAAAATCCTGATCATTTCATTATTATTTTATAATATAATATATTATAAAAGCAGAATACTGAAGAAAGAGATAAATGAAGAAATAAATAATATATACAGTACCAGTCGAGAGTTGGACACACTTCCTCATTGATGTGAATGGGAAAGTGTGTCCAAACTTTTGACTGGTACTGTATATTGAGTTTATCCATCTCACAAACTCTCAGAAGCTGCCCTATCTATGTGGGGCGGAGAGGTTAATGTGCAGTGATAGCTGCAAAATATGTAAATATATGTATCTAAAATATCTTTTTTATTTACTTCATTTTATTTACTTGTGGTTTCAGTGTATTGATATGTTTGTGAGGTTAAAATACAATAATCTGGTGTCACAAACGGAGCATTGTGTGTTATATTTCAGGTTTAAAACTGAATCATATCTTTTTTAGAGACTTTAAGAAATAATTAAGCTCAACTATCACTTTTGTGCCAAACCAAAATTTGAAAAAAAACAATTAGGGCATAGTTTTACTGCAAGGGCACGAATGACAACTCTGAGTGAAAATGAGTCTTTGTCTTGTTTCGTATTGAGGCCATAATATTGTTTCAACTCTTAGGGGAGACACCAAAAACGGGCCAGTGTATCAGCAGACTATTGATAGGGATAGATGTCAGTCTTTAAGGTTTCTGGGGTGTCTTCAGAAAAAGTAGGTCCTCGTTCTTTACCAGAAAAATACTCAGATGCTGTGGTACAATAGCCTAGTTTGTGTGAAACAGACAAAGAGAGATGTTGATTGTATAAACATCATCTGGAAAACGACGGAAAGAAACACCCAATTCAGATTTGATTATCTCTCTCTTGTTAATAGAGTTTACTGTTCCAGCTAAACTCAAAGGCCTGTCATCAAGAGATACTTTATTCCTGCATTAAGTGATTTTTTGGCCACTTGGGGGCAGCGGAAAAAAATTATGAGCCCAACGCTGACATTTTATCATCTTTTAAGTTGATATGTTGAACTGTTGAGCTCATTTCCACTTCCAGCAGTTACAGAGCAACATTATCATTCATTTCGAGTCATGTTTCTGTTCTTCTGTCAAATTTAAGTTGAATATTTCTCTACTTTTAGTTATTTTAACTCTCTAATAATTCCTGAGGGAAATATCTTGGCTCTTTAGCATGCCGCAGGGTGTAAACTACAGGGGAGTCTTAATAAAACATGAGGGCCCCTGAAAACATGATTTGTGAAAACATTTTTTGGAGGGGGGTCTCTAAAATATGAATAAGCTATTTTTTGCCATGCATTTTTCTATTTTTCTGCATCTTCATCATCGTGGATCATGCATAAAATTAGGGTATTACTGATGTATGATTGATGCATGAAGGTGATTCATCACTAATTCACTCAGTCTCCAAACTGCTATTACTCATTTCTCTGTTTTGTAGTCATAGCACAGCGTACAGGTATGTCAGATACGTCAAACACGGATGCTTATTTGGGAATTTACCCAAAATTTCCCTCCTGATAAAAAAAAGTGAGCTCCACTGAAAGTCATGGCATAGTTCACACCCTGACCTGCTATAGCCGAAAATGACGCTATGAGAGCGCTGAGAGATCAAGAACAGTAACGTTTCAGCCAGACAGTGAAACAATGAGCTTAAACTCACTATAAAGCTCCATAAAGCTGAGAGGACAATTACTGACATTGCACACTGTCATTTTATATGTTGTTATTAAGAAAAAGATCTAGCCGCTTTAAAGTAAAAAAAGACTAAATGCTGATGTCAGGGTGCTCAAACTATGATGATGATATTTAGCAGATATAATGTTTATTATCCAGTATCTTTGTTTAGCATGTTAGCGTGCTAATTGACTGACTTGGCCATCGCAATCATCGACTTATCAGGAGAACTGGATACAAGAACAGTGCCGGTCTTTGAAGCAAATTTGACATTAGTGGCCAAACCGTGTAATTACGACGTCATGTGACACACACTGGTCAAAAAAGACTTTCCACCATAGATTTGCAACATCTGTAAATCAGCAGATAGTGTTACAACCCCCATGAAATGACTTGTTTCACTATCAGACTTTGATCCATTCGGTTCAATCACATTTAAAAAGTCAAGAAAAGCCGCACAATCAAATCATTTCAACTTAGCTGGAAGGCTAAAGCTAAAGTTAGCCGCCTGGGTCAGTGGAAGCTCCATGGACACAGATGGTCCGTAGAGAGAGTACAGTAAGTTTTAATGGAGCCTCACCTCCAACACTGTATCCAGTTCCCTTTATCCATCCATAGTCCCAATTAAAAAGAGGTACTCTGTTAAAAATCTGCCAAACATAACTTCTTTAGTAGATCATTTTGTAGATCTGAGACACCTAAAATCACTTTTGTGTTTCAGTTCACTTATATTTGCAAAACAAAGAGTGAACTTTGTGTCGTTATAAGATATTTAGCAGAGCTGTCACTGTGTGTAAAAAGTCATTTTCCTGCTTATTATCTGTCATGTGGGGCGTGTGAAAATGCCACCGTGACATTTTCGTATCGGGTGTGAAGATGGTGGCATGTAACGGGCGCCCACGTGTGCGTCGACTCCAGGAAGAAAAACTGGTACCTTAAAAACTAACAGGAACAATAAATAAATTAGGTTGTTGTGCATCTTCTGATTTCTTTGGTTTTTATTTTAGGATAAACTGTATTCTGCTCATTTGTATATCATTATTAAACCTCTTGTCCTTCATTGCTATCTGTCAGCTGCCCAAAATACCATCCTGAGATGTGACACATGGTGTCAACACGCAGATAACGGTGACATCCCAACAGCCGCTGTTAAATAATGCATTCAGATGGACGCTGGCATTAACTGTGTCAAGCTGTCCACAACTTTGTAATAAATAAATAAAGAAACATTTAAAAAAAGGCTTCACCATCTTTTTGCACCAGTTTCCGAGCTTCGCTGTGCACTCACGCTGTAATATTATGAAACTGAATTTGTTACTATGCCTCCTCTGGTCTTGACTTGCCTTGTCTGCTTACTCCTCCGCACTCTGCCCCGCTGTCTGCCTGCAGTTCAGTCAGCAGTTTGTGTCCGCTCTGCTCTCTGAAAAATAGAGAGGGAAACAGATACACAGAGAGAGAGAGAGAGAGAGAGGGAGGGAGGGAGAGAGAGAGAGAGAGAGAGAGAGAGAGAGAGAGAGAGAGAGAGAGAGAGAGAGAGAGAGAGAGAGAGAGAGAGAGAGAGAGAGAGAGAGAGAGAATCACAGGCTGGAGTTATTGGATCAGAAAGACGCTCTGCTTGCATTCATTCCTGCATTCCTGATAAATTACACTCAGGCTTGTGTAGCTGTGCTCTGTGTGTCCGAGTGTCACAGATTGCTCTTACAAACTTCACTCAGCTCGAACTTGAACTAAAGTACGACTGAGGGGACAAATTTAATCTTAACATCTTGGGGAATATGCTGATCTTGCCGAGAGTTGGATTAGAAGATCGATTCCACTTTCATGTCTGTTTAATGTGCTGAAGTTTGGACTGGCACAAAGACACGTATTTGTTTTATTAGTACAACTTTTGGGTATTTTAAGTAAAAAGTTTTTTTGTTTTTTCCATTGGATAGAGATGTGTTTCTATGTGATGTTACGTGTGGCTGTCTTAAGTGTGGATGTCTGTCTATCTATCTGTCTATCTGTCTGTCTGTCTGTCTGTCTATCCATCCATTCAAAAAATGCAACAAACCAGTGCAGTGTTTACAAAGAAAAATAAAATATTAAAAAAATGTGTGTAAAATAAACTGTATCTGAGATACAAAGAACAAAATGAACTTCAGTCGAGCTTTAAGGACTTTTTGCTGATGAATAAAGAAGAAAATTGCAGGACTATCTCCTGACTGGCTTCAGGACAAGAAATAGTCCCACACATGACCGGTGGTTACACCGCAATTTGCCATTTACTCTTTGGTTCTTTGTGTAAAACCAATCTAAACAAACCACATATAATGTGTTAATCATTGAGCTTAAGAGATGTTTGTAGGTGGATTTTGGTTTCTTTGGACAGAGCCAGGCTAGCTGTTTCCCTCCGTTTCCAGTCATTATGCTAAGCTAAGCTAAGGAGCTGCTGGCTGTAGATTCATATTGAGCATACAGACATGGGAGTGGTGTCAATCTTCTCACCTGACTCTCAGAAAGAAAGCTCATTAGTGTATTTCACAACGTGTCAAACTTTTCCTTTAAGATGATCTTCAGTTGGCTCTGACCCATTCACCTCTCCTCCTCTTCCTCCTCTATCTGCCCCTCGTTCTCCGCCTCTCTGCTCCAACAGATTCCTTCTTAATGCATCTGTGACTCTGCAGCTCCGGTCTTCTGCTGCTTCTGATAAATGGGCCAATTACCCTGCATGAACAGATCTGCAGAGGAAGGGAATTCCACCCATCGTAAATCATGGCAGCACACAACGTTCAAGCGTCCTTACACTGAGGCATCCATTAACGAAAACCTCGCCAACAGCGGCCAAAACTCTGAGCCGGACAAACTGAGCGACGCTGAAAATGCTTAGAGTTCAAAACAAACAAAGTGAAAGAGTGGACCATCTCACTGTAGTGCGTCGTCACCACTCCTGATTCACTGGAACCATTAATCTGCACTGTTATGGAAGAGGTGTAACATTATTATTATTATTAGTGCAGTAATTCAACTATAAACTAGAGAGCTTCAGTGTCTGTAGCAGGATTGTCCTTTTGGGTTTTCAGGAGACAAAAGTTTGACACAATGGATAATATAACAAGCTTTTAAAATACAACACATTGTTAAAGATGAAACTAGTGGTTTACAACCTTTTTGTCTTCTGACGTCTTACAAAAAGCAATGTGTAGTCAGAGTCACATTTCAGATGTCTATGAGTTGTTAACAGCTCCACCAAATAGTGATTTTTCCCTCTAAACTTCACACATGGTTTCATTTCAATAAATGTTCAAATGATGCAATATTTCACCACAAATCAAAGATTAGAGAAAACATCTAAAAACTGAAAACAGATTTGTGTATCAGAACTTGTTTTTTCTTCTTTCCTCTCCCATTAATCATCTCAGGACCCCGCACATTTATCTGCCGACCCTTTAGAGGGGCTCGACCCCTAGGTTAGGAACCACTGGACTAAACTAGCTAACTGTATATAAAGTAGTGTAAAGTAGCTCCATCTCCAGCAGCTACAACAGTAACATGCTGCTCTAACAATGATGCTTCACTATTAATAATCCAATGATGTCATATATAACAATATTTCAGTCAGAGGGACCAAACCACTACTTCTGCTAATACTTCTGTACTTTTACTTCATGCAGGACTTTTACTTGTAATGGAGTATTTTTACACTTGAGAGATAGTAAGCTGCCAAATAACTGTAACTTCTTGGTCAAACATGTAAATAGTTACACAACATTTCATAAAATGAATGGAATAGTTTCCTTATATCAGTTTCACTTAGTAAGTATCTCTCATATTTCTGCACCAGTTCTTTAACCTAAATAAACTGTATTTACACACAGCAAATATACAAAACACGCTACGTCCCAGTTATCACCATTGTTGACTTTACCTTCCCAGATGACAAATAGTTAGAGTCACATGACCCGTAACTTGTGACAGTGTCACAACAAGTTTTTATTTGCTCAGAGCACGAGACATCCGGCTCGTCACTCATCAGACTCACATTCGTATGTGGGCGTTTCCCTGGAAACACTACACAGCTGACTGTAGTCGTGTGCAGATCATTAAGAAGATAGCCCAAATATGCAAGCAACTTTTTTCTGATCACATCAGTGGTTTTGCACATTTTGACGCATTTATTAATCTCATATGATTAATTTAAACACAAAATACTATTTTAACATTTGTACTTTGTTTTAGAATTTTGTTCGTAATTTGATAATTGATCAATTGTTTTAGCCATTTTAAGCCTAAAATAATACCAAATTGCTGTTGTCAACTTCTGAAATGTGATGATTTAATGCTTTTCTTTACTATACATGATATTAAAAAGAGTATCTTTGGGTTTTGGACTGTTGGTCCAAAAAGACATTTTTCACCTATCACCTTTGACTCTTCTAATGTGTATTCACGGATATTGCAAAGACCAAGCAAGTAATTCAGAAAATAACTGGAAAATAATCATTTGTTGCAGGCCTAGTTTCCATTACTTCTGCTCCAAGGTAACGCTTTAAAAATGTGTGATTTTTTACAAACTTTATTGGCAGCAGTGAGTCCAGTCTGAGTCCTGACTGCACTCTTACGTCTCTCCTTGCGTGCTTTATATATTTTTTCCTTCACTGTTAGATCAGTTAACTGTACGCAGCTTCTGCAAAAAAAGGGCAAGAAGGCCGACTGTTCTTAAAAAATAAAAACATGGCTGCTGAATTTGGTTGTATCATCATATTTATGTTGCAGAGCAGCAGTAAGATCAGGGGATGAGAGACAGAGAGAGTTAAAACAGAGAGTGCCAGCATTTTTAAAAATTTCTATTTTAATGCTTTGGCAATATTGTTCTCTATTTTTATGCCAGTAAAGCATCTTGAACTCAACTCTGCTGGGGGGGGGGGGGGGGACAGAAAGATGCATTATTGGACGTGACCGGTGATCCAATTCTCTCCCGTGTTTCCAGCCTTCTGCTTCCCGTTCCTCCCCGTGTGGCAGACAGGTGCTCAGTGATGGGACTCAAACACCCCCAGCACGCTCTGTCCTGCTGCTAACACCGCCGAATCAATCTGACCCCCTCTGCCATCCTTCCCCTGCCATTTGGAGCTGTTTTGAACCCTTTCCTCCGGGGTTTTTGGGGGGTCTGTGTTCGTGACGAGGCCCTCCACAGATGTGATTATAGCTGCTGCTCGACTCTGGGTGTCACTGACTTAAAGGGTGATTAAGCGCCGCGGGAAACATCCTGGTGAGGAAAATATAATTCCTGGCCTGTCGAGAGTGACGATCTCTCACGTACTCCCACACATGCTGACTCTCCGCTCGGTTTTCCCTCCCCCTTTATCCTACTTTCTCTTTCTGTAGTGCACACCTTATTATCCTGTCTTTTTTTTTTACACCATCCAAAGAAAGAAATTAAGGCAACCAGGCAGGGAGTGTTCGTGTCCTCTGTGATGCCCAGGGTGTGAAATCAGAGCGTGGTAATTAAAAATCTGTCCCTGGCTCAGCCATCTGGACCCTGGAGAGCCAGTGATTAACCTGGGAGGGTCTGCAGGGACGGCTAACCCTAACCCTAACCCCTGCCCCCAGATAAGTACAAAAAAGTTTTGAGGTGAGCATAAACCTCCATAAACCTGAATATAAGAGTGTTTGCTCCGCCTGTTGTGCTTTCCATTCTTGTGCATATATTCTTCATTATTCAAAAAAAAAAGATTCTTTGATTTCAGAATGAGGCTTCTTATTTCTAACCTATCGCAGCAGAATTTTTTTATCAGCTGTAGCTCGCTAACTAATTAGGCTAATGTTAGCTCCAGGAGTTGGTAGAAAACTGACTTTGATACGTTCCAGCTGACTCGTCTTAAATCGAGGATCCTGTAAAAGGACTCTTAGATAAATGCTTGTTGGATTCATACATGATATCATGCTAGCTGCATGTCCAACAGAAAGTCTCACTAAATAAACTTGTTTGGCAGTGTTGAGCTAGTTAGCACTATATGTATGAGAGAAGATATGAGATTACACTCTTATTTCATAGTTCCTTTTAAATACGACACAGTGGATGAGGCTTTTTTACATAACCTTTGATGAATAGTTTGCTAATGATACGCTCAAAGTTACTCCTGTAGGTATTATGCTAGTTAGCCAGATATACTAATGATTAGAGTTTACATTTGAGCAGATAAACACACAGTTTAGTCTATTCCTTTCGCTTTTGCTTATTTGGTTTTGGAAAGGCTAAAAACATCAGCCCTGGGTTCAATGAGAGCTTGAGAGACTTGTCTTGCCAAGTAAAGGTTGCAAAACATGACTGGCACGGCTGGGAATCGTTTAAAAATGTAAGATACCAGTATCAGTCTAAGTACCCTTAAAGTGATACTAATACAGGCTTGAGTAATTCATTGATACCCATTAAACATTTTGTGCACTTGCTTTTATCCAGCATAATAAGCGTGTAGTGTATTCTCCGAGACTTCACCACCACAGACGGGTTGTAGCTGCTGTGGCAGTGGACCAATCACATGTCGCATTAAATCGAAGAAGGCTTACATTGATTGGTTGTGAACAAGTCCGTACAAATAGTCATATTTTCTAGGTCTGGGTGCAAAAACGATCAATTGCAGGTATCGTTTGAAGAGAGACGTTTCGATGTTACTCGGTATCGATTTATTTCGGTCGATACCTTAAAGATATCAAGTACCGATACCCAGCCCTAATGACTGGACAATCACTAGTCGGCAGACAGGGGTTTAACAAACATTCGTACCATTTGTGTTTTAAAAATCAGTAATTGGAGGTGTTTTAACTGTATCTCGGCTCTAATAAATATCTGGTCTGCATGAGTAGACAATATGAGAAGTAAGTGAAAAAATACAGTATGTTTTCTTGTACTTCTGGTGAACTGACCTTTTAAATGAGGCTGATACATGTCATGCTTAAGAATGGAGGGTATGCAGCTCTGTTTATCATACAAAAAACCTCATGACTCCAGTTCTCTTAAAAGCTGACACGCTCATTTATTGTGCTGAGTGAGTCATTTATTTTCTGTGTTTGACTGTAAAACAGAAAACTAATCCAAAAACCCCAATGCGGATTTTCAGAAATGCACAAGCATCAATCTGAAGACAAAGCCTGTTTTTCATTATGTCTTTAATGTCAAAACGGCGGCGGTGGCACAGCGAGTATGAATGCAATCGAGCTCGCACACATGCAGAAAGTTTGGTCATCTAACAGTGACTGAGCGAGTGACTGTACCATCCCCAGTGTGTCATCGGACAATGAGGCACACTCTGCGATGTCACTGTGAAACAGAGGCAGTAAAGGGCACGGCCAGGCCAAGATTTACAGAGTTGTAAACGGATAGGAGAGGATACACAGATCGAGTAAATAAATAAAAGCTGGAAATAAAGTTTATCAGGAAGATAAAAAAAGAGGCAGAGATGTGACGGTAATATCTTCTTCTAGAGTGGCTTTTACAGCTGCCGTAGCAAGGAGAAGTAACATAAAACTGACCTCCGGAGTTATTAATGAACACGATTAAGAGGATATTGACTATTGAATGTAATATAGCACGGATCCCTGCCCTTGAATAGGAGAAAGGACACCTTTCCTCCGCACACAAACACAGAGAGACAGAGAGAGAGAGCAGAGCTGTCAGGCCATGATCATCTGGGGAGATGACGCTGAGATGGACAGCTGTGCCGACTGCTCCATCACTAGTTCTGTAAAACACTACAGTCAGACTCAGACTCAGACCTGGAGCTGGCCTCTGGACTCACATCACAGCAGCCACCAGCACTGTGTTACACATCATACATGAACATTTGAACATTTTTTTTCAAGTTTGGTCCTGAGTTATACAACATTAAAATAAACAATTCACAAACTAAATACTGATTAATACCTTGTTGGAAATTCACACCCAAGTCTCTCTGAAAAGTACTTGGTGTCATATTTGCACTTTTAACTACCGTGACTGCTAACAATACAATAGCTGTACTATTACCGCTACTCTAATGACGTGTGCTGATGGCAGTGTCGTGTGAATGTTGTTTTATGCTGTAAAATGTCTTGAAAAGTGAAACACAAATAAGATTGATTATATTATAGCAGTATAGTAGTAATAATGATAATAGTTTCTTTAGCATTTTCTTACATGTTCTTTTGTCTCTTAATGTTTTTTTTAATATCTGCATCTGTGTGTCTTTTAAAAGTCAGATTGTTTGATGGTGTACTGTACTTGCTGTCTGTCTTCAATTAATTGTCTTGTTTTGTCTTTAACATTAAAGTTTAGGCTAGTTTATGGCATTTTAATATTGTGGATAACTAACTAACTAACTAGCATTGCTTTTTCTGCCAAGTGTCCTACTTTGTCCAAAACTCTATACTATCACTTATTGTATGTATTATATTATCAGGGTGTACTGTATCTCACTGGATGCCAAAGTTAGGCAGGAAAAAAAGCATTTCTGTGTCATAAATATAACATGTCTGCTTTCACCAGGTGGTTGGAATATTGAAACCAGTTTTTTTCCGTATAACCTGGTTTCAGACCTCTCGATCAACGCCGACATCGCTGATTTGTTGAACGGTTTTAACAGGTCAGGTCAGGTGTTGCGTCCGTTTAGAACTAAGTAGCCAGAATTGAAAATGAATCAATTATTATCTTCCTACATAGCGAGATAGTTAACAAGCTACATTCATGGATGAAGTTGATGAAGCTGCCGTTGTGAGTCGAAATACAGAAATATTACAAAGACTCTTATAACGGTATAAGAGGTTAATCGACTGCTCCAAGCAAATGCTACCACAGCTTCCATGCTGACTATTGACTAATGACGTTTGAAGGTAGGATACATCACTTGTTACTGAGCGGTGAGGGTTAAAACAAAGCAAGGAAACCAGCCCAGCCTTTAAAGAAAAGGTTTAACATCCGAATGAATGACTGAAGTGAAAATGAAAAAGGGAAAATACAGAAATCTCTACTGTGAATGAATTAGTATCTTTGTAATTTTGGTTGTGTATTGTAAGATGTAAGATTTGAAATAAAAACATCTTTCAGGAACTATAAGTTCCCCCCATTTTTACAATAACACAGTATTATGAATTTAGGGCGCCTATTTATATGTGACATTTGATAGGAAGCACCTGATTCTTGATATATCAGCCTCCATTAAATCATTCTTTAACCCAAGTCTCTTTCTCTCTCCTTCATTGTGCTGCTCTCGGTCAGACCACCACCACCTGTGATCATTCGATTACCCCAGACATCTGTGCCACCCCTAGCATGCCCTGCCCATCCTGCCATCTTAGAGGTTGCTGTCTAAGTATTTGTGTGTGTATGTGTATGCATATATATATATATATATATGTATATATATATATATGTGTGTGTGTGTGTTGGGGGTTAATCTAGGCCCCAGATGGGGGGAGGGTAGGAGGCAGTGGCCCAGGAAATGATGCATCCCCTGGGAGTCAAGGAAGCAGCAGGGAGGAGGCTTATTGCCCCAGGGAGCGCAAATGTGGTCTATTATGTTTATTAAATCAAACGATTAAGGCCTGGCGCGTTTGTTCTTTGTTAGATTAAAGCAGTGACCAAGTGGTTTTCTTTTCCTGAAACATTTAAAGACTTGCGTTTAAAACCTTTGATATGCGTGTGATGTAACAGCGCTGTATTAAGTGGGGTAGAAAACAATGCATGACACTGCTGTCACAGGAACCACAACAGAGCCGGCGATACATTCCTTTAAACATGTGTTTTTGGGTGACCAGGGTGGAAAATTAACACCAGCAACCCGCCAAATATTACTGGTGAATTTTTGGTTGTGAGTGAAAAGGTTGTTTTAAATTCCCCTTGCCAGTTTGGCAGGAAACCAGCCATCATGTGGAGGTTATTTTCCACTCTGGAAATCATATTTGAAAGACAGCAGTGTGGTTGCCAAGTTGAAAAGGTTAACTTCCTGCCCTGTGTGTCACATAAATGATAGTTTCAACAGGTTTTGTGTATGTTAAACTCTCTTCTCTTTCTCTGTGTTTTAACTTGTAGGAATCAGTAGAGTTTTTTGCATTTGCCTTGAGTGAGGAGGCATAAACATACTTTTCCTCTGGAACCAATCAGCATGCCAAGAATAACAGGGCCAGACTCCTGGGCTGTTAACAATATTACAAACATCCGGGCTTGTTTAGATTCTGCTGAGAGAGTGACTGTGCTGTTTGGACCATTTCAAACCCTGACTTCTTTCAGCTTTTTTCGAGAAGTAATGAAAGTGTATCTGGGGAGAATCCTGCTTATCGTAGATTTCATCTAAGCTGTCAGAAACTAGCATGAACCTGATTCTTCCAGAGCTGTAGACTTGACACTTGGACTTAAATCAGACATAAGTCATAAAAGTGTTGACATGACCTGACTTGGTAGGAAAAGACCTGACATTTAACTAAGATGTTCCCCAAAGGAGCTTAAAACAGCTCTTGGACTTGATTCTTACTAATGACACAGAAAAATTAGGACTTGGATCTTGACTTTACACCTTTGAGATTACACTCCTTAAGACTTGATTTAAGGACTTAAGACTTGACTTAAGACCTGGTTGGACAAGACTTGAGACTTGAGCAACAATGTTCAAATCTTTGATATGACATGACATGACTTTGACTTGTCTCCCAAAGACTTAAAAACTAAAACACCAGAAATGAAGACTTGGATCTTAACTTGGATTTGAAAGTTGTGCGACTTGACACCCTAAAGACTTGACTTCAGACTTGTAAACAAAAACATTTAAGTGTTGTGTTTTCTTGACTTGGTTGGACAAGACCTGGGAAAACAAAATTTACTAAAAAGACTTAAAACAGCTCTGACAGATGTGAGAGTTGGATTGACACTTGATTCCCTAAAGACTTGACTTGACTTGAGACTTGTCTGGGAAAGAGTTGGGATTTGATTTGTACTTCTCCCAAAGCACTTAAAAGTCAGACTCAAGTCACAAAAAAAGGACTTTTACTTGGAGCTTAATAGCTATGAGGCTTGGACTCCCTTAAGACTTGGCTTCGCTCAAGACTTAAAAGCAGCATTCAAATCTCATGTTTCTCCATCAAGAACTCAGGACTTGACCTGAGACTTGGTTGGGTGAGACTTGAGACTTGACTTTTACTTGTCATGAAAGATGAGAGCTGGTCCTGAGTCAGACCTAAGCTACAAAAAGAGCATCTGAGACTTGACTTGGATCTGGCAGCCATGAGACTTGACTTGACTTGAGACTCACAACTTATGTTTCACCCTGAAATACTTGCACATTTACTTGGGACTTTGTTGGGCAAGACTTCGGAGATAATTTGTACTTGCTCCAAAAGACTTTAAAAAAAGTTCTGCTAGACTTGAAACTCAAGTCAGACTTAAGTCACATAAACAAGGACTAACTTAACTTGGATTTGACAGCTGTGAGACTTGACTCCTTGAAAGCAGAAAAAATAGATGTTAACGTTGCTTTCAAATCTCAAAGGCAACATTAAAATCTTCAAAAGCATTAAAGTCTCATATTTTGACTTGATAGACTGAAGACTTGTGATCTGACTTGGTACGTCACACGAGACTTGGTCAGACAAGATTTGGGACTTGACTTTCCGCAGAAGCCCTACAAGCAGATACGGATGCTTCTTTTCTCTGACAAACAAGCGTATGGTTGAATGAGCTTAAGACCCAAAATCAACACTGTTAGAGGTAAACAAGTGCAGCGAGTACAAAGGTCGGAGCCTTTAGGGCAACAACATCCAACCGTATGCTGTCTTCCCTCTGAAGCTTTTTGTATCTCTGAGAAACACGGTCGTTTTTGGGGTTTGTATTTTAAAGTTAATCAAACAGGTTCACACAGAGATGACTTCAGCCAGAAAGATGCTTTGAGGAAGCTCAGCCCTAGCTTCGGAGAATTCATCATGTTTTGGCCTGACATGAGGGATGGATTTTTTTGGTGGACGGTTATGAAGGGAGTGGAGAGGTCAAAGTGGTCAATAAGGCGTGGATAGCTACTTACTCTTCTATCAATCCTCTTCCTCACTCCCCTTCCTCCCTCATCTTTAACACACAACACTTTCCATTGTGCTCTGAATGTGTCTTGTTTATCTTTGAATTCTTTGTAAACTGCTCTTTTAGTCTCAACATCGATGTGTGTGGTGTGCGGAAAAAGTCTGTAGCCTTGACGCGGCTCGGTCTCTGAGATACACAGCGCGCCGCCTGGACCGGAGATCATGTGTAATTCTGCGTTTGTAACAGGCCGTGATATGTAACACGCAAAACAAAACACACACACATACACACACACACACACACACACACACACACACACACACACACACACACACACACACACACACACGATTGGATGATTTAATGCGAGTTGTGTGTGACGATGCCTTCAAGATACAAGCTAAAAAGTGGGAAAAACAGCACTGTTCATCTGTGTGTTTTCCTGCGTATGCATGCTTTTCTCAGAGACTGTATCTGTCTATAAGCAACATAAAAACACCAAACCCACCCCCTCCTCCACCTTCACCTCCTCCTCCTCTCCCTGCCATCTGCTTGATACAACCACTACATGGAGCTTGTGTGTGGTCGACTGCTTTCTCCTCGCGGTGTAGAGGGTGAGAGGGTTGAGAATGGCCGGAAAACCTCACAGGAGGCTTGTGGGATTCCTCTCTGGTTTTCTGTTGCCTCTCTCTTTTGCATCCCCTCTGTCTGCCACATCCAACCCCAACCCCACCCCCCTTTTTTTTTTTCTTCATCTGTCTCTTTTTCATCCCCTCTGCTCGTGCAAATATCCCCCCCGAAACAGATGCCCTTAATTCCTCTGGCTCCACATTATAAGATCTGGCCAATCCTTGGGGGAAGAAGGAGAAGGAGAAGGAGGCGGCAGAGGAGAAAAAGAGAAGGGAGGAAAGGGAGTCCATTCTCCCCTTTTACACACATGTATGAAAGGAGGTAGGCGATGGAGGGGATAATAAACCAGCGACTCACCTCAGAGCAAAGGAGGTTTTTAAAAAAGGAGATTTTAGAGGGAGGAGGGGATTCCATGATGTAAACCAGCCAGAGGCATCAAACAAAACGACAGCGTGGATATATTTAAAAAAAACAAAAAAACACCCCTCCTCCTCTGGAACACACCCTATTTCGTATGCGATTAACCCAGATGCAACCAAAAAACCCCAAAACAAAACCCTAAAACCTATAAAACAGACATACCTGCTTCATAAAAATTTAAAAATCCTACCTTTTTTAAATGTGTGTGTGCTCCCTTCTTGTGACGGCAAACACATCCAGTCCTGTGGAGTAGTATCCACGCGCTCTACACCTCTCCTGATCTCTCTCTGTCACACACAAAAACACACACACACACAGTCAGTCAGTCAGTCAGTCAGCGAAGCAGGCGAGTACATCCACACACACTCCTCTCTCTGTATGCCTCTCTCCCTCTCTCTCTCTCTCTGTGCTCCAGCTGAGATCCTCCCTGCCTCCCTCCTCGCTGCTTGCTCTGAGTCTCCACCCTTCAGCCAAATGCTCAGGCTGCAAGAAACTACCCTCTTCCTGCTCCTTCCCCTCGCCTCTCTCTCTTTTTTTTCCTTCTGTCTTTCTCTTTTCTGCTGCTATCAGGACACACTCCATCTCCCAGAGGTCCACAGGAAAAGCCTCAACTGTCTCTCTAAACACCTACAGTAAACAAATGCATACCAGGACATCTGAAAGTCGAGCTAGAGTAGCCGGATCGCCTCTCTTGATAAATATTCACGCTCATTTTCTTCCTTTCTATAACTCACATTTTGAGTCACATCTTTTTCCAGATAGATAAAAGCTATTTTGAGTTCAGGTTTATGTGAGGAAAAAAAAAAGTTAACATCCTTCACTGCACACCACGAAATGTGTCCCCCACTTTTAAAGGTTGAAGCTCTTTAATCTTTTAGACCACTTGTATGTTACAGTAAAACATTAAAGATTAAAACAAGCAAAAAAGCTACAAAAAACCCCCCAAAAAACGAGTAACAGTGCCTCAGCGACTTACACGCCAAAGCTGGAACAACACAGTGGACTCATGTGGACTCTACTGTGCACACGTTGCTCTTTCACATCTGGGTGTTTATGTGCGTGAGGATTTTCTGCATGTACAGGATACACTCAATTAGGATGAGATCAACAAGATGAAGTGTGCGAACGTATGCATGTGGCTTGTGTGTGTGTGTGTGTGAGGACGGGTGTTAAATTCACAGAGGAGATTAGGTTTTTTTCGTACCATATGTTTGTACATGTGTATTTATAGGCATTATATCGCAAGAAGTACTTAACGGTTTTCAGTAAAATCTTGTGTAATTACTTTTATTATTAATATAATTAATTTATTCATATAGATGCGAACCTGTGTCGTCTTGAAGAATGAACTGGAAGACTTAAGCTGTGCTAGCGAGTTTTATGGTTTTTATGTCTATGTCCCTGACTTTACCTATAGCTCCACGATGAGGTCAATAATTGTAATTTTCGAGTGAAATATCTAAAAAACTATTGGATGGATTGTCAGGAAATTTGGTACACACAATCATGCCCCCCTCAGAATTAATTATACTCATACTTTTATGATTTCCTGACTTCGTTCCAAAAAACATACATTCCCATTAGCCTCAGCTGTACTTTGTGTGCAGTTCACACGATCTTTACCGACATTGGTACATTAAATATTTGCAGGAGGCTGCCTTTAATTTACCAAAAATTGCGAAATTAAACAGATTTTGCAATTGCTACCAAATTTAGATCACAGGAACACATACAAACTCTGAGCAACCCTGCAAATTTTGATGACATTTCACTAATAGATGGCAGAACAGCAACATATTTTATGTGAATAGTCATGAGTCTGACTCACTTGAATTGTGCCAATATATTCCTGGACAGGATTTTGTTATTCCCCCGAAAATGCCGCCAACAAATAGTACGGTTGTCTGTCATTATCTGTACTTTTTAAAATATATATTTTTTTACTTTTACTGTGACTAGAATAACAAATTATGAGGATTGTATGCTATTTGAGAGCCTCCTAGTCTGTAAAGTATGTCCTGTATATTCCTGCCACGTGTTTAAATGCATCTACATATCTATGCATGCATGTTTTGTACGAGCACGCTGTAATATACATCTGCTTTCATGCATGTGTGTGCTTCGCCTGCAGGTAACTTCAGCTGACTTTACTCATCGGTCCGCAGTCTGAATGTCACGTTTTCTATGAATCACATTTTCCTCAGCTCCATTCATGCAGATGTTATTCTCCATGAACTTACAGTAACAGTGCACATGTAGGCAGAGAGAGAGAGAGAGAGAAAGAGAAAAAGAGAGAGAAAGAGAAAAAGAGAGAGAAAGAGAAGAGGAGGAAGATAGAGAATTAGTGAGTCATGGTTCCTGTGGAGGCAAACACAGGAAGACTCTGTCACCAGGAAACCACAGTGATCTGTGATAGCCCTTCCTGGGTCCCTGAGGCCAGTAGTCGCCCCCCCCAGCTCTGTCAGATGAGCTCAAGTATCCACTGGCGCCATCCATCATGTTCAAAATATGTTCCTATGAATGGGTTATAAACTGGACGTTATTTAACGGGATTAATCATATAAAAGTGAATATTGATTGATTGATTTTTGTTACAACTGAATTTTCATAGTTGAGGCTGTTTTTTGTGCAGAAGCTGGATATTTTAACCCTTTCACCAACATTTTAAACCTTCTATCCATTATTTTTAGCAAACTATTGTGACTGTTATATCCATTAGCCTGACAATTTTAACTGTTTAGCTAACCATATCAACCATTCATCCATTACTTTTACCCAAAGAAAACATCACACACTCTCAATTGCAAAACATAGTGGTGACGTGTTACAAGTGACTCAGGTTGATGGGAAGCTTACTGGTTATTTTAAATGTATTATTGTTAAACTGGAAACTCCAGTACTGCCAGTTGGGAAACGTTGCCCTCGGCTACAGTATGTTACGGCCTTGTTGAGCATTAGCGGTGACAGTGAGATCCCTCCCTCCATCCCTGCCTCTATCTATCACTGGAGAGGACATAAATCCAGAGATTTGTTTATTTGTAATCTGATTACTATGTTTTATTATCGGCTCTGGGGATCATCTCTAACCCTTGCAGTGTCACTGCAGCTGTTTTGGTTAATAGGCTGATTTATTAAGTGCTGTTAGTCCACATCTAAAAGGACACAGGCAGATGCGGTGACTTCAGACTGAGTGTCGGTAAGATTGCCTTTTAAATAATGCTGTTTTGTGTCAGGGTGGAAGTGAAAAGCATGCCAGCTTTTCAGGAAAAAAGTGAAAAAACTGCCTTGGATTCAGACTGACCGCCTTTTGGGGTTTTTTATAAACCCAAAAGGTTGTAAAAATGTTCACAACCCATAAAACACAGTGTAAACCTTCGCCTGAGGTTAAAACATGGAAATCAACATCACTTTCACTCAGTAACTGTGTCATTTTGAGGGGGTGAGGAGGGGGATGAAGGATGCTCGAATGGTCCTGTACAAGCAGTGTTTATATGTACTCTGTGTGTGTGCGCACGTGGGGTGGGGATATCACGACTGAACGCAGGCAGCGGCGGGGGGGAGGGCCTGGATTTCATTTCTGATTTGCGACCATCTGGCTCCTCCAGCAGCTGCTGGCCCGAGCCGAGATGCTCCGCCTGTCCTGCCCCAATGCCCCATGGGATTTACCAAGAGGTCAACACTGCTGGAGACACACTGTCACCTAATACTCTCAAACAATCGGCTCAAATGATCGAAAACACTCACAGGCACACACACGCGGTCATAGATGAGGAGATAAGACACACGTATGTATCAGAAAGGATGGTGGAAACTGTAAAATGAAGGATGCAACAAATAAAAACAGGTATAAACGGAGCAAATTAAACCATTAAACATTAAAAAAACATAATTAAAGGTCACCAGAAAATGACCTCCCTCGTCTAGGATAGAAAACATCACGTGAAAATGGTCCAAATCGAGCTACACCTAATTCAACAAGACAAAAGAAAGGAGATGGAGAAATGAGGGTGGGGATGGGGGGGGGATTGGTGACAGAGACACAGAGAATGGATTTCCCCCTCTGTGTTGCCATGGCGACAGCAGTGGATGGTGGATGACTGATTTCCTGTACAGCTGTGGAGCTCGGAGGGAAGAGAGAGAGAGAGAGAGAGAGAGAGAGAGAGAGAGAGAGAGAGAGAGAGAGAGAGAGAGAGAGAGAGAGAGAGAGAGAGGGACGTGTTATCTGTGTCGGAAAGAGGAGGCGGTCACTCGCTGAGGAAAAAAAGCATCCATGTTTTCTCCTAAATTGTACATTATAGTTTCACTGTTGTGATCAACGTTTGTCTCTTTGGATGGCGCAGCTGGCGTCTGTTTTGTTTTAGTTTTTTCTTCTTCTTTTTTTATAACTCAAGACGGTTTTTATAATTAAGGATTTCCTTAAGCTAGTATAAAAAGGTCAGGAGTCAGTTTTTGTCAACAAAATCTGCTCCCAGGGTGCGTACACAGAGAGGACAGTTAAAGGTTAAAGGAAGATTTTCTATATTTCTAACCCTAACCCAGGAAATTTTGATTTCCGATCGCAACAATCAATACAGATTTAAGAAATTATGCAAAATTACTGCAACTTTTCCGCATGAAATCCCAAATCAACAGACTGCTTGTGATTTGAATAGACATACAGTTTATACATAGATGCCACATTGGCCATTGGACCGGGCCTGGACTCGCTTATTAACCATTTATTTATGTATTTTGTGTTGTTTTTATTGCTTTGTCCACAGCTTTCAGGCCCTCTGTTTTGCCCACTGTCTGCTCATCAATCTAAACTTTGTGTTTGTGCTCCTTCTTCCCTTTTTTCTTCTCTTCCTCACATGTGTCTCTTTCTTCACTTACTTTGCATCCACCTTTTTTTTTGCACAATAAAAGAAATTAAAACAGAAATACCACAGCTCCCCTATTTACTTGTATTCGTGTACAGGCCAGTCTTGCCCAATACAATATGGCGACGATGTTGACATGTCACAGTAATTGTCACATTTCGTGGTGACTTACGTCATTGCAACATGCAATCAGATGGCAAATCTCCCCTGCCAGAAAAAAAATAAATGATGCTAAAGACTTATAAAAACAATAAAGAAGAATGTAAGATGATGTGCTGTTCAGACAACAAAGATGGACATAATCTACCGCAAACATAAAAATGAGCACTTTGGAAATTAAACTATATTTTTATGTTAACTGATTTATTTCAGTGGCATTCTTGACTGATTTTATTTGGTGCTAATGTTAAAGTGAAAATCTGTTTAATAAAGGCTTATAAATGAAACTCTAGTACTGTATTTTTTTTTTATATGTACCATTGAGTCCATGGTTCACATGTTTTTTTAATCAATGGAGGTTATTACGTATGCTCCTTCATTGGTTGTGGGCTTTAAAAATAAAAAATAAAAATGCATTAATTTCCTGCATTTTGCTTATAATTTTGCCCCACATTAAACACTGAAATTTTTTTTTTTTTTTTAAAGAAAAGCATTTTGGGCTGCAATAATCACAAAAAATCAAGACATTTCGGAGGAAGTGATATTTTTCTTACTGTCAACTAAATTTGATGTGTAGAACCAAACCATCAATAAATGTTACTACTTTAAAGTATTGTATGTCTTATATATCCCATTCCTCTCTACTGTAGACCTATGTTGTCTAAAAAAAAACCCATTAAAACATGTCAATAAATCACTGGGTGACATGTTCCTTCATCTCTGATCTGAAGTCATCCTCAGAGGCCGATCTCAACCTTACATTCACATAAGAAACAAGATTAGTGCTGTTTAACCTAATGAACTGGGTATACTGGTGCCCCTAAAGGTTACACAGGGTGAAATTAAGTGACAGTCTTACTTGCTGGAGGTGTGGGGGGGAACGCTGGTACCCTCCTCCATATGTTGTGGTCCTGTCTGCTCCTCGTCCATGCTGGTGGGACGTCTGTAGACCACGCCACCACCGGCCAGGGTGTCCTTCTCTCAGCTGGGTCTCGACCTCTTTTAGACTCATCAGCCAGGTGGGGAAATATTATGCTAAGTGGGCAAATTACATCTCCTTCATTAAATGACCCTGAAGCCTCTGCATATGTGATAAGACATCAGCTCAATTCCCTAAGAGCCATCTAGACCCGTATGTCACACTCAATAACCTACTTCTCTGCTAGTGAAGTGTTTTTTTCTACATGCTTATATTTATTTTCTACTAATTTAAATTTTCTTTTCATCATTCACAGTGTTTCTGCCATATAATTGTGTGACCTTATATCTTCTACATGCGTCCTTTCTCTCAGCTCATACCATGTATTTTATGTGTTTTTGCTGCAAAGATTTAAAAAAAAAAAAGCAAAACAATAAATGAATAAGAAATAAAAATTGTCAATGCAAAGTCCACTTACTTGGTGGTTTATGAAGCTTTCAAGCACATTTATTGGGCTTCCTCAGCAGATGGAGTCCAGTAATGCAGAAGAGCAGAGAGCTGTAATTACAAAAATGAAATAGGTTTAAAGTTTTCAGGCTGTTCAAACTACATAACAGACAGAAAGGCTATAATTATATTATGTTATACCTTTATGCTGATATTTTAACTCCATGGCATCGACCAGGTCTCTGAAAGAGAGGAGAAAATGCAGTTTGTCTAACGTTACATGCAGTTTTCAGCTTTCTTTTCCATTTGAACTATTTTAAGAGATAAACATTATAATTATACAGTTATTATTCATAAAGATAAAATATATCCGTCTTTATGTCATTTAAAGGCAGCTTAACTAAACAAAATCAAGTTAGTTACTAGTTAGCTTTAGCATCAGTTTAACGTTAGCTGGGTTTTTTTCCTTCATCTTTTCTCATTTTGGCTGCTGCCTCTTTTATTTATGTTGAATAACAAGTTTAACATAGCGGTTCATCCAATTTCATATTTTACAGTTACAGATAACAGCTAGAGAAAAAATTAAAGTATGTAAATTTAGTTTTAGCTTCACTAGCTAGCTAACTGTCATTATTTAGCTAACGTTAGCTGTCTTAGTTATCTCCAATACAGCAATTTAAAAATACTCCATTACAAATAAAAATACTGCATTAAAAATCCTACATAAGTAAAAGCACATAGGTATTAGCAACAGAATGTAGTTAAAGTATTACAGTAAAAGTAGTGGTTTGGTCCCTCTGACTGATATATTATTATAGATGACATCATTAGATGATTAATAGTGAAGCATCAGTGTTAGAGCAGCATGTTACTGTTGTAGCTGCTGGAGGTGGAGCTAGTTTACACTACTTTATATACAGTTAGCTAGTTTAGTCCAGTGGTTCCCAACCTAGGGGTGGGGCCCCTCCAAAGGGCCAGCAGATAAATGTGAGGGGTCCTGAGATGATTAATGGGAGAGGAAAGAAGAAAGGCAAAGTTCTGTTACACAAATCTGTTTTCAGTTTTTGGATTTTTTTTCTCTAATCTTTTATTTTTGGTGAAATATTGGATCATTTGAACATTTATTGAAATGAAACCATGTGTGAAGTTTAGAGGGAAAAATCACTATTTGGTGGAGCTGTTAACAACTCATAGACATCTGAAATGTAACCCTGACTACACACTGCTTTTTGGTTTCATCTTTAACAATGTGTTGTATTTTAAAAGCTTGTTATATTATCCATTATGTCAAATTTTCATCTGAAATGTAACCAAAGCTGTCAAGATAAATGTAGTGGAGTAGATAGTAAAATATTCCCCTCTGAAATGTAGAGGAGTGGAAGTATAAAATGGAAATACTCCATGTACAATTACCTCAAAATTGCACTTAAGCACTTGAGTAAATATACTTAGTGACTGGTTAGGCCTTTAGAGATTAGATACACTCTACTTGTGTAAACAAGATAAGATTGTGGTCACGTGAGACCTTTTGAACACAAATACCGGTAAGAAGATAAGGAAAAGAATAAGGGCATTTGTATGATCAGTATTAAGTTGTAGGAAGTAAAGTCATCCAGCATTATGCAGCTACATTGTTTGTATTAAAGCTGGTTGCTCTATGTAAGAAAAACCTCCAACAATACAAAGATGTCAAAACAGCAACATTTAAATACCTCATTAGTGTTTCCTGGCCTACTTTGGGTAGCTGGTTATTCAACATGCAACTTGCCAAATTTCTATATATATGTATGGCTCCTTTTCTTTCTGTTTTTTGGCATCATAAAGATGATTTGTGTGTTTGAGCTGATGAACTTTGCACTGAACAGGTGTCTTTGTAGAGATGGTGTCTCATGTGTCAGACAACACTGCCGCCAACAGGCCGAGCTCAGACTTAGATGGAAATAAATGGTGTAACAGCAGAGGGCAGTACAGACTAATCTAACTAATAAAGACATAACACCTTTATGAGAAACCAAGGCACTAATACTTGTACCTGATGACCAAGTTTATATTATTTAAATCAGTTTTAAAGTCTAACTATGTGTGTGTCTTGTTTTATTTGTGTTATTTTTCTATGGTCCTCTTTGTCTTACTGTTTCAATCTGTGCTGCACTGTTAAATTTGTCATGTAATTTATTTATTTATACTTTTTTTTTTTTTTTTTTTTTACAATTTTCACTCTTTTCTGTTTGTTTTACAGGTAAACATGTTGTAACTTTGTTTAGAAAAGTGAAATATGACTAAAGTTATTCTTATTCTGAGGGGGAAACTGTCCTGGGGAAATGTAAGCTGCACGTTTGTGTGATATCATGAATCAATTTACAACAAACATGAATGAAAAATGTTGTTGCACTGAGTTTTTTCACATCTGGAATAAGAAAAGCAGGCACTGGACCAAATAACTAAATCTGTAACAGCACACTGCAGCTCCCAATGCAGGTATAATTTAATAGGATAATTTCACAGGTGATGTTTCGAGCCTTCTGCTCTTCAAACTAGAGACAAATCCATCTCAAATCCACAAAGGCCAAAGGTCACCTGACAGTCACATGATGTGCCAATCCCATTCAATACTAACAGGTGTACATATAAGTAAAGAAGATAATACAAAGCATAATATTAGTAAAAATAGAGCTGCAGTGTGCAGACTTTTTCTGCTGCTGTTTTTGTGAAATTAAAATGTATTTATTTATTTTTTAATGATTACTGTTGTTTGTTTTACAGTTAAACATGTTGTAACATTGTTTAGAAAACTGTAATATAACTCAAATTATTCTTCCAATATCATGAATTGACCGACAACAAACATGAATGAAAAATGTTGTCACACTAGGCTTTTGTAAAAATCTAAAAAAGAAAAAAAAAAGAAAACACGTTTAATTCCACTTTTGCCACAACTTTAAATGAAATCACCACAAAACACAACAGCTTTGGCAAATAAATGTACCTTTTTATTGGATATTGAGGGCATTAGTACCAAGAAGGCACGGACCAGACTTCATAATAACAAATATTTTTTTAACTACAGGGTGACAAAAAAAAAAAGAAAATAATATTTTTTACCTGAAGTGAGATCCTTTCACAGAAAGGATTATGGACACAGACATACAGACTCTTACGTAGTGTAAGTTTGACCATATATTAAAGTCAGAAAACAGGAAGTCAAGAACAAATCATGAAGACTTTAAGGACATGGGTTATGGTTGTATGGCTATGTACCTTAACACATACTGTTTTAATATAAGAAACATCATCGTCCATCAAAATATGACATTTTCCATTAATGAGTAGAAATAAGTATGTTTGAAAACAGAAAGAAACAACCTGTAAGAAATATAGAAGTTGATTATTTTAATTACATATCAGTATCAAATTCATTATTTGTTTTTTGTTTAATGTATTTTCATTAAATGTGTTTTTAAAAACGTTGTTCATGATGCTGTATCGTCACATTGTTAAAACAGACGAGGGGTTACTCAAAGCAGAACCGAAAAGGAAAAAAAAGATAGAAAATGACAGTAAATAAATCATAATGTCTTTAGGGGAGAGTCAGGCTAGCTGTTTCCCCCCTTTGTTTCCAGTTGTTATGCTATGCTAAGCTAACTGGCTGCTAGCTCTAGCTTCATATAAGGAGTGGTTTCTAAAGTTGCGACGATTTAGATAATCAAAATCATTTTTTTGTCATTTTTTTAAAAGTAAAAATGCAAAAAAAAACTTATATGTGATAATGTTATGCTGGTCGTCGTCATACATGACATTTAACTAAATATCTGGGTATTTTTAGACATTTTATGAATGATTAATCGATAATGATGATAGAGCTGCAACGAACCATTATTAAAAGAGGAAATGATCAAATTTTCTGATTCCAGCTTCTCAAATGTGAATCTTTCTGGTTCTTTTCATCCTCTGTGACAGTAAACTGAATATTTTTGGGTTATGGACTGTTCGTTGGGATAAAAAGAAAAAACATCGGAGGAAGTCAGCAGTGGGCTTCAGGAAGCTGTGATTGACATTTGTTCACTATTTTCTGACATTTTAAAGAACAAATAACTAAAATAATCATTAGTTGCAGCCCCGGTTGTGTCGATCTTCTCATCAAACTCTCAAAAGTAAGACAGCAAATACACATATTTCCCAAAATGTCCAACTATTCCTTTGTCTGACTCTTCTGCTTTACACAGCAGAGTGCACCCTTTTCCCTTCAGTGTTTTAACAGCTTAAAATTCATTTAAAGCACATGAAAAGTTGTGTGTCATTTTTAAAGTCAAAAAAGGATGTGGTCATGATAAAGATTATTTCCACCTAATTCAGGTAAGATTAAAACTGTGTTTTACATAAAGATGAAAGTATTTGCTATATTTATAACAAAATCAGAGACATTATTGATTCAAATCTGACAAAAACTGAGTATCTTAAAAATGTGTAACTGTTGCCTTTTGAGTTTGAGCTGCATGATTTATGAATAAAACACCTTATTCAGTGTTTAAACCTACTATCAGTTATAGTATATTGAAATGTGAGTTGTCATTTATGATTACAAAGAGCTCATCTGCTTCCACAGGCTTCAGTTCTGCTGAATTTTACTGTGAGATTTTTGACTTTCTTGTTCAGAACCCCCCCCCCAAAACAAAAACAAAAACAGGTCTGACATCACCCGTCCATAATACTGTCACATACGTTCACTTGTAATACTGAATGACATCAACTGCACGCAGAGTAACTGTTCAACATATACAAGTCTGGGCAAATCATACAAAAAATACGATGTGTAAAAGGTTTCAGGTAAAATGAGGATGAAGAATAAAATAAAATAAAATTTAAAAAAAAGTAACAAATTCCAGTTTAAAACATCAAAGATGAAAAAAAAACACAATAAAAAAAAAGGACAAATGAATAGAAAGGAGGACGTGCATGTACGCGTCAAAATGTGCGGTTTGTGTTGGCCGACAGCCAAAACGGCTCCATTTTGAGTTTAGATTACAGGGAAGCTTTTTTACTTTTTTTTTGTTGCCACAAAAAAAACTTGTAAGCGCGAGTCGGGACATGTAGGGGGAACTTACTCGACCTCATTCCTCCTCAGGAAAGCCGGTCAGATTTCACAGGACATGAAACAGTTTGAAAACCAACCTTGAATCCTTTTTTTTTTTTTTTTTGAAAGATGCTGAAAAACTAACGATCATCTTTAGTGAGCGGGTAAAGTGTAGATGAAGTGTGTGTGTGTGTGTGTGTGTGTGTGTGTGTGTGTGTGTGTGTGTGTGTGTGTAGCTTAAAAAAACAAAGTAAAGTAGAGCTTTAATCGGGATGGCTTGGATCTTTAAAAATGATCCCCGTGACTAAAAGCAGAGGGTGTGTGTGTGTGTGTGTGTGATTGTCAAGGCGGAGGTTTTTGACACCTGCATAGTATGATGAAGGCACGTCGGGTGTGTGTTCACATGGAGTCCAGTCTGTGAAACGTAAGGGGGGCGGGGAGGGAGGGAGGGAGGGGAGGGGGTTGGCACACTGCACTTCCTGTTGAGGTAAAATGAAGTGGCGCAGAAGAAGACTGAGGGGTTTTTTATCTTCCCTCCCGACAATGACTCTGAAATGTTTCTGTCATCGCTGCACGCTCTCGTCTTTGGTTCGTAGCTCAGAGTCAAATTATGTCCTCCACAGAAAGTCGTTGATATGCTCTTCACGTATTCACACACACGTCTTCTTTTTTTTTTAATGACCTTACGAAGGAGGCAAATGTGGATCTTGAAACAAGTTTTGGAGGACAGATTTGAATATAAATGTTTTAGTTTTTTTAAAAGAAGAAGATCCCTTTTTGTTTCCTTTCACACAGCGGGAGCAGCTCGGGGTTTATCTTTTAAAGACACGGGCTCTCTTCAAACCCAGTGTTCGTTTATAAAAATTCCCATTTCAGCCAGAGTCCTGCATGTCTGTTCATTTATTATGTGTTAAAACATCTCGAGTGGTAAATGAAAAGGGGGGGCAGCCAACTTTGCTACCAGTTTTACTCATCGCTGCTGATCGCCGCCAAGAATAGAAACCACCTCTCTGACAACGCTCCTCTCTTCTCTTCTCTTGTTCCCTGAGGGCTGAAACATCTCCAGATTTGACACAAAAAAAGGTCACCCTGAGGTCGCCTTGTTTTTACGCCTCGCCCTCTCCCCCCGTCACACCACGAACTCGGGTACCTCGTCGCTGGTCAGGTCCAGGGAGAAGTATTTGTTGGTTCTCTTGATGGGGAACGGGTGCTGCTCGCCGCGCATGCCGGTGCACTGGTCGGAGAGGCCCTGGTAGCCGCAGCCGTCGCTCAGCTCCTGGGCGCAGCCGAACGTGTAGCTGTGGGCGGTGTCCTGGCAGAGCTCCGCCCACTGCAGACAGTCCTTCTGGTAGAGCCGGACGTCATCGAGCGACTGGCTGTGTCGGTCGGTGGAGGACTGAGGTTTCCTGCCTGCAGACGTCTGAAGGTGGAAAGCAACAAATCAAACGTTACGAGAGAAAGCACATGAATCATGTCGGCAGGGGCGGAGCCAACGTGGTGGCCTGGAATCTGATTTACACTAGTAAGGGGGCGGCCATCGGAAACTTTTACACTGTTAATTATCATCATCAGTCTGTGATGTTAAATACTGTCCAGGAGTTACTTTGAAGTCACTGGTTCAGTTTGTGACTATTCAAACATTTGTCTCTTCTGTATGCAAAGAAGTTTTTCTTGAACTTCCAGTTGAGAAGAGGATGTACATGCAAAAGATATTCGCCATGAATGAAATACATCCTGCTAAATGTCACTGAGGAAACAGGTTTATCTCCCTGTGCTACATCATATTTCACAGTGACATCAGTACACATTTAATCCTTCCAAAGTCAATAAATTCATTTGATTAGTCTGCTTTCAATCCTTGTTATACTTTGAATGTCCCTTTATGCCATTTTTCTCATGAAACCTCACAAAGAGCAACAGAGGAGGGATCACTCCTGCAGGATTGACATACATGCAACAGACGAGTGTACGGAATAGATCAAGATAGCAAAATTAAAAATAATGATAAAGTTTGCAGCTGTACAGAAGATATACAATAGAATAGAATATGGTCTCATAAGTACAAAAAGAAAGTGTGCTTGTAAAAGAATAATAATAAATGAGTAATTAGTACTAAACTCACTAAAACACATAATACAAACACATAGATAGAAATAAAAGGACCAAAAAACAAAATAATTGAACCATTTAATAAATAAAAACATTTCAGGATGGATATTTTAATGCACTTACCTACAAAAAATACAGTGTAGTAAGTTTTCTGTGTTTAATAGTATTGCAACAAGTGCTGTGAAAGCCCTGAATTAAAACCTGTGGAGTTACCTGTGGCAGAGACTCGATGCTTTGTCCTCTCATCTTGACGACGGTCTCAGAGGAGCTGGAGGTGGAGGAGCTGACGTCTTTCACGATGAGACCTGAGACGAACACATCGTTACATTTAGTTTGACAGTGAAACGAACTCTTAAAACTGCCTAACTCGGACTAAAGGACGCTATTAAACACATTATTTTACACTTGAGGAAACAATTAACTGGAGTTTTATTAACTTTGACTCTTATTCTCGTTCTACTTTTCACTCATGAAGCTTAAATAAAAGATAGAGCAGAAACACTGATACATTGGTCTGTACCGGAGTATCCGTTGGTCTGATCGGGGGACATCGTCAGCATGTCCTCGGTGATGTGGATACACAGCTCCTGGTCCAGAGCCATCTCGTGGAGCTCCTCGTAGTCTTTGGGGTCGTCCACCAGCATCTCGATCTCTGCGGGGAACAGGAAGTGTTTGTGTTAAAATGATTAAAAAGCTCTGAGATAATGAAACTTTTTAAGGGGTAATCTGAATTTTGATGCAGTAGTAGTCAACGCTGCGGATTAGCACTTCCTGCAGTTCTTCACTCCTCTTTCACACAAAATGCTTCATACATCATCTTTTACTTCTACTCCATAAGATAAAGGTCATGATGAATATATTACACCTTTTATGTGTAACTTTTTGCTACGAGGCACCGTTAACATTTCCTGCTCTTACCATCATCATCTAATATACGCTCCTTGCTGCTGCTCTCGATGCCGGAGGTGTGCGAACTCCCGTGGCTGGTTGTGGATGAGCTGCAGGTTCGTAGGGGCCTGTGGAGAGCCTGGCCCGGAGCCCTGAAACTGTCCGTCTCGATGCCGGAGGTGTGCGAGCTGCCGTGGCTGGTCGTGGAGTGGCGTGACAGGCGTTTGTGGTGAGAGACGCTCCCTGCGCTGCTGCCGCTGGCTCGGGAACGCTTGTCCAGCTGATCCATGTCCAGCTCGAGAGCGTCGCTGATGTACGACTCCCGGTACTGCTTCTTCTCTGAAAAACAACACACACACACACACACACACAAGACGTTAATTTCAGATTCTACTAAGTTTAAAATGTTATTCCCATGTGCCAAATTTTGTCGTGCCCTTTGCTACACAATATAGAAAGAAACCAAAAGAGCTTAAATTCAGGAAAGTACCTTCATTTTCCTCCAACCGACGGACTTGTTTGAGGACAGGCTGCAAGTTCATGTAGAGCCGGTGGCTGTTACTGAGCAGCTGCAGGAGGTGACGAGAGCGCAAGGGACAACCTGTGTAGTAGATGAGTTTTCGGGCCGATGGGAGTCCATCAGGAAGGATTTCAAACTTCTTCCCCTGAGAGGAGGAGGAGAAAAAAAAACGCTGATGATTTAAAGCGGTTAATAACATAAAATTATGAAGCCAGAATGTGAATTTGAGGAATGATTATGCCAGAAAGACCAGAGGGGAAACATTTCAAGAGGAGGAACAAAGTCAGTTCTTGAAAACTATTTTGCATCCAAACACAAAAGGGAAAAATCAGTTCATGTATCTGCTCTTCATTTCTCCATACCGAGGCTCAAACTGTGCATTTTTTGAAACAGTTTTTGATGATTTTCCAGGGAGAGGACATGTTGGCTGAATGCACGGAAAAAAACTAAAATGGTGGGTTTTGTGCTTTCTCCCTTCGCCTTTTTTTTTTTTTTGGCAGAAGCTCGACCCAATAACAGCTGTCTTTAGTGTCAGCGGGGTTGTTTTCAATACAGACCTATAAACATTTCTGCAAGGGTTTGGACTTTCAAAAAGGCGACGGGTGGGTTTAAAGCACCGTGAAAATGCAAAGAACGGCACATTTCTGACCACAGGACTGAGCTTTCACTTTATTTATCCAGATTTTTTTTTTTAAAGAAACCAGCTAAGACTCTGTATAGGTAGGAAGCACATTAAAAAGGTATTTGACTTTGTACTGTAATTCATCATCAAAAAAAACCCCCAACTGACAGGTCTTTGAAGGCGGCTTTCCTGTAAAAGATCATTTTCTCTGGTCAGTGGTATCCTGAAGACAGTAGATTTCCAGGACAGGCAGGAAAACTCTGGGTGGGAAAAAGAAAAGAATTTTTCTTCCATGCTTCAAGTTGAGTATTTGTCTTTAACCTCAAACTGCCCCTCCGCAGATCCTAATGGCCTCCTAAAAACATTGCACTGGGCAGCAGCCAGGTGAGAACGAGCCAGGGTGAAATGCATGAAGCATAAAATAAAATCTTTTCTTTTTAATCTTACAAATAGGCAAAGATAATTTAAAAACCTGACATATTGAATCAACAGCTTCCCTGCTGTTGGTAACTTTACTCCAGACCAAACATACATGGCAGCAGACTGGTGTCAAGTGGCGGGTTATTAAAAGGAGTTCAGACGCCACTTAGAAACGTGTCTTTTTTCATGCAGTACACATGGTCAGTACATCTAAACTATGACAGCTGGACGACTTTCTCTCCTCCTTCCTACAAGACCTCCCCAACAGGCCACACACATCGAAGACTCATCCGACAATCCTGCACCGAGACCAGCGTCAACCAGACCGCTGGCAAAGTCTCAGATCCAGCTTCAGATCCAGCAGCTTGAGGCAGGACACAAGTGGGATGACATCATCATTTCAGCGTTCAGGAGGACAAGATCTGACTTTGCTTGGGTCAGGAGAAGCATGAATGCAACTTTGTTTTGTCTTCTTGTGTCAGAAATACTGAACTCCACCCTTTTTCTTTTAACAATGAGGGGAAAAACATTGATGCCAAAGACGAGTTTCAATCATTTCGGCCAACAGATTGAATCCAGAATCCCCAGCATCTGGTGTTTATTGACCCACCCGTCCCTCCACCCAGCTCCGCTTTCTGGCTCGTTTCGGGGCTGTAACTGCTGCAGCCGTGGTGGTGGTGGCAGCGGTGTTGGATGACGTGACTCGCGGGTGGGGTGGAGGAGAGAGCCTGTTATTCAGGAGAAGGGTGGGACGGGGCCACGAGAGGCCCTTCGCGAACACAGTGTAACCACAGCCGCGCCACCGCCGCCGGTTCACTCTCACGACGCTGCAGACAGCAGATGCAATGAAACCACCGAGAAAACAAGAATGAGGAAAACAGGATGTCTTTATCCTAAGTCGAGCGGCAGATACGTCGGATGTTTGTGCTAAAATTAGGCCAAAGCAAAACTCGCCACTCTCGGATGAAAAAAAAAACCCTTTCTGGAACAACAAAGCAGGTTTCTCGAGGGCCTAAAGCCATCAAACCTGCTTCTGAAGTCCTTTCAATTGTATAAAAATAAAAAAGTAGACAGAATTAGAGTCACAAGAAGCAGTTTTTTTGTGCCAAGAACAGCCTTGATAAGCAATAATGACCTCTCTGGGTTGTGATTAATAAGTCAGCTGGCAGACAACGTGAAGCCGTCAGAGTGAAACCGATATATAAACTGTAAGCTCCTCTGCCGTCCTGCGATAACAGAAACCCTACAGAGGCAAATTAACCGACTGCTGTGCTCAGCTCAACAACAGACGGACCGACTCTGAGCAGAGATGAGGAAGATTTTACAGGATATCCTTTAAAGGACACGGGGACGCCGATGATAACTGATAAAAATGGATTAAATCAAAAGACACGTGTATCATATGAAAATAAATTATGCTGCTGATTGCATGAAAATATGTATACAGTGTACAGTGTGTGTCTATGAGTGTATGTGTGTGTGCATGCCTGTGTGTGTGCATGAGAAGAAAGTCTTTCTAAATCCCTGATTAGTTCCAGAGGACTTAAAACAGCAGTGTGGAGAAAAGAAGCATTGCGTAAAAATTTCCACGGCCCTGAGCGGGAGCTAGGCTTTCACAAACATTGCCATAAGCCCGGGGAAGCTTGGGTTTCGTCATCTTTGGAATAAGTTTTTAAAAAAAGAAAAGAAAGAAGAAGAAAAAACAAATCATGGCACCTCCCTGGGATTTCTACGTGTTTGACAAAGTTGTGATGGTGCGTCTGACTCACCACAAACACCAGTTTTCCCACGTTGGTCCAGGGGAAGTCGTACAACAATTGCCTAACAGAGCCGACGTTCTGCAACACAAATGAGGTCAATGATCAGAGGTTTGACGATGAGGGTCAGGTGATTAAAAACATGAAGAAAGAACCACAAAGACAACACTGCTGCACCAAGAAGAGAAGACAATCAACCTTACAAAGTAACTGTTGTCCATTATTGAGCCTTGAAACTCAACTTCCAACTTGTTTATTTCAGCAATTGATGTGTTTGTGAATTTTCTAGAATCAATAGTGCAGAAATTTGCCTTATTGCATTTTATGTAAAGATATTGAGACTTATTTCTAAACATATAAGTAATACAAACAAACATACAAAAACAAGTTGATTTGTATTGGAGACAGTTGGAGATTTTTACATTTTAGACACAATAATAAACAATCATGAACTTGAAAAGAAGGAGATTTATTACAGGAAGCTAGGAAAAGAAAGAGCAAACAAACAAAAAATTGGAATCTGCAAGTAAGAAACTGTACCTGGAATATTTGGATACCACGTAAAGTCAGCCCCAACGTAAGAGACGCCTCTACTTCCTTCTTGTCCTGTTAAAAAAAAGATGACATCATATGTAGATAGATGAGGAGATGGAGCTAAATCTGATAAAGCAGAAAATCCTTAAAACTCAATGAGCTGTCAAAGCACTGAACGCACCATTAGCCAAATACAAAACTAGTTCAACAACACAGAAATTGATCCTCTCACCTTGTAGAGTCTGTAGTAGTGGACAGTGACGTCATCGAGCTGAGCGCACTCCTTGATGTATTTGAGGTGCGCCTCTGAAGCCGTGAGGGCAAACTGGTCTTTGTGCATGTTTGGGATATGCCTCAGGATGTACTCACGGCCGCGCTTGGCTATCACCTGATCGAGGAGGGAGAGGGAAATAGAAATGTTAAGCTTGGCTTGCTGAAGTTATACAGAGTCATGACAGCAGACTGGCAGCGAACGAAGGTAATGAAGATCTCCGCTGTGCTGTGAACAGATGTCTAAACCTGGAAAGCTTCAAAGAGAGGAAGCAGAAACACACTCGCTAAACTTTCCTTTTTATAGATTTTTCTAGTCGGCTTTCCGTGAACCTAAATGTTCTGTTGAGCTACTGTTGGGGTTAGTGTACGAAGCTCATTATCAAACAATTTCCTGTTTCGAGTCGTGATAAGGAGGCAGGAGGCTAATCACAGGAAACTGAAGGGCAATCAGACGGGTGTGGCTGTCCATAACCAGAGAGGTGGAGGGTGGTGAAGTGGTGTCGCCATATCAACCGGAGCATTTCTCAAGATTTAAAAAAAAAAAACAGTGAGTGGGTCTATGTGTGTGTGTGTGTGTGTGTGTGTGTGTGTGTGTGTGTGTGTGTGTGTCTGTGCTACTTCCAGAGACAAAAATAAACTTGGTGTCCCAGTTCTCATTATCCCACATGCTCAGATGTGTGTTTGGTCAGTATGATTAATGGAAGGTGGCTACGGACCCTCATACACACTCTCTGCAGGTCAGCACACCCACCCGACGCTGACAGTCACGAGCTCGCCTCCGCTGTACGTTTCGGCTTCTCCGTCAGTGACACCGCACATTTATTTTTGGTCTTACTCAGCTTAGACCTAATTTTAAGTCCTGGATCCTTACAAGGACATTCATTGTGACTCACTGGAATATCAGACAGAGTTACCACAGACTGTGTTTACAGCTTCTGAATGTTTTCATGCACGCCCAACGATAGACGCTCTCATTGCTGAACAACGAGACATGAGAATAACACCAAAAAAGCGAGGAGTCACATGTGTACACAAGCTAAAGAGCCCAAGGGAAATATTAACCCTTAACACACTGTTCATATTCTGATTCATAATTAGTCTCTCTACAGCAATTAACATTCATTATTTCCCCCATCAGTCATTAATAATAAATGTTTGATTAATCTTATGGAAAAAAGACATTCACAATCACTATTTTATGTGATGTAATTAAGTGAACATTTTATAGAATATGATGAATAGAACATGTTTCAATACTGATTTTTTTTTTTTTTTTTCTGATTTGCACATATAGAAAATGTGTATCAGCTGCACACAAAAAATAAAACACATACTGTGGGTCACATTAGGAAAGTCTGGCCAAAAGACATTAGAAGAGGGTGTTTCTACAGCCCTGAACAGTATGTTAGGGTTAAATAAATATTCCTGTGACCTTAAAGATGAATGCTCGGTATTGTTACAAGAATATGTCATGTCTTGTTTGTGATATTAATACAAGACGAGATCCGGTGTAGGTGCAGGACAGGAGGAAGGAGGGAGATGTGATCTAAGCCAAAAGAGCGAGCTGCTCGATGGTGAGTCATCTTAAATCATCTCTTCTTCTCTCACAAGTTTGACACACGTTAAGGTTTGGCCCACATACGGCGCACGTTAGACAAACTCACCCACGGGGGGAAGTAGGCTTCAGGTTCAAAGTACTTCCCAAAGTGCTTGTTGCGTTTGAAGTTGCCGAGGTCGGCCTGCAGGGCGAAGGCAGCCAGGAGGAAGTAGGCTTCCTCCCGCTGGATACACTGAGAGAGCAGCACCTGTTTCCTCAGGTGCCAGTAGTAGTAGTACCTGGCTGCCCGATCACTGCGGGGAAGACGGAGAGAACCATTAACTGACTTACAGGTTAACTGGAGTAAAACTCAGTGATGTTAGAGCTATTTAACATTATTATTACTAATTATAACTCAACATGTGCGCTTTAATTACCTGATCAATCTCCCGTTCTCAACGTAATACTGAGCTCTGAAGTGGATGATCATCGGAGGCCCGAACTGGTCGATGCCCTGAAAAACATACAAGTGGAAATCCGTGTTTATTTTCTACAAATTTCCCCATCATGGGACTAATAAAGGAATATCTTATCTTGGAATATCTTAATATCCATAATCTAGCATCTAGCATCTAGCTGGGTGATATCTTAAATTACTTTAATACAACATTTTTGTTTTAGCAGAATTTGTAAAATGTCTAAATTGTGAAAACTGACTTGTTAAAATATGCAAGTAAAGGTTATTTTTTGTCAGAATCCTGTCAACTGTGATGTAATTAGTTAAACTACATGTTGACCTGCTGCAGTTTTTTTGGGAGGAGTGTCGTGACTCCAGGTGGCTCGTTGTCTCTGGATATCTGAATGTAACGGCCGCATGTGAAGGAACGGACTGAGAATGACTCTGCACACTGATCTGATTCAGCTGAAGCATCTGGTACTGACAGTAAGAAGCTGTGTGGGATTACGCTGGTCTTTTTAATGTGGAGCGATGACAGCCTTTTCAAACAGTGCAGGTCTTTTATTAGTCTTGTTTGACTGAATCGACCCGAAACTTGACAAAAAAACAAAAATAAAATAAAATAAAACAAGCACACAGTTTCTTACCTTGCTGGCTTCTCGTTTCCATTCTTTGGGGCAGTATTTGGATAGTTTCTGATCCAGCTCCATATAGATGTGTTCATTATCTGTTGGAGGGGAGACACAGGTTTAGCTCACATACTCGTTCCCTGCGTCATGACCGTGTGTGTGTGTGTGTGTGTGTGTGTGTGTGTGTGTGTGTGTGTGTGTGTGTGTGTGGGGTTATATAGGAGCCTTCTTGACTGTGTATGCATGCACAGAGAAAATCCTCAATGAATGAGCGCCGTTCAAAAGACCGCCTCAAAGCAATCGCATCACACACATACACACACACACACACACACACACAGCCTCCGCAGCATTTCTCTTTGTCCTCGGAGCCGGTGGCGTTTCCTTCTCATTTTCTTCACCTCGTCTCTGTCACGTCTTAATCTGCTCCTGAAGTGACGCCTTTCATGAGCCGTGGGCCTCGCTGATCTGACAACTCTGAATTTTCTATACAATGAAAACCTCGCTGAAAAGCAAGAGCAGCCTCTCTGACAGGACGTCAATGCAGATTTTTCATCAAAATTTGGAAACTGTTATGAGGATTATGAGGACTGGGGAAGTGAGTGTTTATATTTATATACCTGTCATGACTCATACTTGTTCAGAAACACATAGAAATGACATCTTGAATATGCTGCTCTGTGTTAACACTTAAAAACACTTAAAAACACTTCCCACTAACCCCTCAGTTAAATCTTTCCCATGAAGCTAGTTCTGCTTTTATTTGGTGATTATTTGAGATCTCCGCCACTGAGACTTCTGCCGCCATCCCAATACAATTGAGGTCAATGGCATTTGATTTGTGGCGCTGGAGCGATCCAAAAAATTGCATTTGGAAAAACTCGACATAAATGTCTGTTTTCAGAAACAATATCCCTCATTCACAGCCATTAGCGGTCGCACACCGAGAGAAAAAGTTAAGTCGGCCAGGGTTTAATGGTGGTTTATGTTTTCAGAGATTTGGATGGACTGACTCTTAAACTTAATTTTTGTGGTCTGTGTTCTGTTTTCAGAATATTATGTCAATTTACACAAAAGGCAGATAACTTGTGACAGAATGAGTATGAGATTTATAGCTTATTTTAAATGAGACCTCGGAGTAATCATTTATATGTGAGTTAAATAGTTGCTGAAAGTTTATAAAGCAAATGATTAAAGTATTAAAAACACTGGAAAGAGATTTCATTAGATGATTTGGTAAAAGGTAAAAGGTAAAATGATGGAGGAACAAAAACTGACCCAATAAATCAGCACTGCGTTAGGGCAGCAACTAACGAATACTTTCATTATGTGATTATTTGCAGATTAACATCTAGATTAATCAACCAATTGCTGGTCTATAAAATGTCAAAAAAGTTAAAATGTTCATCAAGTTCCTGGAGTTTCTTTCCTCTGACAAGAAGTCAAAAACCTTAAGTTTTAATGTCATAAAGGGCTCACAAATACTCACATTTGAGAGGCTGTAGCCAGTGAAATTTGGGCAAATGTCTTGACAAATGTCCCCATTGTGTGACTAATAAAGTAATATCATATCTTATCTTATATAAATAAAGTTATTATTATTAAAAACAAACATTAGAAGCACTTAGTCGGGTCACTACATTCAGTCTTTTTGTTCATTAATGTTGAACTCTAATGATCTTTTTGGGATTAAAAGCAATCAAACAGAGACGTATACGAGCCCTGGTCCTGTGTGTCACAGCCTGAACGTGGACGCTCTGGTCTGGTCAGGGGTTCCGGGGGGGGTCGGGGGACAGCAGGTGACACACGAGGGGGTGGGTGGCCTCTGTTTGCCTTGGGGATTTCACGCTGTTCACACAAGCACTTCAGGAATGTCCCACAATCAGACCCGCTGGCTCCGGCTCAACTGACCCGCTGCGCTGTCATTGGCTCATCTGGAGGCCAGCTGTCTGAAAACACTGCCTCTGCAATTTACTCTCTTCGTTCGCAGTTGCCCACGACTGTCACCCGCTGTCTGCTCGGGGGGCCGTAGTACAGGCGCGATGACTCATTCCGCGCGTACAACCCCCATCACCCACCCCACCCCAACCCCCACCGAGCCTCGTCACCCTAAAAACAACTCTAGCATCGCCGCACAAAGGGGAGCCATTCAGGGACGAGGAGGCCCAGATTCATGACAGATAGGTGAGACATGCCTAGTTTTAAAGGCTCTGAATCCTGTTTCCCAGCCAAGTTATTGGTTTGTGGGAATTAACTGCCTGGTTACAATGTTTTTATGTGGCTCTTTTTTTGACACGCATTCAACAGAATCTCACAAGTTGCAAGAGTTAAAACACATGATGTTCAACTTTGCTTCACACACGCACAAAAAGGAGGAGAGAGGTGGATAGTTAGAGAAAATAAAGGATGTGTTGTTCCACTGACAGATAAACAAATTAAGGAGATAGATAAATTGTGTGCAGCACGCCACTAAACATCATATGGACTTTTTGAGGAGCCGCGGAGACCCTGGCTGCGAGATGAGAAGTCTTACTCTGAATAACGCTGAGTCCAAACAGGTGACAGTCCTTCAACCTCAGGAGGTCACACACCTGGACCAACAGTTCCTGGCACAGGGTCTTCACCTGAGGAGGAGATAAGAGGAAGAGGAGGAAGCTCGGAGTTAGCTTTTGACATGATTCAAAATATGTAAACAATACAGTAAAGTAACCACACTGCTAATGTGTGGTGTGTTTATCTCATGCTGCTATGAATAACATCTGCAGCACAGTCAGTTGATCATTTCCTGTGATTTGTTGTGCACATATTCTAATTAAAGTCGGGAACATACAGAAATTAAACAGCTGTTAACTGATTAGATTAAATTCCTGAGGTTTCCCCCCTACACACACCACACACACACACACCAAGATACCAGCTGACAGCCAAGAAACACTGACCACAGTACATTATGAAATAAAACATCAAAAGACTAGATTATTAAAGGAACAGTTTGACATGTTGGGAGACTCTCTTACGCCCACTGTCTTGCCTTAAATGAGATTAGTAGATTTATACCACTTTTCTTGTATTTATGGTGAATATGAAGCTTAAACTAGCAGCAGGTTAAATTTAGCTTAGCATAGGGACAGTAAACGGGGAAGCAGTTAGTCTGGCTTTCTACAAAATCCACCAACTAATACCTCTGGAACGTATTAAGTAAGACTTTATATCTTGTTTGTTTAATTTGAACAAAAACTGACATGTAAAAACGAGTTGTGTGGGATTATTTCTTCGCAGGGTTCAGTGAATTCCTGGAAGAAACTCTTTGCAAGAAAGCGAGAAAGCAAATCTGCCACATCTATAAAGACTAATTTTTCAATTAAAATCTTGTACATTTCCAGTGTTTTATTGTGCAGTACAATATCTGCTGTTTACTTTAAGCAGGATTTAGATAAGATAGAGGAGTTTAATGACCGAAATAAACTAAACTAAACTAAAATAGATATCCTTTGTTGTCCGCAAAGGGAAATTAATCTTACTCAGGTCAGTAACACACAGACAATAAATAGATGAATCTATTAAAGGACCAATATAAAGAGACAAACATGAACCTAAAATACATTTTAAAAGAAAAGCAATGTCTTCCACTGATTCTGTGAGTGTTTGTTTGTGCATTTCTACTGATTATTTCCTCACATTGACTATGACGTTGAGCGTGTCATCATTGGGCAGAAAAACACAGACACAGCGGCGGTCCTGCATGGTTTTGTTGTTGTGGAAGTTCAGTTTGTTCATCTTCGTGTGGCTGGAACAGGACAGGCGCCTCCCCCGCCTGCTACCGGGGCTCTAGGCCCTCCGACGACCCCGCCTGCACCACCACAGGCACAGGCACAGGCACTACCACCTGGTAGATGTCGCCCGGCTTCAGCTGCAACCCAGTACGGACACACCAGCTCCTGTGGGCTCAGCAGGCCAAGCAGGACTCACAAGGCAGGGCATGGGGACCCAGACTGCAGTCAGCCACTGTAGAGACAAATCAGAGAGGACAAAAGATGTAAAGTTAGTGCAGGAACTTCATCATTATACTCTTTATTGTCGACAGTTTGGATGAAAATGATGAACTTGTTTAAGGCCCAAATTAGCAGATCTGTTTCCACAAAAAAAAAAAAATTAAAAAAATAAAAGGTTGAGAGGACAGGAGGATTAAAAGACAAAAAAAAAGGAGGCCAGCATTCCTATTTGTGTTACTTCAGTGTCTGTGAATATGTGACTTCACTGCGGGGGAATGTCAGTGACTCCTAAAGGAACATCTGCCTGGAGAGAAACTGATGAAATGTAATGATGGCATTTAGAAAAGCAGAGAAGCAGGTGCGCTTGTGTAAGGCTGTAATCTGTAAACCAAACAGTTTTGCTTCTGGCATCAGGTTCATCGTTTTGTTGACATGCTTTCAGCTATTTGACTTAATGTGTTTTTACTGTCTGCTTGAATCCACACGAGACACGTGAAGGTTGAGGAATATCATTAAATATCTTTAAAAGAAAGCTTAAGACTCACCTCTTCACTTCAGCCTTTAACAAGCTTTCCTATCTTCACACTGATGCACTACTTTAACTTTACTGTTATATTCTATTTATTATATGTTTTAGCTACTTTTACTGTGTACTATTGTTACTATTGTTATTTTCCATCTTATATTGTTTTGTGTTCCTTTTTTTTAACATTGCTTTATTCTCCTTTAACATTTTTTTTTCTTAATTATCATTTTTATTATTATTATTCTTCCCTGCACTCTGATGCACCTGTATTTTTAGTCTGAAGAAGAGTGTGGAGCTCGAAACGTCACACTGTTGATATCCTAATAAATCTACCTGCATCTGGAGCTGCAGTGTGCTTACTTTTTTCTTTCTTGCCATTACCTGCACTCTGAAATATTTTGACAATGAGTTTTTAAATTCTTTCTCCATCTTGCACCTGAGTAAGGTTAGATCATCTTTTCCATGACAGCAGTGTGTTTGCTCCCCTGTCTTCTATCAACTATGTGCATCTTAAACACACACACACACACACTAGAAAGAGCACACGCACACAGTGACACATCTCCAACTTTAACAGCTGTCTTGTAGTTCACGGTGTGAACAGCACCCGAGGATGTGTGAAAAGTCTCAGAGCAGACAAAAAGGCCTGTTAAAGAACAATCAATCGTGATTATCACCTCTTCCTGTTGAAAAGTCACTCACCTTTGAGCCGTGTTGTCATTAAAAACAGATAACGATACAAGGTGACAAACAATTAGCATTTAAAAAGAGATGGGAGAGTATTTAGGTTTCTTCACAACACGTAAAGCTGGAAGGCAGAGGTTATGGGTATGTTTGGCAACTACAACAGGAAGTAGAATATTAAGACTGGAAGTCGTCTAGTCTTTGTTGTTTTAAGGAACGGATCGAACTAATGACAAGAATGGCGACATTTGAACAGGTCACTTACAGAGTAATAATGTTATGTTTGTTCTACTGTCTGTCAAAAAAAACAACAAGTAAAGCTGAGGAGTTTGAGATTGTAACAATATAACAAACAAAAATCGAGGTTTTAAAGCTTTTTAAAGATAAAAAAATGTGGATTTAAGGCTTTTAAAAGCTGCAAAAGAAATAAAACTGCTATAAATCAGTCAGCTGTTACTTTAACGAAGCCAGGAGCGGAGCGACCAGGCTGATACCGATAAACAACAGCATGAACTGTAGAGTCGGACTTCTGCTGCTAAGTCACAAACAGCTTTTGGGAGTAAAGTGGTCGTTGAATGCGCTCGCTGTCCACACACAACAACGCTCTCTTTGTTGCAGCAGCGGAGACCGAGGGAGCATTGTGAGCGAAGAGGCCATAAATACACATACAGTTGACATACAGCGTCAGTTCTCATTAAAGCTGCTCATTAGATGTGCGACCGGTGTTTCGGTTTAACGGGGGACCGTGTTAACTGGTGACTTGCTCCTAAAAAGCCTTTAATCCTTTTTAAATATACACATCCATCTGTTTAATATCGAAACATTTATGCAAGTTAAATTGTGTTCAGGAGACTCATTCACCTCTCGTAACGTAATGTAATGTGAGAAAGTCACCAGTTAAGCCGAAACACCGGCTACTCCTTGCGCTGCTGCTGACACTGATGAAACACATCTATACTTCACACACACACACACACATATAAAACACACACATGTACATGAAGATAAAAATAGACACACACACACACACACATACAATGACCATATGTCAGGTGCTACTACAGAAGAGCTGAGCTGTGTGTGATGCCATCGGGTTAATTAGAAGTGGGATCCATTTAATTGGATCACTTCCATACATCACATCACTCGCTTCCCCTCCGGAGAACTAAGAGTGCTGACAGTAAATCAGGGCGGATATAATATCTGCAGGTCGGTCGGTTTCTGGATCAGACGAAATAACAGAACACGTCCACCACACAGATGGATTTATAATACGTAATGTTATGTAAGGACACTGTAGATAGCTGAGATTTCTAGTTCAGTATCTGCTTAACTCGTTGATAACAGCGTGTAATCAAGCTTTAATTATATTATATGTGATGTATTACACTATGTAGTCATTCATATTTAACTTCCACATCAATGTTAGCTGATTTATATTGTTCGATGTACTGTTATTGTTTTATTTATGTGTGTCTTGTAAGGTGTCCTTGAGTGCTTTGAAAGGCGCCTTTAAATAAAATGCATTATTATTATTATTAGAGTGAAGGTTTGCCTCGTCTCAATCCCGACCGAGTTTAGGAGGTTTAAAAACATCCAGGAGGAAGAGGAGTGGTTGTGTGTCACAATAACTACTTTTATTGGATGATATATTGTCTCAGAAATAATCACGATAAACGATATTATTGTCATTTAACGATCATTTTATACCGCTGATATAAGTCAAAGATAATATGATAGCATAATAATGCAAGAGAGGGGTTGGAGGATGGGATTGAAGAGTGGGCACCATGCAGACTGCCATACTGGGCCGGGACAGAGTTATTTATCTTTAATTCCATACAAAGTTGCAGCACTTGTGGTATAAAATGTAGGTAAATATAAGATACCTATAGTAGAAATTGCGCTTAATGATTATTTTCATGATTACACTAAAGGATTGTGATATATGATCAAGAATTAAGTATGTTTTCTCATTGGATTTACTGTATTGTAACCAACTGATGTGAAATGTAACAAGAAAAAAAGTGTGTAACATGTAACCACATATATACATCATTTTTACATCACACTTCCAATTGCGTTGTATAGGTGACTGTACAATGACAATAAAGGCTTATCTTCTCTTTTAAGAGGTGATGCTCACTTCTGCAGTCTCCACTCAGGACGTGCACAGTGAAGAATCAAGACAACTACTCGTTTAGCCGATGTGCCATGAATAGCCTCTTAGCTGCTGATGTGAAGTGTGATTGAGGTCATGTCCAAGTATCAAACGATAAGTCCGTACATAGACGTGATGATGACGATAATTACATTATTGTACAATAAGCCGATAATTGTAGCTTCATATTTAGCGGACAGATATGAGAGTGGTATCAATCTTCTCATCTCTATTCTCAGCAGGAAAGCAAATATTTCCCAAACTATTCCCTTAAACTACTTAATGTTTTCTTCACTATCAAAGATCGCTACTGGCACTGGAAACTTGGAAGCTGGTCGGTCGCCGCTAACTACCCCGATGTGTAGATACATCTATAAAACAAAGGCAAACATCTTTAACCCTTACATACTGTTCAACAACAGCACACCCCTCCTTCTATCCTAGTTTCCTGTCTGCTTCTCTACTTTCAGATATCCAATAAAAGGCAGAAATGCCCCAAAAAACATTTTAAAAAAATTAAAATCTCCTGAGTAGAGGATCTGAAAATGCCAGCTTTACGTTTTTTTTAAAGTATGACGAAGCTAAATTGTGAGTTTGGCTCTAATTAAACGCTGTGTAAGTGATGACGGGGAGCAGAAGCAGAAGGATAAAAACCAGCCAAGACTCTGAAAAGTAAGTCAGCTGTGTCCGTCCTGCCTGAGGTGTTTAAGGCTGCTGGACGCTGAGCTTTCCAAAAAAACTCACCTGAAATTGCTAGTCTGGACGTTCAATATGTAAACAGTGTTTTTCATGGTTTAGACAGCTTAGTTTTGACGTCTTTTTATGATGCCACAGAAAAGTATTTGGGTTTTCTTTTGGTACAACAACTTAACCCTCACATACTGTTCACTTTCTGACTCATAATTAGTCTCTACACCAATTCACATTCATAAATTTCCCCATTAGTCATTGATAAATCACTACTTTATAGTCCAGGAGAACATTTTATGGAATATGATGAATACAACAACACGTTTTAATGCTGATTTTTGAATTTACTTACGTAAAAATGTGTATCAGCTTCACAAAAATGAAAAAAATAACACATTTTACTTCCCATTTTATATTTTATACTGTGGATCGCATTTAGGAAAAGTCCACCTAAAAGGAAATGTGTATGTGGTGTTTTCACAGCTCTTAAATGGGAAAATGTAAGAAATTTGACCGTGAACAATATGTAAGTGTTTAAAGAAGCGTTTTAAAAACTATCTGTCCCATCCTGATCTTTTATAGTCGGGTTTGAAATGTTTTACAGGGACGTACAAGGTGGAAACATTCACACATCCAGCAAAATTTAACAACCCTTGAAGCAGACTCTGTTGAAGTCATGTCATAAATATGAAATACGACTCCCCTCCGACTGCACCAACAGCTAAATCGCAGTAATGACTAATTTATAACAATGTCGAACACTTTAAAAAAAAAGGTGAGAGGTGAATATCGTTTCAGACGCATGTAGAGACGGGTAAATTCAGACATAACTTGAGTGTAGTCATGTTTTTAATGGGTTTTAAAAAGGTCTGTTGTGTCATGTCTGGTCTACACATGAGACATCATCATCACCACAGTGGGAATGTCAACGTTAACCGCCGTGAAATGAAAGGGTGGATTCCCTTAAATATTCTGGTACCGTGAGGAAAGGGAGTGCTGGATAATGAAATTACTGCTGCTTTTCCATCCATTCACCCCTCCTCCTCCTCTTCTTCCACTCTCTCCATTTTTCACTGCCATGCAAAGTGTGATGCAACACTGAAGCCACATGTAAAGACACACAGACAAAAAGTCCCCCCCCCACCCCTCCGCCCCCCAGCTGAGCTTCCTCCTGCCTTTCAGCCCCTGAAACACGGATTCTGTCAACGTGGCAAACCTCAGAGTCAGGCGTGACACCAAAATCCCACACCGGGATGTAGAGGAAAAAAAGGGCCTCTGTCACAACTATGCCTCCTCTCTCTCTCTCATTCTTTCCCTCCTCCGTTGACATCAGAGGGGTGGAGAGTCTCTGTGTCCGACTGTTGCAGCAGCAGCAGCAGTGGAGGAGGAGGAGGAGGATGGATGGAATGTGGTGCCAGAAAGGAAAAACTTCCTCAGACCCACCGGAGGAGGCTGTCACCACGTTGACTTAAGAATAGCTGCAGGTACAGAAAGTGTCAAAGCTAAAAAAAAAATGTATAAAAAGAGGGGTAATAAAAGTTGTGTGGACAATACAGCAGCAGCAGAGAGAGAAAGAGTAAGAGAGAGAAAGAGAAAGAGAAAGAGAGAGAGAAAGAGAGCAGAGGGGAGGGAGATTCAAAGGAAAAACTGCTGCAGTCAGGAGAATTCCTCGCTAACATCTGCTTCTCATTCCAACAATGGTGGCCTTTGATTCCTGACGCAACACGACGAGCAGCGCCGCCACCGTCTCCGCGTGCCCGCAAAAAACTGCTCGGTCCCCCTGACAGCGTCCTTTCAAAAAAAAACTGGAACAACACACGTCAACTGTGATCCAGATCTGGAGTTAAACGCTGTTTTGTTTGCACTTTAAGTCTTATTGAGTTTAACTAATTGATTTTATTTGGCTTTTAATACATTTTAAAAAACTACATGGATGTTTTTTCCTGCATCAGCACCGTTCAGTCACTTACAATAAAGAGTCAGATACAGAAAAGATTACTCACTTTCTTTTATTATTTTTTGATTATCAGTTTTTTAATGTAATAAAACTGATAATGTAATGAAAGTGAAACTTAAATAAGTGATATTAGTAAAAACCTGCAAATTCTCACATTTGAGAAGCTGGAAAAGAGATTTAAATGATTAATTGATTCTTTAATTGATTGTTTAAATGTTTGGACTGATAAACAGCACAAAAGTTGGGGTCCTTAATAATGTTTTATAACTTATCCATGAAACATTTGTAAAGGGTTTATTATTTATAAGCATGTAATTAATGGTTTATAATACACATTACTGGATTTATAAGCAGATATAGGGACATTTAAACTTTTATTAATATGCTGTATTTGCATTTGTGTTTCTCTTCTGATGACACACTTTATGTTATAACTATGTTTACTTCCTTATTTTGTCACTAACCCTAACCCTGCACTGTTAAGCACTTGGAGTGAGATACACTGTGAATGTTTTAACTACTATAGAAATGAAGTTTAGTTAAGTTGACGTATGAAAACTAAACTATACTTATCTTTACATCTTTAAAAGAACTCATATCTAATGCAATGACATTCAAATAAGTCCCATAACACCTGCAGCCATTTAAAATTACCACAAACTAACCATAAAATTCAATCCAATTATATATTTTCTGACTTTTTATTGCTTGGAATAGCTGTGCAAGAGCCAAAAATGACTTTATAATGATCTGAATCATAGGCAGCAAAAAAAAGACAAGGAAATCTAATTTCCACCAATCAGGAAGGACGTCTGTTAACACTGCAGATGCTGACACAAATCGCCCCTTTGCTGAAATATTTAAAGGACTCCCTTTTCAAAGACTTTTATAAATAGTGGCAAAGACTGGATTCAAGTGGGAACAAGTCTTTTTCTTTCCACCCCTCCTCTCCCTGCCAAAAAGAGATCTGTTTATTCAGCTGATGAGAAATGTTGCTGAGCTGACGAGTAGCTCTAAATCACATCGGTCACAAGATGGCATTAGCCTTCACAGTGAGGATCGCCCGGCCAAAACAGTCCCCTCCCCTCCCCGTCTCTCCCTCTCTTTCTCCTTTCACTAAGAAAGAAAGAAAAAGGAGTTCCCCCCCCCCCCCCCCCCCCCCCCCCCCCCCCCCCCCCCCCCCCAAGTGTTAAAAAATAAACAGGAAAAAGCATGTTAGCGTTTGGCGACATGCTTGACCACCAGAACCACTAACTCTGGATCGTCTGAACATCTATTTTGGACTTCTGGCTCTGGCTTGTCGTGATGTCGGGAAGTGGCTGCCGTTATGCACCGGAAACACACTCATGATATGTGTGTATGTTTTTTTAAAAAGGCCGCTACGACTCTGAAAATGCTGCTTTCTTTTAATATATTTTCTTTCTTTCTCCGCAGTCGACAAACTTAAGACGGCGTAAATGAATAACGGTGACACTTGCTGACATTAATAGAGCTCCTTCTCTCTCTCTTTCTTTTCCCCTCTTAAATACCTGGATGCCCTGTGTGTGTGTGTGTGCATGTTTTTTTAGCCTTTAAGCCTAATCTCAGGCAAAGGGGGGGGGGGGACACGCTTTAAGACCTTAAATTCCCATGATCCCCCCCTTGCCTCTAAGTTCTCATCTTGTAGATATTTGTATGTTGACTGTCAAAATTCCTCCTCGATTTCCACCCAGCCTCACAGGGAGGGTAAAACAATCTGTTTCTGGCTCTGAGTCAAGCTAAAAGATTTTTATTTAAAGACTTATCACACACACCGATGAAATGCAGGATATTAATTATAGCAATTATCCAACACACACACACACACACACACACACACACACACACACACACACACACACACACACACACACACACACACACACACACACACACACACACACACACACACACACACACACACCCAGTAAAGATAAGAGTATTATCTTCATGTTTGCTCGTATATCCAACATCTGAGAAGTAAATTCCTGCTTGTCAATCAAACACTTATTAAATGTCACGCTTATTAACCGCTGAAGGTCTGCCGTTGTAAACAGCAGCAGCAGCATTACTGTAACTGTAATGCTCTAATTCGCTGATAAAAGTCGCGTCGCCTCGGGGTTAAAACACAAGTGACGTAGTTAAACGCAGCTGTAATTTTTAAAGCGATATTATCTGAATTCCCCCCGCAAGAGGTTATCTCAGTAGGAAGGAATTTTAATTCTTCTCAGATCATTTAGCGTTTGACTTTTTTTTTTTTTTAAATCGGTCTCCCATCTTTTGTCCATGAATCACTCCGAATTAGTAAACTTCCTGCTCGATTAATCACTCTTATTCTTGAATCTTGATTGAGATATAATCAAAGTGACAGCGAAAGTAATCTTTAAAAAATGCCAACGCACCATCTTCTGAAACTGCCCCCGAGTATAACTGTTCGTTGGCCAATATTTTAAAAGACTTATGACATGGAAAGACGTGTTGCTGCTCATACTTGGCAGCGGCTACTGTGGATGTTTTATAAGAGCTGGGTAGGGCGCTGATTTTCCCCAGTGGTCACTCACAGTATTGCAGCCACACAAAAAACCCTCTGTCCCAAAAACTAAAGCTAAACAGCAGAATAATCATACAAAAGTTCATCGCCATATCGTGAATTTGTGTATGATTATTATTCTACTGTTTAACTTTAGTCTTTATTTATACTTTATACTATTTATTTTTTTTTTGCTTTGGTTTTTAAACGCAGATCTGGGGTTGTCACAAAAGTAATTTCATTGTGACAATAAAGTGCTCGATCTTGAAAAAGCATTTTCTCCCATAGACCACCATTATAAAAGCACCTCGAACTGCAAACGGGGGCAATTATGACTCTTTTTATTATGAATGTTTTATCCATGGAGGTTTTATATGTGTAAAAACGCCCTTAATCTGAGAAAAGTGATTTAAAAATACATGACATCAAGTCTATTGACCGGGGAGGAACTCGTGGGTGGGGCTAGCAGGAGGAAAATACTACTACGCATATTCAGTATTCATAACCTGTAAACTATAAACTGAGCCAATCTCATAGGACTGAATGAGCGCCATCTTGGGTCCGATATCCAGCTCTTATAATACATCCGTGGCAGCTACACCGACAGATAAGGGTTAAAATCAGAGGAGGTGGGAGTCAATCTTCCATTAGATTCAGATTTGATTAAATAGAAAAGGAGTTCATGTTTTTACTTAATTACTTTTAGTTATTACCGAAGCTAACCGGTCTTTAGAAACACGAGGCAGAGAATTGAGCCCAGCCTTGATGTAGGAATCGGTGTTGGCGGGGCGTGTAGTTTAATTTAAGATGAGATAGTGAAATATGATCCAGGAAGTCTAGTCGGAGTAAAACATAAATGCTTTAAATGTTCATCATCAGACACCAAAACACATACATGTTTCAGTACCTCGCCGAATGACGTCACGTTGCAGCATCGCAGCAAAAGTTGCGCCAGGTTCGGCTTTTTTTGAGTGTATTGTTTTACCGGAGCTGTCCATGTTTTCACCCCCCACATTCAAAAGAATAAGAGGACGACATTTTGCCTTGGGGTTAATATTGGTCTGAATGCGGCCGTGCATCGTAACAAGGAAAGCCTTTGTTATCTTCTTCACTGTGTGGGTACAGGACTGTTTTTCTGCATGATCAGAGTCACTGATGTTGCTCTCTTGGTGTAAAAGATTCACAAAATACTAACCTTCATCTCCTATGGATAATAATTTAAGTCCATCTCATATCATTAAAGTCCTTCTCCACTTAAGACTGTTTCTCTTCTTCCTCCTACAGTCGAATGTTTTAACGTCACTGTTCAGAGTTTGACACTGTTTTCACATTAATGCTCAAAGTTTAAATTTGTTCAACCTGCTCATTGAAAGTCTGATTTTAAACATGATATGTGACATCTCAACTAGTCTTGGAGCCAATCCTGATACAAATATTCAACTTAAAACAAGTGTGATGTGGACACTTGAAGCACAAACACTGAGAACTGAACTTTAAAGTGAAGTGAGAGACATCTTGTGTCCAGCAGTTAAACTTCTGAATAGAAAAATATTTGCTTAGTCATTGATTCTGAGCCTTTTTTTTCTCAATGAGGGAGAACGAGTTGATGTAATTTTAAGGAGATTTGTGGGGGGAATATTGTTCCAAGCAGAGTAATTTGAAGCCTGTCTGGAGGAGATCAAAACGCACCCAAACACTTCGACTCACCATCTGGGTGCTGTACACTGCCCTCATGGTGCAGTTGACATGACGTTATTAGTAACGTATAAAAGCACATTTTCTGTGACTGTGATCAGGATTGGAGAAGATAATAGTTGTGATTCTTGTGTTTAAGAGTCTCCGCCCCTCTCTCTAACCACAGCGGCCTGCAGAGAAGCACAAGAAAAGACCAGGAAGCAAAACAAAGGAGAGGAGGGGGAGGTCGTCACTGACATTTTCCCCCCAATCCCGAATTAAAGTCCTTTCACATGTAAAGGAATAAGTTCAAGAAGTAAAGTCAAAACTGGGAGAGCTCAGCTACCTTTATGGAAAAATTATTTCAACATTCATTCATGACATCTGGCTTCCATGTGGCTCTGACCAAGGAGCGAAAGAGCTAAAACACACACAAACACACACACAGATGGATCTCTAACCGCCGGCACTGCCAGACATGTTAGAACAGAGTTAGCAGCAGCAGCAGCAGTCGCTCCCTTCGCTCCCCGCCCAGCATTCAGGGCCCTGGACTGAGCATGAGTAACTCTGAAAAAAAAGCCAACAAAAAACGCAACACACACACACACACAGCGGCGATGTCAACCAACCCGACCATTACATACGCCCGAAATGGAGCGAGCAGCCTTAAAAACCAGAACCCTGCTGTTTTGTTTTATTCGAAGCAGAGATCTTGTTGAAAGTGATCTGATGTTTCCTGGATTTTCTCCTCTCGTTTAAACTGTCACACCTGAAGAAGAGTCACGAGACGAGAAACACGGCGTGCCTTTCTTTCTTTTTTCTTTTTTTAAACAGTGCAGAAAGTTAAATCCATGAAACTCCTGTAAACAGAAATCCTGTGCCTGTCTGAAGCTCGACAGAGTGTGAAACAACATACAGCTGCATGAATTCACCTCTGACACTCAGTCAATCACAGCTGGTATTACGTGGGGACGAACATGAGCCCATTTTTTCCTAATCGGTGGGTATAAACGATGACTCATTGAATATTCGCTACATGCCGACATTCACAGAGGGGTAAATAGATAATGCCCCAAAAAATAACTTTCAATATTCATAACAAACAAGCTTAAAGTGTGCAAACTTGTATTTATTTAAATGATAATAAGCCTTCATTTGTTCCCCTAAAATGTAACATATCCTACAATCATGTTAGCAATGAGAGACGTAACGTTAAGTTTTCTCTCTACGACTTTTGTCACACTTTCAAGGAGCCGTTACAAATGTTGACGTACTAGTTTGATGATTAGTGTCGGGTCCGTCTCCCTTAGTAACCGCCACAGCAGACGGCAGCTTTTTCACAATTTGTGATTGCACCAATAGTCATCCCTACAATATTGTTGCAATATCGAGGTATCTAGCCCTACTTCATAGTAGACTACACAGCTCCGCTCTTCATTAAAAAATTTTAAGGTCGACCCCGCAACCGTTAATTCGATTATTCTGTTTTAATGACACATCCCTAGTATTACAGGATAACTCCGGTATCTAGACTGAACCTGTGTCTCACCTGCCAACCAATCCTACCAAAAAAAAAACAACAAAATATCCTTCAGGAAACACTGAGAGCTTTAGTGAGGAGCGTGTGAGATAAGCCGATAATATCCTCTGGGGGCAGGTGTGGGGGGGATGCTGGCGCTGGCAGGTTAAATCTCTCTGGGTCCGCTTCCTTTAAAAAAAAAGGACTTCAAGTGTACTGTAGAAACCCAGAGGGAGAAAAAACACACAATCCAAGGAAAAGGGAGAAAGGAAGACAAATGCCGGAAGAACTGACCCCATTTTTCCATTTCTTCTTCTTCTTCTGTCCCCTTTGGTGCACTTGAGACACGGATAAGAGGAGTCTTGCAGTTGTACAAGCAGCATGAAACTCTGATGTTTGGTGCTTATCAATTAAAATAAGGGTTGGTATTACCTATTTTTTAGCAAACTTCAGCACCTTGAGAGCAGATTATGCTGTGAATGTGAGCCTGAAATGTCTCCCCTTGTGTTTCTGTTTCTACTTTTTCAGAGACTCTGTCGTCAGTCACCGCAGATGAAAACATTTCCTGCCGCCACTGCTGCTTCATATTAAAGCTTTTCCGCCGACAGACTACCGGAAGGTTTTTTTATTGTGAGGAATTTATAGGAAATGAAAATGTGTTTTTATCGCTGAGTTAGCAAGTTAGTTTCGTTAACAGTGCCGCTAAATTCTTCAATTAAGCCTTACATACTGTTCATATTATGACTCATAATAAGTCTCTATACTAATTCACATTCATAAATTCCCCCGTCAGTCATTAATAATAAATGTTTAGACATTTCCAACCACTGTTTTATGATCCAGGAGAGCATTTTATAGAATATGATGCATACAACATGTTTGAATGCTGATTTTTTTTTTTTTAAATTTGTAGTAAACTTTTTTTTTTAAAGTTATGCTTTTTTATTTCCATTTTGTATACAGTGGGTCACATTAGGAAAACTCCGATTAAAAAAATACGTGGTCTCAAACCTGACCCTGAAGAGTTATGTAAGAGTTAAATCGGTTAAAGTCGGACATATTTTGGAGATATTTGTTCAGCAGGTCGGTTTAGAGACACTGCGGAGAAGAAGAGGACGGATGTTTGATGACGAGGAGCCCAAATGTATATTTGTCTGCGTTGACGTGTTTGATCAGGCTACATGCGATCATTGGCACACGGGTGTGGTTTCATCTTATTTTACCTGTTCACTCGGGCGGCAGTGGGAGTTTTAGACAAAGGGTTAGTAAGAAGAGCTCTGATATTTTCTGTTGACATCGTATTATCATATCAGGTGTTGTTTAATAATTATATTGTCTTATCAGTCCTTTTGTTGTTCAATCAATAAACAGTATTACTTCAGCATGAACAGTCACTACACAACTTATTTTACCTAGTTTATAAACAGAGAAAGTAAAGCACAGAAAAAGGTACCGGTGCTGGTATCGGGTCAAATATGTTCAGTACCTATCCATGTAAATCCCAGGAATTTTGCATAATCTCAGGCACTTCTGCATATTGCAAATTTATATGTGGCAGATTTATTTATACAAGATCCAGTTTACTGTATGTAGTATTTTATTTCATCCTATTTTTGTCTTATTTATTGTTGATGCTATTTTTCAGTACACTTTCACCCTGCTACTTTTTTCCGCTGTACTGCTCGTGTCAATTTGAATTTCTCCCAAAGGGCGATCAATAAAGATACATCTTATGTTATGTGATCTTATGAATTAACTCTGAGAAAATAAATCCATTGTCCAGGTAAGTATGAAGTTTCGTGCTGTTTATTTTAACATTTTTAGCAAACAGACAAAGAACGATGGTGTCTGTCGCCTCTCTCGCCCTGGTAAAAAAACATAAACCCTTCCCCAATGCCCTCTGCCCCTTTACCTGCCTACTTGTATAACTAGATTCTGCCCAGTACCTTCAAAATAAAAGCATCAACCAGTACTCAAATTAACTAATTCAGCTATATTCTTCACAACAGATGGCTTCAACACCAACCCTACTTAAAATCAAGGTTTGTCCGTTATTTTCAGACCTTAAAATCAAAGTCAAAACACAACTTTAAGCTTTTTTTCTTTTGTTTCTTCAACATATTCAATCACTTCTCAGTAATCCTGCTGGTTTTGGAAAAACAAACCTGTACTTATAAGATAGCATAGACTGATAGCGATGGAGCGCCCACGGCACCTGTATGGTTTACATCTCTCTCACACACACACCCTCATATACTGTAGAGGACTGTAGTGGAGATAACACCTGTAATATAGGAGGGTAAAGATATAGAGTTCCTCCTTCTTCGTCTCATCCTTTGTCGTGGTAGCTGTGGTACCCTCTTTCCTTCCTTAGGTTCCTCTTACACTTTTATCTTCTAGTAACAGCAGATTGAGTGATACATTTTGGGAGGGAGGAACATTTTAATGGGATCAATGCAAAAAAATGTATGTTTATGTACTAGTCTTTATATATAAAATTATCAGCTGACACATCGATATCAGAACTTTTTACGCCTTAATATCAGTATTGGCATCGGCCCCAAAAAGACAGTGTTGGTCGAGCCCTTTCCGAGACAGATAATAATAATGCAAAAGCAGGATTTTACTGTTGTAGTGGGGTTGAAATGGAGCTAGTCATTTATATAGGACTGCAACTAATGACTAGTTTCATTACAGTTCAAACTATAATGCTGATTAGTTTTTTACTTTAATTAATAAGTTGATTGTTGGTTTTGTAAAAATAATCAGAAAAAAACGATAATAATGATAAACAAAAACATAAATTAAACAAATATAATTATGCTCAAGTCAATTTAATGCCTTAACTCCTACTAGTCCAGACAGTTAAGACTTTTTCATACCTTGAATATCAAGAACTAAATTTTAAAAACTAAATGTAAGACTTTTTAAGGATCCGCGGAGACCATGGGTTATCGCCCGTTATACCTGTGTGTATATAGACACTTCTTCAGTACAGGTCTGACAGTTTTTTTTTTGGTATTCACTGCTGAGTTTTAACATCAGAGGAAGCCAGCCCCCGAGGCTAAGGTTTCAAGTTGAGCTTTTTGATGCTGAATTGAATGCTGAGGAAATATAGCGAATACATACCAAAAAAAACAATTTAAAAAACAATAAATCCAACGTTCACTTAAGCGTGTGTGACGTCGAGCGTTGTCATGCGTCAAAGTGGTAAAAAGGGTTTAAAAAAAAAAAAAAGGTAAAAATTCCAAGGTGAGATTACACAACATATTCGTTACTCATAGAAATGATTAGTGAAGTTTGGGAGGGGGTTTTTCTTTGTGCAATTATGGGCCATCCCATCACACATTCCTATCCAGATTCATCCCAATGAGTCATACACACACCAACCATCTTTGTTCACACATTTCCTTTTTGTTTCCTACTCAAGCAGCGATCTTCCTGTCCAGACAGCACCTGCATCAAATCTCTCCCTCTGTCTCTTTCCCTCTCTCTTTCTCTCTTCCTCCCTCTCTCCTCTGTTACAACCAGCGAGCCAAGACACAAAAACACGATTTGTTTTTCTTCCGTTCTCCACCGCAGCTGGCTGGAGCGGAGGAGACCTGAGCAGCTTGTCATATATAGGCCGCACAAGGTAGCTGATTAGCTTGCCATGTGTACTGGATGAGTTTCAAGTGTTAACAATCTGTAATAGAGGAAGGAGGGTAAAGGGGGATAATAAGGGAGGAGGGGAGGGGGATACCCTGACTGGAACTGATGTGTGCAGAGTAAGCAAAGAGTCCTGATTTCATTTGTAAATTATAATATCAGAAATGTAATAAAGATTACTGTGGACAAGGTTTATTATATCAGATTAAAGGTGCACTACGCAAGATTTGCTGTTGGCCTTCGTACACTATGAACGATTTAGAAGAAATATCTAATTGCCATCAGGGTTGGGCAATATATCAATATTATATCAACATCTGGATATGAGACTAGATATCATCTTAGATTTTGGATATTGTGATTTTGATATGGGATAAGTCATTTCCTGGCTGTAAAGGTGGCATTACAGTAAAATGATGTCATTGTCTGAACTTACCTCACTATTTTAGCTGTTACATTATTTGCCTTTACTCACTTTGTCTTTTTATCCACATTACTGATGATAATTTAGCAAAAATATCATTGTGTAAATATTTTGAGAAAGCATCAGTAGTAGTCATCCTAACAATATTGTTGCAATATCGATATCGAGGTATCTGGTCAAAAATATTTGATTTGATCCATATCACCCAACCCTAATTGCGATTATTTCGATTGATATTGCAGTATGATTTACGATATATTGGCAGGAATGATAATTGTTCATCATGCTGGGATTTTGGCAGTGATCTGTAACTTGCAGTCAATCATATTGTGATTTTGATCAAATTTTGATGAAGTGATCAGCTTTACTAAACACACAACCATTAAAGTCGGCCCTTTCTCCCCCAACTCAACCAGCCAGTGGCACAGGGGAAAACAAAGCTAGCCAGATAAATAAAACATTAATTTTTTTAATTGTTTCACAGCAGTTATGTTCTAAAGCACAAGTAAACACACCAAACACCACAGGAAGGTGCTGCATTTTTGCAATTTTGTGTGAATGCAGCGTGTCATCCTGTCTGCTCTGCGTGTGTGTATCTCAGTCCCACCATCAGTCAAGCAGACACACAAACCCGCTGCTCTTTGTACATTCATGACACAGCGACAGAGAACAGAGCAGAGTGATGTAGCATGGTCGCCACAATAAGACCCAAACCTCACATGTGCACACTGTTATTGGCTAGGGGCTACACACCTACTGCTCAAAAATTGATACCCAAACTACTGACATACGACAGAGTGTCTGCAGATAAATACACTGCCACAGACTTCTAATGAGTCTTAATGACTGAGAGGGATTACCTTTGTATGAGTCTATACATTGATTTTTAAGAAGATCCTGCATAATATGACTTGACAAAAGACATTTGAGTGACAGTAGTTACAACGAGCAACCACAAGACACAAGTTAAGCTGGCAGAGCATTATTGCCCCTGCCGCTGAAGTGCCCTGGAGCAAGTTAATAAGCCGGTATGGTAGCTCCAGGGAGTGCTCGCCTAACCTTATGACTCTGACCTTTGACATCACTGAAAACAGGGCAGAGGTAAAGATAATTTGGTGTGAAAGGAAAAGTATTTAGATGCCACTGACTCATTAATAAGTGCCCTATCAGTGTCAAAGTTAAACTTTGTAGGGAAAACGTGAGAATTCCTATTCCCTGTTTGTTCCTGATTGCACTCTGGTCTAATATTAAACAGAAAGGGTGGATTGTTGGAATTCCTGAGTGCTAACAAAACAACTTTGTAGTTTGTTTAAAGCATTGGCAAAGAAGATGGGAATTTGCAGCCCCCCCAAAACAAGACCGATTAGCATTGGTTACGCTTCATTTTCTGCCATTCAAGTGCTGACATCCGCAGCACTTTGCAGCATAAACTAAAGGTGACGCTGGTGGATATGTGGGGCATTAGTGGCATGGTAAATACTCAACAATAATACAAGGGAGGAGATACGGCTATAGTTTTTAACCCTTAAAACAGGCAACGTGCACCAGGAGATACAGACTCTTGAACACCCTGTGGGAGCATGATTGGATAAGGTGGTTGCTCATTAGTATGTGCCTTGAATTAGTAGGACTAGATTGGTAGAATTGAAGCTTGTGGTAGGTTTATACTCTGATAGAAATGATAAAAATTGTAATTTTATCATTTGTCATACTGACCATGTTTATACCTTAATAGGGACAACGTATCTTGGAGGAGATACAACTCAGAAAAATCCAAAATATCCAAACTATTTTTAAAACATTTATGGAAATGTTTTACTTAGATGCAAATGAGATAACTAGGATTTTATTTTTCACATCTCATTTTCCACTCCTGCCTGTTAAAGGGTTAAATAATTTTAAACTTTACTGCCAATATAGGAGCGAGTAAAGACATTCCTGCATGGTGTATTTGCATTTTTAAGAGGGGCACCTCAGGTTTTTGGATCAAAGGAGAGGAGGGAACGGTGTATAAAAAAAAAAGTGGGCAAACATCAACAAATCAAATAAATGATCCTTAATTTACAAGATGAAATGTGTACAAAGACAAAAAACAACATGTCAAAACTGACATAAAAACACTCATGGTTGCTCATATTTCGTGGCAACATTCCTTGTAAAATACCCTGGCTGGCAGCATCACCGTTTAGCGAGGTAAGAGAACCAAGCACAATTTATCTGCCCCCCGCCAGTGGCTTCAAACACTTTAAAACACTCATATGTTATCCAACTAATGTGTATTAAAGTACAATGTTTAAGCGTTTAAAGGGGGTAATAGAAGCTGAGATGACGTCACGGCCACCGCTGGTTTAAAAATAAATTAAAAAGAAGACGGTAACCGTTAAAGATTACGAATGCGAAGAAGAAGAAACAAACGTTTAAAGCGAAAACTCACCTTTAATGAGAAAAAAATAAGTTATTCCCTTAAACAGTGTTAATCCAACCGGGGTTGATTTGAGAGCTCTTAAAGCGGAGAGCAATTTTTTATCCACACTTTTTAAAAGACTTCAGTAAGTTTCGGAGAGAGCAGTCGTCGATCGGACGCCTTCACCTCATTCTGTCCCCGCTGGAGCAGCAACAACCAGATAGGAATACATGTGCGGTGAGTGGGAGCGTACAAGAAGGGGACCGGGATGAAGATGGATATGTCACACAAGCATACAATCAACAAAGAGGAGTCAAATAAGCATAATGACAGCCTAATGTAATAATAAAAAAACTACTTGATAATATGTTTGAGCTTGTTAGTGTGTGTTTTTGTGCTTTTAATGTTGAGAAATGTTGTGGTAGTCGAAGCGAACCCCCCCCCCCATAATGTCAGTCGGATTTGGTATCGCCCACGGCTGCCTCTCATTCCATTCCTCCCGACTATGCTGGACTGGAGCTCTGCAGTGGCGGGGAGAAATAGTCCCGGCGTCGACCGTATGTATTAAAAGCGCGCTCAGAAAAGTTTTGTGATGTAGGCCAGTTTATTTTTACGTCCAGATCACCCAACCAACACCCTGCAGCTGGTTTTTCTTTTATATGACTTTCCTTTGCTAGACTATAACCTAAACTTGTCATAAATCTTACCAAGACCCAATTATAAAATGCCCAATTATGTGATATCATGGGATATAAGATGATTATAAAGCAACCTACCATAAGATGACTATGAACTTAATGAGCAGTCAAACAGTTTAGTGCCTGAATATTAAAGCAGTGTAAATTGAATTTTACTTTAAATCAAAAATAGATTAAATAAAATAAATAGTGTCAAATGATTCACTTTAAGGCCCCTGAATGGCTTACTTGTCAGGTATTACAGCAACATAAAGGCTCTGCTATAGGCTACCTTGAATCATTGGTGGCCATAAATAAACATGCAGTAAAAGAGATGTCTGTTTCACATTGTCCTGTTTTTGTGCGTCTCACTTCTAATAAAAACAAATACGCTACAGTTGGTGGGAGAAATAGGAATGTGTATGGGAACCAGAGAGGATAGTATAATAATAAATAATCTCCAGCCATCCATACAGAAAGAAAAATGTAAGGCACCAAGTGGACACCAGCTGTGCTACAGTAATAAATGTACACATGCTTCATCTCCAGTGTTTATTAAGATGAATTGTTTGTATATTGGCTCCTCACGCGTCTCCTAGAGACCAATCCTCCCCCTTCACAATGTCAGCCATTGGTTTATAAGTGGGTAGAGCCCCCCTTTGTTGACATGGTGACCTGTAATTAGTGCTCAGGGCTGGACCCTGCTCTGACTGCTTGTCAGGGGGAGAAATGGAGTGCCAAACATGAAAAGGGGCACAGAAGTGAAGCTGGACAAGCCACGCTAAACCCCCTCTGGCCCAGACTGCTTTGAAGTGACATCAGAAAGGGACCTGTGAACAACAAAGCTACCATGAGACCATTATCCCCCCCCAAAAAAAACTGCAGACCATAAATCCATAATCCCTGGATCAGACACTGGAGTGGTCGGGTTACTGTCATGATGCTCAAAAGTGAGAAATGACGATTTGAAATGTAAATATTAACATCATTTGGTGTATAATTTGGAGTGACTCATTGTAAGTGATGTCCCAGAAAAAAAACCTTAAAGCTAACTGTTCCAACTGAGTTATGTAACATATTCAAAACGCTGTCATTCGTAATTTGGGTAATCCAAGCAGTTTTCTTTGTTCTCGCTCACTCTGCCCACCAGTTTCATGTGGCCTGCATCCTAGAGCCACTCTAAAACCACCGTAACAAATGTCACTCCAAATGTGACTCACCTGACATGTACCTCAGCTTATATTCCCCTTTCTTTCTCCCTCTAAAACCGCAGAGTGCTTCCAGTCTTTGTCTGTATCCTCCCTGTCTTGATTTGATTAGCTTTCTCTGGCTGGGCTGGACGTGCAGCGGGGAGCAGGTTGGGCTTTTTGTTGTGGTGGTGGTATCTGACTAATTGAAATAACTCCCTCTGCGTTTCTGTGTCCCCAGGGTAAGATGAGTAGCCACCACCCTCCTCATCGTGTAGAGTCCTTGCCATCAGCCCTTCCCTTGGCTTAATGTGACATATGCAGCTACACTCAACCCCCACAAGCATGGGTAGAGCATCAGTCCCTGACATTTTTTACTCTCTCTGTTTCGCTGCAAGACTGTACCATAAAGCACAGTAGGGACTAAACCTATCATACTATTTATTGTAGTAATACAAAATCAGAGACAATTTCTGTGGTACACAAGAAGTGACACAAAACACAAGAATTTTGTGGCTCACCACATCAGGAATTTCACTTTTACGTCTTAGTCAATCTTATCTAAAGCCATGTACAGTTGAGCAAACAGAATAGGATTCAGTGTAGTTGCTCGAGGAGACCATAATGGGATACGACCCTACTACAGAGCCAAAACTATGCGGATGCTTGAACATTACATCCATATGTGATGACTGTACATCTCATTTCAAAACCATGCGCATAAATTTGCTGCAGTGACAGTCTATGCTCCTCTGGAAAGGCTTTTTGACTTTCAACTTGGTTGCAGGAATTTTCTTTGTTGTAGGTGTTGGATGGAGTTGAGGTTATGGGTCTGCGCAGGCCATTAAAGTTTTTCCACACCAAACTGGGAAGATCATTTCTTTACTTGGCTTTGTGTACAGGGCCATTGTCATATTGAAAGAAGACTAAATGACTGTCTAAAATATCACTGTATGCTGTAGCAGTAAGATTAACCCTTAACTGGAACTAACTAAACCATGAAAAACAACTCAATAAAAACAGAAAAAGTATGTGGACAGGGGTTACAAGTTAGGATTATCTCTGTAGACAAACCAAAATATGCTGCCACCTTTTTTGTGGGAACGTAACTGCTGTGTGGTCACCTTTTTGTATTTGGACGGTGCTGCGGTGTTGTTAGAGAAGCCATGCATTCCCCACATTTACTGGAAACTTTCTTGTGTCTGCATACTAGACAACTGTGCTTATTGAACCAAACCCTAACAGCTTGATTATTTTTCCTTTCGCCCCTGTGAAAGAATGCGTTTAAATCGCTGCAGTTTAAATCTGACAACAAACATGTGCTTTCGAATGCTGGCTTGAAATCTAGAAAGCTGCCCATTCAATCAAAGCCGAGCAGATGTTGTCTAATTGTGATCATTTGGTGCTATGTTACGTAAGGATACATACCTATCTTAGTGTTCGGTCAAGACTGTGTGTAAGTCTCTCTGCTTTGAAAGCCAAGAAAAACATAATTTTCTGAATGATATCGTTGGCCATGATTGTTTTATGTGATTTTATTTTTAATGGGTTTAGATGAAGATCTATTCTCAGGCAATAAGGCAGATGGCTGGTCAGTTGCATGTGATCCATGATTCAATATTCTCACCCCTCAGGGAAATATCAGGGAAATAGGGGAGGGGTATCTGCTTGGAAGATAAATTACTAAGTGTTTTGGTGAAGGGAAAGCTACAAGGTGCACTCTGGAGCACAGTAATTCTGTTGGAGTGCAGCACTGTAGCAGATCACTTGAAAGTTTTAGGAATGAACTTCCCCATCTTGCAATATTGTGAGAGAAAGTGCAGCTGTAATTCCAAAGCCCTGGTGCGCCATTGAGTTTGTTGAAAAACGATAGTGTAGAAACTTACTGACATCCCTGCAGGCAGACAGATAAATGAGGGCATTGATCTAAGTTATTGTGCCAAAGCCCTCTTCAGATGTCTGAGAATCCATTAATTTCTCTAAGCCACCAGCAATCGCATTGTAAGCAGAAAAAATGGAGCAAGGATTAGACAGCTTATTAAATTGTCTAATTATTATACAAATAAAGCAGTTATGATGCAGTTTTTGATAGTAAACACCATATTTCCCGAACATGTTTTCCCTTTCCCTCTGGACTTGAACATTATTTGTTCTCATTGGTAATAAAGAGTGACTCACCAACAGTAACCTGACTTGTTTTTTCATTGTTTAGCAGAGACAATCGCTACTGTAACGCTGAAACAAAAGGGCCAAGCATTTGCCGCTAAGTCATTCAAGTCATACTCACATCTGCATAGTCACCAGTTCGTTTCTCAATGCGCTTCTCACTGGAGGACGGACGGTGCCGCACAGACAACAACAGGGGAGAGAGAGGGAGAGTGGAAAATATAAACAAAGAGAAAGAAAGAGAGAGTAATGAAAGGGGGGTTGGAGGAGTGTGAGTCTCCAGATGGTACAGTGAAAAGAATACACAATGGTAATGCTATACTGCTTTCATTCAATGTGCTTATGTAAGGCTATACCACTATACTATTGCTGTTATACACAGGTCAGATGCTGAGTGTTGTTGTGGTGTCATCATTGGCCTGGGATATCATTTGCAAAACCATTACATAAGGATGGTTCAAGAATGCATCATATTTTCTGTATAGATACACAGAGGACTATCAGTATATACAATATAATATAAAATGGCTTTCAGACTCTCTGTAGAATAAACATTTTCAGTATTGAATTTAAGACTTAAGCCGAAAGGGTAATTCCGGTTTATTATAACTAGGGCTGCAAATAACACTTATTTATTATTTTCTTGATTAAGTTTTGTCTTTGTCATTTTGTCTACTAAATTTAAGATAAAGCCAGATAGAATTTAGTATAACTCATGGTGATGTCTTCAGAGGACATTTTACGTGCCATATCAACACATTTTAAGCCTTTTGTGTATCATTTAGCTATTGCTTAGGTAAAGGCACAAAAACCACTTGGTTAGGGTTAGGGAAAGTTCATGGTTTGGGTTAAAATAATCAGTAAAATGCAGTCAAAATGTCCTGATGTCACAGTCAAAATGTCAGTAACATACCTGACGTGATGGTAAAAATGTCTGGTTAAAAGTCCCAATGTGACGGTAAAATTGTCCAGTTGGTGGACAACCAATCAAAGAGCGCTCTCCTGCTGCTTTAGAAACATTTGCCAACTAACTATCTCGACATCCACACAATCTGTCTCCTCCTAAAAAACTAAAATCACATTTTAAAAGAAAATAAAGTCACTCAAATGTAGATGAGTTGCTTCAGATGGTGTGAAATGAAATGCGAAAAGCTAAAATTGTGTAGTCATAACACGCAAAGGACCACTGAGCAGGATTTAGTGGCATCTGGTGGTTAGGTTACCTTTAAAACAATGTGCATGTTATTCATACACTAGTTAGTGAGAACAGGCTGGATAAAACAGTCATTATATTGTTAGCATTACCGACTGATGGGCAGAGGCTAGGGTTAGCTCTTTTATTCTTTTAAAGATACCATAAAGGACTAACAAGTTTTTATTTTACCTGAGTCTGTTTTCTTTCCTACCTTGTAATCATATCTGCTGTCTCTGACTTCTCTTTTCTTTTGCAGACTGTCATCATCTGAATGTCTCATCTCAGTGTGTGCAGGGCTGCAGAATGGCTGTATGTGTTTCTGGGAGCAGAGGGACATTGTTATTTTGATATGACATCCAGGTGGCAAATGTAGCAACATGGGGTCGTGCTAGTTGCTGAAAATCAATACGGGCCAGATCTAAGCACCAGCTGTCCTACCTGGCCTTGTCCCCGTTCACACTGCCACCTGGGACTTTGTCAGCACTGCATTACTTGTTTAGTTGAGTCCATTTAGATGAAGATCAGTACAGTACAAAATGCTCTCCATTTACCAATAATCAATTCTGGGGATGTTTTCATAAGTGCCATTGTGTTTTTATGCTCAATGTCTCTCAAGTTGAGCATCAAACAGTACAGCAAGTAGTGTTGCTTTCTATTTGATGAAGTCTGTGTATATAGAGCTTATTTTGTTCTTTTTTTTTATTTATTCCAAAAAAGCAGCTTCTGCCATTGATGCACAAGTAAAATGCATAATTTACCAGAGTGCCAGGAAAAGCTTCTATTAATTGATTGTTAATGAAATCATCGTTTTATTAATAAGCTTATTCATCTATTGTAGCAGAAGCCAGTATTTGGGTGTTGAATTTTGTAAGCTATTGTCTTAAGCCTTTCACTAAACCCTTAAAAAGTACATTTAATTACATGTTTTCCCATTTACCTTTATTTCATTCCACAACTCATTTTGTCAGAGTAGTTGCCACCTTCTGAAACAGTGGATATCTCATTTTGAAACAATCAAGCATTAACTGGAACTGCCTTTAGCACTCATAAAGATCATTGACGGGTATATGCCATAAATATTTAATTACAGGTATTGAATGCAGCTTTGAAAGTTTTTCTTGATGCAACATTTATATGTGCTTTGTGCCATGTGTTCCCTCTCTGACCACCAAAAGATCATGACAGAAGAGTATTGAACAGACGATTGAGATAGATGGCTAATGGACCTTTTTTATAACAATCGTAAACAATTATTGATTTTCTCTGTCGGTGCTGGACCAGCTTTGCTGTGATAGACCGGAGCCAAAGATCAAGGACTCTGTGTGACTTGATGCTGGTCAGTCACAGTTGGTCGCGGTGTCTTTGAGCAAGGTTATAGAGAGAGGAAATGGGTGGATGGCTGTCCTGGGGCCAAATTTAAGCTGAGTTCAACACAAGCTTTATCCTTTGCTGTCACAAACAGATTTGTCTTCTGCTTCACTTTTGGGTCGAAGTTGTTCATGTCAATATGAGTCCTTGCAGCTTGTTGTCATTGTTAATACATATTGAACACTGGGATAAAAATAGCTCACAATTGGACTAGGAGATTTCTCCACCTTGGGTTGGTGCATAAATTGTGACTTGTGCTATTAATAACCACCATATATATATTAATATTATGTGTTGTCTGGCAGTCAAGGTTAAAATGTGTCAGCGAAAAGCTCCTGAGCAAGCAGTTGACTTGTGACTGATGCTGTGTGCACAAACATGGGACACCTTGAAATCCTTTTCCTCCCTTAAGTCCATCAGCTACCGTTACCCAAGTTACGGGCAATTAGCTACACTCTGAAAGGATAGAGTTTATTGTTACTTCCTAAACCGCGAAGCACATCCGAAGTCCATTAACATGAATTAAGATGTTTACCTTTTGGTGAAATCTCAACAGCAGCTGTCAGTCAGCGAGTTATTGTCTGTCCCACCAGAGGTCACTGGCTGTTCCTGAGTCATAAATCACCTGGAAACACCTTGTCGAACATGAGGTTTATAGAGGATGGTAACAGCGGGGATTAGAATATCTGTTGTTGTGTGTATGGGATTAGTGTTGATTGTAATCGTTGATCCTTCCCGGCCGTAGAGGTCACAAAGCTGGAGGCTATAGAAAAGCTAGAGGCTCGGCAGCAACAAAACAAACAAGGCCCCCCCTCCTTCACCTCCTTCCCACCCCCGCTGCATGGAATGTGCATGTTTGTTTGCTCCCCATTGTTAACTTTCAGTATCTGCACCACAAATTTATAATTAATCTGTCATCCCCAAAAATATAAATGTCAGCCAATGTGGTTAATGTGGTGAGCAACAGTGCATGTATGCTGAACATGGGCAGGTTATCTGTGGTATCTGCTGCATATTGAAGAAGTGAAACACCCCTCGCCTCCTGTTAAAACTCCCTCCCCCTTCACCGCAGTAAAAACATTCTCTGAATATGTGAGTTGGGGGTTGAGTGCAAAGATAGATTAGGGTTTCTGGCAGAGATAGAGACTAATTTCACTGATACAGTAAATAAACTTTAACTTCCCTCAATAGACGTAGTCAACATAGCTGGGCAGCAAGACTAACCCGTTAAGGTCAATTCATGCTTTCCATGTCTGCTAGAAATGGCACAGATTTCATCATCCACCCATGTCAGTAAGGGACTCCTCTCTGGATGTCCTAAATGCCCAAAATGTGTGATTACACAGACTGCACATGTGCTAGAAAAGTAAACACGAAATGCCTGTTTCATCTACTGTATGTATGTACTGTATTCCTGTTTTCATTAAGCTGTCTTGTTGTTCAGCAACATACAGGAACTCTTCAGCTGAATTCAGACTAAAAACAGCCCTGTGTAAAACAATACAAGGGGCTGCGTTGGTGTGAGAATGTTGTTTTAAGCTGGTGAGACAATTATACAATCCAGGAAGTCGAGTTGGAGATTACTGCATTTAAAGTTTGATCAGAAAACACTGCACAGTGGTTTGTAATATTCACACTGGATTTTAAAAATCTGGAAAGTTATTAGTGAGTAATCTGTTTCCTAGTAAAACATGTCTGTGATCGTGGACCCCCAATAATAGAACTGTGTTTATGTCCACAGACTGTGTGCAAGTCCAGCTGTCTGCGGACATAGAAAGCATGAATTAACCTTTACTTTGTAAGTATAGTAATTTGATCATCTTTTCAGTAACAAGTAGAGTAATGGTTTGCAAATTCAGTTATTACATTTCACCATTTTCATAGGTTGCCTTTTGCGGTTTAAATATGACTCAGTCTTATAATCTAAGTCAAGAAAATAAGCATGTTCAAACTAAATGAAATGACATTTTCATGCGGTGCCGCCTAAAAAGCGGTCCAGAATGGATTTTTGGCAGCCAAATTAATTTTATTGACAGTAATCCTGAAGCCAATTCTTAAGTTTGCTTTTAGTGGTTGATGAATGGAGGTTGTCTATTCATTCAAAGTTTCCTTTATCTTCTCCTGGTAAAAAAAGAAGAAAAAAGACAGAGTTAAGACGACAGTAATTCAGAGCTCATGTGAATGTGGTCAGAACCAGGGATGAACAGAGCAGACTGTTCGTTGTTTCCGTTCACATTACTCTAAAACCATCAGATCAGATATACTTTCAGCTCTGGTATGAATCTGTCTCTTTTGCTTCCATCTGTCCTGTTATTTTACACAGAAAACCATCCAGCAAACCTGACACAATATAAAATATGAAAAGAGCAACTTTAATCTTGTCATGTCATCTTGATATCTAACTTAATATCCCAAACATAGTGCAGGCTCATGGCTGCACACTGGAGATAGGCAATGCCAATTGTCTTTTAAGGCACAACATCCTTGAGCAACCTCACTTTTATTATGTGTACTTAGTCTGAATCCTTGACTGTATCCTGTAAACTAAAATCTAAAAACAGTTTAAAATAGAGGACATGTTTATACCGAGGAGCAATAGAGAGAATACTGTAGAGAAAAGGAAGAGGAAAGAAGGGCCAAAAGCAAATATTTGGCCTCAGCGGAGAGGTGTTTGGGTTTCGGCGCCTCGTCCAAAGTCCAAAAACTAAAACCTAACCTGAGCCCTTCTTTGCACTTGCCCAAAATAACTGCCAGTCGAAACTGAAACAGGCAATACTAGCGAGTGCAAACATTAATCTGAAGTCAGACGTTTGACCTCACAGGTGTTGTTTAACCTTGGACATGTGTGTCATTTTTTGGTGCTGGGATGAAGACAGATATGATGGTCTAAATGTCTGCACACAAGACTCTAAATCCTGTTGACGCATATCATCAAGGTTGGGAAAGCTTACCCGTCATTCCCTGTCAGAAATACTACACGCACCATCATAAACAAACTCAATGTCCTCCTACATGTGTGACTCCCTGTGTGTTGTGTCTCTAAAAGGCAGAGATAACGCCAGTGCCAGGGATTGGAGGGGGAACGAGGAGGACACCGGATTAGATTTAGTGAGACGGGGTTGGTCAGTGGGCGTGTGAAGGTTTCGAGGATTAGACAATGATTCAGCACAGTTTCTGATAAGAGACAAATCTTCATTCCCAATGCTAATACCACCACGCTATATTTATGTAACAGCTCAACTTGTCATGATTATATGACATTTTAAGTGGAAATATTTGCGCTTTTAATCCTCCCACTCAGTGCTATTCTTAGGTACCGGATTCATAAATATCACCTTTTATTGCACGCTGTATTGTGTGTGTATAGTATTACCACCACTTTTAAAGTCTTCAACTGACTGTTAGCTAAGCCCTGTCCCCCTTTAGTTACTGCTGCACTTTCTGTTCTCACACAGCACATGAGCAGTTTATAATGATAACAAAATTCTCAATCATTTATGAAACAATAGATCCTTTATTTCAGACAATGGTAGACAAAAGCAGGGGTCTCATTTCTAGCCAGCAACCTTCAATTTTGTTGGATAAAATGATGATTGAAGTTAGCAGATTTGATCAGATCAGAAGCAGACAGCTAACTAATTAAGTTAACGTTACTTCCATGAGTTGGTTGAGAATACTGTCTTGGCCAAATTTTGTTTTCTGCTAACTCATACTAAAATGCTAATCTTGTAAAAAGGGTACTTAAATATGCACTATGACTACAATATCATAGTAATATAGAAGGCTAAAGCTGTATGTTCCAAGCAAAAGTTTAGCATCCTCACCAATTAACGATACACGTAAAAGACCCTGAAATAAAGAAATATATCTTGTATTGTAGTGTAAAGCTTTTTAGTCCTAGTATGGAAAAGTAAGGAAATCTGCAAGACTCTGTTTGTGTTGCTTAGTACACACTTATCTTTATTTTTACTGCGGTTGCTGGGTTGTAAACTTCCCCAAATCGTCCCTAACCTAACGTTAGCATAAACTCTCTGTTTATTTGTTTGTTTGCTTGTTTAACATAACCTGTAACTAAACTAATACAGTATGTAATGATATGCTCCATTGTCCATTGTTTTCTTTCTACACACTGCTTTGACATACGAAGAAAACCAAAACTTGACAGTATTTATATTTTAATGTACCACAATCAGAATCTGAATCTGATTTATTTGCCCAGTACATGGAATTCAATGTGATCCAGATGTCAACATAAAAAGCAATACAAATACATAATAAACATTACAAAAACAAATCAGAGTAAGAAATAGAGGGATACTAATTCACAAAGATTCTGTGTAATGATGCATATTAACATGATAAAAACTATATATGTGCAAAAAAAGCTGAAAATAGATAGTACCAATGTAGATTTTTGAGAGTAAATCTGTGTATTAACACTATAATAATGACACCTAATTATAACTATTAGTGTCCACAGACACAGTAGACACAAACATGAATTTGAATGAGAGGAGGTGAAGTGAGGTTTACAGTCTTTTAGTTATCAATACATTTTTGGCACTTTTTACTGTGTATTGATAACTTGATACCAATCTAAAATGACCTGAACTGACCTGACACAGTATACATTATGCTCTACAATGACAGCACTTCTTAAAAGAAACAGTGCTATTGACAAGCTCTCACACGCTTTAATTATGTTTGAATGACCAATGCATGTGTAATGTCTCATGTCTTATGCTTTTCTTTCAGATATTGAAAAGCTAAATGAGTAAACCTCTCTTTGCCTCAGTTCACGTGGAACAAAAACATAGTGTGCCTGTGCTCCATGGAGACATTGATTTAGCGCTGGGGGGACAGGAGCTGAGAGGTCAGGCTCTTTTAGTCTCCAAAGGACGTATTGAGTGAAGGGATCGTCCTGTCCTATCTGCTCTCTGGACCACAGAGCATCATGTGCTCACACAAAGGCTCAATGTTTGCATCTTATGTAGCCCTTTAAACGTGTCCCACACTGTCAAGAGCAGGGATAAAAATAGCAGCCTGGATGAAAAGTTTCAAGGCCCTCGGGGATGAACTAGAGAAACACATTGGTCCTGCTTTGCACGCACAGTTAAAGGTTTAAAGGTTTGTACAGCAGCAATGTAAGGCACACAGTGTAGGACAGAAAAAAGGACAGAAAACAGCTTTAGCATAAAGGTGAATGAGTAGGAACAATCAACAATACAGGACAAACCTTTAAATTACAAATTATATTTAGCATTGCAGGGTTTGGGATAGTTTTTCCATCCAGGAAGTCATTATTTTCTGTTTATGTTGGTTCAGCATATAGAATTCAATTTCAAATGTTATTAAGTGAGGTAATTTATTAAAGTAAACATTTAATCCACTATATTTATTTTACAAAATGTCAAAGTTACACATCCATCATATGGTACAGCAGGTGCAAGAAAGGTTGAAAACTGAGATGGCTCCAAAATTATAAAATTAGGCTGCCAAAATGCATACGGATGTAATCAATGGCTGCTTGGATGTTAGTATAATTTCTGGTAGTTTTGAAAAATGGTCGGCCGTAATATAAAGTGTATTCTGATTTAAAGTTAATGAGCGTAAACCAAGCAGAAATTGTACATTTTGAGGTGGCTCCAATTGACTCCCATTCAAAAAGGGTCAACTTCTCTCATGAAATACTAAGTCAAAAATTTGTTTCAACAATTTTGGCCCTCTAATGAGTGTGCTGGTCATTTTGGAAACTATTGCTCCATTAATAAGATTTGGAGACTTATTATATATTTGTGTCTGCAATATGGATTTGATTGACATCTGTGTTTGAGTTTGCTAACCTGCCGCTCTCCCCGGCTCCAGGACTCACTAAGTCGAGCAATTGATGCAATATTTTGGTAAGTTTAATGTTATGATACGTGCCCTTTTAGTAAAGTTTTGCAAAAGTAGCAAACAATAGCCCAAGTGTTCCCGGTAAGCTAATGTTCACTTCAGTCCAAGGTAGCGGGGCGTGTTTTCAGAGCGTCACAGAAAACACGCTCCTGGCTCCAAATGGAAAAGATGGCACCGACCATAACCAGCAACTCTGGACTTAAAACTGGCTCCAATACAAACCAATAGGTGACATCATACTTTACTATGTCCATCTTTATATACAGTCAAATGTGTAAAACCAAAAGTATGATACTTTTTTAATGAACAGCACTATCCTCTACTCTAGAGATTTAGGCCTTTTTCACCACAGATGTTTTGATGTGTCATAGTCGGAAAAGAGGAAACCACAGCTGTAATTAATAACATTAATGGCAGCTGTATTTCATTTGGATGCACCAGTTCCGGCTTACTGGGACATTTGGAATGGAAACGAGCCATGCTATCTGAATCAGTTTTATTGGCACAAGTATGTTTACTTTAAAAAAGGAATTTGACTCTGATGTTATTAACTAGAGTTGTGCTTTTTCAGTCACGGCTATGTAAAAGCCATGAAAAAGGTCTTTAAAATTGTAGATATCTGCCACTGAACATGCAAGATCTTCCAAATTTCATTGCCAATATTGTATGAAATTATCTTTGGCTGAGATAGTAAAGAAGAAGTCTCGCACAAGCATACAAGATAGACAACCACTGTCTGTTTCAGACACCGGCCCATCCTGCTGAGTACACTAACCAGTGTGAGTTAAAGACGTGATGGTTTGCTGCAGTCAGTAATTGTAGGGAGACCTGACATTGACAGAGTGCAGGGACAAATCTGACATCAGGGAGCGGTGGGGGGGATTTAAAGTTAACACTGTGAACCCCCCCCTGCTGCTGGTGAATTACATCACCATCTGATTACATCATCTCCCACTGGGACTGGTGAGACATCCCAGCGTCTCCTGATGATTGGCCCTGTGCACTGGCTGTACTGACCACAGCACAGCCCCAAGACGCTGTTAGTCAAAATGTGAACTGTGGAGCTATTGTGAAAGGCAAAGACCTCACCCTCAGCTGCCATCTCCCTTTCTTTCCCAGCTTCTGTTATTGTCTTTCTGGCCTCCACCTCTCACTCTCTTTCATAATTCAACAAAACTGCAAGGAGAGTTCAGTCTCAAGTTAACTGCTTTGCTTGCTCTGTGGCTGGCTGCCCCGCCTTAAAGGCAGACAGTAATCTCAAGATTGACTGAGGCAATAAAATACAAGTGTGGCCAAAGTAGCTCAGCTTTGATCGTGTGTCTCACAGTTTTTAGCCTGTTTTTATCCTCAGGTAAGGTTTCACTTACTCAAGTGGGATGTTATATAAGCTCAAATCCTTCCCCAAAGTGTTTTACAAAGTGGACACACAGGTCATCTGAGCAAGACTAATATCATTATTACTGGTGCTGGTTTTTCCTTTATGCTTTTTTAGCTTTGAAGGGTTATCAGATACCATGCTGACAACCAAATATATCAAAAAGTACATAGGACAAACAAGGAATAGGCTAGCAAAGCTCCATACTATACTAATACTATATTATACAATAGTAAAACTTTCTTTGTGTTGATAAAGCCCATGAAAAGACTAAAACCAACAATGAACTGATCCTAATAAGCATCATTAGTGTTGCCAAATCCTCATATAGCTTGTCTAAGGCTGTGTCCAAAATCATTCATGTGTTCACTAATTGGTTACTCTCTCTGTGATACACACTTCATAGTTTTCTCAATAGTGAGCACAGACTGAGATTTCAGACATTTACTAATCATCATCATTGTGAATCATCACTGTCAGCTGTAAATGTAGCACATTTAATTGTGGGATCATTAGCAGAAATAAGTGTAAAGTGCACCATGGCAACTATCTTTTGATTCCATTGTAAAAATTTTTAGGGCACTCTAGAGGAAGAATACACCCTCATAATGTGGGCACTCAAATAAAATGGCAAAGTAAAATCCATGCTAGCATCTCTGTGGCGCTGTACTGAAGCACAGTGGTGATATGGGTTAAATGCTAAGGTCAGTATGCTAACATTCTTACATTAACCATGTTTACATGCTGATCATTAGCAGATATGATAAAATATTCACCATCTTAGTTTAGCATGTTAGCATGCTATTATAGTTGCAGCTGATTAGATATTTATTTTTATTATTAGATTTACAGACATTGGACAAATTGAATGTTTGCCTTAATATTGAAGCTAGGAAAAGTAAAAGGTCATTAAGTGTGGGGAACATGTCTGAACAAAATTTCCTGAAAATTCATCCACAATATTTACTGACAAAAGCAACAACCATCCACAGAGTCATGTTGCTAGCATGGCTAAAAAGCAGTAAAAGCACATCAGTGAGCCGTATCATTGCACTGGGTAATGTGATATTCATTACCATGAACGCAGTCTTTTTAGTATATTTTGAGTCAATGTCATGTTCCCAAAAAATAAAAACCCCACTAATACACTAAATGTGTGTTACTCCACAACTGAAAACGGTTTCCAACAAATGCTGTATTTACTGCTGTTTCAGTAAAATTCGCAAAAACCTACAATGCCCAGCTGTTTTAGAAAATAAACTATACATTTGTGACCACTTTTTAAAGATTTATGTCTGCCAGAGTGAGGATAGGGAAGTCAGAAAGCATTAAGAGAAGGACTAACATGCACATTACATGTATACACGCTGTTTTTGTCTTTTCATAGGATTTCTAAACACTGTGAAAAATAAAGAATAATCCTTTAAACCAATGACATGCTATAACATTCAGGTTTCACCAGTGGTCTAAAAATATTCACATGTAGGCTTTAAGCATCAACAGATTTTATTTTAATTAGACATACTAATGAGTTTTCTGCTATTGTCCCAACCTCAAATGCACGCATTATCGGACCAGATAGTAAACAAGGGATTTTTGTAGTAAGGGAATGTAGCATAAACAGGCACTTTGTATGCAATGAGTCAAACTGGGACTCACATTTGAAACGATCCACTGTTCATGGCAGCCAAACACTGCACTTGTTAATTGCGAGATTGGAGAGTTAAGTTATGCTGCTTTGAGCAATTCAACAGCTTTGTCTGTTTGAGCGAAGGAGGGGTGGGGGGAGATATTTGAGAGCTGCACTCATTGATATTCTCTGGCTCTGAACTTGAGCTTCATCTTTTGGCCTCTGCATAACTTCCTTTCTTCTTTCATACTGATTCACTGTTTGTTGATGTGACATTCTGCAGCAGGAGCCTTTAAATTAAACCATTTATCATCCTGTTTTGGTAATTCAATTTGTTTTATACGGTTCAGCGCAGACAGATAATTGTGTTCATATGCAGTAAATGTCATCTAACAATGAAATTAACAGAATCAGAGAATCACTTTTTTTAATTATTCATAGTTAAACTTTCAAAAACCTCTTCTGAAAACAAGAAAAAACAACAACAACAAATAGCAGGAGACATGCAGGCGACACAGGAAGAGGAACAGAATACTTGTCTGTGTTCCAGATGGACCGAGTTTCTACGTGGGATGTTGTGTTGGCGTCAGTAATTTCACCTGTCATTACCCTCACAAATATAACTCCCTGTTTAATCTGCATTTCCATCACCGGGCGCCTCTATTAGTACAAAAAAACCTTGAACTAATGGTTGGAAAAGATTGGCTTTTGATTCACTTAGAGGCTCCTCACACAAACACACACACACGCACACTCCGTTTCTTCATACTTCAGTGATGTGCCTGTTCTGTCTTGTGGTTTTATCGTTGGGTTTGATCTTTATTTGCAGCCTTTGTTCTTTGTAAGATATTCTTTTTTTGATGTTTGTTTAAACTGCTGTAGAAATAAATCCGGCTTTGACCGGACTTCATTTTCCATGCCATTGCATGAGATCTTATTCTCACCCCCCGTTCACCCTGCTCGCTCAAATTTCTCAAAAGCCCCGTTTGAAAGAAAGTCAATGTCACGTCACATCTGAAGACCTTTAATACTGATCGGTGTGACCTGAGATGTTTTGTGCTTCATACAAATGAGCAACAGGCTTCAGAAGACAAGAGAGGGGCTGCTCATGACAACAAAGAGCGATTAACAAACTCATGAGTGGAAGTTTCCTGGCTGCTCGTCAGACGTAATGAGCAAAGTGAAGAATTATGATTCTCCAAGTGAATAAAATGAGCGTTGTGTGACTCATGCTGTGCTCTGTGTCTCTCGGTGGAGCCAGCAGGAGGCCCGCCCAGCACAGCAGCTGCTTGTCTCTCCGTCTAAACAACATCCATAACACACTGCGTACATCCACCACAAGCTGCTTATGTTGTTATATCTATTAATTATTTTGTCATCCTGCAGAGTAGCTCCAACTTCTCAGCAACTCCTGTGATCAGTAATTCATTTGCACTCTTTTCTTATAATAATTTACAGGTGCATTGACTTCCTGTGATGTTGTCACAGTGAGGCGTCCAACCAAGACACATAACCCTTCAATAAAATCAAAAATGGTCTTTTTAACACTTTGATTTTTGTACAGATTAAATAAACAAAGTATGATGTGTTAATTAATGAGCTTCAGAGGTGCTGCAAGGAAGATTTTGCTACCATTGGATAGAACCAAGCTAGCTGTTTCTACCTGTTTCTAGTCTTTGTGCTAAGCTAAGCTAACCAGCTGCTGGTTGTTGCTTTATATTTACGTATGAATATGAGCGTGATATCAGTCTTCTTAGCTTCTAAGCAAAGTAGTATGTTTTCCAAAATGTGAAACTATTTCTTTAAACATTGAAGTAAGTAGAACTTTAACGTTAGAAGTAAAACATTTAAATTACCACACTGGATTTGTTTTGAATGTTTCCCTAATCTAATATTTAGGTTTGTTTTTATTATAGATTATTTACATATTATGTTATATACTATTCCTTCAGCATTCTAATAATAAGAAACATTTAAAATTATTTGAGCATCATTTTTTACACTTTCTTTTGAATTGATTCAGTCTGATATTTGGTAACTTTATGGACTATTTTAAATAAAGTGAATTTGAACTAAGTTTGACCATGCAGGGCAGGACTGCGGAGGTTAAAACACAATCATTCTATCCTGGGAAAAGCTCACAAATGTGTTTTATTTAGAAACCTCAACAATGCCATTAAAACTTTCTTGAAGACCTGAAAATTGAGTTGAGTTGTGTTGAAAATACTGAGACATTCCCTGAACTTTTCCATGAGCCAAGTGCATGGCAGAGTCATGATGAAGCAAAACTGCAGAGGAGGATACCTGTTTCAAAATAGAAAAACACACCTGAAGGTTCATTCCATGAACGTGATTAAACAGCATCCTGGTGTTGAGTCAGGCCTGCAGGCTCATCAGATGTTTATGACAGAGCTGGATTTCCTCACTCCTGATTGGCTCTCTGGGTTTTTTAATCCCAGTGACACAACTTTGAGTTTCCTTCCTCTGACTTACATCAACATGACGAGACAAGAGAGGAGACGACGCAAAGTTGTTTCTCTTTAACTAGAAGCACGTTACTCCTGCGTGGTATCAAAATTCTGGAGAAAATAGGGCGGCATGGTTTACCTTACCGTATTTACCTGTCTCATTCTTGTTTGTGCTTGTCAGCTGATCAGTCATGCCACACATTCACGCACCTAAACCAGTTTATGTAGAGCACAGTATAAACATGTGACAGGTTGTAATTACATCCCTGGAAACTGTTTAATTGTTTTTAAAGGCTTATTCTTTTTACTGCTTCGCCCTCTGTCGTAAATGAGCTTTACGGTATCTGGCAGGATGGTTGTTGGTGGGATACAAAGATCAACAAAGGGAATTTTGTGAGCTATTAATCCCCTGCAGGTCGGCCTGTTTCTCTGTCATCCAGTAATGGGCTATTTAAGGAGAACAGTAACTCGTGGGAGCGCCACCCACCTTGTGTGCTAGCTGTGAACCATACCTGTTGTCTATAGTAGGACGTTTGCTTCAAAGGAGTTTTTTTTTTCATGTTAATGACGTGGAACAAACTACCGGTCTGGGTTACCGAAATAATCTGTTTTCATTATAAACCGGTAGAAAAGGATAATTTAAGTGTAAATGGGTTAATTAATGAATTAACAGCAACTTGAAGCATCATTTTAATCTTTATTTTGCATTATTGATTGTGTTAAATTATCACAGAAATAATGTACTGTGTATATTAATTTAAACTTCTCATGAATCTTTTTCTCTTATAAAAGTGAAGTCTAATGACATTATTAAAGTATATCTGTTTAGCATGCATTTAAACCACACAAGGGTTTTGTTGGGATAAATAGCATTTTAATTACATTTTTATTTATAATGATACATGATGTAACATTTTACATCATGTAACTTTGCAGCATGTAACTGCTTCTCGTCTTAAAACAACTCAGGTGGAAACATTAAAAATCAGTGGGAGACAGAGTTTGAGAATTACCGTTTCCTTACGCTTGATAGCTATATTAGCTGATAAGATCTGCCGGAGAAAGTTGTTATTTCAGTTGACAACATCCACTGTGAATGGCTACAAGTTAGGAGCTTGTGCCTATTTACTTTTGTGAGAAATCGATGACCTATAATTTCCAAAAATTCTGCAGATTTCTGTTGTAATTCTTCCACCGTCAGCATTATAAACTGCTATGTGCAGAACAGAAAGCTTAACAGCACTACAGGGGGGCAAGGTTTAGCGAACAGTCACTTAGTATAGAATCATTTATATATTCATTTAGCAAATATATTGAAATGAATCATGTATCCACTAAATCTTTTCAGAAACCAGATGCTATTAAACAAGCACTTTTAAAGGTGCAGTGTGTAAGATTTAATAGCAGCTAGTAGTGAGGTAGCAGATTGCACCAACTGAATAGCCCCCAGCATCACCCTCCCCTTCCAAGTGTGTAAGAGGATCTACGGTGGCTGTGAAAGGCCCTCTCTACAGCCAGTTTTTGGTTTGTCCGCTCTGAGCTACTGTAGAAACCTGGCAGTGCAACATGGCGGTCTCAGAGGAAGAGGACACACTCCTTATGTAGACATACAGGGCTCATTCTAAGGTAACAAAGGTGATTATACACAAATGAAAACACACTTATTAATATTATATTCCATCTCTGCCAAGTCCGTTCCAGTAGATGCCACTACATTCAACACACTGCACCTTAAAAATGATGTAAATGATGATTTGGTGACTCATGGCCTAAACTCTGTTTTCCCATAAATGATACCAAAGTAATTTAATTATGAGCCACCGGGAAAGCATCATCTCCGTGTAAATTGATTATTTAATGATAAATAGTAGCTTCTGCAGCATCATTGTCACTGTCTTAAATGATACAAGATGAAATTCTGTGAAAACAACTTTATTTTTGCGGTGTTACTGGCATTGATCACAGATATGTTTAATTTCTGCATCAGAGCACACTAGCAATGACATACCGGTCCAGTTTCTGCAAAGACTATTGGTTATACATTACTGCTGATTCTTTTTCCATAGAGTAAACAAATTCTTTTGGGATTTTTTTTGGCAAGTTTTTAAAACAGTTTGGTCCTTCTTTCCTTGTTGAATGTAACGAGGAAGCACACAGCAATATCTAAACACCTGAGGGAACGTAGAACAAAGCACCCTGTCATTAAAGGGGAAGACATTTATACTATACTGATTTACTTGTGATTCATCGACCTTGTCACCTTTATTTCTGGAAACCACATATACCAAAAGAAATCCAATAACTTATTGTAGTTTCTCCTCTTTAAACACATTAGGCAATGATTAACTGGGGTCTTATTTCCTCTCTTGGAGCTACTTCACCTTTGCCTTTAACTGTGTGATCTCGTGCTGTGCGTTCAGCCCAGGCTCCCCCACACCCCCTCCGTCTTCCCACCATCAATATAATACTTCAGTGATCAAACCCTGAACACCCCCGGCCAGCCAGCTTCAAAGCACCTGTGAACCGACTCCTCCTCCCCACATAACCACATTAGTCTGTCTGTCCCCCCTGAAAACTGATTCTTACTGGCTGCCACACTCTTTTTTTTTTTTTTTTTTTTTTACAGTGTGTGTGTGTGTGTGTGTGTGTGTGTGTGTGTGTGTGTGTGTGTGTGTGTGTGTGTGTGTGTGTGTTAATGAACACCTTTGATGTCTGAAAAACAACCTAAATGAAGAGTTTCCAGGAGCGTTTACTACAGCGCCTCATTACTTAACATTACCATTAAAAATGACTCAAGTACAAATAAAAATCATGCATTCAAATGTTTAACTTAAGTAAAGAAGGTGTAGCTGTAAAATATACCGTAAAGTAAATGTACTTTGAATTGAGTATACAGTAGATAGTTTTTAGTGATTTTTATGCTTTCAGCTCAACTAAGGAAAAGAAAAGGGGTGAGAAGAAATTAAATGTTTTTATTTTATCGGTGTAAGATTCCTGGAGCGAACTATGTGATTTGGGAATAATTTCAGGAGGAATAGGGACAAAGTTCTGTTATTTCAGTGACTTTATATTAAGTTTATTGTGTTGAGTTTATAAGCAGACTGTTTCAAAGGAATTTCCTCAAGAGAACTGCCCAGATTTAAACCTTGTATTCATTTGTTGCATTTAATTCATGTATTTTTCTGACTTCTTTGTAGATTACTCTCTTTGTACATCTCTGTTTTCCGCTGTCGGCTACTAAATTACATCTTCCTTGCCAGGAAAGTTCCTACGAAATGATTAGAAAATTGCAGACCTCTAAAGTAAAGTGTTGAGAATTCAGATTATGTCAGTGGCGGCCAAATAATAGCATTTGAGCAAAAAGTGCAATATTTCCCTTTTGAATGCAGTGAAGCAAACGTCTCTCGAAGTCCTGAATGGAAATAAAGCTTTAAAACCTTTGCAGTACTCAATTTTACATCCAGTACTCGATCAAAAGCTACACAGAAGTCACAAAAACTGACACTTGATTAATATTTCTACAATTAACAGATCATTTAGATTTTTTTCACAAGTGTTACTCAATGTCTGAGAAAAACACACTTCAATGAGGATCAAATTAAGAACTGCAGCTCAGTTAATAAATGCTGCATTGTGTATCAAAAGTATGCAAATATAGCACACAAACTTAATTCACATATTCAAATTATTTTAAGCATTTGGAATAGTTAATTTATTTGGGAATTAATTTGCTTATAAAATACTTAAATCCTGAAATGGAAAACACGGATATTCACATAATCGGTTTATGAGTTTATGTGCTTGGTTTGCGAGTGACATCCTGCTACTGTTGACTGTCACAGCGTGTTTCAATCACCACATCCCGATATGTGGTATAGTGTACTGTTGGCTTGCTCCAGGCAGCGCTAGTCTAGATCTGCCTCTTTTTTCTTCAGCCAGTCTGGCACCAAATCTGGAGACCACTGGGTTCTGTAAACAACCCTCGCCTCCTGCTCGCCTGTAGATATGTTTACGGCTTTTCCTCGAAAAACATAGCTCATTGTGTCCCTGCTGCTCCTGATAATCAAGCCTGCGGGTCACAATGCCTGATGTGAAGCTCGGCTGAGGTCATCTACTTCCTCCAGATTGTCAAGGAGGTCAGTGTGGTAGCCATGATAAACTAGGCCAGGAAACTGGTAGACTGCTGAGAAGGGGGGAAGAGGACTGGGAATATGGTTAGGCCTGGAGGCGGAGCTGGAAATGATAATGGCAGTGGAAATGGTAACGGTAATAGCATTGGAAATGGGCGCAGGAATGAGAATGGTGCTAATTTTCTGTCCACACTTTTGTCACAACACGTCTCCTAAAATAAAATGTACAGCTCTGAGCTCTCTGTGTGTAGCTGTGTTACTTTATTTGTATTTTTGGAGCAACACAAAATAGGCTTTGAGCAGAGGAAAGTATTATGTGTCATGCCCTCCACTTTTCTATTTCAGGGGCCTTAACGGTGCAATTTTCTCCTCCTAAAACAAAAGACTGGTTTTAAATGGTTGCGTTATCCTTCAGTGGTCCCAATTGCTTCGGTGAATGAGGAAACTCACCATCTAAATGCAGAACTAAACCACCTGCTTTTATGCTCAAAACACAGCCACAGCACAATAAGAAGAAACTACAGTATGAGGATAGCAGGGGCAACATCTTATCCAGGGGCCAAGGAAGAGAAAGATTAAATCCATTTCAACCCGGGCTCAGGCACAGTCCAGAAGTCGAGGTAGAGCATTAACTGTGCTATCTCATGGCTGAACTCCCGCCTTTGGGACCTCGTTGACTCTTCAGACACAGGAACGCATTACAAACAGCCCCTGGAACGACGCATGGAATAAACACTGTGCCTAAACAGAACCAGATGTTCCTCTATGCTATGAACCGGAGAGCGCTGTGATCCTGCTCTGGGTTGGGCTGATCCCCAGCGTCACCGAGGCAAACCAGCTCCAGCTTTAGGCCTTAGCAAAACAGCTCTCTTCCTGTGCCTCACAGGAGCAACTATTCCTATTCTGAGAGGCCCTTTCTTCTCCAATGTATGCGTTTCATTGGGAGAATATTAATTCTAAGAGCAACTCAAACTAAGTATTAAACAGTGAAGTGAAGTGGTGTCTTTGAAGCGACCTGGTGACTATGAGGTCACTATGAGAAGTGCGTAATCAGACTTGCTTTAGTTTTGACGTGACTTGAATCATCCTCATTCATGGTTTTATTCTCAGCAGGTTAGACTACTGTGATGGTGTGAATACAGTCAGAATTACAGCTGCCAGACTACAGAAAAAGTTGAAAATATAACACCCATTCTCAGATCTCTACTGTGGCTCCCAGCGACCCACAGCATTGATTTTAAAATATTGCTCCTTGTTTTTAAGATACTTGAATGCCTTGGAGCCCAAATACATCTCCGATTTGCTTTCCCTGGAGAATTTTTAGGTCTTCCAGGACCGGTCTGCTAACTATTCCCAGAGCCAAAACAAAACATGAAGAGGCAGCATTTAGTTTTTATGCTGCTGCTCACTGTTGGAACAAACTTCCTGAGAATCTGAGAAACGTGCCAACCCTGCCTACTTTTATATCCAGGCTGAAAACTTTGATGTTCCCTACTGTTTTCCCTTAAAACTGATCCAACATGAATTTTTAGATTGTGAGTTGTTGAATTATTTTAATTTGTCAGAGGTTTTCCTTTCCATATATGAATGTGTACATGTGTTTATATACAGTATTTTTCTCTAATATATTTTATTGTTGTATATTTATGCCTTTAAACATCCATTTATGCCTTATGTAAAGCACCATGCTGTTGCTGTTGTTTATGAAATGTGCATTGAACTGTGGCCTGTATATTTGCTGGATGACTAACTCGGATTACAACCTGAGTCCAAAGTGAAAACATAAGCAGTGGCTCTGTGTGCTAAGCTCACAATGACAATTTTAATATGCTAATGTATAGCAGGCGTAATGTTTACCATGTTCACAAGCTTGGTGTAGTGTGTTCGAATGCTAATATTTGATAAATAGCACTAAAGACAAAGTGCAGCTGAAGACAGTTTTGCAGGTATTTACCCAAAGTATTAAACTTCTGATTACTGATCTGATGATGATGATGCCAGAGTAAAATCATCCAGAGGGGGACATGGTTTTTTGTACCAAATTTCATTGCAATATAACCAGTAGTTGTCCAGATATTTCACTCAAAACCACAAATGTTGACCTCATGGTGGCACTAGATGAAACATAAGGGGATATCCAAAGTTAGTAGGACACATCATCTGGAAATCATGAACAACTGTACAAAAATCTTGAGCCAATCAATCCAAAAGTTGTTGAGTTTATCATTTGGGACCAAAATGGTAGACCAGCTGACAGACATTACTGTCTTTAGAGTCGTGTCACTAGCACGACTGAAAACACAGATGTTTAAGAAGCAGTCTTGTTCATACACGTTTATAGACTACCAATGTTCAATAGCATATTCACTTCTAAAGAAATGTTTGGCCTCCTTGAAACAATTTTAATGAACATATCTGCAAAGCTGCAAAATGTTCCCTGACAACCTACAATAACAACTGAAATATGATTCACTATTATGTGGTAACGATTTGGTGACTCAAAGCACTTTGTCAAAATTCAGAGCAGTTTGTGGGTTTGTTTTAATATTATACTATAATATTTAATATAATATTACTTATTCAATATTTAACCAATATCTTTCTTTAACCTACATTTAACCAAAGTCTTCATAAAGTCCATCTCTTTGTCCGGCCATTAGCTCTCCCGCCCATCTTTCTACAACATGTGGTAGAAAAATGTATTTCCTGGACTTGATGCTAGTGAACATAATCCAGATGGAAATCACACCACCTCTGCAATGCATTTGGCAGAGTAATTTTTAAGTAAATAAATGTAATTTCTGGGAGACAGGGTCGGTAAAAGATGTAAAAGATTGAAATTTCAGTTTTATTTCATTTCACGGCAAGAGTAAGAAGCAAGGAGATGACAAGGCCCTGGATACTTCACAGGACTGTAAACCTGACGCACTAATGGCAGTCCATAAATTCTGAGATGAAAACCCTGATGGCTGTCCTGGCAGGGAGACATGCTTTTGTTGTAAATCAAAACTCAGGCGGGGGAAGTTTGGAGAGGCAACAACTTTGTGGGATTAGTCTCCATGGCCCATGTATATTTTCACTGAAAACAACAGATTTTCACATTCCACAGCATCATTTATTCATCTGATAAGCATTATGGTTTGGGTTCACATTATTCGATGATGCAAACATTTTCCTCTTGGGTGTAATCTGGCTTTTTTATTATTTATTTATCTAGTTTAGGGTTTTTTTTTTTGCTTCCAAGGATAAAGTTTAGAAATGAAGCGAGCATCCAGTTTGTAGGGACTCGACTGGATCCACCCTCGCTCTTTTGGGAGAAAAACCGCTTCCATTCCATCCAAATGGAGACTCGCCACAGCTCCCAGCCTGCTGTTACACAACCGGTGGGTTGGAGCGCGGCCCTCTCACATGCTCATGTTAACTACATACACAGCACTTTCCGCAGGTCAAACCCCAGCCTCTAAACCCACAGACTCAAACTGAAGCTGTTCATTTGTGCTTGTGGTACTGAATTCCATTTGTGTTACAGTAAAAAAGCTTTGTCATGATACAGTAGATGATGAGGAGTCAGTTCTCTGTAAAGACCAAACCTCGTGACTCTATACTGCTGGTTCTTATTATATAGATGCACAGACGAACCCACCTCACAGGAGTTTGAGAGAGAGTCATGAAATATAATCTATAGATTCTTGTACATTGACACGAATTTTCCCATTTTTTTGTGACACTCAGCACAACTTTTCAACTAATGTATTTCAATTGGAAATGTATTTTGTGCTTACACCACACATGAGGGACTGATGACATCGATGACGTTTATTTAAGGTACAAATCTCCATGTTTTTAGGTGGTGGGTAAGGTGGTTGGCTAGATAGAAAGGGGACTTTGCTGTCAGGACATTTTTTACCATAGTGTTTATTTGGAAGTAACTTTAGTAACTTTATCATTTGAGTGATTAGTTTAACCAAAACCATGATCATGCCTTAACCCTAACCAAGTTATTTTTGTGTCTTAACTGAACCAGACCTTAACCACAGCCTGACTGACAGAAAAGAAACGTAGTGCAGGAAGAAAAGATGCTTCAAATGGAAATGCATTAGTTTGAAAGTCGTGCTGAGTGTCACGAAAAAAGTCGCGTCCACGTACACAAATCTACAGATTTAATTTTGTGACTTCTTCATGAACTGCTGTGAGACTCTGTTGACATATATATGTATATATTTATATATACATAGATATATATATAAATGTATACATGTGGCTGGGTTTTTTTTCCCTGCTTTTGGTAAATGGATGGACTTTTATCCTGTACGCCTGCATTATGATAGTTGAACCTATTTCTAGCCATATAGTTGCACCAGAAAAATAGCTTCAATCATCTAAACTAGCCACTTTTTTGCCTTCTCTTGTATTTGATGTAGTTTATGAAAAGGTAAAACAAGATGCAAATAAGCAGGTATAGCTAAACTTGAATGAGCTAAACTAATTGTGTGGATTTTGGATTTTGATGATGTTTAATGTAAATGCAGGCTTTGCCGTCGTCTTGCTAGCAGTCTGTAGTTTGTTTCAATAAGTGCGAGATTTCATAGCTGTCAGAAATGGTGATAACTCTGACTTATGAAAAATAAGGTTGACATCAAAATTTTTTTCCCACTTGGTTGCTCGAAAATGCGGTCCGAATGATATGACGTGAATGTGGGCATTCAAACTGGATACTGGACACCGTCATCTTTTTATGCCTGAACCCACCAGCTCATATAACATTAAGATGAAAGAAAACCCTTATTTATTAGGCTCTGAGATAGGCACTGTTATTGAGAAATGTAGGAAAATGACTTTGTGCCATTTTTCTTGTATAACGTACAGGAACATAACTTTAACGTACAGTCATTTCCATTCTGGGGGAGCCGTCTGGATGACAAACGACAATTCGGTAGCTTTTAATGTTTCCAGGAAGTGTGAAATTTGTTAGAAGTTTGCCACCAAAGAAGTGAAAGGAAAGGGAAAATTGTGGTAATGGTTACTGTGGGAAATAAGCTTTTGATGGTGTATCTTGTGTCAAAGAGAGAGAGAGAGAGAGCTCTATAAGCCAAGCTGGAAGTGCAGAGAGGGAATGTGAGCCTCCCTCAGTTTCCTCCCTGTCCTCCATTTGTCCTCGTCATGTTCTCTCCTCATCGTTAGAGACAGACCACCAATAACAACGCTTAAGTTAATTCATACAGCTGTGGTAGGGCGGCTTACAGGGCCATTACTGTACATCGTTCCACATCAAGAGGGGTCATAAGTTTGTTCCCCACCACCCGCCAATATGTCTGTCAACAGTCATGAGCTAAGTGGCCAAAATGCAAATGTGATGCCAAATAATTAGCCTTGGACAGATCTCACTGTGCACTACGATAAAGCTCAGCCAAGGCCCCAAACCGGTTGGCGCACAGATCTTCAAATAACCCTCTATTATCATTCCACCGCACTGGCACGGACCGCAGAACAACAAAAATAACAAGAGTCATTTGGCGCCCAAACATCTCATGCATCTGTCGTGCACGCTGAGGCTTTGATAGTTTCTGGATCGCCCACAGAGAGAGAACCAGATTCCTCCTCTCGAAATAACTGGCTGTTAAAGTATATGATGTGTTTAAATTTGCTTTTGGGGAGATGCAGTGGGGATGGAATTTCCCCACTTGTCATTTAACGTGGGAATGTAGGAAAACTGCACATAAACATTCAGTCAGTGGTGAAGAAACAGGTCAGACAATGAAGACTTCCTCTTCTGTTTAGTGTCAGAAAGATGTTTACACAACTCTCTGAATAGTGTTTTCTCTACAGTATTATTCTGATGGGCTGTTTAACTAACTGAGAATCTTGTAATTGGAGTTTTTAATGACATGTTTTGATTGCAGAAGAATCCCTGCTGACTACCGTTTTAATATTTATTTAACATATTATAAACTCACATACTTTTAGGACAGAAATGGTGATATACATTAAAGTTTGGACAGCCCTTCCGATGTGTCCAAACTTTTGATTGGTACTGTATGAGGCATGAGTATTGTTTCTTATATTAAGTTGACTTAATTATTTTACTTAAATTAAGACATTAATGTAGCCAATGTGATGACTTTTGCATATCTTACAATGTAACTCAATCCTGTGGGTTCGGAGATTATAAAATATATTTTCCCATTAATAATCCATTACATATCATGATATATCTATTATGATATATACTCCACCAATTTGGCATATAATTCTTACTTTGATGGACTCACAATAGACACTTTAAAAAAAAATCTGTATCAAAACGCATATAAGTTATGTTTTTACTGCTCTCTGTAAAAATGGGTCAAATTTTACCTCAACAGTATGTAATGATAAATAAATGTGGAAAACCAAACAGATATTATTATCAGACATATTTGTCTATACTTATACTTACATATATGCTCCATTTTTTTATGTATATGTGTTTATTTATCACTGTATAATAGAATTTCTTATGGGAAATTTGCTCTTTTGTAACCTTTGATTATCCATGTCGGGACCAGTCGAGCCAAAAGAGCCTCCACCAAGCGTACATACTGATGGTGAGGGAGCAGAGTGTGCCAAAAATTGCATTGTATGCAGTCACAGGAGAAGTATTATCCAAGGATCTTGGCGTTTCCCAAATTACAGACAGTAATCTGGTCTGGAGTTTTTACTTTCCTGTCAGGGAAAAAAAAATACTGACCTAGCATAATTGTGGCCTACTAGGGAATAAAATACTCTGGCTAGAATAAGAGATCATTATATATGCTGTATTTGTATTCCTCTGAGTCAATTTATTTGCCAAGAGCGGTGTTAGTTCCAGTGTACTCTCAAATAAAAGAATCAACACTGGATCATTTGCATTTTGTGCACTACAGATGGTGCCGCACACGTCTAGGAGTTACAAACACAACAAATGGACAGTTTCTAATTAAAACAGTGTGACTGACATGTGTCATTTAAATAGTCTTCAGTTGTCAGAGTGCATCTTTTGAACGCAGCGCTCTGTTTAACCTGTATGTTTGCTCGGCGTGTTGGTACCTGTCGGTGACTTTTATTGAAGGAGTGAATGGAGTGGAGCCACCTCTTAAATACACTCTGATGAAGATACAAAGCATTTTGAGGTTTTGTTTCTGTGGTATTCGTCTGCTTTGTAGGCTGATGGCTTTTGGGATTCATCCAAGTGAAGCTCCTGTAAATACATCTGGTGTTTACAAGCATACAAAAAAATAAAAATGCCCCAGGGATGTTATGGTATGCCACAGAGCTAGTCTAGATAAAATATCACGGGTCAAACCTCAAAAAGAGGAATTCATGGAGTTCATAATTGATTTTTCTTTTGTGGAGCAAAGCAAGTTTAGTGTGTCCAGTAAAGGCTGAGCACAGGTGAGTGATAGGGTTACAATGCTCAAAGGGAGAGAGCAGGATGTCAGGAGAGCTGCGAACACGTTACGGCCTGTCCTGCATTTAGAGGGCTGGATCTAAGCTGACACGCAGGAATGCGTCTCCATATAGAGAGCGCGAAATCTGTGCAATGCAATGTGCTCTGTACGCTGAATAGAGTGAACCCCCCCTCTTAATCTTCGTGGAGTGATGAGCTACGATTGTACGTCTTTAAGTGGTGATATTGTAAGTCGGAGATTCAGGCTGGGACTCATTAGGCTTCAAGTGTGATGGATGTGTTCACATTATGTTCTTGGAGAGTTTGATTTATTCATTCGCTCAGTTTCACCTCTTTATTTTCCTGGAAGCAAGTAAACACAAAGAATGTGGCTTGTTACTAAAAACATGAGAACATAATACAGCCATGTTTCACATTAAAACAGATTTGTTTGCACATTAATACATAACATTAGTGAGAGGCATGTGTTGTGAAAGCAAAGTTAGTGATAGAAAAACTATACCTTTTTACTTATCATCATCAGATCATTTTGGTTCATCATAAATTGTTAAGAATCATATTCATTCATTTATCATAGATTGCCGATCTCAACAGCAAATTATCCTGCAGGTTAATTTAAATTTATTTTTTAATAATTGATTATTTGTGAGAGTTAGGACTATGCTGTCCTTTTTCAGTATTAAACTGACTCACAGTCTTTCCCTAACTGAGTGCTATAAGTTAATCCAAGTAATTGCTATGAGCAGATATTGTCGAAAAACACTGTTGAATAATGAGTGGTCAGTGGACATATTGCAGCACCAACAAATCTCTAGTTAACAGCGTTGCAATAGACTGTAATATTTATAATATTTTCTTCTTTTTTGTAACATTGTATTGTATGGCATGTTTTCATGTCTTCTTGTAACTCATATATAATGTTTTTCTCTTTATATATATGTATAGTTTCTTTCTTTAGCTTATAAGAAAACAAATACAGACATGTTGAACCCTACAATTCATACATTTCTATTAAAAACAAAAATTACTTAAAAGATTTCACATACTCGAGACAACAAATTAATTGCAACAAGAAATATACCATAAATATATCATAAACAAAGCCAGCACAGTAGCAGAAACCTCCACACCTCGAGTCACAGCTTCTGGATTTAAAACTAATGATAATCATAAACACAGAAGTCCATAAGTTGCTGTTTCCTTCAGACAGGAGGGAAATTCTTGGAGGAGACGAGCAGCAATCATCTTCCTGACCCCAGCTGCCTGGGACTTGACCTCTCACCTGCTGACCGACCCTCGCCCGCTGCTGTGGAGTTGATTGTGGTATCAGAGAGCTGGAGGCCAGCCCCTTTAGTCAAGGGAAATGAATCTTCCACATGCTGCAGGAGGAATGTCATGGTCCAGACGGTCCAGAGTTCGTCTCCCCTGGGAGTTAAGGAATCTGGGCACCTGTGAAATCCCCTTTAGTCTGTTCACGGGGGGCGTCAATCCTCGTTAAGTGAGTCTGCAGGCAGGTCAAGTATGGTAAGATGCTTGAAAAGGACATTTCAGATTTATGTTTCATGCCAGAGACGTTGACATATTATGATCACCTGCCATGAGGAGTTTCATATGTGTTGGCTATTCAAAACTTGTAAATTTGCATATTTTCACTGAACAGCTGTTTGTGATTTTCAGCTTAAACTGGACAATAATTAATATCCTTTTTTTGAAAATCGTTTATACGGCAATACAAGTGACACATATGACACAGGACTTGAAAAGAAGAAGAACTAGACTCAAACAAACCAAAGCAAAAGTTTAAAAAAAATATCATTATAACTGCAAAAATAACAACAAAAAGCTTAGATTGTCTTATTGTAGTAAGCATTTGTGTAAGTAGGTGTTGTGTGTTTGCGTGGGTGGGTTTTTCTGAGTTAAAGGAGGGGACAGTAACCAAAGGAAGAAAGAAAGACAACAAAATAACAGCTAAATTGCTCTTAGTGGGCATCTCCTCGCATTAATTACTATCATGTAACAGCCGACCACAGTAGGAGTAGACCTGAATATAACCCAGTGAGTTTCATCATCTTGCATCAGTGATATCACAAACAGCAAAACTATTACAGCCATTTTCCTCTTGTGTCTGCAGTGAAATATCGTCCTGTATGGTTTGACTTTGCCTGAAATTTTACAGTATGTCCAGAAGATAAAACGAGAGTGAGTATAAGTGAATAAAGGTTTAAGATAGGATGAAAAGACACAAGTTTTACATAACATACAGGTCCAGAAAAATCAGCTTTTGACCTTTTTAAAACACCTTATAAATCTCTCCTGGATGGATGAACAGAGTTTTCTTTTTTCCCCCCACAAAGACTGTGGTTTGAATTTAAAGAGGAGAGTCTGTGAACTTCACAGGATGACAAAACTGCAGCCTTTTGATGTGCTGCACAGTCGAATCAGTCTCAACCGTGCCTGCAGCCCAGACAACGTGTTGGTGTCACATTTCATAATCTCTCTGTGCAAAACCTTTGAAGCAGTGTGGCTGCAGTTCATGAATGACAAGAGAGGAGAAAAAGTCTCTGCAGAATGTGTTTCTGCAGAGACATGAGGTGACGATTATGAATCTTATGGTACAGTGACAATGGTTTCATACCGACCTTTGACCTGAATTCAAGGTAAGAAAGAGTACAAAGTCAAAAGGTCTTAAAAAGTCTCCTTGTTTTGTGATTTTGTGAAATTTTAAGTCTGCTCTCATGTTCTTAGATTGTATGTGTTGTGTTTATTTCTTTCCTGACACACTGAATTGATAAATGGACTGATACAAATATTGCAGCAGCCTACAACATCCATAAAACATAAATAATTAAGTCACAATTGAATATAAATGCAGCAAATACATGTTTATCTATCCAAATCTGTGTACACTTATTTGTTTTATTTATTTGCACTTTACACTAAATTTCACATTTTGTAATTTCTGTTTTCTTTTATATTTTTTCAGCCACCCAGAGTTGTGATTTCTCTGATTGTGAATTAATATGCTACACATTATTTCTCCTCAGTTTTTACATATTTAATAATGCTGTAAAACACTGCTTATGCAGGACTCAACAGTTAAATGCTTCTTAGTGTGTTGTGTTGGTAATGTAGTGTCAAATTTAGGTGATAAATACTAACAATGAACAATGTTGTATCTGCTTAAAGGGTACTTGATTATTGATTGTTATGTGCTAAAGATAATCAAGACTGAGGGCATTATGATAAAAGAAGAGGTGTATGTGATTCTGCACTTACTGAGTGAATAAGCACATTTGATGATTTGAATATACCCTTAAATATATGTGATTAAATGTACTACACTTTTATTATTATTATCTTTTAAAATGAGAATGCAGCAACAAAAGTCACAAAACAGTATTATAATTGAGATGGACTATAGTGAATAAGTATACAAACACTTAATGAATTAACAAATGGTTTATAACACACTATAATGTGTGAAGATTTAAGTGTTTATTAATGTTATTAAAGCCCCTAAACAGATAATGAATGACAATATAGTAAAGCACAGTTGTAGTTCGTCATAGGAGAGGTTACTGATGGATATAACTACTGATAAATACTGCATCAATTAACCCTTAAAACTACCCTTATATCTGCTTACAGCTACATTATAGTGTGTGTTTTTAAGTGTCTCTTTATTGCTTATAAATGCTAAATAATGGGACTTACTGTCAGATGTAATAACTTTAAAAGATGTTTTTTAAAATGTAAAATTGATTGAAAAAAATGCAGTTTTCTCATACAAATCTAAGCATGTGTGTGGTTTTGTGTCCCATGATTATCCATGTCAAATAATATGGGAAATTATGAAAATGAAAGCATGGATGTTAATGTGAGGACACCAGAAAAAGTGGCAACAAATAAAGAAGAGAGCAGAGCGGCTGTAGCGAGGGATAAAAACAGCTGAGGCAGCATTTTGAAGCCGTTTGTCATAAATCACGTCAGAAGCTTCACGTCAGAACAAATCATTTTGAAGGAGTTGGAAACAATGAACACATTAGCAAACTACTTGGAAAGTAGAGGGGGGGTGGGGGGTACACTTTAACAGTCGTGTGAGGGCTTCGACCAGTTCCTGCACTGGAGGATGGAGTGGCAGGAAAACTAGAGCCAGAAAGCTTCCAGATAGATGTGACTTATTTTTGGCGAGAGTTTTTTGTCTGTAAGAACTCAGTGAAATCTGTCTGCTGCAGGCACACAATGTCCTTAAACTTCTCAGCTATAAGCACAGACTCTACAAGCACCTCAGCGTTATATAATTCATAATGTATGGCTGAAATGGTTTCCCAGAGCAGCTCATTCAGTAACCATAACTTTCTGAACATTATGGTGTATATATATCGTGCTGCCACCTGAGCGTTGATATCATGTACTAACTTATTAGCTGAGAGGCACGGCGTCCTTCAGAGGACAAACATGACTTGAAAGATTTAAGACGACGATGTGATATACTAGCTCGTTTTATACAGGGTTCAATCTATTCATGATGGGTGGTACGTAATGAACATGTCAAAAGGAGAGTGAGTTCATTTTAATATTCATCAGCTGATCACAGGCAGCAGCAGGATGAGGAAAAGGAGGAGAAGGAAAAGGCCCTGGAGTTTAGCCTCTGATAAATTCATTACGGAGGTGAATTAAAGGCGTGTGTTCATCCTCTGAATTCTAATTATCAGGTCATAAACTCTGTCCTCTGTCATGGTCGAGGACAGGATGAAGGATTTCTATTGTCCTTCTCCCCCCCTCTGTGGACTCCAGCATCCCTGCAAAGTCAAAGGCAGCCTCATTGTCGGCCGGCGGACATTTTATCCTAATATTATTGCACTCGTAATCATATTTCATCCTGCGTAGTCAGACTATCTCACAGTACGCTGCTCGACACCCACCCTGACTCCTGCAGCTGAAACATCGTATATCTGGTTTCATATCATCATTTTTCTGTCTGTCATATATCACTGTTTACACTGTACTATATGTAAATCTCTGTTTCTGCTCATAATCATATTTAGTTTGGTGTGAAGGTTCATTTTTGACCTTGCAAACAAGGAATTTGACAAAATAATCTCAACTCACAGCTCACTGACTATCATGCAGAGCTTTTAACCACATCTGTTGGTCATCATCATTGGATGGAGCGTTGTGAATCATGGGAAAATGCTCATAAATGGACTTAGACCAATATTAGTTTGGGTAGTATTTTTGTCAGACTTGTTATGTTACTTTCCAAAGACAATAATTAAAAAGAAATAGGGGTTGTGGTTTTGAGATTAAAAAACCCAAATGATGTTATGAAGGCATCTCACCAACAAAAAGCGGAAAAAAGTCAAAAACAATCTGTAAACTTGTGGGGATGAGTTCGAATGAAGTTGACTAAAAGGTCTAACACAGAATTTAGTGATAATTTGTACCGTATGCTTTATAAACAGTCAAACCAAACCGGGTCAAATTTGATCCAGGAGAACAAAAGTTGCAGGTTGACGGGAAGACACGAGGGTTAAAAAACATGTTGGCATTATTTTAACTCCAATGAGGGGTGATTAAAGGCAGGATATGTCAGAATCAGGAATTCCTTCTCATTATTGGCTGATGGTTGTTAAGTGAGCTGCAGTCAGCATCCTGTTATTAAATCTATGTGAATTGTTTTTAACCCCTTAAATACTGTTCAAAGTCAACTTTGGCCCATTTTCACATAATTTTTCTTTTAGCCTGAAATTTGATGCCTTCACCTAATGAGACCCAGAATATACAAAAAAGGATATATATTTGACCCATATTTATACAATATTTCTAGAATGTCTATTCTAATATAATTTCTTGAAATAGTTATCATGATTTATGCAACATTAGACCATAATATAGTATCTTTTATATACTTTATTATCACAAAAACTAAAGAATAAACTCTCTGTGCTCTGTGAAAGCTTCATTAAGGATAAATCATGTTTATCTGTGACTGATGAGATCTTTATTAATGATTTGTGGCTCACAACTTTGGCATAGACACTAATTATGTGATGAAATACTGTGATGGGGTCAGAATATGAACAGTATGTGAGGGTTAAAACATGAAAAGATAAACACAGAAGAACGGTTAATTGCATTGTTTGACCTCAGATCTGCTAAATCATCACTTCAAAGATAAAAGTGACAGAAGAGGACACACACTGTCTCTTTATGCACAAGAGATCAACAAGTTATGGATTTAAGACATCCTAGGGAGTCACATGAACCCTTCTATTATTCCTGAGCCCCTCCCCTAAAAATACATGTTGACAAACACCAGAGTCCTGCAATTAAAAAGGCCTGCAGGCTGTGAGACACGGCGACTGCTGCTGACGAAGTTCAGTAATTGTTCCCCTGTCATATAAACCTTGTAATTACCTCGTGGTGATCGAGGCATCTTCTCCCCGCGAGGCTGTCAGGACAGTACAGAAATAGGCCTCCTCTTCCTCCTCCTCCTCTTCCCCAGCAGCTGCAACCCTCCAGAGAAACACCGGAGTCATGATCCCGCTCTGAGGCCTGGAGACCTTTTCCTGACACTTTGTTCCACATATAAACAGGAAATAGGAGCTGTACGGCAGAAATTGTGCCAGGAAGTGTGTTTTTAAAGCATTGGGGAAGTGTTGAGGCCACCTTGGTGTGGCTCGGATCCATTGCACTTCAGAAAATTGGCTGTTCCACATGTTGGATAAGTGGGTAATAGAAGTATTGTTACAGCCTTTTGTTTTTAACATCAGTTATCATCTAAACAGACGGGAATTGTTTGGGAAAGCAAAGCAAGGAAGACGGATGCTCTCAGCACTCGCCTGATTGATTTTCGGGGCAGCAGCAGGTTACAGAAGAAGGTTTGTACGTGGAAAGTTGCCATTTTGGACGGACTGAGCAGTTTGAAGGGGGAATTCAGTTTTACATTGATTAAAATACGTCTAAATGGTCATAGATATTTATCCTAAAACTGAGATATAGAAGATTTATAGGGTGCACATTTTTTAAAAAGCCTTTTGTCTTAAATCAGTGCATCAAATACAAGCATTTTATGGGGATGGATCAATTTCAGGTGCACAATTTTAATATATAAAGCTTTTTCCCCATATTTTATATTAATAATAAACTTTAAGATCAAGTTTGAGTAAACATTTACCTCATCCTGCCAACTAAGTCATAACTCAAAGTGAATTTCTTAGCCTTACGTCATTCACACAAATCTGACTGCTGGACTGTGCAGACTGTGTTTACTGTTCCCATATATATTGATTATATGCTGATATATTGATTTCTCCCCTGGGTATTGGCAGTAATAGAGCTCTTAGATTGCAAGTATCTGGAGTTTGCTAGCCTGTGAGTAAGCGATAATAATGTCTTCTGGCAGCTAATGCTATACCTTGGAGCCTCAGTATGAAAGAAGTAGTAGATCAGAGGTGCATTTACAACCCTGACTTTCACCTTATCTGATTGGTTAGAAGAGTCACTTAAAAACTTAAAACTTGAAAAAAAAGAAGAAGAAGAAGGAAATATCTCTGGAAAGTCTGGGTTCACCTTTGACAACATCTCTCCCACATTAAGATATTTTGGAGCATATTTCAACTAAAAAATATAACAAAAAATGTGCATACTGCTTAAAATCAGTGCACATAAAACGGCAACACTTTCCAACACAAATAAAGGATTCTCTAGAAAGTGGGGACAGAAGTGTGTGCATTATGTATATAGCTAATTGTTGTGGATGTTTTGAGTTTGTTATACACATTAGAATCTATTGAATGATTAATGAAAGAAGGGTACTGTAGGTGCTATAAGCTTATGGTTCAGCCAACACCTTTTTGGTCAAACTGCTTTATTTATTTATACGTTTTTTTTTTTTGGTTTGGCTTGTTAGTAGATGTGGTGGAGATGAAGGACATGGAGCGGGGAAATATGATTGTTTGCTTTATTAGTTTGCTTATACTGTACATGAGTGTTTCGAGTTCATGTGACCAAAATAAACTAACTAACTAACTAACTAACTAACTAACTAACTAAGCAAACTTATAACAGAAGCCTCCATTACAAACTGGAGGTGTACAGGGTTTTTACAGATTCTAGGGGTCAGTATTGGCCCTCTACTGCCTTGCAGGTCTCTTATATTTATGGCAGTGCCCTACTGAATAATCGTATAGGCTTATATTCACGTCCTGATGGTTACCTGCTTCCTTTAACTCAACTTTTCACAAGAGGAGATCGTCCGCTCCGAGCCATAAAGTTTTGTGGCATAAATATAATTACTTGCTGCATAGCTGATGTGTCTTAGCCTGCTGTTGCACACAAGGTGGATATCAGAGTTTAAATTGAAATTTGTCCGTCACAATTCATTAGATGATATATTCCCTGCAGTAATTTGATGTGCTATGTTGGGGAGTGTTGCTCTCTTTGACTGCTGGCTTTCTTGGCAGGTAACCAGGTGTTAATGTGAGTTTTTAACGCAGGTCTCATCCACCTGCAGCCACCTGAGTGTTTCACAGTTCTCAGACTTCTCAGCTCTGATTCTTGTTTCCAGCAGACATGCTGTTCAGACGCAGATGAATCTGATGTTAAGGGCTAAAGGCCAAAACAACCTGTCACTACTGGTTAGAGGAAATGCTTTGATGCCACGTCTGACTGTGCCACCATTACACCATGCATGACGATTACTCGAAGCGCTGTAGGGCATCGTCATCGCTGTTCCTCTGGTTATGTAACCGCAGTATAAACATGTGAAGGTATGCTTCACTAGTCAGTATATAGAGTTTATGTTCTTATGATGCAGAGGGACTATTTTCCTCAGAGTGCTGCCTGCTGGGAGAGAACGAACTCCCCCATGCTCATAAAAAAACAAATATCCATATTCTGACATTTCATTTCTGCAGCAGAGAAGTAAACAGACTTTATTTTGATTAACATATGTTGGCTGCAGACCTGCGTTACGAAGCCTAAAGCCTGTAAACTTAAACTGGAAAGGAAAACATATTAAGCATGACCTACAGCAGAGACTTAACCTTCACAGGAATATGCCAGGCTCGCTGCCGTGGGTCCTGGCCCGGCTGTTATCTGGCTGTTTGTAGGGTGCTGCTGTTTTTCAAGAGCCTCAGATATGGGCTTTTATGGGCCGGACATGTAGCTACTGTCAAAATACTCAACTTCAAACTGACATGTCACCCTCTAAATCACCTCTTGAGACACTCAAAGACCTGAGAGGACCTCACATAGCGGCAGATAAACTGTATCAACTCAGAGAGGATGTGCACAAGGTTATACTGTAGCAGCAGCTTGAAATGGACATTTTGTGGGAAGAAAAACAGTAAACCAATTTTGAATTTTTTAACCAAGAGCTGCAACAATTTGTGAATCGACAGAAAATTAATCAAGACCTTTTTTTTTTTTTTTAAATTTTAAACCTGAATTAACTTCTTTTTTTATGGCCTTTGGGGGCAGCAGAAACTAGTTGTAAACACTGACATATCATCACCGTATAAGCTGATATGTTTATATGCTGAACTTCTTAGCAAACAGCTGCTTATTTCCACATCCAACAGTTATAGAGCAACGTAATCATTGATTTTCTGTCCACCTGGTGAATGTAAATCCAATATTCACTCTCTTCTAACTCTGTTTTTACTCTCTACCAACTCCTGAGGGAAATATCTGACTGTTTAGCTGCTAAATGCTCCACTGTGTTCACCAGCTAGTTGCTAACTGTGCCTGTTTGCTGCTTGTTGCTACAGTGGGGTTTTAAAGCTCTGAAATAAGCCGCCTGCTGCTGAAATCGACACCATGAGAGCACTGTTAGTGAACCAAAACAGTTGAAAAACAGTGAGCTAAAACTCACTAAAATGCTCCGTAAACCCGAGAGTAGCTGCAGAGTCGTTGATAATTTGCTAGTTTCAGCTCCTTAGCTTAAGGTCTTTGGTAATACATGATAGTAAACTGAATGTATTTGGGTTTGGGACTGTGGGTTAAACATCTGAAATGTATCACAACATTTTATAGACCAAAAAACAATGAATTGAGATAATAATTGCAGTTAAGTTGTAATGTAACCTTTATTTAGCCTCATGAAATACATCTGTTTTTAAAAGGGTCACTAAGCTACATACATACAGTATAAACACACATCATTGATATCCAACAATTCCATATAATAACAAAACAGGACCTGAGAGACGAGAAACAATTGCATTCCTCAGAAAGTGTTTCCAGACAAAGTTAATCTCAAAACATGTTTCCAAGCCCAGGGTGCATAGAGGGAAAATACAGATTTACAAACTTTTGAATCGACTCCAGTGACACAGGAGCTTATCCTCTCAGATGATCTGGTCTGATAGCAGTTAGAAACACAAAGGTGAGTAAGCAGGAAGTTTACCTAAGATGGTTTTCAACATCCCACCTCTCACTTTTTTCCTTTTGTCTAGCTCCTGAGAAAAGATTAAAGATGTACAAAAGTTTTTTTTTCTCCCTCCACATAGATGTGTGAGAAAGGAATTCAGATGTCTAAACACACACCCACTACCAAACTCACAGCCAAATGCTGCTCACTCTGCTGACCTATAATCGTGTTTAAACTCGGGGTGTGTTGTGTTAGTTTAGGAACTTTTGAACGAACCGAGAGGGCCAGATGTGTGTTTCGCATCAGGTGCCTTCAGGATCCATGGAAACCGCTGAAACGGTCATTGACTTTGGTTTAAAACTTTAGGATTTTGGGGTAAACATGTACCTCCTCCTGACGAGAGAATTTGTGTTTTAACACTGACGCAAACCAGAAGACATATAAATGAGAGCATCGGCACCTCTGCACTGAGATAAACATTTAAGTTTTGTGCTGAGTAGAGCCAGATGTGAAAGTCTCTCCTCTTTTTTTATAGCTGATGCTTTATTGGCATGTTCTGTCCCCCTTTTTCATTGTATTGTTTGAACCACTGCTTTATACATGCTGTTATCATTTATTTTCCATTGAAAGTTGGCTTTAACACGACTTATCAGGAGGTTTTATAAGGCCAGGGGAAAACCCTTTCAGGAGCTGCAATTCAGTGGAATTTCCTTCGTCAGGAGTCAAAAAGCTGTGAGTCAATTACATTTATTATTTCTTTTAATTGCCTTCAGCGTGTTTTTTCTGGGTTCTTGCTCTGCTTCAGTCCTGGTGCTGGACTGGCCGGCACGTTGCATGCCTAGCTGGTATATTTTCCTGTGTTTATGCTGCGGGGCGCATGTGCTGCTAATTTTAGTATCCTGCATACAGTGAAGGAAAACCTTTGCATCCAAGCCAAGGCAGACGAGGGCAGGGTTTTTTTCTCTCTGGCATAACCATGATGGTTTTCTGAAAATATACCTGCAGTAGACTGACGGAGAGACACAACAACAAACCTTTGTATCTCCTTTTTTCATTTTGGTTTGAGCCACCATGTAATTATCTCGCCTGAAAGGAAGTGACACACTCTGAGATGTAAATATGGGTGGGCAGAGAGCAGTGTTTGTGGAAGAAAAAAATCATTTTGGTGGACTCTAATCATAGAGGAGAAACAATTAGTCACTAAAACAGTCAGACTTTGTGACTTTGTGCTGTACAGTTGAAGCAGAGCTGGACGGGAGGTGTAACGGCTGCAAGCAGCAATATGACGACCAGGCTTCAAGTGCATGAATTTAGTCATAAAGGTAAAAAAGTGATTTTAAAGATGCACATTTCCACATTTATATATCTATTCTGGAACTAACTGTAAATAATGCAATATTGTTGCATTATTTACAGTTCAAGAACTCTGATTTATCTATACTGACTCTTTATGCAGATCCTCAGTTCAGCCTCTGTCTGAAACAGGCCGTTTTAGCTCCTGTCTCAAGCTTTTTTACATTTGAACATTGATACATATCATAAAAGCTGCCAAACAATTTGAAAAATGTTTAGTTTTTAATATAAATTCACTACACATACATTCACATAAATGAAGTACCATAGATATGAAGAGAAAAGTTTACTTTAGCATTTGCATTTTGTGTGCGTACTTGTATCATTGACGTTGTGAAGACATAAAACTGTTTATAGAGTCACGTTGTGGAGACTCGGCGCCCTCTGTGAGTCCTCATAAATTAAATTTTAAGATGAAGAACAAAGCTAAGGTTAAAGAATAACTACACATCCAAATTCCGCCAGCTCTGTTGCTCCTAGCATATTTTAAAAATACAGCAGAGGACTGCAGGGTAATGAATTTACACTCTAAGAAATGATTCATGGAGTTAGTAGGTACAGCTCAAAATCAACAGCTTTTTCTGTATAAAAAAATAAGTTTGTTATGTTTATACATTATAATGACTTGATAACTTAATTTAATAAGTTTGTCTAACTGAAAATAAATAAAATAGTTTTAACTCAATAATGCATGGATTTTCAACGGATGTTTCTTCCTCAACTCAACATGTAGGTGTATTCAGTTTGCACAACTTAAAAATCCATGTCCATGTTACTTAATTAGCTGAGTACAAGGCTGAGCGCGAACAGACCATGCGGCATTGCCAGATGGAAGTGGCACACGAGTGAGCACAGCACACATCTGCTAACTTTGCAGTTTGGTGAGTAAAAATTGACTCATATTAGTCACAGCAGCTAATCAGTAGTCAGTATAAGAAATAGTTTTACACAACACTAGGTGATTTTTCTTTTCTGATTTTTAGGTTGGTTTAGTCAGCCATTGCAGCACCAAAATCCACATTGACGACGAGAATATTGAGTTGCTGTTGTTAACAGCGCATGTGTATTTAGCTAACTGTGAGCTAACTGTGGTGCTGTGTAATGTGTTCTACAATTAAACAAACAAATAGCAGGCGGCATGTTTACATAAAAGAACTATGTGCATGTGAAATGTTCCCTCTACAAACAAACTTAAAACATTTATGCTGATTCTGACCAACCAGGATGGTGATGGGGATATCACAGGCGAAGTGATGAAGATCGTTCAAACAGGTGGCATACCTGCAACCCATGCAAAGATTGTCCTGGAGGGAACCGAGGTCCTAATGGATGACATGGATATTCCCAGAGCCTGTGCCTTGATAATGGGGCTAATATATGCACTCAACCTCAGCTACCCAAAAGAACTGAAAAGCACTTTCGAAGTCTTTCAAAAGATCTTTCTTGAGCTGGATGACCTCAAAGCAAGCCCCAAGGTAATGATGCTTAAAAATAAGCTGTTGTGCTGAAAAGGAAAGAGGCATCTAAGATGTCCTCTTATTAAAAAAAGAAATGTTGCCATGTTGTTTGGAATGTGTTGATTACTGTGTGCTGTTTAATATTGTATTGTGTATTTAATGTTGAGAGTTTAGACATTTGGGTTGTCCTCAAAGTAAGAGGAAATGTTGCGTTATTTGCAATGTGTTGTCTAAATACTGTATAGTATCTGTACTGTTCAGAGACTGTTTTAGAGTCTAAACTCTAAACTATACAATAGTTCAGAGTCTCAAATTAAGAGGAAGTATTGCATTATTTGCAGTGTGTTGTTTACAGTATGTGTAGTGTTGAAAGTTTAGACATTCATGCTCTCCTCAAATTAAGAGGAAATGTTGCATTACAGTATTTGCAATGTGTTGTTTAATTACTGTACTTAATGTGTAGTGTTGAGAGTTAAGACATGTATGCCATCCTCAAATTTCTGCAAGAGGACATGTTACATTATTTGCAATGTGTATAGGCCTTGTGCATGTAGGTGTACTGTTGAGTTTACACCTAGTTCAAAGCAATGTAGGCTATAACTTAAAATGTCACACCGCGAAAATGTTCACATCTAAGTGAGATGCTGGCTGTTTGAATAAACAGATCATAAAAGTGGAATTTCAATGTGTGATATTTTCTGACTTAGATAAATAAGTTCTTCTACAAAAAAAATTGTGCTGGCTCAACATAAAAAAAAATGAGGTAAGAATTTCCATGGACATTTCTGAGTAGAATGAAAGGAAAATAAATAAGTTAGATTAACTAAAAGGAGTAATTTTAAAACAATTAAAATTAAGTTGGTTTAACTTAAATAAACTTGTAGAGGAATAGGCAAATCATGTTCATTGAACTAAAGTAACTGAGTTGGCCTAACTAGAAAAGTCTTGTGGCATGTACTTAATACTAGCTAAGTTGAAATAACTTAAAAATATCCCTGGAAATTCTTACCTCAATTTTTTTGCGTTGAGCCAGCACATCATTTGTTAGAGTGTAGGGGTCGTGACCTCGCGGCTATGTAGTAGTGACATGGGACGTATTTCATGACTTAGATAAGTCTCAAACAGCCGACTCTACGTCAGTATTGACTTTGCAAGATTCGTGGCTAATTTAAAGCAAGGCGAAATGTGTTAAGCCATTTTCAACCCATGAAATGTTGACTTTTATAAACTTGCATAGATGAATTTCAGCACAGTACAGTCATATAATTTAGTTTAGTTTAGTTTACAGCTTAAAAAAACAGGTTTAAGTGTGCAGCACCTCTTTAATGTTATGTTAAAGTTAGGATGTTAGTGTTTATGGTACGGCTTAAGGTAAGTCTTCAGGAAATTAATTTAAATCAATGTAATGACCTTTCTTGTGTGTGTGTGTGTGTGTGTGTGTGTGTGTGTGTGTGTGTGTGTGTGTGTGTGTGTGTGTGTGTAACTTTCTCAAATTTTGATCAGTTGCCAAAAAAAAAGTACTTGAGTGGGCTGAACAATTTTGTAAAAGGTGTAATTTTAAAGAAACAAACTATATATAAAAACTAAAGGAGCCTTAATTAGATAATCAGAGCGATTGATTTCATAATTTAGTTGCAGTGCATGAAAAATTCTCCTCAGCTGATTCTGTATTTTGGGGGAAACTTTCACAGCTGCTGTACTTTTAATGATTTAAGATTGTTTCTAAGTTGTGATGATCAGCAGATTCGTCTCCATATCTGAGGACGTTTTTTTGTAAACTACAAATCAGTTTTAAAAAGAAGGAAGGTCGACCAAAAGGAAGGAAAAGCTAAAACAATACCACCCCCTTTGTCCTGGTCTCCTGATTATCTTCCTCTGCATTTCAGAGTGATGAATAAATCATCATTACAAGCCCAAACAGAGGAATCTGAATCTCTTCATCTTCTCATATTTTAATGGGCTAACCACACGGAGGACACTGAGGGGACACAGCCGCTCGGAGAACAAGTGCTGCCTTGTTGAACGCTTGCACTCGCACCTCGCTGGCGTCCAGTAGCTCAGCGAGAGAGGCAGGATCATATAACACTGCCTTGTTTTTCTCATGGATTTTTGTGGTTTGAAGTTAAAAAAAAAAAACCTCCTGGACACTGGCCCAGGGATTTCAATTCAAAAAAAGGACTTCAATCCAAAAATGCTTCTAACTTTGTTGTGCACAGGCCTACTGAGGAGACGCTCCATTCTTATATTAAAAAACTTTCAGGTTGAGCAGGAAAAGTTGCTTTGCCAGTAAAGTTGATCATCATCATTTGTGGGACTACTTTTCCATTATCATTAACAAAAACCAAACAAAATGCAGTTGCCAAAGTGGAAATGAAATTGATTTGTAGCGAAAATTAGATGAATTTTGAGCAAAGAGCAGCGTGGGAAACCAGACCACAAAAGTTTCTGTTTATGTTTGTGGTCGGCTGCTCACCACTGAGGTGGAAAAAGTGACTCAGGTTGAAGCCGTGGACTTCCTCTCACCATGACAAGAGAGGAGATAAAGAGACAACATCCATGATAGACGGATTCTCAAGACCAACTCAGAACTTACACCTGATATTCTCACCGAGACCCTCCGTAGACACCGTTGTAGTGAGGTTGTCTTTCACTTCTGTGTGAAATATCTCTGGCTCATGAGCCACAAATAAATCTGACAAACAGACGGACATTTGTGCACACACACACACACACACACACACACACACACACACACACACACACACACACACACACACACACACACACACACGCACACACGCACACACACACACACACACACACCCTCATTATGTCTGTCTCTGTTGGATATCTTTATCCTGCACTTATTTTACCTCCTCAGAGGTTCAGTAAGAGGTAACAGCTCATGTTTGACACCCATCATGTCAACACAGCAGATTAAACTCCTTAACAGACAGTTTTCCCCTTTTGTTTCATATCATATATCTTTTATTATATATACTATCCTCTTAAAGCTCAAGCTGAGTGCATATTCAAACCCAAGACTTTATGTTTTAATGGTTGCACTTGTCCATTAGCACTAGATATTGTAGATATATTGTTCATCATTTTATTCACACTTTCACTCTAGACACTTTAAGTCACCACTGGAATTTAAAATGAAGTTTTGTATAACTTAACTTCTTCATTACAATAAGAAAAGCATGTTTTTAGTAGAGGGGACTTGAAAGGGGTTTAAAAAGATAAAAAATCAATTGCCCTAAAGGCACTTTCCTCTTCTTGTTACTTCATCTGGAGGTTTGAAAACAGCTTTCTAGTGTCAAACTCTGCACATACGTCATTCTGCTCAGTGAAGCTCAAACATCAAACTGGAGAAGGAGAAGAAAAAAACATACTTTTGAGTAGAGAAGGACTTTAAGAATAAAGTACATGTGGACAAACAAACTCTGCAGAATCTGCTCTCAATCACACTTCTTCTGATCACAACCAACAAGCAATGTTCCACTTTTGAGAATCAGAACAACGACATGTGATTGATGTGGAAACACAGACAGACGATGAGGTGAGTGCAGGTGAATAATGAAATCCAGTACTCGTGCCAGCTGGCTTGAAACAGATCTGCAGCAGCAAAAAAAGGAAAAAAAAGTACATGAACGGTACTAACTCTAACCCTAACCCTCTTATTAAAAATGTTCTTTACAAATGTGGCGACACAGCTTAATTGTGTCATTATGCAGCTTGTGCCGAAGAACTTTTTGCTGGTAAAGTGAAAACACGGACAATAGAAAAGCATATGGACCGAAGCTAAATGAACAAGAACAGAAACCACTAAACCAGCAGTGTTGCCATCTGCGTTCATTTTACTGAGCAGAGCAGTGAAACAAAGGCCTGCCCATCCAGCACAGAGGAATCTGTGTATGTCCTGATAAATCAAAGCCGGTGCAGGCAGCTTTTATCAAGCATCTGCTGAGTGTTTCTGCATGTGCACACCCCACGACCTCACTGCACTGGAGCATGCCTGCAGCAGGACAGTACAGCAGGGGAATCCCTCCGTTCCTCTCCACCCAACCACCCACCCCCGAGAGATTAACCTACGCTAAACAGAGCGTGTGCAGAAGGCTACTCGAGCTTCAATGACAGCACTGATTAGAGATCTGCTCTTCATCCCGAGGGAGTCACACCACTCGAGAGGATGGACTGAAATGGGAAGCCCCAGGAGGACCAATGAAAGGAAATGTGAGCTGTAGTTTTACATTTGTTGGAAGAATGCCTAAAAGTGGCACGGAGCATTTCCTGTCTCCAAGTCCCCAAAGTGTGGCGTTAATGTTGTATCACACCATATCACACGGAGGTGGATGTCATGTCAGAGGTCACCAGAAAAGCAACATGTGATTCATCAAAGCAGCCGCTGCTGCCTGCTGTTTGTCTCTATGAGCTGAACAACAAAACAAGTGTGAGAGTGACATCTACTGGAAAGAGCTGCTTTCTTTTTTAGTTAGTTTTTACTTAGTTATACTTCACTACATATATTTCTTACTTTCCAGATGATTTTACATTAAAAACAAAACAAAACGTGAGTTTAATTTAAAATTCATTGTTGAAGATTGAACAAATATCTTTTTGGAGCTCCTTTTATCTGAGCTTGTTACTGGTTTCCACTAAAGTGTGATTTACTAACTTTAATGTTTAACCTCTTTGAATTGAGCTCACAGCTAAAAACCATGACACTAGGGCTGGGTATCGTTTAAAAAATGACGATACCAGTATCAATCCAAGTACCCTTAATACAGACTTAACAATACCTAAACTATTTGACTACTTCATTCAGTACCCATCATGTGAATAGAAGCATTAAATTGCATAAACTCCCCCCACTGCTCTATATCTAAATTATTTGATTTTTTTTTTGCAAGTCCTAGTTTCTATCGAGTACCGATACCCAGCCGTATATGACACTGCAATACATAACAGGACATTTTTCATCACAGAACAGCACTTTAAGCAGATGTTGCTGACAATAACAATAACCTTTATCTTGTTAGAGTAGAAATTCACATTGTTGTACTGGTATTTTAACTTGAGTAAAGGATCTGATTACTTCTACTCACCTTTATACTATTTTTGGCAGATGTTTCTACAGAAGAAAGACTTCATACTTGTCTTTCAAGGTGTTCGTGTCCAGCTGCTCTATTGTGAATCATTGAGATATAAATAGTGGAGCTTCATTTTTGTTTGAGTGAAAGAAACACAAACAGTAAGAAAAGTTTGTCAGAGTTAACAGTTTATTGAAAGAGAAGTTCAAACAATAAGGAGCACAGCCGGCTCAGAGTAAAGTGTGAATGCTGCAAGCTTTAAATAGTGGTCGGGTAAAAAAAAACAACAACCTCACAACCTGTTTCAATCATCACCGAAATGAGTAGTTATGCTTTTTTTTATTTAGGAATAAAAAGAAGCTTAAAAAATCTAACTTTATGCAAGTCATAAAACCAACACAGTGAAATGTGTATTAAAAATACTGGACGTACACACACACACACACACGCACCTCCTTTTTTGTTCTTACGAGACTGAAATGGAAACAGGCTGTGCTTCAGAGTCGTTAATCCTAAATAGATGCATATATAAGTGCATTTTGTTCAAATTACTTCAATAAGAAACCAATCTACACAAAATGACACTCGTTTAGATAAATCAACTTCATAAGTTTGTTTTAATTTTACAGTTTAAAACAAAAGAGAAAAATAAAAATCGAATTAAAAGTGTTTAAATATAAAGATTACAGTCGGCGGATTTTCGCCTCCCTTTGTTGCGCAGACCGCTTTGTTCAGGTCCTTGTACTGTTCCACGAAGCGGAGCAGCGTTCGGACGGATATGCCACATCTCTCTCTCTCTCTCTGTGTGTGTATCAAACGATTTATACAAGAGTCCCTAATTTTTTCCTCCTTTCTTTTAAATCACAGCATGCATACACGGCGCTGTAGACCCACTTTAAGTAAACATCCTTTAATAATTAGAGAACCACGAGTAAACAATCAGAGACAAAGAAACATCCCCTTGTTTGATTGTACGATACATTACGGGGGACGTCTACAGAACAGCATTCACCAGACCTTTTCATTTCAGGGTGAATATATTGTTCCTATTTTTAAAACCTGCATCTATCGAGTGTTTTCTAGTTGGTTTGTTTTGCAGCTCGGTCAAAAGTTTCGGAGTGATGGCTGAGCGAAGCACAAATACCATAAAAAGGGTCCCTGCCCCCACCTTAAAGAACATACGTACCTGTGCTGAGAGTATGCACACTTTACACAGACTGGGCTCAGATTTAAACCTCTGTGCCCCCGTTGTTTTTAAAATATTTTTGGGCCACTTCTTTGCACTTTTACCTCCTTTATAAACTGAGTGTGGAATGGTGTGTTGTTATTTTTTAGGTTGAACTGTCAGGACTTGTAAAATACATGAGACATAAAATAACCTGTATGTATGTATACATTAGCTGAGTAGTAAAATCAACATAAATCTTAAAACGTAAGCTTGGTATAATAATTCAGATAAACATAAAATAAAACACATTAAAAAACAAACAAACAAAAAAGATGCATAGCATAAACAACATTGCAAAAAATCCAGCTCTACTCCACTTCATATCCAAACCTCAACCAGGCAATTTGTTTCCAGAAGTGAAAACAGGTGTCGGGAGTGTTTTGCTTTTTTTTCCAGATGGAGCCTGCTGCTCAGGCCGAGAGAGAGTCTAAAGCGCTCCCGATTGAAAAAAACGAGGGAGGGAGGGGAAGGAGAAGAAAAGAAGTGAGGTGTTTTTGGAGGCCCGGAAGAGGAGGAGGAGGAGGGAGGCAGGAGGGAGGAAGAGGAGGGAGGGTGTTTGGGGGCATTTACTGGAGGGCTCCCTGCTGTAAACACTGCTGCTCGAGACCAAAGCTCCTCCGACTCCGCGGCGCTCTTCTCAGAGGAGTAGGAGCCATGTGACGCTCCACGCCGACGCTCTAACTGTCCTCCTCCTCTTCCTCCTCCACCTCACGGTTGGCCACCACCCTCTTCCTCAAGGCTTCATCTGGGAAACCCTGACCCTTTGGTTCGGGGCGCCCCTCGGGGGAGCCTCTCCTCCTCCTCCAGACGTCGTCCTGGTCTTCCTCTTCCTCTTCTTCGTCGTCATCTTCCTCGCCGTCGGCCATGTGCTCGTCCTCTTGTCTCTGGATTAACCTCGCCTGCTCCATCGATTGTTTCTCTGCAGAGTCACGAAAAAAAGAAAGAACCAGTGACACCGAGAAAAACAATATCTTCGCTCTATTTCTGTCAATTTATTTTGTATTTTATGAAAGAAACATAACGTATAATCTCAGAAAACTCACTCTGGTAGTAGTCATGAGAAGAAAACCGTCGTGAAGGGAAGACGTAATCTGCAATGAACACCAGCAGCTGCAAAGACAAGAGACAACAATCATCGTTCACTTCATGTTTGATGCACTTTCAACGCGCCTTCATCAGTGTTTCATTAAAAAATAACGATGGTGTTTTTACTCACCAGTCCCAGAGCTAGACCAGAGAACAGGGTGGCCAGGCCAAAGATCACATATGATCCCCAAACAGGGATCCCCAGTTTGTCTGTCATGTAGTTATGGCAACGCTGGACGACACAAAATAGACATGATTAACATTTAAGATAAATAATAAGCAAATAAAAACACAACAAAGAAGCTCTTATATATTTTCACACACTGGTTTGTCAAATTCTATAAAATGTAAAATATGTTCTTTTTAAAACACCTGTCTGTCCTTGTCTTTATTAATCTGTTTCCAACAATCATCCCCTTAAAGGAAAGCAACCTAACAACTTGACCTCTTTGACCTCTCCTCTGGCGCCACCTTTAGGCCACATTTTAAATTGTAAATTATGTCTCTCCAGTTTGCAATAACTCCAAACCACAAATGTATCGCTCTCTGAAGAGCCGTTGAACTAAATGTAAGCAGCTTTTAGCACATTTCTACAAATAAAAACCAATGTGATTAGTTAAAATAATATCATATTTGTTTTTATTGTTTTAATTTAAACCTGCTTTAAACTTTTACATATAAATGAACATCTTTCCACGACAATACCAACACATTCTTCATTTGGATATTTGTTAAATATGAAATAATGCCAGTTTTATCCTTTAATAATGTAAATGACAAGCCATGTACATAAGAGAGGAGGCATTTTGGTTTTCTGGTATCTTACGCCACCAAAAAATAATCAAAAATAAAAATGTGAGACACTAGAGAGGATTTATTATTAACTCCAACAGCTGTATGTGTCCCCTGTAAGGTCAGCTTTCTGTCCAAATATATATATATATATATATTATCTGCACTATATAAAAGGTAAAATAAGTCTTTTCTCTGTTTATTGACTATATGACTTTTTAATACCCCCGTTGTAATTTGCATATAAAAGATATTCTGATTTCCACATGTAATCTCCCATCGGGGCATCAATGAGACATAAATTCCTCTTTAAGTGGCTTATATGAAATAAATACTTTACTATATATAAAAAATCTGCATGTCGACAGTCGGAGCTTCCAAATGGGAAATCCTCACTTACCCGGATAAACATGGAGAGCTTGAACAAAGCAGACATTGAATTCATTCTGCCAAAAAGAAGAAAGGGAAAAATTCCAGCATGTAATTCAATAAGGATTTAGCAAAACTGTAACATCACTACAAAGCTTAAACATTCAAATTTAACAAGCAGGGAAGGATGGAGGGGGGGGAAGGAGGGGTATTTGTCAGTGTGATCTTTAAACTAACAGAAAGACGCTAAAAATAGAGCTAACATGGCTAACAGGTCAGGCATGTGATGCTTTTTTTGTGATGTTATTTCAAAGCAAAGAGGAGAAACAGTGACGCAGGATCAACGAAAATTTAGTTTTCTCTGCTGAAAGCTGAAGACCTCAGGACTGGCTGATACTGGTCCAAACACATTTCACAATAACCACTTTATAGTGAAGTATAATATCAAACAGCTGGTAGGAAAGAGGAGAAACAGCCTTATGTAACCTCGTCATCAAACTGTATTATCATCATCGTAATTGTATAAAGCTGTGAACTCACAGAAATGAAGACGGACCAAACCACGAGGAAATCGGTTCTACTGCTCTCCATTTCTGCTCGTCGACAAAGCTCAGGAAGTCGTCCTTAGTGCGAGCTCCCTGGTACTTTCGGAAGACGCCATCCTTACAGCTGAAAACACACACAGATGTAGAGTCATGTTTTCTTTTGAGAATTCTCTTAGACTAACACACAACCAAAACATGTCTGTGTACAGTAGATGCCTTCATCAGCAGAGACCCTGACAGAGAGGACCAATGTTTAATGACTGGCAGGATAAGAAGGCAAAATGAGTAATATGGCAATATTATGTAATCATAATGATAATAATAATAATTATTTTAATAATAATAAACTTTATTTATAGAGACGTTTTCAAAATCCGAGCTACAAAGTGCTTCACAAGGCAGCAAAATACATAAAAAGAGAATAAAAACTATTTGATGAGTAAAAACTGTATTCTGTATTTAGTTTCAATGCGTTAAGTTAACCGTTTAAATTAGATGTAAACTATGCAGCTTACGTATAGTATTAAAGCCAGTATTAAAGTATTATTGAAGGAGTATTGAAGTTCAAACTGACAACGAAAAGCTTAAAAAAGACATTACGAGGTTTGTCTAAGCAGCAGCTGATGGTTATTATTACTCAGCGTCCTGTTTCACCACATTAACCTTCGATTTTCTGTTACTGGTAAATGTTAGATTAGGTAAGACCGTCTTTCATTTACAGTCAGGACTGAAATAGTGTAATAATTAACTGATAAATGAACAGAACATTAATCAAATCTTTTTTTTCAAGAATCAATTAAACATTTAAGTCATTTATCAAACAAAAATGCAAATATTTCAAAAGGGAAGATTTGCTTGTGATCTGCTTTTTAACCATTCCTTCATATTTTGTAGATTACATAGTTAATCAGAATAAACAGATAACAATGAAAGGTAATCATTAGTTTGCAGCCCTGGACTAACTATTTTTGCTGTTCCCAGTCAAATAGTTAAATATTTTCCCCAAATGTCAAATATTTAAGTAAGTCACAATATATTTATAATAACATATGTTAAGATATTGAGGATAAATTACTATTAATGATATATAAGGAAGTCAAACACCAACATTCAAGCTTTTTAAAATGATAGTGTGACACTTTACAGACTTCACAGTTAAAACAGGGACCTAAACTAAGAACACACAACAGTATAAACTAAGTTAAACCACATTATTTTTAAAGACTGAGTGCACAGAAGTACTACAGACACCACAAGAAGTCGCATTTAAGAGGAAGCAATACAAACCACAAAATAACTTAGCACTTACTGGTAAATAGTAGGAAGTGAGGTGATGATGAATCGCCCGCTCAGACCTTAAAGAAGGAGACGACAGTGAGCAGGAAGCAACATTTGACTCATAACCTAACTGTGAAGAGTTTCAGACTTTGACTTTAGTAGATAAGCTCAAATAATATCTGACCGCAGCTACAAGACTACAGGAAACAGCGATATTTCAACTAATCGATTAATCAAGTAAATAACGAACTTGTTGTAATCATTCGTCCTGTTCATACTGACCATTAGAAGATCCCTTCATAATGCACTTATAATGTAAATTAAGGAGGACAACATTCACAGTCCTTCTTCTGTGCAAAAATGTGTTTAAAAGTAAAGTTAACCTGAAGCTTCAGCCGTCCACATGGTTTAATGTTTAATGTTACAGTCGTCTTAGTGCCAAAGTTCCTCTTTTTGTTTCTATACTTTAAACTCAACAAGGAAACAAAAAGAGGGAATTTAATGCTATAAAAGTCTGTAAATGTGGCAGATATCAGTGAGTGGATAAAGTTTCAGTGTCTGTTCTCCACATGTTTGAGGTCTGCTGCAACTCTCACTTCTTTTAAATCAAGTACCTTTCTGTTTGCAGCTGCCTTGTATTCAATCGAATTCGAAGCTCTTGATTTCATATTCTGCAATGTAACCTTTTAACCTTTATTTTTTTTGGGGTCTAATTCTATTTTCTATTTAAAGTCCTCCTCCACTCAAAAATATGTTTTTGTTGTTGCTCCAACAGTCGAATGTTTGAGCTTCACCGTGCAGTGTTTGATACTCGGAGCCTGTTTTCACTTTCATCTGCTGAATGTGGGAAGCTTCTCTCCGAGCTAATTGAAGATCCAATTTTAAGATTCGGGCCTGCGTGCGGGATTTGTGACATCACAAATAGTTTGGAAGCCAATCCTGAGCCGATATTCAACGTAAACAAGTGTGATGTGGAAAACTGAAGCCTCAAGTGAACAAACTCTGAGAACAGACTTTACAGTGAAGTAAGAGACATCTTGTATTAGCAGTTAAACTATTATTATTATTATATTTATTATTATAATATTTGCATATTGTAGATATAATTTTAAATAAGTAAATTAAGTATTTATACAACTCTTGTGGAGAACAAAGCATGTCTTAAAACATGTGTGGAGGGGATCTTTACCTCTTAATCTTGTGTTTGTTTTACATTTTGTCTTGATGGATTTTGTTTTAAATACTTTTTTGTCATTTTTAAGCAAAAATGCGACACATAAGCTATTTTGAGGTTCTCATATATGATGATTGTGTTGCTTTTCTTTGTCTAACATGATGATAAGCTGAATATCTTAGGTTGCAACATGTGAGGAGGGGTCCTGGCGTGAGCTTTGCTTTATTTTAAGGGTGAGCACAAGCCTGAAAAGACTGGGATTCACTGCTTTAATAGCTTTTGATGTGTCATTAAATATAGAAGTCAGAGAGTAAAACAGGCAGCTGACTGTGGTGGAGGTCATTCATTCAGGCCTACCAGGTTGCTCTGTCACGTCCACTTTGGCTATGTTGACCCCCATGTCCTCCCCCCAGTCTGCAAACTCCTTCCACACCGTCTGCAGCTGCTGGCAGGCTGGACACCACGGAGCATAGCTGAGAGAGAGAGAGAGAGAGAGAGAGAGAAAGCAGAGAGAGAGAGAGAAAGAGAAAAGGAGAGAGAGAAAGCAGAAAGAGAGAAAGAGGCAGAGGGAGAGAGAGAGAGAAAGAGAAAAGCAGAGAGAGAGAGAGAGAGAGAGAGAGAGAGAGAGAGAGAGAAAGAAAGCAGAGAGAGAGAGAGAGAAAGAAAGCAGAGAGAGAGAGCGAGAGATGAGAAGTGAGTTTTAACAAGACAAAAATGCAGAATCACTTGCAGATAAACACAGCTAAGAAAGCACCGATGACCTGATTAGCAGCTGGTGTAGTAGCTCTGTGGCTAAGCTAAGCTAATTAACACTAAATACAGGTAGATAGGATTAAATTAGACACAACATTAAGAGGTAAACTCACCCTAACTATATGACTTACTGTGCTTTCCTCCCCCCACCACCACCACCAACAAGTTAATGTAATTATTATTAGCACTCACAACTCAATCATCCACTCTCCGGCCAGGATCTCCTCCCAGTTACCGTCGGTCACTTCTTTCAGACTGCCTTGTTTGGCAGAAACAGGCAGCCACGTTAAATAAATCACCAGAAATAAACAGCATGTCAACGAGCGGTGGTGCTGTGTCGGTTTTAGTAAAGAAGAAATCATTGTTGTTGTTGATTTTCCTGAGCTGCTGCTGCTGCTTGCAGACAAACACGCCATGTCTGCCCCTGTCCGAGGCTCAGAGATCACTTCCGCTATGCGCCTAAAACGTCAGAGTCACGTGATTTGTTGGGGTTTGACAGACAGGATGTGAAACCATGAATTAAAGGTGCAGTTCACATATTTCAAAACATATTTCCAAGGACATTACTCTCAAAGAACTTGATTTGTTGTTACTCATATTCAACAATGCTTAATTTTACAGCAACGAATAGTTAGTCATTAATTTGCTCATTATTTTAGCCAAAGTCTACATTCATAAGATTAAAAAAATTAACGTCCTATTCGACCTTCCCATCGACTATGCCACTTTTCGCCTTGGTTTGACTGTTTATAAGGTTTACATTTTCACCCAATTCTATGTTAGACCCATTCATTTTTGTATCAGGCTGTTACACAGTATGTAACACTTTCGATGGAACAGTGGTAAAAGGCCACAGTTATAATATAAATATATTACATGTAGTATAGAATAGACATTATTGTCATTGCACAAGTACAACGAAATTAGCTTTGCTGTGCCGGAACACAAAAAATCGAAAAATACACAGTAATAAATACACAAACATGCACACGTACACAATCATCCCAAATCAATAAACTAGTAAAAAAGCATTTAAAAGCAGTATTGCACAAGTTGTCCCATGTGCACAATTTTCATGTGTGCAGAATTTAAGTAATACATGAATCATTAAAACTTCATGAGTCAAAAAGCTTTTTCTTTCTTTCCATTTTCTTCTGTTCTGTTCCAAGTGCATCTTAGTTCATTCAGGAAAAGTATTCAGCAACAGTTGTGTTGTTGGTATCATTACTCTCACAATATCATCCTGAGCCTGGTGAGGGTGTAATTTATACTGTACCCATGCTCTCTAATTAGGCTTTGTTTTTTTACTACATTTGTCCCTCACATCCATTCTGTTATATTAGTAATAAACCAATTTTAATCAGTCAGCTGTAGATCCATAATCAGTATTGTAGGGGCAGCCATCAGGAGTTTTCCTTTTAAAACTGTTACTTATTTTACGTGTTTGATAGATGAAAGTATGTGTCTGATGAGTAATTGTTGTCCCCACAAAATGAAGCTGTGTGAGTGAGCGAGGGCATCCCATGTGGTGAATTCAACTCCTCCATCCTCTCACCTGATGCTTCTGTCTTTTGGCAGTACTTCAGTATGAATATGAGCTGATGTGATTTAGCATGATGTGTTGTCTGACTAGTTAACAAGCTAGTTTAACACAAATATAATCCAGCCAACAATTACACATCCTTCAAAACATATTAGGCAAAACACTTGAATAGTATGAACATCTATTCAAGATCTTTCTTGCTGTTTTGGACAAATGTTGAGACTTCTTTATCAGTGAAGCCCATTTCAACCATAAAGACTCAAAGGCACTGAGAGTAAAATACACAAATAAAGAGTATACAATTCATTGTTTTTTATTTTTGTTTATTTTTATAATGATTATTTTCAGTGATATTATTTCTTGTCCGTATTCTTGTTTGTCTTCTCGTCCTTGTTCTCCATCTTCTTCTTAAATTGTTTGTTATTTGTTGTAGAAAGCCATGATGATTCAGAGCAACTCATCCCCATTTCTCTCAGTGATTGTCCAGTCCAGTGCCACTTTAGAATGATATATGTATGAACCAGGCTCTCTGGGACAAGCCCCTCCTCCTGAGGGCTACGGGGTCCTCCTCCTCCTTCTGTTTCAGGCCACGATATGAGCTGACGGTCTGTCCCTGAATCTCCATCTTCCCTTCACCACCTGCAGAATGACACCAAGGAGAAAAAAAAAACAAAAACACTTAACCTGTTTTAGCTCCTGTGGCCAATTACCTGCAGGTGTCTTCCTCACAGTCCCACCACCCACCCTTTCATGCTGCTCTACATCTGAGAAGAGAGAAAAACAACTTGTAGTCAGTACAGTCGTGGGTGTGTGTCTGTCTAGAGAAACAGTTCAAATCAAAAAAGAACGTAGGCGCTTCACTGACGCCGCTGACACACAGAGTCCCCCGTTAGCTCTGTGACCTGTGTATCACTGTAAAACAGCCATTTGTCCGTGGGGTCATCCAGCGCCGAATCCGGGTGTACCCCACTAACGTAGTGTCCTAACAGGAGAGGAGTCACTGTTAGTTAAAGTGTCTTAATGTGCAGAGGTTATGAAGGTTAACTGATGGTTTAAAAAAAATGCTCAAACAGATAAAACAGCTCCACTTTACAGCTGCTCCGCTCCAACAAGGAGAGTCAGTGTCAACATATTTCTACCTCTGATGGACAGTCATGTATCTACAATGTGTCTGAGAAAGTGACAGCGTGACTTCAGTATCTAATCATCTTACCTTGTTGCATCCCAGCACCTAAGTGGCTAACGATGCTGACCAAGCTGTACCATCCGTCACCCTGAGGAGAAACACAGTCAGCAACACATGCACATAAAACAGCAGTTCACACAGACCACATGCTTACTTTGTATTTGAACTCAGGTGAGTTTTTTCTTACCTGGCTAGAGGTAACCATCAGCTCTCTGAATAGTTGGACTTGACACCGCAGCTTTTCAAGTTGCATGAAATGAGCGTACCGGAAGCGCTTCAGCTACATCATCAGCACCCTATAGACAGGAAGTAAACACAAGAAGAAGAGAAGACTCATAAGAATGAGATGAAGAAACAAGTGAAGTATGTGTGTGTGTGTAGTTCAGCACTAGATATGATGTCACTCACTGTGGCAGTGTCTTAAAAGTGGACTGCCTTCCAGATTTTTTAGCTCCGCAGTCACATCTGAATTCCAACTCCTCTTCCTAAACAACAGACAACACGCTGTCAGTGCTATACTGCACAATAAAACAATAAAAATGATGTCACTGAAGGAGGACAGGTGCATCTTACCATCTGGTAATCCTGCAGCATCCTCTGGACTGATTCTCCAGGTACCAGGCTAAGCGAGAGGTTAGTAAAGTCCTCTTCTCTGAAAGACTTGGCTCCACATCTGCACATAAAATTACAGCTGGAGAGGTCATGATGAGGTGTACTGTTGTAAGGACTTAGTAATGCTGCCCAAAGTAATATTCTCAAAGATTTTAATTTAAATTAAAAATCTCACATTAAGACTTAATGTGGAAACCTTTGACAATGTTTTTGTATTTATGTTTCATTGAAGATATGTGATGTGACATGGCATATATACATAAAAAAAGACTGTATGAAGAGACTAAGTGTGCTGAGCTATGTAATTGTGTGTTATGTATGTCTCTGTGCGCTTTTACCCCTTGCAGGTTCTGGTGTTCTGAATTTGGAAGACAAAATGTTCTTCAATTGGACATCTGTATATTTTCCCCACCAGGGCAGCCTCCTGTTGCAACAGTGGAGCAATATTCCTGAACTGATCCAAGATAGTTGTAATGAATTCATGAGCATCCTGAACACACAGAAACACAAACACACACAGGGTTTTAATGCACAGAAGAGGAACTATGAGGAGGAGTTGAAATAACAGAAACAATCAAAGCAGCTGACTCAGTTTCTGATGGTAGTCTGCAAACTCAGGATTTTGCATTGAAACGATGCACTTGAACATGACGAGCGCCTGGTTTTTGCAGACGACGTCCGTGGAACGGTGGAGTGTCACAATGTTTATGAATCCTCTGCAGAGGGTGAAAAAAAATGAGAGAGTACTTCTGCTGTTAGTGCTGTTATTTCAGTTCAGTGTGTGTGTGTGTGTGTGTGTTGGGGGGGGGTTGCTGTACCTGATAAGTTCAGCCTCTGGCACCAAACTCCAAACCTCCACCTGTTCGATGATCTGAACGATGAAGCCCTTCAAAGTTATCAGGCTCTGAAGGCTGGAGTTAATGTAACACAACTGGGATGGATTTGGAAACCTGACACACAAACACAACACGTTTGACAGAGCTACAACAAACCTGCTGCTAAATATTTGTGGTTTTCAACAGATTTACTCACCCAAACCAGTTGACATGCTGACAGAGACTTTGGGAGATTTTAGCACTACAGTAAAAGACAAACACACAGTCAATATTGTGTAATACTGTAATACTAAAAAATGTTTATTATAATCAGGAAGTATCTGGTCAAAGAATAAGTACAAAACATCACAAATCTGGTACAAAAATAAGTGCTGAGGTTCAACACACAACACTGCTCTTCTTATTTTTGTGCTTTTGAATCTGAATTATGAACATGTGACGGTGTTTGTGAAGTTACCTGTTGGAATCCACTTTCTCGATCTTCTTTCCAGTGTCTTCTTCATCCGCTTCGATGGAACGATGGAACTCCACCACAATAACTTCATCAGTGTGGCTGCAACATGAAGGAAAAGACAGATTGTAATTCTGTAGCAGACTTTGTTTTTGCTTGACTTTGTTTCTTCCTGAAAAATACTCAGTAAAAAGAAAGAAATATATTTTACCTTCTCTGAGGTTTCTTTGTTTCTGCGCTGTCTCCTTTGCTTTCGGGAGCTGGAGCAACGCAATGTTTTCTCTGTTGGAGGAAAAAATAACTCTCAAGGTTCAGTAAGACAAATCTTTTTAGTAACTAAAAGGATTAAAAAGTCCTTGAATTTAAAAAAGATGAAGAAATAAAATCCTTTTAGTCTTTTGTCCAGTTGTAGATATGGATATAGATATAGATATATGGGCAGAGAGATAGTAAATGTTTATCACCAGCAGGTGGTGTTGTTGTCTTGATAATAGCTCATAGAAAACAACAGATATTACTGTTGTGAGTGAGCGAAAATGTGGGGAAATAAATACATTGATTAGATTTTGAAGTAGATTGAATGTAATGATGTATTATCATCACATATGCTGTAATGAATGTGTTTGTATATGTGAGAGACAAGAGTATAGCTGCAATTAAATGTTGAAAAATAGTGAAAACCCATTTCAAAGTTCTGAGAGCTCAAAGTGATGTCTTGGAGGCCTGGATTAACACTCTAGGATGCCCCAGGGTGACTGCGCCTGATTTCACCCGTAAAAAAAAGTGAAATTTACTATGGCATGAACATACCTCACATACTACAGAAAAACACAACAAATGCCATACAAGCCCTCAAATCTGAATGCAACTCACACCCCAATGCAACACATCATGCTAAATATCATTATTTCTATCATAAATGGCCTGTATGACGACTCCATGCAAAACCGTTACCAAAAAATATTGCACAAATACCAACCAAATAAGGCAAGCCCGATAATGACCGTTGCAAGCATAAGAATACCAACAGCAATTAAGTGTTACTGTACTGAAATAAACAGCATCGCTTCCTCTGTCTCTCTCTCCACGCCTTCATGGTGCTGATTCAGACATAGGCTAGCTGTGCGTTACATAGGCCTATCAAATTAACCACACTGCATCATATATTTGCCCAGAAATAATGTAAAGGCCCATCCACACCACAACTATAACAACATTGACAGTGGTGAACCATATTGTTGGATCACTTTGATTTGATAAACAATACAAACACTGACAGCCAATGAAAATCCTTCCTATAAACCATATAGCACAACACAATCTGCTTTCCAGACTGACATTTACAGGAAAACCCCAAAACCTGCAAATATCATCTTAACTTTGGAGACTGAGTAATGATTTATTTATTTTAATGCATAGTTGCTCCTCTCTCACCACATATTGGAACAGAATGACACCCAGAGGTGATTTCTTTAGATAGGTTTGTCTCTCTTTATTATACAAAGATGTTTGAACTTTGTTCTCTATTATAATGTGAAATCATTTAGTCTTTAGATGTGTGCTCACACTGTGTCTCTGCTTCAACATGTTCTGCTGTGGATCGGGTCAGTTTGGTCTGTAAATACTGAAACATCACAGCAACTAGTGTCTGAAATACTTCGGATCAACAGACTGAATCAGCAGCCGCTTGTGAACCCTTCTGCTTTTCTTTTTATTTCTCTGGTCAACATACAGCATTAACAGCTCATCAATGTCTAGTATAGCTGCAGACACAGCTGGAACCAGCAGCTATTTACAGGATGTTACAGTTCATATGTGTGGATGCTGGCATGGTTATCTTTAGAGTTAAGGATAACTTCGCTGTAGTCTGCTGGGGAGGCTGCCTGGTGGACAGCAATGTGAAGCGGCTGGATAAGCTTGTGAGGAAGGCAGGCTCGGTGCTTGATACTAACAGTTTAGAGACATTGGGGAAGGCTGTAGAAAGGGCCACAGGCACAGGTGCAAAGGTAAAAGCCATAATGAACAATCCCAAACACCCTCTGTACAACACCTTCAAAGCGCAGGAGAGCAATTCTGGCAGTGGGAGGCTCATCTCACTGTGCTGCGGTTCAGGAGGTCCTTGTACCTGTAGCCATCAGACTTTACAATGATAACATCATTAGATAGTGTTGGGGCACTGCAATCATTCTGATTAGTCTTTCCTCCTCTTAATATAATGTTCTTGTATATGTTTGCTTAGTTTTATAACTTTTAGGGTTTTTTGTGTTTTATGTGTTCTTATTTATTTATGTATTTGTGTTTTGTGTTTATGTATGAGCTATTGGCTACATGGATTTCCCCTATGGGGATGAATAAAGTAAATATCTATCTATCTAGTTATAGTTATGATTCTTAGTGTGGACAGCCCTTAAGCCTTACCTTTAGCAGAACATCTTCTTTCTTGACATTGTGCTTGTTAAGTCATTCATTAAATCCCCAAATGCACCTCATGAGCTCCTGTGTCTGCTGCCTGAGCCATATACCTATATCCTATAAAGATAATAACCCTAATACCTGTGGTTGAGCAGGTAGCTTCTCTGGCAGTGCTAACACTAGCTTCTTCATCGTAGCACTGATGTTAGCTTTGCTGCTGCTAGTAGCCACGTGCTCGCTCGGTCTCAACTTGAACTTTCCTGCATCTTTACCAGTAGAGCTTCAGATTGAAGGTATATTCTCAATCCTGGTTATATGCCTGGCTTTTATTTTTTCACGTTTGCTATTAAAAGCAAACTTGAGAGAGCAGTTGTGCTAAATAGCCATTTTGAATTAGTCTGAAGTCTGATATATAATTTGGCGAACTGTGTGGAGCTTGACCACTGTGATTGATGGGGGGGCACCCAAATAAATATATAATGTATTTCACCTGAATCTCAAAGAATTGCAATTGTTTTTCTTTTTTGTACTTGTTGCATGTCTTCCAGTATATAATATATAGAGCTACATAGAAAATATGATCAATATTTTAAAGGTCTTGTTGTCTTAATCATTTGGTGCCCCCCCCCCCCCCCCCATGCAATATATGGATAATCCGGGTTTGTTCAAATGTCTTGTTTTCTCCAATCAACAGGTTTAAATCTAAATATATTCTGTTTACAATTTTAAAAAACAGAGAAAAGCAGCAGATCTTCACATCTGAGAAGCTAGAACCAAAGAAAATATGCAATTTTTGCTTCATTATACTGTTGCCTAATGATTAGTTGACCAACAAGATGAATCAATTAATCAACTATTTTTTTGATTAAATATCTCTAGAGAATGTCTGCCAATTGTATGCTACACATATGAACGGTGTGTTTAAACAGTAGAATTAAATATATTAAGTAAATAAATACATTTGAGCATTAATCAATCTATAGGACCATATTTGATTAATAAATGAATGTTCTTAATGAATTCTGACAGCATGTATACATTAACAGCTTGTTCTTGGCTCAGTATCTTCAAAGCTTCAGTGCTCCGAGGTTTTGAATTTTCTATCCGTCACATACAAAAACTGTGAGCAGAGTAAAATCCATTTGGTTTGACCTAGAGGTGAAGTGCAATCCTATTAGACTCAGCTTTTTAAGTAATGTCAAGTTGTAGTTCTCAGTGTTGTCCCTCAGCATTTAATTTGTTTTTAACTGTGAAGAAGAGATCCTAACTGCCATATGTATCCTGCAATCTCAGTCCATCCATATTTCTTGTCACATTTCAGGTTTGAAGATTAAAAAGACATCCATATTTTCCAGCCATGTACTCCAGCAGATGTTCCCAGATAAGATGGGATATAATTCCTTCAGCATGGTTCTGGGTCTATTCCCAGTTTGATGCACCCAGGATGCCTCTCTGTGGATGCCTCTGCATGGAGGTAATCCTGACATTCAAGCATCCTGATTAAATGCTGGAACCACCTGTGCCCCTGTGCATTAAAAGGAAAAGGGATCCCCTCTTCTTCTTCCAGATATATATGACCTCTTTAAAGGATTTGTCGTGCTAGGCAGGGGTCGCTTCATGGCTAGTGTGAAGGAATAATTATAGCTGTCACTAACACTTTATTATTAACCTATATTTTACCTCAAAAGACCATTGAGGAGCAATCTTCATTTACAGTGGTGTCGAGGAACAACTACATCAATGCAAAACAACATTAGGTAGGTAAATAGAAAAAAATAAAACGATGAATGAATACATGTAAACAGATAACATTACGGTGAAGCTAAAAACATTTGAAATCAATTAAAACCAGGTCTGTAATAATGCCTGGCCATGATGGTGCCACGATGCCTGGAACAGACAATTATTGGTAATCTCAAGACGTTTTTCCAGAAGTTCAAGGTTTCTTCTGCTGAAAAAAAGATACCAAAAGAATCAAACAAGGCCTGAATTTAGCTCTGAAAACATGTTTTGCACGAACAAATCTGTCCTTCACTCCTAAATCTTGGCCTGCAAACTTGAAGTGTTATTTCTTTGTGCTCACAAAGTTCTATCACTTTAAAACTTCCATATTTTTGAGTGCATGCCAGTGTGTGTTTGTGTGTGTGTGTGTGTGTGTGTGTGTGTGTGTGTGTGTGTGTGTGTGTGTGTGTGTGTGTGTGTGTGTGTCTGTGTGTGTAAGAGAGGGAGAGAGCCAATCAGCCGGTCTGTGTGTTTCTCTGCATGAGAGCCTTTCACTCTGAGTGAATCTGCAGAATGAGAGCAGTTATTATTGCTGGGAACCTGCAGGCAGATTGCAATGGCAGCCAGTTATCAGTGCACCTCACACTCTAAAAATACCCTCCAGATGACATCCTTTTGTGCCCCTACCATCGCCCCCTTTCTCCAGCCATCAGCTCTGCTCCACTTACGGCGCAAAATGAATCTCCTTCCTGCTTGGCAGTCATCTGCGCGTCTCCTTCAACTTAATGTGGCGGTGAAGAATATAAGTGGCAGACCGGGGAGTTGTAATGTTGTTTCGTGTTGTTCTCTCAAACAGCAGTACTGTGCTCAGGCTGCTCCTGGTTGGAAGCAGGAACATTGTGATAAATATACCTGAAGTGGCTGAAATGGTGGCTTAGCAAGCAGCTGTACAACATTTTGGTCCTGAGAAAAAATATCTTGATAAACACGAACATTACGATGATGATCATTTAACTTTTTGTCTGACTTTTTACACTTTTCACACTAATGATGCCTTCAAGTGGTTTCTTGTGTTTTAAGACTTCATTAGAAAGTGTAACCCACTGGTGTGAGAAGGAGCTGCTCCCACCAACAAACACTCGGCTGTGGAAGATTTTTCTAATTTTACATTTAATTTGCCGTTCATTAAACTGTTGATGGTTGGCCAGAGGCTGATTGTTGCCATGGTTACTGCTCTGCTACAGTGCAGCCTGTGGATGCCAGTCACAGAAAATAATGTGGTTGCAGTACTTGAACCATTTTTCATTTCAAACACTGTTCCTTTATATTTAACCTAAAGCAGCCATTATCACTATTTATGGGTCAGTGACAAATAAGGGTTGGCAAGATGAGCAATTCAAAAATAGCTTAAAAATGTCTTAAAAGCAGCATCAGGTTTATTAAAATGTACATTTTGTATTTTTATTGGTTTTATGTATTTTGAAATGACATTTGCACCATTTTTTTTAACCAAAGGAAGACTGAATGCTCCTGAAAATGTCAAATGGTGTAACCTCAAAAGCATGATAAATATTGAATATTTTATCCACCTACAGTTTTAATAATTACTTAATTACCATAACTGAAATGGTACCTGATTTACATGATTTCCCAGATTAAATGTAATATTTATTTAGCTAAAAGGAGAATACATATTGGACTTCCATGTTTTTAGGTGACCAGAACCATGATTGCAAGGTGAAACTGTTTTTAGACCAAGAATGAACTATAAAACTTTTCTTTTCCTTTCTTTTTTCGCCAACATGGACAAGAATTGGACAAGAATTACATAAAGTGTTATGAAAAAATATGGAAATCTACAATTTCATGGCAACCAGTGAACTCTGTCTTCTGATCATGATAATGTGATATGATGAAAATCCCACAACAGCTCCTACATGGATCTTGAGGTGAAATTGTTCCTGTTGCCAATTTCATAAACTTGAACCTCCATTTTTAATATAATCATTTCAAATCCATATTCAGTCGAGTGAGGTCAAGTTTATTTGTGTAGCCCACTATCATATATTTCATCTCAAAACGGTTCCTGATCCGGCTCAAGTTCTCTTAGAAGATAAAACTCTGAGCTCATGAGAAAAGAAAATAATAGAAACTTCAGACGAGGAAATTCGCAGACAGATGTCTTCTCGTTGGACAGCTGAAGGATGGTAGAAAATATAACAACAAAATTGTAATTTAACAACAGGATTACACTACATGATGTTCAGTAAAAACAAATCCAATAAATTAGTCCACCGAGTAAGTCTGTATCATTTCTGCTTTGGTGTGTCGCCATATTTTGGATCATGTAGAGGCACAAAGTGACTACTGCAAAATAAAGTCTATCAGCCTGAATTTTTAAATATTTTTTTAGCACCTAATAAATAAACTCTCCCTGCAGCAGCACAAATGGAGGTTCAGAAAATCAGCTTGTCCTCTGGCCACACATCATGTCACAGCAGGTGTTCTCCATCAGTGGTGAAATGGCAGCACATCTGTTGTACCATTACTGATATAATATGCCTAAAAGTTTCAACCAAAAGAGAGAAGTTCAGCGCTTTTTATTTTTTTTTATTCACTTTTGATTTGCATTTTAAGCAGGCACACAGAAGAGCCTCTCCCAAGTAAAAAAAAACTTCAAACGCCATAATGACAAAATGAAAAGAGGCTCTACATTTGTACAGCCTGTGCACTAAGTTACAAATCATGAAATATTATGAGGAAAATGTGACAGCTTGTGATCATCACGGTGAATGTGTGTGTGGGTGGATGTAGAAGAGCATAAACAGCTTATATGACTGTTATATTCACTGTGGGAAACACATGGTTGCTGAATTATTGATCTCTATACTTGATGTTCTCAACAAGGAAAGCAGCTTTCTTACAATATCTAACATTTGTGTCTAGTAAGATGCAGGTGGTTTATATTATTTAGTGTATTCATATAGGACAATTATAAATATCCCTTATAATTGCAATATCAGTTACCTGGCTACTGTGCACATTTACAGGTGAAGCTAATTTGCAGCAATGCGACTTTTACCTCATTAAAATTGCATAAATTGTTTTTTCCCACTTGCGGGCAGAACAAACAATAAAGTCATTATTGACATATTATCACTTTATGACAAATGTTTCTTCTACACAACCAAGAGACATGAAGCAACGTTAGTGTCCTTTGGGACCCCTGGTTAATGTAAGTCCAATATGTACTCTTCTTGTAGCTCTGTTTTGGTGTCCACCAACTGTGACCAGCTCTTTATGAGCTAGTCACAGTACCTGGTGTTGAACAGGTTGCGTACAGTGGTCTAAAATGTGTTTTTTCACAAGACAGCAGCTGCCTGTTTCTGCTCCTGCTGAAAGGACTGATAACTGACAGTAAAGACAGCTAAAAGATCCTAAAAATTCATATTAACTATTGTTATTATAAAATATTGATGAGTGCATCTTTGAAAAATAAGAGATAAAAACATACCTGGATAGATAAAAAATAACCTTTCAGTAGCCACCAAAAGTATTCCACAAGATTTAATGTGAATGTGATATAAAATGCTTTAAAGGGAACATGTTATGCTTTTGTGATTTCATGTCATACTGTTGAAATGTCATACATTCATGTTAAACATAGTCAAAGTTACAAAACTTGAGGTGTATGTAAAAATGCCACCTTCAAGTCAGAGGCAGGGCTTTAGCCTACCCTGAACACATCATCAAGTTACCTCTATTCTCTCCTTGTGATGATATCAGATTGGCCGTCTTTTTCATAGCTTTTGTGGATAAGTTTGTTCCACAGGCTGCTCACATTGTCCACTCGCATATTTTGAATCGGATTTCAACTCAAAATGTACAAATGTATTTGAGAAGTTTATGTTATAAGTAAAGACAGTAAAGTAAAAGAAACAAATCCGACATTGTTTATCTATGTAGCTTGGTCGGAGCTACGGAGCTTGGAGAATCAGAACAGAATGGGCTCAGATGGAGGGGGACCTTAAAGAGACAGGAGCTAAAACTGCCTGTTTCAGACAGAGGCTGAACTGAGGGGCTGTGTAAAGGGCCAGTATAAGATACATAAACAACTTTATTAACTATGAATCATACAAAAATGTATCAGTTGAGCCCCAGAATAAAAATATAAACATTCAATATGGATGATACACCCACCTTAATGGGCAAACTTCAGAACTATCAGTTGTTCCATTACAGCTTCTGCAGCAATTTTGACACTCTTAGCAGCAGCAGGTGTAGATGTTTATCTTTCTAGCAGTCATAATTCTCTCTATTCTGACGTTTTCTTTTTCAATATTTTCAAGGTTACTTCCCTTTCCTACTTTAACACAGATTGAAGACCAAGCTTTCTTTTTTGCAGCAGGCCTGCAGCTGTATCTCTGCATGGACCTGATTGCCATCAGTGGGCAGTGCAACATTTTATGTGCTGCTGTATTGTCAAACAGCTCTCAGAGACTGTTGGCATCCACGTGACAGTTGATGGATTCCAGTAATTTCAAGGTTTCAAGAGTGATGAGTGAGAAGTGGCACAGCGTGGGAGTAAGAAGGTAGAGGATGTACTCCAATCACAACTGAGCCTCTCAAACGGTGGCTGCACAATGCAACACTTTGCAGTCTGGTACTTTGGGTGCTACACTTCTTTCTGTCTCCACATCTCTCCATCAGACATACATATACAGTGCTCTTCTGTCTTTTCACCTTTTCACCTCAACTCAGTGGTGATGTATAGTATAGAAATATAAAGCTTCACTAATGCATCTCTCTATCTCTCTTTTTCTCACTGTTTTTCCCTTGCAATGTGTCTTCCTCTTTCAAAATAAGCAAAATTTAAGCTGATCTTTTGGTTTTATAGTTGGTTTTATGTAATATTCAAAACGTTTGTAGAGATAGAACTGTGTTAAAGGAATAGACCGACATTTTGGGAAATATGCTCATTTGCTTTCTGGCTGAACCTTAAATGAAAAGATTGATACCACTCTCATATCTATCTGTTAGTTAGCATATTTAACAGATATATCCCTTAGTTAGAAAAGTAGCTTGAGAAGAAAATCAAACATTTAGTATCAAAAACAGAGCTAAAATTAGAGTGAATGTTGGATTTATCTGTGACACGGCCACATCTTGCTGTGCTTATTGAATGTGTAACTAGGCTATCAGTTGTAAACATGTAAGCCACAAGGATTTTATAGTATGAATAAACTGATATTATAACAGAGCTGTGTGTCCATCACTATTGTTTAATGCATCTTTAAGATAAGCTTGAACATCTTCATCAGTTTTATCTGTGGTAAAGAGCTAATCAGGCCAGTCTGGTGCTGTGTAAACATGTTTATACCGACTCATCTTTTGAATTGTGCCTATGTACATATATTGTTTCCTGTGAATTAAATGCCATTTGAATCCAGCACGAGAATGGTGGACTCCACTGTTGACAATGTAAACTACTATATAAAGAGGTGTCAGTACATTTAATGTTTATAGCAGAATAATATCACAGAAATAGTATCAAAAATTGTGTTTGGCATGATGAAAATCTTAAGGAGTCCTGTATTTGCTTCAAGCACATTGTTGCATGGATCTCAATAAGCTGAAGGCACTGAGAAACTGTCACAACATCTACAGATCAAGGCTGGTACACTCCGATCCTCTGAGTATAGGCAGAGACGGGATGAAATTGATGTGTTTGTTCCCTCTATAAAACCATGTTGTGTCAGCAGAATCAAATACCATGTTTCCCAGTGGACCAGGCAAGGAAGAACAAGGAAGACCAGACATACCTGAGAGCTGGAGAGCTTAGCATGGCAATTACAGCTAAATACCAGCTGTTTCAGCATCAACATCTGGAACCACCAGAGCAGTCCTAATTACCTGCGAGATTTCATATTGTGCCCCATGTCCTATCAAACATCTTACTCACTCTCACAATGGGGACTTCATGTGGTTGAGACTCTCTGGGGGATTCACTGCCAACTGCTCCAACATTAGCTTCAGGCAGCGTGGTTACACTCCAGCTGTTGCTGTAACTCACAGATTATAACAACATCATTCACTTTATTGAGGACAACTTAATTTAATATTAAGTATGAAACAATATGTCTTCTAACAGCAACCAGGTGTTGATTAAGGCTTTTTTTTAAATAGTGTTGTTTCATTTGAAACCTAATTTTTTGAAAGGGTTTTAATTGGGGTCTCATCCAAAACGGCACAGTGGTGCAGTGGTTAGCACTGTCGCCTCACAGCAACAGGGTTCTAGGTTTGACTCTGCCTTGGCTTTTCTGTGAGGAGTTGCATGTTCTCCTCGTTCCTGCGTGGGTTCTCTTCAGGTACTCTGGCTTCCTCCCACAGACCAAAAACATGCAGTTTAGGTTAATTGTTTGCTCTAAATTGCCCATACATGTGGGTGTGAGTGTGAATGGTTGCCTGTCTACTATGTTAACCAACCCTCTTGAGGATAAGCTGTAAGGAAAATTAATGAATGAAAAAATCCAAAGCACTGTTGCTGGCTCACAACATATCCAGCTAAGTACACCTACTGTAGGTAAACTGTCCCCCCAAGAAAAACAACTCAATAGGTTGTAATGTCAGACACCCGAAAACAACAATTACATACAGTATATGTCACGTTTGATTTGACAGATGCCATCTAGTGGCTGTAATAATTATGACCCCACGTCAAAGACTGTAAATAGAGGGAAACAGCTAGCCTGGTTCTGTCCAAGAAAATTAGCCTACAGGCACCTTCAAAGTTCACATATTAATTCATATCAATATATCATTCGTTTACAGTAATATGTGCAAAAACTCACCTGATTTCCAGTCTTTATGCTAAGTTAAGCTAACTGTCTGCTGGCTTTGTATTCATATCTACAGACACAACAGTGGTATCAATCATCTCATCTAACTCTTGGCAAGAAAGCAAATAGGCACATTTCTCAAAATGTCAAACTATTCCCATAAAAACTCTGCAAGATAGATATATTGTACAGGACTGTGTTGTTTTTCACATAATGATTATTTCTGCTGTGAAAACTTTCTCCGTTTTAAATGGTGTTTAAAGAGATTTAAATCTTTAACTTACTAAAAACTGCAGACACTGAATGATGCGTCATTCTCCTCCATTTTTCTGCATTATGCCATTAATGGAGGCTGGGGGGAAGGATGTAAAAAGTTGACAATTTTTGGTATTTTATTTCTTTTTCCAATATTCTCTCTTTTTACATCGACACAGTTATGAGTTTCTCTCCTTGGTGTAAAAAATCCGAACTACAGTATTTGCCTGTGTAACACTATACAACACCTCCTGCACGGTCTCATAAAAACTATAAATCACTCTGCATTCCCAAAATCACATTAGGGATTCTACAGCTTCATGCTTTTCCTCCTTGGTTAAAGTCGGTACGAACAGTATCTGCAGTCACCAGCTCTGCCGCCTGCAGAAGTGTCAGAGTGTCAAGCTATTGAACCCTCTGGCCACTGATTAATGAGCATCTCTCCTCCCACAGCCTGCAGCCCTCTTAAGATCATTTCGCCTTCTTGTCTGTGTCACCTGAGGAGACGATGTTTGAGTCAACCCAGATGCCACATGTGTTTGGATGTGTTGCAGACTGGATGATAAATTAGTTGTTTCTTGATGGTTTGTGTTAATTACGCTCCTCAGATAGGCACTACTAATCACCAAACATGTCACTGAGAAACAATCTTTGCTTAAATGCAGTAAAATGTAGAATTCATCAATGCCAACATGGTTATATCTTTAAAATTGCTCTCAAATGCTGCAAATGTACCAATTTTTCACTTAAAGCGTCAGAATGTGTAAAAGTTAATCGTGTTTTTCCAGCAGAGAAAGGTTTTTAAAAATGGATGAGGATTCCCGGTGTGGCTTCAACCTCATTACCTTACCACATTAGGTATCCTAACAATACTGCCGGTGACCTATTGTTAACAATTAGTGTTAAGTGGATGCACAATTAACATAGATAGATAGATAGATAGATAGATAGATAGATAGATAGATAGATAGATAGATAGATAGATAGATAGATAGATAGATAGATAGATAGATAGATAGATAGATAGATAGGTCAAATAACTAGACTAAGTCAAATATAAACAAGAATATAGCCTATATGATTAGTAAAGTATGAATCTGAAGGCCAATAAATAGCAATTTACATCTTTTGCAGACTGCTGTTGTTTGTCTGCAAGCCAAGCTCTTTATTTAGCCCTTCATTAAGACTTTATTCAAGTTAATGGTTTAACCTGGTTATCGCTATCATAGAACAATACAATAAATTAAACTTTATTTATTTGTTTAGAGCAGCTGCACACACCACAAACAAGCACACACACATACAAAATAACATAATATATAATAATATAAAATGAACAAAACTAGCTCTCACTTACTAAGAATTCAGGAACGACTACTCACAAAGTTGGATTTTGCCAGTGCACCCCAGTACTGGACATGATACAGCAGCTCCTAAATGTGATGAATGACCAGAAATTCAGGAGCTAAAGAGCCATACAAAATGGTGAACGCCCCAGTGCGATGTGCAATACCTTGTGGAATAAATTTTTATTACGCTGCCAACCAACCAGGCAGGTTGGGGAAGGGTGGAGGAATCCATCACCTACAGGGGAAGAAATAATGTTTTAACACCACAGAAACATAATTTTGGCTGTAGTGAGATTAACCGAGAAGCCTTTAGGTCAGTGCCAAAGCTGAGTATAGGTCAGCATTTAATTTGATTTCCTTAATGGGTTTAGTTTAATCTTACTTGGAGCCTTTTCGGTAGCATTAGACACATCTGTCTTCTGTTGGAAAATGCAAATAACATGCAACAATGGGCTTGTGACGTGCATTTCGCACATGTCACTGAATCTCCTTTATGTTTGTTTTTGGATGATTGTTTAGGCACACATTTTCCAACATGGTCATCAAAGAGTGTCTTGCTCTGAGGCCCTGCAGTCAGAGTTTCTCCCAGTTTATCACTGCAGTGCTCTGAGGCTTTTATGGACTGCAAAGTGGCAGATGCGCAGTGTGGCATGCAAGGAAAAAAGAAGAGGAGGGGTGATGCATTGAGTGACACAAGAGGAGGCGGTGCGGTTAAAAGTAGCTCAGTCGGACAGTGGGTCAGTGGGCCGGGGAGCACCACTGATTCTGCTGAGCTCAGCTTACAGAGACTCATGCACGCACCCCGATGCCTTTCTAATCATGTGCAGACAGTTTTCAGATTTAATATTCTTAATCTTTAATGACACTTTATGACTTCCACTGAGGCTGTGAAAGGCGTATATTATTATTCAAAAGTAACTGAATGTGTCATGGCCTAAAGATTAGCCAAGGGGTCTCCAGACAGAATTAACTTCTATTCCATTATGGTTGACTTGTGATCAGAGAGCAACTATGATCCTTTACTTTAAATGTAACTTTTGATGCCAGATTAATGTTACGTTAAATTGGCATGGCTCCATGGTTGGCAATTACAGTTAGGTCCACCACTTTGGTCCACACTTGAACAACTATTGGATGGATTGCCACAACATTTTGTGCAGACATTTATGGTCACCAGAGGACGAAGTCTAATGACTTTGGTGATAGATCATCTAGCGCCACCATGAGGTTGACATTTGTGATTTAGTGTGAAAAATTATGAGATGGATTGTTGTGAAATTTGCTACATATATTCAACTTCCCAAGAAAATGAATCCTAATGACTCTAATCCTGTGACTTGCAGGTCAAGGTTTTCATTTACTTAGTGAAATATCTCAACACCAACTTGATGAACAAAAACTTTTTACACAGACATCTGTAGTTACAAGACGATGTATTCTAGAGATTTTGGTGATCTCCTGACTTTTCCTCTAGTGCCACAATGACTTGACTTTTTTGATTCAGAGTGAAATATCTTGACAACTAGCAGAAATATTGTCATGAAATGTATTTTTTAAGTATATTCAACTTCTTTAGAGAATGAATTCTAACAACTATAGTGCCACCAGCACATCATTTATTCAGTGAAATATCTCAACAACTACTTGATGGTCTGGTACATCACTGTATACAGACATTCATGGTTCCTAGATGACGTTTTCTAGTGGTTTGGGGGATATTCTGACTTTTTCTTCCAGTGCCACAATGAGGTTTCCATTTTTTGGTTGTTATTGAAATATCTTGACAACTATCAGACAGATTATCATGAAATGTATTGGGTATCAGGTCAAATTTGTCCAAAACTTTTAAGATGTACTTTGTGTTTATTGCAAATGTGTAAATGTTAGCATGCTTACACACTAAACTAAGATGGTGAACGTTGACATGATTGTTATTGTGAGGGTATTAGCACGCTGATGTTTGCATTTAGTTCAAAACAATGCTGTGCCTATGATGCTAGTGTGGCTGCAGACTGTCTTGTTAAAGAAAATCTCCTAAATGTCTCTATGCAAAATATGTTCCCTTTACAGTTTGGGAGCTCGGAGCCCATCCAGTGCTGAAAACATTTTACAAAAAGGTCTTGCAGGGCAGGAAACGAGGTCAGTGATATTCAGATGAGAATTACTTTATCTGTTGCTCTGCTGGTGTTTGTTTTATATCACTGTGTGTAGAGTAAGTGCGCTAAATTAAAAGAAAATCTGCAGCAGCATCTATTAATTTAATGAAAAACAGGCAAGTGCATTTGTTTGCATATGCTGTTTGGTTTTTGGAAAGCAGCAGGGACAGGTTCACTGGGGTTTTGCATGCTGTAGATTAGTTCAGGAGCATTCGTGGTTAATAGTGTGAAGCCTTGGGATGCCTCTTTATGAGGCTCTGTAAATGTGTCAGGCAGTAGCAGGGGAAAGCCAGCTCCTCTGGTCCCTCTAATTGGATTTACACGTGTGGAAGAAGGCCTGGATTCATTTGGAACAAAAGACTATTCTACTCATCCTACACAGTCCGCCCCATTGTTCAACATTTTCAGTTCCCTGACTTCCACACTGGAGCAGTACCAAGACTGCAAAGCCAAGAATCCGTCTCCCTCGTTATGATAAACAGGTTAGTAGGAGGATAGTACAGTTTTAATAACACATACTATAGGTAGTCCTCTATTGTTTTAACTGCCAAGAGGAATATAAGGGAAGATGGTATTCACATGTGTAGTACCAGCAGGTGAGTGTTCCCATGTTCACCACCCACAGTACACAGTACATTACAGTACATTACAGTACATTAGTACTCCTCTGCACACAGGGTGAAAAAAGCCCTTTGAGCTAAAAATATAAAGCCTGTGAGGACATTTACAGTAGTCAAATGCACAACAAACAAAGCAACAATAATACACAGATCCTTGCAGTACTGGTCATGGAGCTCTACTGAACACTGTATCATTGGTGGATGTCAACACCATTAAATTAATGCTTTTTGTCAGATCCAATGTTCTGGAGCCAAAATAATAAAAGCCTTTATTATCACTTTCCATTTTTCTGACTATACTGCAGCAGGGCATTGTTTTTTTTACAGTGCAGCTTATTTTCCTCACAGCCCAATATTATGTGAAAAATGCTGTTTTTTTTTTACCACAGTGCTACTTGAGCTAACATGCCACAGAACACCAAATAGCTCTAATCTTTTCTCACAATGTACCTGAACATTTATCAAACTGACTTTATTAGCTGCAATGACTGTTCTCTCTGTTTGTTTTGGTTCATTCGAGTATGACTCACCTTCACCCAAATATTAAGAACCAGACATCCCCCGTCTTGACCAAAACTTTAGTTCAAATTCATTAATGCTAACTGCTCTGAGGGAGCAATTAACATTCACACATGCCCACATTAATGTTGACACTTCTCTGTGCAGATTTGAAGGTGAAGGCAAGAGGTCTCGAACGCATCTGACATTAGAAAAACTGACACAAATGGCATCCTCTGGTATCTCATTTGCTGCTTAATGGCATATTAATGGAGAGACTTCAGAAGAAACACTAAGTTGGTTCATCTGTCGGGGCGTAATGGGGCTGACAAACTCAGTCTCATTCAAAATTAGATTTAAAAAGACTAGCCACTTTGTACTGTGTTGTCCTCTTTTGTGTCTGTGAGTGATTACTGTCTAGTGTGTATACACCAGCACAAAGGCTGCTCCTCAAATGGTCTCTAGTTTATTGATTTAAATACTCTGCTGCTCCTACAGTCTGTTAGTCCAGGTTATTTGATTTGTCAGACATTTAAATCTTGGTTGGTACACGGAGCTCAGTCTGAAATTGAATTTGTGGATATTACCCAGGAGCCTGATCAGACATCAAAATATGTCTGGAGTTATCAGCAGTGGAAAGTGTTTTGTCTTTATTTATAAGGACAATGCATATTCATCAACATTTGTGTAAATATGCCGTTGTTAGCAGCAAATTTTCACCTGCAATCCTTTGGTGATATGTTTTAAAGCCAATAAGCACATTTACTCAGATATCTGGTACTTTTAAAGCAGCTATACGTGATATTTCTATAATAACAATGTGTGACAGTAGTTGGGTTTCCATTCAAATTTAGCACAAATTATAACTGAATCTCTACAATATCAGCACAAAACAACCCCTGCCATTTTGTGAATATTTGGAATTGGTTTGCTATTTGGTTATATTTTTTCAGTCATGGCCATTAAACCATTTCCAAAGACGAGCACAACAAGATGAAAAATAAGAGCATTAGTTAAACCGCAAACAGTTAAAAAAAATAATGTAGAAAACATGATGGAAATATGATATTTATGGTTGTCTGTTCAGTGGAGCAGAAGCTTTCGTGGATGTTAAGTCACATTTTTCATATACATCATGATCACTGAAGCTGTTTAAATTGCACTTTGTGGCATTTTGCTTTTTACTCTTACCAATTAATAATTTTGCAGTGTTTCAAGTTTTTTCCTTTTTTTCCTTATTATGGAGCTTTTTTTCACCTCTTTATTTATCTGCACAGCCCACAACTTTACTGTTTTTGTTCATCTCAGTGCTCTCATAGTTTTGAGCCACAGCAGGCATCTGTTTTCAGACAAACAGACTCTAAAAACTCACTGTACTCTACCTGCTCAGCACCTAATGGGAAATGGACACAGTTAGTGACTAGCTGGTGAACGTAATGGAGCATCTAGTAAAGTCAGATATTTCCCTCAGGAGTTGGTAGAGTGCAACAACAGAGCTAATGGAGGGTGAATATTGCATTTACATTCAGCAGGTGGACAGAAACACGACTCCAATTGAATGATAATGTTGCTCTGTAACTGCTTGAATGTGTAAAAAAGCAACTCTTTGTAAACAACTTTAACATATCAAGAATGTGGAGTATTTTATAATCTGTATCAGTGTTCATTGTATTCATTGTGTTTATCATCATAGCTACACCGATCTTTGAGTAAAGTTTACTTCTTCCACCACTGGGAATTATACCTTTACTGTAGATCACGATGCTCTCACTGTTTAGCAAACACAGACGCAACAACTTGCGCTGTTTACACTCCCTGTAGGCCTGTGCTGCTAAAATACATCAATCCTGCTCATGAACAGAAAGAGAACCTTACATAAGACAATTTCCTTGTTTCTAAGAATGCCCAATGCCCATGTAAGTACAATCCTTGATGACTCAGTGACAGATGATGCTCTCACAAGCCTCTCCTGGTGTCTGAAAGGGAGGAAGGATTGTCGGAAGCTGTGGGAGGACAGGACGGGTAAGTGTGAGGAAACAGCCTGAATAGCAAGAGGTGGGAGGCTCACAATGGCGTATCGTTCACGGACAGACAACCACGCAGACACACGCTCATCAAAATGCTTAAAAATATATTTATGTAACGAGGTTCCTGCCTTGAGCAAAGCACATGAGTAAACCCTTCATAAAAATAGATGCCCTTTGGAACAGAAGCCTCTTTCGGTTGTGACGTTATTAAAGGTTTCTCGTCATGACGTACCTCTGAGGATGTTAAGAAATGCATCACTGTCAAGATGCCAGGTGCACCAGAGCTGCGTTCACATTAAGTAATTCATTGATTTATGAAGATGTCTCTTTGAAGTAGCAAAGATAAATTTCAGTGTATAGTGCAGCAGTTAGAGAGCTCTTCTTCTGAAACATGTCCACCTACATTTCATCCGCTGGTTTTGTGGAAGAAAACAGCACATTCTTTTATTTTTCTCAACAGACTTTCAGAAAATCTAAAAATAAAGACGTTAATGCTTTGAACTGAGTCAACCAGCATCCAAATTAATCATGAGCTTGTATCAAAGATTCTGAAATAATTTATAAAAGCCAAAACAGGCAAGAACCGCCAGTGCATTGCAGTCCAACTCTCTATATTGTGCTCTAATGTATTCTTCAGCTGTCTCTCTCTCTCTCTCTGTACATCCAGGCGCTATCTTTGGTCAACACTAAATATAGATGGGCGACAAACTGGAGGAATAACCAACTTAATATGTCATAGTAAGGTGTTGGGCCACCACATGCCACCAGAACAGCTTCAGTGCTCGTTGGCATTGAATCCTCAAGTCTCTGAACTCTACTGGAGGGATGAACATCACTCTTCCAAAAGATATTCCCTCATTTGGTGTTTTGATGATGCGCTGTCTAACACGTCGGTCCAAAATCTCCCATAGGTGTTCAGTTGGGTTGAGATCTGGTGACTGTGAAGGCGATAACATAAGATTCACATCATTTTCATACTCATCAAACCATTCAGTGACCCCTCATGCCCTATGAATGAGGGTATTGTTATCCTGGAGGAGATCAGTCCCATCAGGATAGAAATGTTTCATCATAACATAAAGGTGATCACTCAGAACAACTTTGTATAGATTTGTAGTGATCCTCCACTCTAAGGAGACAAAAATGGACCCAAAGCATAACAGAGTCACCAGATCTCTCTTGGTGTACGCTACACATGCCCTCGCCCACTTGTCATGACTCATCTGACTATATCACTTTTTTCCACATCTCTGTTCACCACTGCCTATAGTTTTTGCACCAGATGTCACTTTAGTCCCTGTTCCTACTTAAACACCAACCAGCTGAACAGTTTTTCCTGCCATCCGTACCCCTGCATCCTTTCCTATTATTATTATTATAGCTAACATACAAGAAATGTAAGTATCGTGCTAAATTTTGCTGAAATCTTCAGACTACTGACAAATTTGAAAACTTAGCAAATACTTGGAAAGAATAATCTAAACATATTACCTGAACATTTTTAGTTTCTCAGTAACAGCTGTTTATTTTCTCACTATTTTCACCAGAGCTGCTGCCAAACCATTCTCAATAATAATAAGGTTCACGTTCAAGGTAAGAATAGATTCAACAGTTCCTTTGCATTGTATGAAAACGGTATTTATGAATACTACACTCAAAAATCAAGTCATTTTTGTATGTATGTTGGATTTATAAAGAATGTTGCACCCAAAACACATACCATAAGATATAGAAATATATATTCAAAAAGAGAATGAACTACTATCATACATTATTACCCTTAAAACAAACCAAAATGATCATCGTTTTTCAACTTTTTTGACATTATGTTTCTACTGTTATCTTATAAAAATACAGTGTCTAACATGGAAACTTTGGTAAAGAAGTATGAATCATCAAATACCATTTTGCAAGCTGACAAACATTAATTTCTCTTTGCTCTGACTATGAAATATTAACAACTTTGGAAGATTTTTATCAAAAGAGAGATCTCTTCAGTTGGTGGGAACTCTCTAAACCTATAATTCTTGTGGGTAGCACTGTAGTTTAAAAGAAACACAATTTTTGGCTCTCCTTCATGCTGGCAGCTTCAGACAGCTTCATTCAATTCACATGGGAACAAATCCACATCTTTATTCGGCACTGAATGGCTTTGAAAGCTCACATGAGGCTGCTGCAATCTGTCATTTGTTGATTTTTTCCCTCTCTGTCCTGCAATCTGTTGCAGTTCATCACAGACACAAAACCAATTGTACATTTCTAAAATATTCCCCAAAGGACTGTTTTGTAATGGTAGCTATTTTTGTTTTTGTTTGTTGCACTTGAAAGAGTATTAGTGATTTATTAATTTGTTGAGCTGCTTTTCCAGTGCAAAGAAATTAACAAATCAATCAATGAACAGTATATCAAGTACTGTACCTATATACAGTATTTAAGTGTGGAATTGACACTTTTCTGTCTCATTAAGGACAAACTATTATTATTTTGTAACTTGCAGTAGAATAAACAGCTACTACTAGAAATCCATCTGGCAATGTTGAACTGGATGAGCACAACATGTTTTACCTGTGAAAGAATAGTTTACTTTAAAGGAAACAACTCTCCGTTGTCACAGCCATTAATGGTATGTGTACCTGTTTTTCTCGCTCTTCAGTGTCTCCCCGTAGTACAGTATGAGGTCTAATATTAGTTCAGAGGGTTGGCCTACTGTATGATGACATTCAAAAGCTTTCAGTGATGCTCAGTGTTGTAGATTGTAGTGCATTAACAGGGAGGTTTTCCAACAAACTCAGCTGCCTTTGGCCCATTTAAAGCATCTATTTTTGAACAGTTTGCCTCACAAAAAAGGACGGGAATAGCACCTTGTGTTTAAAGTTAAAGTGGGTCTCTGTTGCTCAGTGCACTAAAGAAAAATGCCTGTATTTTCCAACCTGGGTCTTATTCTCGTATTTTTTGGCCTTCAGACTATGGGTTATGCTAACTTTTCACTCACTAACTCTGTGACTCCAGCTAAACCGTGTACAGTATATCAGGGCAAACAGTGTGAGGCTCAAATTTTAATCTTACATACAGTATTTAAAATGCTTCTTTCAAGTCCAAAATGAACACGGGAAGTAGTCCTCTTATTTGGCTATTGTAGCTAACACAGTGTTGCCAACTATTTTCAGTGGGAAGAATCTGAAGCTGGCTTGAAAAATCCCTTTAGGGCTGCGTTATAGGTGGAAAACCTATTGGGTCCTCCTTCACTCACTCTCACCAAAAAGCATGACTCTCAATGAAGGAAATGGCACTGGATGTAAGGTTGGCTAAAAATGTGATCATCATCATCATCAGGTCAGAAATTCTACCTCATGCTCTCAAAGTGTTTTATGTGTGTTTGCCAAATGATTTACGGTTTCCACCTGACATAGTGCGTGTCAGGAACCAAGCAGCAAGACTCAAGACCCAACTTAACCAATTTTAAATACATTTTCGAAATACAAAAATAGGTCCATTTTACTTAAATTGAGGTCAACAAAGCAAACAGCAACCTAAACTGAACTTAACATAATTAACCTTAATATCAACAAATATTTTAATCAAGAAACTATTTACAACCAAATTAACTGCAAAACCAAGAAAAACTAAACTTAAAGTCCCAACATAATTCAAGTTAACTAGATACCAAAAAGGTAGACTCCCCTCTGGCACACCCAGTTGGACTCTTCCACTTCCTGCCTGCCACAGTTTAAGATGCCATCTTAACTGGTGCCACATCTTTTGCCCAATGGAGGACTCACCAGGTCCATTAAAAAACAAAAGGTAAAGCACAATTTAATGTCAGCAAGAAATGTTAATGACTGAATGTTAACCAACATGTGTGCACTCAAATTAGCAAACTATCAATAATGAAGTGTGTGTGGTATGAAAACAAAAGGCTATGTGTGCTGTCATTACCTAAAAATGTTTGTATGTCAACAGTGTTACAAAGAAAACTACACTACACTTACACTGACATGTGTGCAGCCATCACACTGCTGTCTAAGAAAAATATACTATCAACCATTCAATCATGACCCTTCTCCATTCATCCACCAAGGCCAGTGCTAAGACCTGAATGTTGGCTGATGTCCTTTGCTGTCGGAGCTGGCGTTCGCCGCCGAGCCGAGCCTATTATTGCTCCCCGGGGGGCTGCTGCTGCCGAGGTGGGGGGAGGCATCAATGAGCAAAACCAGTGGATCAATGGTCACCAAGCCAACCTCTGTCCTCATCTGTGCTTGTGGGAGGTCAACTCTCAATGACAGAAATGAGAGATTTACACTGAGAGCTGGGTGTGGCTGGCTGTCAGATGGAGAGAAATTTAAGGAGGGATGAAAGGGAAGAGAGGTAAGCGGGTAAGCTTCTTGAAATTACATGAGGATTGTCAATTATTTCAGGGGTTTGAACTAACATCACTAGTTGTATGAGTTGTAGTCCTAAAGGTTTTACGGTGTGAGGAGGGAGTGGGTTTATATTTCCCTAACTGCTGTTAAAGGTTCTTCATATTTGAGTGTGTATAATGGGTTTTTATCTCCGGGCTTCAGGCTGTTGTAAAAGGACTGTTTTTCCGCTCTTCTCAACTCCCGACGGAGTTCCAAAGCTTTATGTCCACTGATGGATATCGCCATCAAACTTTCATTGGAAAAATCTTTTTTCTTCTCTTCCATGTTGTTTTTTTTCTTTACAATGTTAAAGCACCATACAGTTCCTCCTTGGTAACAATATACACCAGCACTGACGGTAACATCATCCATTTTCCTGCACCTGTTCTGTTTTAGCTAAATTGGAAGTAAACAAAGAAACCTCAGGCCGGTAACAAAGCCGGCAGTAACAGGAGCCGATTCCATTAACAGGGTCCCTGCTGGATATGAAGTGGGGTTGGGGGTTGGGGGTTGGGAGAAGGACTGGATGTATGGATTGAAGGTTTTTGAAGCACACTGCAACTGTTGAAGTTAAAATCATATAAAGAGAGAAGAGAATACGCTATCCATCGGGGAATCTATTTGTACATTGCACAGCATCATAACTCTTAATTTTCTTGACATTTCTGGGTTAGTTACTCAGAGTCAGTCCATGGAGAAGAGGGGAAAAGGTGCACCTGCTCAATAAAAAGGGCTTTAGCACTGCGTAACACTCTACAGTGAAGCCTTGTTGAACCACACAATTATATTATTCAAATAAATGATCCCTGAAGACATATCGATTTCTGCATGGCTCAACTAATTTCACACTACATGTCAAACAATTTGTATACTTTTGCTCACAGTGGCTCAGATAAAGTAAGATTTGACTGATTGCATGTTTAAAGACAATGAAACGGATCAATATTCTGCATTTTGTGTTTAATTCCTCAGGTTGCTCCTGGTTAGGAGAACACTGAGTCCCTGTGCAACAGGAGAGCAAAATCCGAAACCCATTTAGAAAAAAAAATCATTAGGCTATTAATTGCAGCACAGATTCCCTGCAGAGCCTGAATGGTTTTGCATGAGAGAAGTGGAAAGTGATGCTGCACGTGGAGGCCTTTCCCTGCTCACATGTCTCTTCAAACAGCCCACACAGTAAAATGACAATTGCACTTAGTCCAGTGTTGCTCTCCATTAGCGATGCAGCAATGCATTGTTGCTCTGACCTCGGTCACTTATTCTTAATAAGAGGGCTCTGTGCAACAGCAAGGATAGAGAAATAACTATCCACCACACAACTGAGTACTTAAATGTATTTCAGTTGCAGTTTCAGTTGCTTCAGCCTTTTGTTTTTTTTCACTGACGCAGCATAAAAGCAAAGAGCCAATCCAAAACAGCGGCTAAGAAACACATCATTATAACATTCCTGTTGCTTTCATTCCCTGCATGAACATGCAATATTCAAACACAGCAGGCAAAAAGGCAACCACACAATTTCTCTTCTACTCAGTGATTTTACCGGATCAGTAAAATCCTCCTCAGTCAGCAAGGTGGCATGTTCTGACAACAGCTATTGTTCAATTGTTCAAGAATTTTCCACACACCGAGTGAGTGAATAAATGTGAACTTTATGGTGAAGTTAAAGGATTGAAGTCTTGGGTTCTCCTGTCCTAAAATGCCCCTTTACACTGTGAGATTCTGCGATACCAGAGATGAAAGTTGACAATCGTGAAAGAAACATAGTAAAATTGTGGTCCTAAATCACACTGTACGACATCCCTACTGACGACAGATTTGAAGCCTTGGTGACTAAAGACAGCGGCAGAACTCTAACATTGTCAGAAATGTATGACTAATACACTGACTGGCGTAACCTTTCCAGGATCAGCCCTATGTCCCCCCATTTCCTCAGGCCTACATTCCCCCAATACAGGTATGGCCATTCCCTAATGCACATAACGTGTTGTTTTTATCTATGAAAATGCAGGTGACAGGTGAAATTGTATTATTAAACTTGAGGAACATAGGGCTGTGGGAACATAGACACGCTCTCATATTTCCAAAGCACTGTTCCTAAATATAAAATTTAGGGGGAAAACGCACATAATGGCACATAAAAACCATAACAATGGTGGTTAAAATGTTTGTGACTTTTCAAAACATATCATTGAGCTAATGACGTATCTCTGGTTTCATTTTGTTCCCCTATTTGCATCGTAGCACCATAATTTACCAAACAGTGCACAATCTGACATGAAATGGATATCATATAGTCTGACACAGATTGTGACCAAGATTTTATTATAGGGGTCTTATAAAGTGACATGCAATAAATTCAGTTAATGCACTTCAGCTATTGCAGTTTTTTATGTGAGCTAAAGCACCGAATAAGCTGGAAATGAGTCTACATTCTCTTTTTACTAAGGTCAGAGGGGGTGACCCAATGCAAAATGAGCATGTGGCCTCTATCACACTCTATCATTTGTCCTATATAGACCATGTTTATATTTTCACTCTTCTTCCCTTCCCACTTCTTTCAGGATATATAATAGTGGGCGGATTAAGGCCCAATTTTGAGGCTAAATTTACACTTTAATAACATGTTTAGCATTGTGTTTACTGTCATTAATTCTGGAGCATATTGAGTTTAGAAATTATAATCATAAATATGACACATCATTTCCACTTTCTCCCTCAAGGCTTAATTTACAAATATCACATCATGAAAATGCATTTTTTTTTCGGGGGCATAGTGAAGGGCACAGATGGGGCTGAATCCATTAACATGAGTTCACTTTGGGTTACGGAAGATGCCGCATTGCACTGAGATGTCAGGAAGAGTGACTTTGGGCTTTTGTCATTGTAGGTGTCCGTTCTGCTACAGAGAACCATAATAGCAGATGGTGATAATGTGAGAACTATTACATAAGGAAAGGTTACTGGACGTGAACGTGCATGTGAACTTTGGGCATAAGTTTGATTCAGTAGTTTTCTGAAGGTTAGATGAAACCATGAACTTGAGGAACTGCAAATGGACTATATATATCAGATTAATAGCCCTGAGAAGTACATTCATAGTGGATGATTCATGGCTCACGTCCAGTGCCGGTGTTCAGTGCTGTAGCAGGAAGTAGTGAGGCAGAAAGTAAGGCTGTGGAGGTCAAAATGATAACAAGTCTGAACTGGAATTAAAGGTTTTTTATTTTCTGTTATTCTTATGATGTTGAATGTATGTTAAACATAATTTATGCTCCCTGAAAGTAAAGAGCCCCGGCATCAACCTGCTCTGAATGTTACCTCTACTTCCCCTTCGAACTGATATCACATGCCCACAAATGTTCCCTAGTCTTCGTTGTTTCGTGGGTTGTTCACATTGTCCAATAACATTCTTCAGATTGAACTTGGGTTCAAATGTGTGTGGATGTATTTAAGTTTCCATTTTTTTTTACATAACAAGAAACAGAAATGAAATCTTACTGCTGTTGTTTGTTTTCATAGTCTCCCGAGCTGCTGGAAGTCTGCAGAGGGGCAACTTCCAGAAGCTAACTAATCAGAATAGAGCGATCCTCAGGGGGGGGGGGCTTTAAAGAGACTGGAGCTAAGACAGAGGCTGAACTGAGGGGCTGCATAAAGGGCCAGTATAAGATAAACAAGGTGTTTTTTGGATTGTAAATAATGCACAGATATACCCAGCCCCAGAATATAAATATGGACCTGGAAGTGTGCATGACACGTCTCCTTTAACCATAATCATAAGTGTTTTAGTTGCGTACATTGTACCATACCTTAAACATAATTTATTTGCCATAATCCCAATCTTTAATCCTGCCAAAGTTGCCATGCATAGATATTGCAGAAAGTGAGAATTTTCATGGCATTGATATAAACAAATATTAGCATTGAACATAAGGCAGCGTTTTGCAGACTCGCCTGATATTAATGTTCTTGTCTGACGAAAAGGTTGCACTATACATAATGTAAGCATGTGGACTCATCTGTCCACACGGCGCTGCTTTTCAGTTTTGGGCCCCTTAGTTCCAATTAAGGGAAAGGTTGATGCATATATTTGCTTATATCTTACACAATAGTGTGCTTACAAGCTGTTGCAACAGTTAGAGGGAGGACAGAACAAGGCTCCCATGTACAAAGCCGGGTTCATAAAGAAATGGTTTGTCATGGAAGAAGTTGACAGGCTTACACGCAACCCTGATCTCAAAACCTTCCAACAGCTTTGAGATGTAGTGTAACACTAACTGTGAGCCAGGCCTCTTCAACCAACATCAGTGTCTGACCTCACCAAAGCGCTTATGGCTGAATGGGAGCGCATAACTGGCATAGCTCGCAAATAGCTGGCAAATACCTGGCATTATATAACCAGGGTCCAAAATCTTGTGGAAGACCTTCCTAGAGGAGTGGAGGCTGTGATAGCAGCATATTAAAGGCTGTGGTTTTGGAATATGTTAAAAAATGATGTATTGGTGTAATGTTTGGACGCCCACATACTTTTGGCCTTGTAGTTTTTAGAAGTTTTTGCTCAGAAGTAGACTACATGTTGTTTGAGAATTATTCATTATAGACATATATGTTGTATAATCATTGATATAATACTGATACACTATGTATAATTAGAAACTTTAACTTTTCAACCAAATCCATCCACCTGTTAATCCTCATTTGGACAATAAACTTCTTTTTTATCTTTAATTCAAAACAAAAGGAGGTTGTTTAGTTTGCTGTGTAATTTTGGGACTCAGTATAATCATCATTTATCACCCAAATTACAGTAACTTTATCCTTTTCAAGAGTGATAACACCACAACATTTCTTAAGCTTGAGCTCAGAAACAAAAACACCAGCCGCTTCTATTCATATCTTGACAGTATCACCACTGTGTCCCATAGAGATTCCTATCTATCCCGAGCTGTGTACCGTAAAGCTCCTGCAGTCTGTGTCCTTCTTTACACAGATGGCTTAATGCCTCTGGGGCTGCAGAGGGAGTTTGTGGTAAGAGGAGTTAATAGACTCAGTCCAACACACAAAGGAGACGCTATCCCTTATCGATGGAGGGGCAGACACCAATAAATTATGTGAGCCCTGAGCAGGACGATTCAACTGTGAGCTGAATATTGCTTTAACTAATAACGGGAGCTTTTCCTCTAGTATGTAAGATATTTAGGTGCTGAAGATGTTGTATTAATGGACTTCTTAAGAGCAAACAAATTTAAAGCTACAATAAAATAGCTTTTTTGAAAGCGTTTGGTTTCTGTTGAGTGGTGTATTTTCTCTTGAAATGTGATAGTAAGGACACAACGTAGGTTAGGGTCACTAAAAACAATACAAAATACTGTTTTAGTTATTGGTGTACAACGATCATAAAAGATGTTTTTAAAAAGCAGCTTGCATGTAATGATGTTTTTATGTAACAACACAAATGCTTTAGTGGTTTTCCTGGTGAAAACGCCGTTTTTCATAGTATAAAGTACAGATTATTCCCTCTGATTAAATGAGAAGATTGATATGAATGTCATGTTTGACTACAGTCAGCAGCCTGGCTGTGTCCAAAGGTTAAAAAAATCTGCCAAACAGCATCTCTAAACTTCATCAATTAGCACTTTCCATCTCAATTCTTTAATCCAAAAACTAAAGTGTAAAAAAGACACTGAGTTGGAGTCTCTTTTTAGTTGCCAAGCAACCTCAAAGTGACAACAAGAGTGCAGGAAGTCACTATGCTAGCCAGCATGTAACCTTTAATAAAAAAAACACTACTTAGTAACTCTTTAGTTTTTATAAAGATTAAACAAACAAGTCTGAAAAAGGCCTCCACCTACTCTGATGGTTACTGTCTGTCAAAACTTTCCATTGTTCCAAAGCAGTTTATGATGATAATGATGGCAGATTTTCCACTTTAATAATTCATATTTTAAACAATGGCTCCTTGATTTCAGACAGAAATAGACAAAAGCTTCTCCCACCAGTTACTGATCCATGAAGGAGACATGGAAATAAGAAGGGCTGAATATGAATACGATATTGATCCTTGCACCTAATTCTTGGTAAAAGGAAAGGCCTATTTCTCAAGATGTCACTCTATTCCTTTTATTTGACTTTATTTGCAATTAATGTGATATTGCTACATCCTCACCAGCCAAGTAATCTATTTACATTTGTCCTCATGACGCCTCCTGTTTCCTTCTGTGTTGGTCTCCAGGTCGCCAAAAACGCAATTTAATGACGGATTTAGGCACATTCTGGATGAGATCACTTAAAAGTAAAAGGAAATCTGTGAAGATTTCTCTCTCAGAGCCGGATGGTGTGTCTATCCTGGCAGCAGGAGAGAGCTGGCACTGCTACAAGAGAAAGAAAAAAAAAAAGATGAAATAGAGATTTAAGAGGATTGGCCACTTGTCCGCTCGAAGGCAGCAAACAGGAAGATGCTGTGTGGCCTCAAACTGAGCAGATTACACAGAGAACAATGTCATCATGCTGGAGGCGTCAGCAAGCACCGGTCCAAAAATAGCTGATGGACTTGTTACAAACATTTGGTTTGAATCAACAATGTATTAGCTTAAATCCAGGGAGATATTTACATGGATAAAATTGCCATTTGTTGTATGTTTTCTCAAATCTTAGAGAATTATGAGCGAGAGCAATTTTAACACAAGCTTTGGAAGAAAATTAAATATCAAATGTGTTGATCAGATGCACAATTTTAGGCTTTCAGGTGAATATTTCATGTTATGACAATATGAATTTGTCTGTGTGTTTGCAGGAGGATCATTGTAGAGTTTGATTTGCTTATAAGTATTTCATTTGAATCAACATTATAACTGATCTCACTGAGATGTCAAAAACGTCCACTTGATATGTTTATCAGCAAGCATACGTCCTGATTCATTGGACACATTACTGAACGCCTGACTGGCTATCTTTATTCCACAAAGGCATCCATATTAATGCTCTTCCCATTCTCAAACTGCTTTACAAAATATGCAAATGCAATCCAACTGAGTGGCCTCACGTTGCCCTCTGAGGGTCTGAGAAACAGGCATTCCGTAAAATGGGATTATTTCATTTAATTTCCCCATCAACAGCCTTACTCTAAGACTAAAATGGGAGCTCATGTTGCCATGGACGTCTTAGTGATGACTGAGGTATTTGGCTGTAGAAATGGAGAGGCTCTGAGTACTGAAAGAAAACCTCTTTTGAGTGCAGTGAAGAGCTGTTGCTTCTTTATCTTATCTCACAAGGTGTCAGTTTCCATGTTTTCAGTCTCCCCCTCAGGAGCGATCTTTGCTCTGTTGGCAGCTGAGAGAAGAAGATTTTCAACTAACAAACAACCAAAATCCTGTGAGGTTACTCTGAGAAGCAGCTATGAGGGCTGTTTGGGGGCTCATGCAGATCCTGGATTAAGCTGTTTAAAATAATATTTCCTGTTCTTGTCAGTGAGATAAAACCTACGATGGAGAATAGAGCTGCATCTTATATTCATTATTGATTAATCTGCCTTTTATTTACTCAAATAGTTGATTAATTATTTGGTCATGTCAGAAAATAGTGAAAAATGGTTGTTATGATTCTACAGACTTAGAAGTTGAAGTCTTTAGAAGTCGTGTTTTGTCTCATCAACACTCCAAAACTCAAAGATTGGTAGTTTACTGTCATTTTAAACAAAGAAAAGCATGAAATCTGCACATTTGAGAAGTGGAAACCAGACTTTTTGCATAAAAATGTACAAAACCAATTAAAAAAAATAATAGCTCAATTAATTAACTAATCATTTCAGCTCTTGAGGAAAGTAACTAAGCACATTAATGAATTGTAATGAACAGTTTTCAGATCCTTGTACTTCATTTGAATATTTCCACTTTTCTCTACTGAATTATTCTATTCCACCACATTTGCATACAACTGGATATCGTGTTTATTTCGTTTGTGTGTGACAGTTGTTTTATACTGTTTATGTTGTTTGTATTTATTGATCTAACACTGTTATTGCTGCTCTCTTGACCAGGTCTCTCTGGATAGATAATGAACTAACACTAACCCTTAAATCAATGGAAAATATTGCACTTTTTGCTTTAGACGCTTTATTTGTTTTCACTGCTTTATAATTACAATTAATAAATTCGATCATTTTCCAGCTTTTCAGATATGAGGATTTCTGCTTTCCCCTGCTGTATATTGTGAATTGATCATAATTGGATGGAAGATGGATGGAAGATTGTCACCTCATTGGAGCTTGTGATGGACATTTTTCATTATTTGTTGACATTCTATTGACAAAAGTGTTAATTGATTAATCAAAGAAGAAAATCAATATATTCAGTAGTAATGACAGAAGCTAATTTGCTCTTTAAGATTTGCCTTTGAGGGCATGTGATAAGCCTATAAAACATCACAATTTAACCCCCCAGGAGTAGTTTATAAGTGCAGCTACAACAACCTACACATGAATGCATCACTAACAACAATCCAATAATATCATATACAATAATGTTATACTCTGAAAGGGGGCATTCAGTGTCATGGATGCTTTTGATAGGCTAATTAAATGCATGTTTTCTCCCGTATCCGTTTAAATGCAGGATTTGTAACTGAATATGTTTACTTTGTGGTTGCTACTCACCTCCCACCTCTAGACTAATCGGATTAAGAGAGTATCCTCCAACGAAACACAATATTTTCTTTGGTTTTGTTGTTCTCAAAGCACCATAGGAACGAAGAATGTGCAGTTAATCTAATATTCCTGCGTGTCTGCATTGGCACCATAATTTATTCTCTATTCAATGTAAGACTAAAGTCTCGCATTGTTTTCTTTATAATCCCCTGAACAATTAAGTTGGTGTTGCACGTTAAGTTAAATGTCTACAGACACAGTATCTGTTGTTGTATCTCGCTGTAAAGCTCATTAGCAGACCCACTCCACACTGACAGACGAGTCATCCAATGGTTGTTTGGGGTCCACTGGTTAGCCAATGATAACCCGGGCTGAGGTGATGCTGTGTGTCTATTGGTGAAGAGTGTGTCGTATCTGTGAGTCTGCCTCCTCGATGCTGATGCCTTTGCTTTGGTCAAGGTTGCACTTGCAGTCATCGCAGTAGGACCCGACTGGAGCAGCGTTTACGCACAAACAGCGCACACTAATCAACCGAGGCTCTGCTGCAACTTCTCCTGTTTGTGTTTTACGCGCCACAGAGGAATCTCTCACCGCACTATAGCAGCCATGGATGAAATGGAGGAAGAGTTAAAATGCCCTGTTTGCGGCTCTTTCTACCGGGAGCCCATCATACTGCCGTGCTCCCACAACATTTGCCTGGCTTGTGCTCGGAATATTCTTGTGCAAACCCCCGACGCAGAATCTCCACAGAGCAGCCGTGCCTCCGGATCCGGCGTATCCGATTATGATTATCTGGATTTGGATAAAATGAGTTTGTACAGCGAGGCGGACAGTGGTTATGGCTCTTATGGGGGCTTCGTCAGCACTCCGACCACCCCTTGCCAAAAATCGCCAAACGGGGTGCGTGTTTTCCCCCCGACTGTCCCCCAGCCTCCCCCGCAACAGCATCTCCTCCCACAGCCCGGCTCCTTACCTCCGATCCCCCGCAACTCCTGCATCACTTGCCCGCAGTGTCACCGCAGTCTCATCTTGGACGACCGGGGGCTTCGCGGATTCCCCAAGAACCGGGTGTTGGAGGGTGTTGTGGACAGGTACCAACAGAGCAAAGCGGCAGCTCTCAAATGTCAGCTCTGCGAGAAGAGTCCGAAAGAGGCCACCGTGATGTGCGAGCAGTGCGACGTCTTCTACTGCGACCCGTGCCGTCTACGGTGCCATCCTCCCCGCGGTCCCCTCGCCAAGCATCGCCTGGTACCCCCTGCGCAGGGGCGGATAAGTCGCCGAACGAGTCCACGTAAAATCTCCACATGCACAGAGCACGAACTGGAGAATCTAAGCATGTACTGTGTGCAGTGTAAGATGCCCGTGTGTTATCAGTGTTTGGAAGAGGGCAAACACGGCACACATGAAGTCAAAGCTCTGGGCGCAATGTGGAAACTGCACAAGGTACGTGCGTAAAAAATATTAAGCTGCAAAATCTTTGTGCGCTGTTTGAATTCGTATTATGTGTGTGTTGCCTGTTTGATTCACCATGATTCATCATCCTCTGAGCTGAGCAACAAGTACGCCTTGAAAATCATTTGCGCTGCGTTGTCAGCTCCGCTTAACATCCTGTAGATAAAGGCTGCTTTGGGAATGTTTATACTGTCACACTGGATTTAAATTAATGCTGTGCAACGCACCACATATATGAATGAATTTCCTCTCCAGCGCACATTTCATTCACTTAATTCACGGGGCAAAGAAAAGAAATGCGCACGTCTCCAAAACAGGGAACTCTGGTGTCTTTTGGTGCGCAAAAGCTGTCAGGAGGCAGCTCTGTTTTAAATTCTGCTCACGAGTGGACAACCAGAAGCAGCAGGCCTCCTTTATCAACAAGAAACAGCCCCTATCACAATCTGCTCTCCTGTGTGTTTGTCTTTAAATGACGAACTTGCTCTTGTAAGTTGCTCAGAGATTTTGGCAGGGATTTCAGCTCTTGACCATTTGTCTCCTGAGCCTCCACACAGAGGATTCCTTTCCCCCTATATATATGTTCCACTTCATCTGTGTTGCATTGAGAGCTCACAGGCGACCCAAGATCATTAGGCACGGCTAATATTGGAGCTATGCTTTAGTAAGACCCACCAGTGATGCACAGATGCGGGCCTTTGGTGTGGATTGAGATGCTATTTTGGACACCGAGTTGTTGTGGGCAGGGAGGCTCTGTGCTTCAGAAGGCACAGCTGAGTTTATCTATACGCCTCCGCACCAGTAACCCTCACCTCCACACTCCAGCTCCCAGTGCAGAAGGAGGATGTAGAGCTGGATATAGAAGCTCTCTCATACTCACACACCCACACACATGCACACAGGAAGAGTGATGTGTAGTAATGGTGTCTCCTGGTTTCTATGCAAAAAAAGCAAAAATGGTGAATGTGTTGAGCTTTTGTGCACAAAACACACACAAAAAAACACACAGCTTTGTTTCCCTACAGCTAAAGATACATTCCCTGTCATTTAAAGTCAGAATTGAATCCAAAACAGCCATTAAACACACCTCCAGTCCCATCATCTTCTGTAGATGGTGGCGTGATAGTGTGTCACCTCAGATGCATGAGGCAATTGTAAAATTGATGGAAAAATCAGTGGGGGTCGAGCATTTCACTCACATCAAATTGCCATCACTTGAAAAGTTGGCGACCCTTTCCTGCTTCATCTTCATCTTGGATCTAGAATGGGGGAAAAAGGGCAGAAGGAGTATATTTTTAGAAACCAATCAGTGGTACCAGGAATATTTATGCCAATAACCAGCCTGTGGCCCCTGTGTTTGGCTTGCATCGTGGCACCTGCTTATTTCTGACCTGTCATCTGAAGCTGTTGCCTATAGAGCAATGACAGATGGCTCAGAGCTCGGAGCTGGCAGAGTTGGGAATGGGCATGTTTTTGGAGCTTCGGGGTGTTCCTCATACTGCTCATCAGGGAAAAAAATGAGAAGCTATTCCATGTCCTGCAGATACAGTTCCTCACGTGTCACTTTCACTTCAGCGTACTCACACTGTACTGTGAGGAAGCTCAGATAATGAAATGATTGATGAAATCTGATCATTCAGTCACGCCAAATGTTCTTGTACCATCACAGTTGAACCCAAGATGTCATTTTCAAATTGATTTATGTGACAAAAAGGGCTGAGCAATGTGGACAAAATCAAGTATCATGATATATTTGACCTCGATATCTATATTCCTACAATATTGTAGGGTTGACTGTTGATGTTTACACAAAATATTTACACACTGAGATGCATCTGATTGATTTCTGATAAATAATCATCAGTAATGTGGATATAATGACTAAGTGGGTAAATGCAAATGATAGAACAGGTAAATTACATCACTTTACTGTAATGCAGCCTTTAAAACCAGGACAAGGAAACACACATATACCACATCACGATATCGATATATTAGACAGCCCTAGTGACAAATGGTTTAGAAGCCAAACATGTTCAAGTTGTAAAGATATTAAATAGAGAAAAGAGTTCTTCATTTTGCAGTAATATTTACATTATAGGAGTAAAATGTGTTTGTTTTTTAAGATATTATGCTTTTTTACCCTGCTCATTCCTACAATCACCATTGTTCATAGATGACTGTACATTCAGTATTTTCGATGGATTTTTACCAATCCACCTATCTCTGTTTTGATGTTGATTTTCTTGACCTTTGCATCTTTAAATCTTTAAATGCTTCACTACGTTCTCCAGCTAGTTGCAAACTTTGTCTGTCTGCCATTTGTTGCTGTGCAAGTAGCGTACAATGGGAGATTTTTGGCTTAAACAAGGTTGAGAGTGAACAAAAACAGTAGAGTTGTGGTTGTGACACCAAAACAATGAGCTGAATGGTGCTAAAATACTCAGATGAGCTGAGCGTCTGTCACTTTTCATATACTAGTAGCAACATGTCCTTTGTTAATGTAAAACCATCACAAGCATAAACATCTTTCTCTTCCTTCATATCCAAACTGATCAAAGTTATTTGGCTTCTGCCTAATGCCGATACATTAAGTATTACACTCAGAAACTTGAACCATGCTCATATCTTAACTCAACACCTGCAGCATTTACATTTTAGAGCTAAACATTTTGTGCTGCACCATCTTTTATCATTTAATAAAATCTCTTCTTCTGGGATTTTGTTCAAGGTCTTTAATCTGTATCATCATCGCCGTCTTGGTACGTTGGGACAAACTGTGCTCTCTCTATCTCTGTGAAACATTTCTCTCTTTGTGGAGAAAGAGTTGAACCTCCTGCCGCCATGGCAACCAAATCCCCCTTGATGTTGCGCAGAGCAGCAGAGGTCTCTAAGATACCGGACCCCACGAGGAATCCATCCCAGATGCTTTTCAGCATTCCCCTCCTCTTCTACATGTGTGCGTGTCTCAGCATGTCAGTGACTTTAATGTGTGCCCATGTGTAATAAAACGAACGCCGCTTCAGATCATTACTCCTACTCTTCATGCTCCTACTCTGCCATTTGCTCGCACAACTTATCTGCTGGTCTACTAAGCAATAAAAACCAGCATGCGTTATCTCCGACAACTCCCGCCCACAACCCCCCTCCCTGATTTTGACTGCGTGACCATGTCTAAACCACAATGGCAATCAATTTCATGTCTCCAAAGTCAATTTCAGTCACAAAAGACGAGCAGAAATTTAGGAGCTGTACAGTGTGGTTAGTCCAGCACTCGTCTGCCTCTTCAGATTTGTGTCAGAAGGTTTTATGCAGTGACAGAATTTCTGCGTTAATCTCCGTAAATCACATTAAAAAGAGTAAAGGGGCAACGTCAGTGTTAATTCTCTTCGTCTCTTCATGGATGTCATAAGAGGTCGCGCAGGACCCCGAACGCTATCTAGGTCACGCTCTGTCGCCTCAGTGTGTGTAGTGGCAATTAAAGGTGATTAATCAGATACAGTGGAAGCTTATGTACAAGAAGATGCGTGGGTGTGCAGAAAATAAGTAGCAGATTGTAGCAGAAAATTAGTCATTTGCCCTCTTGCCACAAGAGGAGAGATAAATCAGAGATGGCAGAGGAGATTTTAACCTGGACGACCCTGCAAATCTCCCTTTGAGCTCTGCACGCAAGCAGAAGGAGGCTGTAGAAGTGAGTAATTTGAGGAATTCACAAGTGATTTAAGGAATTTTTCTTTCCTAGTGTGCACATGTGCTGCTCTTTAATGTCACCATGTGTTTGATCTTGAGCCCCCCTGACATAAACAGACAGCCTGCACACCCTGACACGAAGTTAGCACAGATGGATGCTCTGCAAGCTCTCATTCAAGATGCCCCAAAAACCAAGTTTAATGAGGACAGACAGAGCAGGTACTAGGACGAATTTTAAAAGTCTCATCTCAATCCTGAGGCCGATGTTGTCAGCAGCAGTTGATTCATGTCTGGGTGGGCTACCCGCAACTCTGCCTGAGCTCAGCGGGATCGAAGGAAAAGTCTTAACTCGGCGGGATCCCTGTGCTTCTCTCCTGCTTAACTCCTGTCTGATAATAATGAGGCGGACTGTCAGTCTGGACCTATTGTGTCCTCAGCCGATCTGCTTTGTGGCTGCACAACATTTATGACATCCAGATAACAACCAGCAGGAAACTGTCCTATACTGAAAATTTATGAACTTCATTACTAAAGAGAAGAAATGTGCTGTGCCACTAAGGTCGTAGACAAACACCCCCACCCAACATCGGTTCTGTCTTTCAACTTTACTGTTTTGCTTCACTCTCATCTCATTTCCTGCTGTGGTAGGCAGCTGTTTTCTGCACAGAAAACCCTCTAGAAACTGGCAATAAACTACCTGTCGAACAACAAACAGCTGACACACAGAGTTAGGAGCTAGCTGGTGAATATAGTAGAGCATAAAGAGCCAGATATTTCCCTCAAGAGTTAATGGAGACCAAAACAAAGCTGAAAGGATAGTGAATATCAGACTTAGGTTCATCAGGTGGCAGAAACAAGGCTTTAAATGAATGCTAATGTTGCTCCATGTCTGCTGGATGTACCAAAACGCTGCAGTTATGTTAAAGTAATGTTTACAGTAGAGCCCAACCGATATATTAGTCAACCGATATTATTGGCGGATATTGGCCTATTACAGTTATATCGGTATCTGTGTTTATATCATCCCACATATGCTGATTTTTTTTTTTTATATATAGGCCATTTTATGTTTATTTTAATCATTTTTCCTCATTCAAGTTTAATATACAGTATACCTATTTAATTCCCTGTGAAGTTAACTGTTTTAGAGCAATGATGTCATTTTTATAGAAATTAAGTTTATTTTTAAACTGTAAAATACCACAGCCTCCATTACATATTGTGTTTGGTAACCACATTTGGGAAAAATCCAGTATCAGTCAGGCCCTACTTTACTGTCACAGAAAACAATGTTATTTTATGGTCTTGCAACATATTCTTTAACGTAGGCTTGTGATGGACAGATAGTCCTAATTGACAGGCTGAAAGTATATTTTAGAATTTCTCTTTATTTATGAAGCGGATATGATAGCAGAGAGCCGCTGAGCCTTTTGTGTTCATTCGCCCCAAGCAGCCAATGTACCAACTGTACATTAGCAGCCTGCTAACAACGGGCCTCACCTGTGGGAGTGTTCCTGTGTGTTTGTGTTCATTTCAGCCTCTGACTGGACTCACAACTCACCAGGAACTTGATGTTAATGCTGTTATTTCCCCCAAATCTTGACTCTTTTCCCACCAGATCCATAAAGCCCCACGTCAATTTGCATCTACTTGCGTCTTTCCACTGACTATGTATAGAGTCACCCATCACGTACTGTGTGCTGATTGGTTTTTATAGCGTCTGTTGGTAAAAATATCATATAATAATCTGGTGACATCATCCTGCTGTTCTCCAAGACATAAAGTCATGAGTCATGTGTTGAGTGCTTTTTCTTCTCTTCCTTCTGTCCTCGTCTTCTCTCTCCTGAGTCTTACATTGTTTATGACAAGCCAATAAAGCGGCCCGTGGCGATTCTGTGGACTAAATCTTTAAGTACAATACGTCTGCTTCTTTTTTTAAGACAGTGAGAGTGCGTGCAGATAGATGACATGGCTGTTCAATTGTTCAGGAGAGCAGATTGTGATTCACTGATATGGGGATGAGGAGGAGGACAAAAGGCAGGACTGAAGTCTACAGAGAATGAAATTTCACAGCGGGGTGACTTGGATGTCTCGAAGCCGTTTAGGTTGATGCTCTATTACGGGCTGGATGATATTTACCCTTCGAGCTGCCATGTAAAGAGATTAGCTGTGTAAATGTTAATGAAAGAGGGAGATAACGAATGGGAAAACGAGAGAGCGACAGAATGACCCAGAATGCCCGCAGAGAGGAAGCGAAACAGAGACAGAGCAGGATAAAGAGAGGCAGCTTGAATATCTCATTGTTTGGGTAAATGAGTCAAAAAGTTAACAGAATATTTCATGTCCACTCTGCTTGAGTCCACACAGAAAGCATTGCCTATGTACTGAAGGTATTTTTGTTTTGACATATTTCATACAACTTTTCTGAATGGGAACACAGACCGGCTGAATATTTCAACTTGCTCCAGGCGGAGAACTGGAGAAACATTAATGTCTCAAAACTCAAGCGTGCCAGTTTTCCTTTGTGGCTCAACTGGGAAAGAAAGAAAGTACTTTTATTTCCCTTTCTCCCTCTATACAAATTTGATTCCCGACCCCCAAAAAAAAACAAGTTGTCAAATTTTTAGGAGCTTTGCTACATTTTTAAAACAGAATCATTTATTATGCTGCAATAACACAGTCAGCCCACTTTAAACGAGGACACCAGTTGCGTAAGAAAGTGAGCTCAACCTGAAATCTGGGTAACGGAGACTCTGGACAGGTTAAAGCTTGTACTGACCTCGTTTTCAAAATCATCCCCACCAAAATTATCAACAGTATAATCACCATCAATGTTGCTGTTTTGATCATTAAGTCACTTTGAAAATGGATGTAATTATCTTCAGTCTGTCCCAGTGTCTCTGCCTCGTTATCTTCAAAACTACCAAGATCCTTCAAAAACAAGCAAATTAGACTTAATTCAAACGGAGATTCACTGGAGTAAGAAGCAGTCTTATTGGTTAAATCAAACCTCATTGGATCAGAAAGTTCAGACACAAACTTTATAAACTTTAAAAGAGGAAAAGGGAGCTTTCTTATAACTTAGTTTTTACATTTATATTCAATTCCATGATATTTTAAGAAGGTCAAGAATGCACTGAGATGTATCTGGTTGGCTGGCAGGTGATCATTAAAATTGTATATCAAGACACCTACAGTTACAGTTTGATCTCTGTTGTAATCACTGCTACATCTCATCATTAAGTTATATGTTACCATAGAAACAGTATAAATGCTTTACAGGATATAAACAGCTGCACTGAATCCCAGTTAAACCATAGATCGCCTCCATTTTAGCCAAAAGAGAATAAAAATGCTCCTAGTTTTCTGTTTTTGGTACTGTAAGTGATGGTGTAAGTATGATCATGTGCCCTGAAATGCTCCAATATTGAGAATAGAGTTGCAATCATTAGTCGATCAATCGATTTAGTCAATGGACAGGAAAGTAATCTGCAACTATTTTGATAATCAATAAATAATTCAAGTCATTTCTTGAAATACCAATTTTTTGCTGGATACAACATCTCAAATGTGAAGATTTTCTACTTTGTGTTTTATGTAAATGAACACTGAATATTTAAAGATGACAATGTGAAACTGTGAATTATTACTATTATCTTACATTTTATAGACTTAATAATTAATGGAGAAAATTATACACAGAATAATCAATAATGAAAATAATTGTTTGTTGCAGCCTTAATTGAGAATAATGAACAAAGGAGGAAAAAAGGTGCCCGTCTTCTCAGTCAATTTCTCATGTTTGGACACCTTTTCGAGCACTGTTGCTTACATAGTTCAGTGGTAGCAATTACCTGAAGTGGTGATTTGATTTGTCATGGCTGATTTGTCTCCCTATTACACTTGATGGTGCGTTGCCCTTAATCCCAACCGGTTTCCAGCGGCACCACAGGTGCACTTCATGCCTCTGGCCATGAAAATACATGCGTCCAAGCCTCGTGAGCCCAAAACAAATTGCATTGTCTGCACTTTGCACCACTAAGTCATGAAAGTAGAGCTTAAAAAGGATAACCTCTGCTGCTATTCATATTGCAACTCTGTGTGCTGTCACATGGCACGCAGATACATGACATAAGCAGCACCTCCTTTCTCCCGTTATTAATGTGACTCCTGCTGGGATTGTTTGTATTTTTTAGCTTTTCTCATCTGGCTTTAGTCCACACATTAATGTGTCTGAATCAGGAATCTCATGTCCATCACTACTAGTATCGCAGTTTGTTTAGATTTGACATTGTTTTCGAAGAAAAAAAAAACACAGATCCTCTAATATCAGTTTGCACATGAGGTTTGAGACAAAAAACATCTGGAGGATTTCTGAAAGATGCTGCATGAATAAAGAGGAGATTAAGATTACAGGATTTATAGATATGTGCTGCTAACGTGTGAAAATCCCCTCCAGACATGTAACATTTTTAAAAGTACTCTGCTTTGAATAATAATTAGTGTCTAATACAGACTTTTTTCCACAAGAAAAGTTACCTCTTAGAAATGGCATCAGAATCTGTGAATATGCAAATATTTTTGATTCAAAAGCTTAATTGCTGGACACAAGATGTCTCCTACTTCACTTTAAAGTCCTTTCTCAGTGTTTGTGCACTGGAGTTTCCACATCAAACTTGTGTAACTTTCATACGGGACCACGACTGGCTTCCAGACTAGTTGTGATGTCACAAATCCTGCTCGTAGGTGCACACCGTAAACTAAGATTTAAGGCGAGCACAGAAACTTTCTTCCTTCAGCAGAGCAATGTCAAAACAAACTTCTGGTGTCAAACTCTGCACAAACATCATTCTGCACAGTGAATCTCAAACATCCAACTGAAGGAACAAGAAGAAAAACATGTTTTTGAGTGGAGTGGGACTTTATTTCCAAAAGAACAGAAACTATATAGAGTAGATGATCCTCAATTACCAAGAGATGTTATCTAGTGAAAGACAGAAGTATCAAAGCACCTGACAGGAAAACATCCCTCCCTCTTCCTCATCCACAGGTGTAACTGCTGTCAAGACTCATCTCAGTCACTCTCAGACCAGGTGTCATCTCTGTGACACTTTCAAACTAGATCAGCAGGTAGGCGGACTTGATCATCTGCGAGAAGACGTCGCCCTTGCCAGATAAATGCAGCGCTGACAAGAATAGATCACTTCTGACCCATTTCCTGCCGCGCTGTCCCAGGTGTCCATCAAATAAGGACTCTATTTCTCCGATGAAGAAACTATTCATTTTTTTCAAAGCCCTCATTCTTATTATTGTAGTTTCGCTTTTTTTTGTGTGTGTGTGTGTGTGTGGATAGCTAACGACATCTTGTGCATTATTGATGACAGCAGATATAAGCGATGAATAATGCGCCAGCCACTTAAGTTCTTCTTGTGGAAGATGGTTTCATGTGGGATCTTGTTAAACACAATCTGGCCGAATCTTAACTCTTCCAACGTGCTGGAAAAATGTAAAAACTTAATTTTTTAACAACAGCAAAGTTCGCAAGACAGTAAATATCAAGTCGCCTGCTTAATATTTCAAACTGTATTCTCTTAGGACTGCGGCTGTTCGTGTAAACAACCGCAACCTTTCATGTTAGAGTCTCTGGTTGCTGATACTGTAGGGGGGAAACACAATCATTAATCAAGCAATGGAAAATTACATTAATTTGCACTTTTCTTCCACTTCAGGGATTTAGTGAAAGTGTGTTTTTTTGTTTGTTTGTTGTGTTTGTTAACCAGAGTTGACCTTTACTCAGTTTACGTCTGTTTACAGTGTGTAACCACATGATTGTGTATTACACGGAGGATTAAAATGAGCCTAAAGAGCCTGTTTAAAGAACGAGAAAGTACCTAACCCCGAAGCTCTGAGCGAGAACAGGGCACTTAAATTTTCTCTGAGAGATAACACGGCTTTTTGAAAGTAGGTTATGGGAACTCGGAAGCTATCTGGAACATTTTGTGGATGTATGTGTTTTTTTAATTAGCTCAAAGAGGCAAACTTTTCCTTTGCAGTGACTTAGAGCTTAGCGCTAGCATTACACCTTCTCCTGTACTTGCTCTTCCCACTTCCTAGTGGAGGCTTTAATCCAAATTGGCTCTGACGCCTCTCTGACATCCACGCTTTCCAGTGACAGATTGGCTACTTCAGTCAAGCGCGGAGAGAAAATGAAACACACAGAATGGCCCCAGAGCTGCTGGTGAATTATTCATGCCTAGCACGTGTTCCCACTCGGCTTAATTACTGAGATGATTAGTGCTCCCAAATAGCAGGGACATCCTAAGCCCCCCCACCACAACCACCAAACCCTGCGTGAAACCCAAATCGGAGCTCATTCCAAACATTCCTGCATCCTCTTCTCCACCCAAATGTTGCATGATGCTTTTATTTCAACTGTCCCTGAACATTTTATCCCTGGAGGCAACTTGAAGTCACATTGCATTAATGTAAAAGGAGAATTGTGGAGCTGAAACTTTAAAAAAAAACAACCCAAAAAACAAAAAACATGCTCTCTGAGGATGCTGTACGTACGAGTTACAACAAGAGCTAAAATTACAAGAGCATGAATCATGCTGTGGCAGTGAAATCTATCCCCATGGCGAATGAAAATGCAAATCCAAGTATGATGAGATGTAAATATCATGCATGATAAGTTATCGTTAATAGTTCTCATCTATCACTCTGGAAATGATGGAAGTTTCATCGTGTTGACCACAAATTCATCATCTCTTGAAGGATAGGTTCATTCAAACAGAAACAGCAGTCAGGTGTCCACATGAACAGTGAAACAGGTGTTCTTCACTATTGGTCATTCCTCCTGTTCATACTGACTATTAAAAGATCCCCTTCAAATGTGCTTTCAATGTAAAAGGTTAACTAACTTTCTCAGCATGATATGAAAAATACTGCTCTTTATTTACGTGCCAGCTGAAGATGATTCATTTCTTGACTTGAACATGTTGCCTTAGCCTCAGTCTTTTAGCATGCTATCATATACCCATCATGTACTGTATATGTTTTACAGGGTTGTTGTTTGAAATCAAATTAACAGGAAAACATTAAAAGGTGGCTGTAGATGGAGTTCAGACACGTGCCAATTAGCCAACGATAGCCAAGCAGAGCTGCTGAACTCAGCTAGAAATGAGAAGCTTGTTTTTGTTTTCTGTGTGTAAGTGAAGACTATTGTTATAGAAACTACTGAGAATTTTGGGAGGTAAATATGCCACCTTGTAAGAGAACAGAAAGCTCGACAGGTGTAGCAACAGTAAGGGAACTGCTCTAAGCAAACAGTCAATTTCAGACCCTTCATTTCCAGATCTCAAACTGTGAAGCTTTGGTCTCAGTCCCATCATGGTCTTGATCCCAATTGTCACCGAAGTCTGTCTTTCCAAATGTCGACCTACTGGCCTTGCCACTGTTCCTTTACGACACAGGAAGTCGCCGTAAGCTGTGTAGAAATAAAACAGCCTCTACTTTCATGGCACGTTCTGACCTGGTTTTGAGGACTGAGCTCTGCAGGCTCTCGAACAGACGCTGTGGAAAAACGCCTCCAGACAATCAAGTGCTTTTCATTTCATCTGCTCTGTCACTGAACGCACGCTGCCTGTTAACTGCAGCAAGGCGAGGCGGGAGCTCCCTCAACGTCCATTACTGTATCGCAGCAGGACAGAGAAGGAGAATAAGATAGAGAGAGAGGAAAATGAGAAAACAAGCTCAGATTTAGGACAGAGTAAGTGACCTGTCTGATGGTTAATGAAACCACCTGAGTCTGAATGAATGTTGTGGTTGGTTTGAGTATGATTGGCAGCATCTTAAAACGACAGTGGCTGCTCAGTGATCCAGGTGAAATGGAGCTTATTGATTTCAGAGTCCCATCTCTGAAACATATAAGGAGGCAAGGAGCATACTGTACTGTGCACTTTTGTTTTTACTCATTTGGATTTGAATTCAGCTTCAGTTTGATGTCCTAATCCTTTTTTTCTCGACCAGTCAAGGAAGTGTCATCTATTGAAATGTGTATCCTCTCAGGTAAAATAAAAATAAGTGTCTTCCCCTTCTGGCAGTGAGAGTAAATACAAAAACACTGTTCTTACGTCATAACCTCCGCTGTAGCTATTGCATCTGTAAAACGATGGATAAATGACTCATTTCACTATCAGAATTTGATCCATTAGGTTTGATTACATTTGGAAAGTCTAGAGGAGCTGCATGATTAAATTATTTTATCCGCATTCAAGTTAGCAGAGAGCTAACAGGAAGTTAGTCTACTGTGAAATACAGAGAGAATAAAATAGGATCTGAGGGAGAAAGATAACACCTGACCTTCATGCCTGATATGAAGGTAGGACGTTTATCTTGTAAATCCTTACAAAGCCCAAGGTGCATAATATGAAAATGCAGTTTCACCAAGTTCAGAGGCAATTTCAAGTCCTAACCTCAATGCCTCCGAGACCAAGGAGCTGGTCATTGACTTCTATCATGGACAGTTCACCCTCCCTACACTGAAGGTCAATGGTCAGGCCATAGAGAGAGCGGTGGCATACAAATACCTCGGCACCACGATTGACGTTAAACTCACCTTCAAACCTAACAGTGACATCATCATCTCCAAATGTCAGCAGTGCCTCTTCTTTCTGAGAAAACTCCGTAAACACAAGGTTCACCAGTCAGTTCTACCGGCTGCTTTATTCATTCTACAAAACAGACCAGTTTGGTGCTTTGAGTAACACCCACCTTAATCCTCTCAACAAAATGCATCAGAATGAGCGGAGAAATCATTGGACTGGACCAAGAACCATTAAGCATCATCGACAGCAGACGGACTAAAAAGAAAGGCGTACACAAATAGCCTCGGACACCACGCACACATTACACAACCAATCCAGCCACCTACCTTGAGGCTGCAAATACAGTTCACTTCCATTCAAGACCAGTGGGGCCATGTCAACCTTTTTCCTTTTTTCGTCAGACACATTAATGCCTGAGCTACCTTGTGGTTTGACCTTATTTATTACTATTTATGTGTGGACATTTTAAAGCACATTTAAACCTATTGGTGGACATCTTAAACTGTTTTAAACCGCACTTGTGTGTTACCTAATTTGTGTTTGTTGTTTGTCCCATTATGTCTTTTACACAAATGAAGTTCCTAATATTTAAATTAAGTTACTTTTAATTGAATTTAATGGAAATCTGTTATACGGTTGTGAGATGTCCTGTTGACTAAGATGGGAGGAAACGTACGCCTCTTGTCGTATCATTCTTCTTAGTCTCTTGAGACGTTGAAATATGAGTCCCAACCTAACAAAGAGGAAGTTTCTTGAAGTCCTTGACAGACCTGGAAAGTTTACATTTCAGGATTTGCTCAGCTGTTACCAGCTCAGTCCGTCCCTCGGTGCAGTAGACTCATGTTAGCAGCAGCTGTCATGGTTTCCCAAACGCCGAGGTCAAAGGTCAGCTGTCGGCCCACGCAGACAGATTCCCATTTGACCAGTTTAACGTCAGATGCCAGTCGCTGGGTTGACACAAAGGGGGGAAATGTGTATGATGTGTTGTTTTCACTGAGTTTTTCACTGTATCAGCTAGTTGCAGGTTTTATTGCTCTCTTCCGGAGGTGAAGTGATTTTTCTTCTTTGGTTCGATAACGCCCAGTACCCTCTTTTCCTCCCAGGAGACAATAAGCTCCACAACTTGGCCGTTGTCCTGCTCACTCAACCAAACGAGGTTCCCACAGGGTCAGGCCGCGTCCTCTCGCTCCGTCACCTCCTTGTTCACACAACCACGCTTCACATACATGAACACCCCGTTTTTTTTCAAATTCTTCCTACTATCCAAACAGAAGCATTTGTGTGTCATCGCACACACATCTAAAGCGATGGCATTTCCCGTCACATGCAGCGCGTTCAACTCTTTATGCCTAGAGGCCATTAACTGACAATAAACCCATGCAACAGTTAAGGGACTTCATTGTTCATTAATCAACTTAGTTTTAGTTGGAAATGTCAGTTGAGTGTGAGAATAAAGCTCAGAATAAGGCTTAGTCTCTTGGGTGAAAACTTCAAAATATCAGCTTCTCAGCAGCTGTGAAAAGCAGTTTTTAAATTGGCTGCTGTACATTGTAGTTATATCAAACCGTGCACTGTTTTAAAAAAAAAAAAAAGAAAAAAAAATCAGCAAAACTGAAGTTTGAATATTTTCACATGCAGGGTGAAAGCTAATTAGGCCTCACATGCAATGGCCCTAAAATACTTTCATGCTGGTCTGCCTCCATGTGACTTTCCTGTCAATGTTAAAGGTCCAATGAAGTTGTTTTTAGATTGTATTTAATGTACCATCAACTGACGTATTTCTGCATGAAACAGGATGTTGGGGTGGAATTTAATGTCAAGAGCGAAATTATGTGGGAGTTAAAAACTACAAACTGACATAAGTCTCCACGTACAAAGTAATGTGAAGGGTCAGAACAAAAAGGGATCGGATTTTATCTCGAGCATTAAGCCCAGTGATGTTAATATGCACTTTATATTACTCCTGCCAGTGCTAATCAGTGGGTTAGACCTGCAGTTTTTATGTGATTAGAGAAGTTGACGATATGCCCTGAGTCCAGATGAGATTAAAAATGGACATTTACAGGAAAGGAAAAAGATTTTGAAACAGGATTTAAAAAAATGTTTTTAGCATTAGATATCAGAACGGAAGAAAAGAGATATGTGCTAATAACATGGAAAAGATACTATTCCCTTTTCATGTAAATGGACTGCATTTACATTTATAGCACCTTTCAACAACTCAAAGTGATTTACACTACCTGCCAACATTCATCCATTCACACACACATTCATACATTGATGGCACAGCCTTCAGGAGCAATTTGGGGTTCAGTATCTTGTCAAAGTACACTTCACCAAGCGCGCTGAATGGATTGAACCATCGATCTTATTAGTGGAGGACATGCTCTACCTCTGAGCCACGGTATATTGTATATGTAAAGTATAATGGCATCATTTTCCACCACTTGTTTGATCACCTCAAAGAGATAGAGTTGCGAAATTCTTGAAAATGTTGGAAACATGTTGGGTCAGTCTATAAAACTGTACTAGACTCTGGTTGAATACAGTGAAAACAAGTGAAAACAACACATTATCAGCAGTACTGCCACTGTATCTCTGATCTGATGTCCCCCCTCTCTCTCTCTCTTTCTCTCTCTCTCTCTCTCTCTCTTTCTTTCTCTGATCTCCACAGGGTCAGCTGTCTCAGGCTCTCAATGGCCTGTCAGACCGAGCCACAGAGGCCAAGGAGTTCTTGATCCAGCTGAGAAACACAGTGCAGCACATCCAGGTACCCTAACACACTCACACACACACACACACACACACACACACACACACACACACACACACACACACACACACACACACACACACACACACACACACACACACACACACACACACATACACACACACACACATACACACACATACACACACATGCAGACAACGGCTGGTTTTCCCAAATGTATCCAGATATGTGCATCCGGTCATATACATAGCACAGTTAGATGGAAAAAAGCATGTTTTAGCAGATGTTTTGCTACAGCAGTTTTAAATTCAATTTCCTACTAATCATTAGACCAGCTGCAGTATTTATAAGTCTATTAGTCAGCATGTATTGAATGAATGTTATGTATAGTATGCTCTTGTTGGTTCATCCAGTTATATTTTTGTATGTATCTATGTATGTTCTGGCAGCACTTACAACACAAAATACACTGTGGAAACAATTTGGTGACAATAAAATCTATCTATCAAATACTTCAATCCTATTAGTAATACACAGTTGATGTGTGTTGGCTCTCTGTTATCCGAGACTGTCCACCACAGCATGTGATCAACAGAGATAAAAAGGCTTATTGTATTAAGTTGTTAACATTTTATAATCCCTGGTTTAGACTATGTGACAACAACAACAACGGTTGTTTCTATGGACCTGTTGAAAATTAAGTCAGTAAGACACCAAAGTTCATTTAAGGCACATTTAGACAACAATGATGGTGTATGTTTAATGCATTGTGTTTCACATTGTGAGAGAGAAGCCTGTAATAAAATCTTGTCACAATCTGTGTTAGACTGCACAAAATAAATATAAGGATGTCAGATTGAAAGCTGAAAATACACAAATTTGTTTTTGTTTCACCTCAATCATTTTATTTTCTGACATGTTAAGGAGAAGAAGTATGTTTTCTCTCAAACGTGTTATTTTATGTCATATTCAGATTGGTTGGTTTGTAGACTTAATTGGGTCTTAGCAGCGGTCACATTGCAAGAATTTGGTCCTAAATGTCTGACTCTGTGAGTCTCAGGCTGTCTTTGGCAAACGTGTTTCTCAGTGCGATCTTAGGAGCACCAGTTTAGATTGATGACCAAGGATTTTACCACCTCTTTTCTCGCAATTCAAGCCAACTTCCAGCTATAAATCACACAGTGTAAAGGAGCCTCTACAGAGAGAGTAGAAGTTGAGCTACTGTATGCTTCATTCAGTTCTGACTTACACCTCGACACTGGATCAAAACCCTCTTTGCAGTAATTTTCACATCAAACATTAAACTGGAATATTTAAATACTGGACTCTTCCATGTGTAGCATAATAAACTCTAAAATGGCATTTTAAGAATATATTTATGTTGAAAATTGTTTCATGTGTTGACAGTGTTTTGGTCATACACTGTCAGGATGTAAAGAAACCTGGAGTCAATAAAGGCCGTTAAATTCAATAAAACTGCATCGCCATAGTAACAGCAGAACATTTTGTACTGCAGTTTTCAATCTGGAGACAATTTTTTTTAAATTTGTGTGAGCAATTATATTGACATGAGTGGTGATTTTCCCTCAGTGGCAGTAAGCGGTGTCACGTGTAGTTAAGTACAATATATTGACCAGAAATAGATTCAGATGCTTAGGAGCTTCTGCTGTGTGTGTGGAGACAAAGCTGCAGTCAGTTTAAGAGGGTGATTAGAGGGGGAAGGTGGGATTAGATGCCCTCGTTGATTATCGTCACTCAATGGGCTGACACTGCAGGGAGACCCTCAGATATCTAGGTGGGAGATGCAGGAGACGATGTATGTGTAATTGTGAACATATTATTCATTATCCACGTGATGCTGAAGCTTCAGGATCATTTTATCCACCCACCTGGTCTGATGCAAGCAACTAGAGTAGACGTGAATATAAATGAGTTTTTTTCAAGAAGCTTCTATGATTTATTTATTTATTTTTGAAGATGGATCAAAATTAAATAAACTATTGCTCCTGTTAATCCTGCTGTTAAATTATTGTATATTTCCTAGTCAGATTCAGTTGAAAACCTATATATTTAATGTATATTTTATTTTACTAGAGCTGCAACGACCAACTAAAAATGTTTATTAATTAATCATTCAAGTAATTTTCTAGCAAAAATGCTGGAAAAATGTATTGTTTACATGATTTTATATTAAATTTCTTCGGGTTTTTGACTGTAACATTAGAAGGAAAACACCTTCCAAGACATGTTTTAGACCACACAGTAAGTCGATTCATCAAGAAAAAAACTGTTAGTTGCAACACTACTTGTTGTGATTTTCCTGCTTCTGTGTGTTTATCCTTTAGGAGAACGGAGTGGAGTTCGAGGCCTGTTTGGTGGCGCAGTGCGACGCCCTCATCGACGCTCTGAACCGGCGCAAGGCTCAGCTGCTGTCTCGAGTTAACAAAGAGCACGAACACAAGCTGAAGGTGAGTAAGTGTGGCTATGAGAAGACACACCTGGGTACACTTAGCAGTCAAAAAACAAAATCTGTATGAGTCAGATGAAGCTAGCACTGCTTTCAAAACTCTCCTCTGAGGTATTAGCAGAATATCAAAGCAAAAAGGCAAACAAAAAGCAAAAGGATAATATGAATTTATCTCTTTTTGCATTAGAAGTCTGCTATTAAAGTGATGAATCTGACATTTTAAATTGGAGAGCTTCATCACCAAAAACAAGGAGAACCAGTTTTCCAAACAATGACATTTCCTGCAATGATAACATCTTGTCAAAAATAAATTTAGCAAATTGTGATATGTGAAGTACTGATTCCAGGCGAGTTTCTAAATGTCTGTAAGTTCATTTTGAGTTTATAGAGGAAACAGTGGGAACTGCCAGCTCCCTCATGGGTACGAAAATCACTTTTGTTCTGATGTTACTGACGTGAACTGAAAGCAGCTGCTGCCTGGAAGGAAAGAAATCAGTCTTAATATTAATGATAGCACTTTAAAACAGTTGGCTTTAATGTCAAATGTGTTATCTGTACCTAAATGGGCTGAATATGCATAAGTAATATGAGGCTTGTATTTCTTCCCAAAGGCATTTTAAATTAGTTTGGAAGATTTATTCACTGCAAGTTACTCAAAATGTAAAATTATACAACCTGCAAAGAAGCATATTTCTTGTTGTGGTTGTGTGTAGGTAATGGTAAAGATTTAGTAAAGATAAATGACAAATGCAACTGGATTTCAGTTATTTCAGATGCATTAATTGTCACATTGTCCTTTTAAACCGTTAGCAACACATTGAATGAAGGACAAAAGTGAGAGATGGAGTTGACAGGAGGAGGAGGAGGAGGAGGGAGAGATACATTTGTGCTGTACAGCATCCAATTTCACGCTTGGACGGTCTGTAGAATCGAGGTTTCACACATGTACGTAGGTGGTTTGAGAAATACAAGGCAACATGCGAATAATATGCAATACACACACGCACACACACACACACACTTTTTTCCTCCATATTTGCATTTTTCAAAAGTGGTAGTCTCTTTATAATGAATTTCATTCAAGTTAAGTGCCGATCATCAGGGAAGCTCTAACTCTGCCACCTAGAGGAAAGGAAGTGAATAGCTGCTAAAGCTTGACACCACCTGCAGGCAATGTGCAGTTTTAAATAGCTGTTTTTTTTTTTTTAGGTTTACCACCTGTTTACCAGCTTAATGTAATTAATAACAATGGGATATTATTGTGACAGTCTAGTCAGTCCAGTAGATATTAAACAATAAAACAGAAAATCCACAGATACAGCAGAGGATGTAAAACATTGAATGTTAGCTTTTGCAGGTTTTTGTTATTTAATTAATTTATGTCTTCCTAAGCACCTATGACCCGAACTTAACAATGCATCTGACCACCTGACAAGAGCAGCTAACTTGTGTTCATCATCTATAGAGATGAGGTCAAAGGATTTGCAAATTGTTCTAATATTCTGAGCCAGAGACAGAACTATTTTGATCATTTTAAAAAAATGTTTTAATTTGGCCTTTCCATCCCAAGTTTTCTTTCCCTTTGAATAAATAAATCTGGTTAAAGCCATCCTCTTTCCCCCTGCAGAGTGACCAGTAGGACAATCTGCACAATAAAAATAAATAAGATCCACTTGGCAAAACGTTCACATTTTGAAGGTTATAATTGTAAAATTTAAAAACCTCACACATGTAGGAACTATAGAAATTTAGGAAGTGCAGTGACATTTGTTGCCTGCAGGTTTCACACCTGTCAGTATCACAATGGCTTTTCCTTTCTGTCTTTGCTTGTAGATGTTGCACAGTGACATGTTTACACCTGCAGGTCAACACTGGTGCTGTGGTTATTTATTTAGACTAAACCTGCAGAGCCTGGGTTTTGAAGCCACTGTAGGTTCTCTTACAAAATGGAAGTGGAGGGTGCAATCTGCAACCTCACCACTAGTCTAAATTTTGCACACCAGTCCTTTAAAATGCAAAATATGTTCAGTTAATGATGGATGGTTATGAGGTGGTGAGGGGCACATTGGACACATTCACACCTCCAAGACGGAGGAATTTTAATGTGCCTCAGGCAGCGCACATCTGATCCCGTCTGTCAGCCAACAGGTCGGCGCCTCCATGTGTTGTTCACTGAATCTTAATGCGAGAAAGACACATTTCTCCATGATAGATCTGATTCTTTGTGTTTTCAGTGTAGATCTCTCATGTGAAACTGTGAATCTGTGCTGCTCACTCAAGGACACAGTTTCCATCACACAGGAGTTTCCCATGGAGTCGCTGATGCAAGAAATGTCTCCCCGTTTCACATGTTCTTTATTTTTCATTTGCTCCTGGAGCTCACTTTAGGTATGAGGCAGAGGAAAGGGGGGGAGGGAGAGATCACCAGAGACTCTGCTTGTTTTCTGGAGTGCAGCTCCAGTAATTGGAGCCCCCCTGACATGGGCAGTCAATGGGATGCTTTCTGCTTCATTAGCATGTGGCTCGGTGGCGTAGGTCATCCTGCAGCCTTAATTGAATGAGACACATTTCTCAATGCACTCCTGATTATAATGTAGTCCTTTGTGTATATTCCAGATGTAGCATCTCAGATAGGATTTATTTGCATATGAAAAGCAGATTGTTGCATAAAACAAAACGCCAGCTATGCATTTTATACGTGTCCAATTAAGAAAATAACTAAGTGCCCTAATTAATCCTGCTGATGCAGTTGCACGAAGCTCATTTTGTGCCGAGAAACCATAAAAACCACAGAAAATATCAAATCAATTAAAATCCTGTTTATCTGCTGTAGCTGACTCTCTGTCTCCTACAGAGCTTCATGCTGCTCTCCTCTGGTCCTGGCTGCTGACGCCAAAGCCCGGTCGCCATGGTGACCAGGAGGACATGTCGAGCTTGTTGTTTGAAGATGCGGAGGCGAGAAGTAGTCCTTCATAACATGAGTCAGGTTCTTTTTTTTCTTTTTTCTTTTTTTTTTGACACCCAGCACATCAGGAGAACTGACCCGTGTGTTTGTTTAGATTTCAGAAGTGTCACACTGAGCGGTTATATAAGCGTCAACTCACTCAAACATCCAGATGGTACAGCAGTGTTTGCTTCTTCATAGTCAGGGCTGAAAGAAAAACATTAAGAAAAACAAACAAATATAGAGGAATAAGATATAATAGATATGTATAGTGTATAGTGTATAGTTCAACTGTCACATCCCTTCATCAGAGTATAAAAAAGTATAAAATTAGTAAGGTAACGTCATCTCCAGAAGCATTCTCTGATTATTAGTATTTTTAAGTGGCCTTTTGATAACTTAAGTTATTTTTGTATATAATTTTTGGGGCTTTTTTTGCCTTTATTGGACAGTTGGTGACAGAGAGACCAACAGAAAAACAAAAGACCTTGTTTTTGTTGTAAAATTGAAATATATTTAGTCTGAAATAGATCAGAATCAGCCTTCAAAACAACCATGTGAATGTGAATGCACCATGTAAACTCTTCAGGTCATGATAAACCCCAGTTTCCCCAAATACATGACTGATGACATACTCACTAGCAGCTACAAACTGGTTCAAAGATTAAATGATCATGTTTCAAGCCTTTAATTAACTAACAACTGCAAGTTTTTGGGCAGATTTCCTTTCTTCTTGGCAGCTATTCTTTTCACTTTATGTCAGTAGGAGTCAGTCGGTATGAAAACCAGCTTACAAAAAGACTTGTTTAATACATAATCCATCACAGTGAGCATTTTGTAAAGCTTCTTTTTAGTCAGAGTCCTTTTTTGTCATGAAGAGCGAGGACTTTGTTTTTGTGTGCAGTTTAGGATTCACAAACTGGATGTTGAATTTTGACATTTCTTGCTTTGAAAAGTTGCCGTTCTGCAGCAAACTGAAGTAACTGTTAGTGCTTCTCACTAGTGCTGCAACAATTAATCAGTTAATTGGTTAGTTGTTGAGTATTTTGATAATTGATTAATCATGTTCAGTCATTTTAAAGAAAAAAGCGTCAAAATTCTCTGGTTGCAGTTTCTCAAATGTGAATATTTTCTCGTTTACTATTGGTAAGAGGACATCATCTTGAGCTTTTTTCACCATTTTCTGACATTTTATAGACCAAACTCATAATCGATTACCATAGAAAATAACAGATCAACAGGTCAGATCAATTCGATAATGAAGGAAATCGTTACTTGCAGCCCTACTTCCCACAAGCACTGAGCACTGATCACAGTCCCTGATGTTTTAACGACTCTCTTTGACAAACCAATAAATGTATTTAAATTAACCTTTTCCCAAGCACGTTTCAAACCTCTACAGATTTATTTTTGATGGAGGGATCAGAAAACACCAGAATGGTCCTTTAATGTTGTGTAGAGAACGTATTAAAGATGATCAAACCGGGGCTCGTCGCCTCTGTTGTCGGTCCCTTTCGCTGTATTTCATCTGCGAGATCTGAGCTCTGAACGGATGAAGGCTGATTAGAGCAAAACAAAGTGAATCTGAAACTAAGTCATCCTGCATCTTTTAACGCTCGCTGCAAAGTTCGCCACCGGCTGCCTTGCCCCTTGCACATTTGGCCCGGGTCATTTTAATGAGCACATTCACACAGAGCCTATTTTTATTTCCGCTGTAGTTTTTCACTATCAGTGCAGTTGTTCTCCATGTTGACTCCTCCTCCAGTACCTTTTCTCCAGGGGATCCCTGCTCCCCAGAGTCCTCGAGCACTCAAACATAAGGAAGAGTTTAGATTGTACAGCAGCACACAGATGAACTCAGGAAGTATAAAAAAACACTGGAGGCAGATATCGAATGAATCGTTCTCTCACCGAACGACAGTTTCATTGCTGCAGCGAGATCTGCAGCAGGGACTGTTTGTCAGTGGGTTCGGTTGGCTGAACATTAAATATTAAGGCTGCTGTTGAATCCAGTATCGACACAGTATTTCCCAGTATATTTTATTTTGGGATCCTCAACTGTTTTAATAATCAATTAATTGTTTTGAGGGATTTTATTTAAAGGAAAAATGCCAAAATCATCTGCTTCCAGCTTGTCAGGTTTCTTTATATCCTCTATGATAGTAAACTGAATATCTGTGATGGGGACAAAACAACATTTTAGGTTGCGTCTTTGGCTTTGGGAAACAGTGATGTGACATTTTTTATCTTTTATTGACATTTCATAGACCAAACAACTAATCAATTAATCGATAATGAAAATAATCATTAGTTGCAGCCCTAAATTGATGGAAGATGAATGAAAAACAACTGTAGTAACCTATCAAACAAAAATCCAAATCATTCACTGGCTCCAGCTTCTCAGATACGAAGAATTGCTGCATTTATGTAATTATTAGCTGAGTATCTTTGGTTTTTTTTTTTGACATTTTGGTCAAAACAAACAAGAAATTTAAAAGATGTTACCTACTGTGACACCTTATAGACAAAACCATAAAATAATTAATTGAAAAAACAACTAAAAGATAGAAAATAGTTCTTATTTATAGCCTTTTATCTGCCAATCTGACCCTTACTCTTTGCACTGGTGGATTTCTTCTTCTTCTCCTTCTTGCATCAAGCAGGTAAAGCTCCTCTGCCTTTTTCTTGCGTCGTTCTGACTAAGCGACACATTAATCCCGAGCAGGCGGCGTCTTGATCTGCGCTGACAGCTGAGTGTCGGTAGAAGTAGCACTTGTCACTTTCTTTAACCGTCATACATACAAGACGAAGCAGAAGGCGTTTCTAATCCCTTTTCTTCATTTTTCTTTTTTTTCTCTTCTTCTTCTTCTGTTTAATTTAATGTTTCCTGCCACAATCCCTCCTGTGTTCCCCTTTTCTCTCCTCCTACTTTCTCTTCTTCTTCCACCCTTTTCTTAACCTCCTTTTCACCCTCTCATCTTTATCTTTTCCTCATTAGCTTCCCAACATCTTTCACTTTCCTCATTCACCTCCCTCTGCTCTTTAACCTTCACTTTGCATTGTATTATCTTGTTCTTCTGCATTATATATTATCATTAAATCACCTCCAGGCACTTTCTTAGTGTCTAACTGTTACAAATTTTATACCAGTGTCCTTACTGCTTTGTATACTGGCCTGTATGCTGCTGCTGCTGCTGCTGCTGCTGTAAAGGGACCGGTTCGGAGACTGCAGCCACAGTATCTTACAAGGCCAAAAAGTGCTGCAGTGGCCTAATAATTACAGCAGAAACTGATAGGAGATGATTCATTTTATAGTTGATGAAATATGGGATAATATTTGTCCTCGTAAATATCCCGCCCTGTTTAGATGTGGTGCTTTGGTTGTTGTCAGAGTTTATAGAGAATATTTGTGCAGCTCTCGTGAATCATGTCTTTAATTTAAAGTTTTGCTGTCAGGTCATTTAAACTAAAGTTGTTAATCCACGTGGACATGATTTAGCAGTGTGTTTTAATGATTCTGTCTCCCACTGCAAGAAAATACGTTTCTCATTTGAGTACCTGAATGCAGAAATTCATAAAAACCTGCTTCGTCAAACTTGGATGCTGGCCATAAAGGGAAATATTACTTTGAGCTGCAGTTTCTGTTATTTCTGTCCTCCCTCTGTTTAGGATTGTTTTTGTTGAGCTGCTGTGACTCTGTGTGTGTGTGAGGAGTCCGACGTGCTTAATAACCACAACAGTCACATATGTGAGAGGACGGCGTTTGTTTCCCACATGAGCTCCGTTCATCTCCGCTGCTGCAGAAACTGTGGCCCACTTTCACAGCCAGCTCTGCCCTCCACCGCTGTCCCGCACTTTGTTTATGTCACTCGAACCCTCTCTATCTTTCTTTCGCTCTCTCTTTTTCCTCCTTGCTCTTTCTTTCTTTTTTTGTTCTGTCTTAATCCATCTCGCCTCAAGATGCTAAATTTCCTCTTCTACCGCCCCCACCTCGACGCTGCCTTCTCTTCCCTTGTCTGTTAAATTCAGATGAATGAATCTTCCCTTCACCCATTATCCAGTGATCATCTGGCAGAGCGGTATTGCCGGTGGCTACCTTTTTCTTTTTTTTAATCTCCTTCCAAAGCTGATTTAAAGCAGATTTCAGGAAAGACGACTGGATTGCTGAGAGAAGCTGCTCAGTAAGCAGCAGTGAGAGGAAAAGGAAAAGGAAGGGAGATGCGATGAAGGTTGTGGTCATTTCTCTGCATCTTTACCATCACGTGAGATTCCTCCAGATGCGTTATACTCTGTGAATGAAGAGATTGTGATTCCAGCTGCGTGCGAGGAAGGGACAGCTTGTCTGATTGTTAAACAGTCAGCAACAGCAGTGAGAAACTCTTCCTGGAGTCCTGCCAGGCCACTGCAGGGGTGTGGATGTTCCAGGGTTGACACAGCAAAGACGGTTTGGCCCGAAGCCAGAGACATATAGACCAAATCATCAGAGATGGAGTGAAATCTGCTCTAACTGTAGGGAAGGAGAGAGGTTAAACATGCTCTTCTGGCTGATTGATTACAGCACTAAAAGAGGGGAATAATTGGAATATGATTAGCTGCGTCTCTGCAGGTCTAAAATATTTATTTAGCTGAAAATATTCTGTTTGCAGTTAATATTTAATCCTCTTAAAGTGAAGTCAGATTTTCAATTAGTTTTCTTTAGTCTGAACAGTGAAGTTGCCATTTTGTATGTGGTTCATTTAAGTTCACAACTGTGGCTGCACCAATGCTTTGTAATCATTTTTGCAGCCCTACAGGGGGGGATGCAAAACCGCACATATTTTGGCAGAAGATACAATAGTGGGTCAAAACAATGATATTTAAGACTCTGCAACTTTGGCGAAACATGACTGACTTATTTTTGCTTAAATTCACACACTCTCGGTGTTTGCAGCAGATAAGAGCTCATGGGGAAGCAGCTGAAGCAGTGGAAGCGACAAGTTTTCATTTAATTACTGTAAAAAAAAAACGATATACACTATAAGAAACGATTCATTGAAAAGTTATAATTCATGTAACCTGCAAATAAACCTCTGAGAAAATCACCTCTTTTCAAATGATCGCCCGTTTGGCTCAGCTGAGTCACTTCTGTGGCTTTTAAGTGAAATGTCTTTCAACGTGATCAGTGATGTGACTCATTTTGATAAAACACGTGTTTTCTGTTTCTCTCTGTTTCAGATATAAATACTTGCCACATGGACGATGTATCCTATATATTATATTTTTAGTTTTCCAATGTAATGAATGCGGATGCTCTGTCCTCTAAAGTGGGGGTTAAAAGACTTGTATGTAAAAAAATTTCACACCCATCTTCATTAAAATCTCATTATATCCTGTATATCTTGTTATATGATGACCCTGAAAAAGGTTGTGTTGAATGTTGTAAATTAATGAGCAGCCTTATGGGAATATTGGATTGAGAATTGTTGCATTAAATATGAATAAATACTCTGATTTTTTCCTGTATTCAATTCACAACATTCACATCTGGTTATTTTATACATAACTAATTTCTTGGGTTCAATTTCTAGAAGTTATAATACATCACAAACATATTACTATTATAAAACTGCATCTAGATTACTGGAATAGACACCTTTTATCCATATTGTCCACAGCTATTTGATGCCATTCAGAGGACACTCCTAATATTCTTCATGTTCTGTACAGATATTCAAAAAGGGGCAATAAATAATATTTAAATATGTATTTCCAAGGCTGATTACATATGTGAAAGGCCAGTTAATTGGATTTCAATCAGCTGTAATTAAAGTGGAGTCTGACACTGTGTGGGACTGTATGTGTCAGTGGTACAACACTTGCATACTTGATGCGCTCTGACTGCAGTCATCAGTAAATCATCTTCATGTATATGCCGTCGGTCTCCAGGCGGCTGCAGAAAAGGATTTTCCTCTCAGTTCAGCCTCGGAGCCCCTCAGATAGCAGCAGTGAAGCAACTGTTACCTAGCAACCCTCGGTCCAGCACCTCCAGTTTATTTCACACTGTTGCGAGGAGGCTGAGGAGGCTCGGTGGACATCAGCGGTGTTAGTGATAGGGAGGGAATCTCCTGTGAGGAAAAATATCAAATCATTAAAATGTCTTATTGTATGTGCAGTAATGAGGGTGTTCCTGTATTTACACCTTGTTTTGGGGACATATTAAGAATACTCAGCAGGTTTTGAATGTCGAAAACACTCCCTGTGACAAGCTTTAGCCCAAAAGTAAATGCCCACCTTTATAAAATGAACTTTTCCATGTCTCTGACTCATAGTTGCTCAGACAACCAGAAACTAAGCATTTCAGAGCACGTCTTGTCTCTGATGTAACACTGACGACTGTTCACACGTCCGGCGTGTGAAAACAAAATGTCACTTTCCTTTCCGTTAACGTCAATAACAGGATCAATGTCTGCCTGATGATCGGCCTCCTCCCTCCTTCCTTCCTTCCTTTCTTCAGTCAGTGTCCGAGTCTCAAGAGAGAGAGAGATAAAGAGAGAGAACAATTACTCAATCAATCACTTTGACGATCCCGATGTTAATCTCGTTATCGGTATTCCTCCTCAGCTTCTCTTCATCCATTAACAGCCTTGTTTAATCCGTGTTTTCAAGCCTCCTCCCTCCCTTCGACCTCTCCTCTTTCTCTATCATTTTGCCTCTTTTCTCCTCGTCACTATCGCCATTTTTGTTGTCACAAGCTCGATCATGTCTTCTCATTCATTTACATTTCTTCCTCCCTTCTTATTTACTCTCAATTATTTTTCTGCATCTATATTCCCCCTTTCCTTTTTTCTCCTCTGGCCCATTAAAACTCTGCAGCACTTTATTAAACCATCTTTGTGCATTTCATTCGTGCTCCACTCCAGAGTGATTACAGGAAATGGGTGATGATTAACATATGATTATCTTTGTTGTTGTTGTTGTTGTGTAAGTGTATTATACTTGCAAAACTCAATTCCCTCTCGACTCTTCCTCCTCTTCTTCTTCAACCACCCCTCTTGTTTTTGCCTCTTTTCACTCTTCATTAACTCTGCTTTTCTCGTTCCAGGTTGTTCGGGATCAGATCTCCCACTGTACAGTGAAGCTGCGTCAGACCACAGGCCTGATGGAGTACTGTCTGGAGGTCATCAAGGAGAACGACCCCAGTGGTTTCCTCCAGGTCAGAGACGTTACAAACAAGTTGATTTTTCTACTGGAAGTTTTACCTTCCCTCCTTTTTTCAGACTTGTTTCACTGTCAGAATATGATTCATTTGCTGCTAGCACATTTCGAGCTGCACGATTGAGTTGTTTTATCCCCATTAAAGTTAGTCGGAGGGCTAAACTGGAAGTTAGCCATCTTGGCCGGTGGAAGTCTCTAGTGAACATGCTTCATTGGGCCCTATAGAGCGTGCACAGTATGTTTTCAGGAAGCCAGTTTTTTCCCCAGGATGGTAAAGTCGTGATCCACCCTACTCTGCCCCTGATTGACTAGTATTTGTCTTGGTTGGGTTGGTTAGTTTTAATCATGAGGAGTGAGGTTGATTATAGTAAGAACATCAGGGTAAATCAATCAGAGGTAAAGTAGGGTGAGTCAAAGTAGAGGACTATACCATTCTGGGAAGAAACAATATCGCTTTCAGGAAGTGGCTTTTTTGGCTTCATATGTATAGCAAAAAAACAAAACAACAAAAAATGCTTTAAAGTAAATACAATCTGAAACTTCAGCGGTACAATTAAGATAAAATATATGAATATAATAATTAAAAAATAATTGGAAAAATAAAGTTTTAAGAATTTTTTTTAAAGGACACTGAGCCTGCCTAAGACCTTTATAAAATGTCTACTAAAAATGACAGTGGGTCAGATAAGGGTTTTTCTTGCTGTAACTGTCCCACATTTTCTTACCTGTATTTAGAGATTCTGTCACAATTTCCCTGTGAAGAAAACTTTCTCCTCTAAACTGGTTCATTACTGGGAGCAAATATGACTGACACTCAATACATTTCAGAAAAAGTGACCTTTACCTCAATATGAAACAAAAATACAACCAAAACCAAAGTGACAGATGAAGGACAGAACAGGTCTGTTTGTTTCCAGCAGAGGTTTTCATGGTTCTTGCTGAGTCATTTCACATTGTTAAAATCAAACATATTTGTCATCTTTGAGTCAAGTTTAACAGTTTGATGGTTAGCGGACGTCAGGCTCATGTTCCTGTGATGTTCGTTCTGAATGGAGAGCCGACGTTAATGTGACACAATGATGACCAAATACAGTTCACAGCATCATGGTTTGTTCTTGATAGTGAAATGTATCTGTTAACTGTGTAAAATAGACCATAAAGATTTTCAGCATGATGCAAATATTTCACCCATTCACAATATTTTGAGGGGAAATACAGGTTTGGTGTTTATATCAGCAATGTTTTATTTTACAGGTACATAATTTCCTTCAATTTCCTTGAGAGAAGTAATTTGGAAGAATGGCTCAATTTATGCCCAATTACATTAGAGTTATCTATCATTGACGTTGAATCGATGTTGGCAGTTACCGTAGCAATTAATTGTAATGTATTAATTGGAAACTGTCTCTATGTTCCCCTTAATTAGTACCAAAATACCTCATTTTCATTATAACAGAGACTTTAATGAGTAATAGAGGTTTGTCCTTCTGCTCTCAGATCTCTGACGCTTTGATCCGGAGGGTCCACATGACAGAGAGCCAGTGGGGGAAGGGCACCCTCACCCCGAGGATGACCAGCGACTTTGACCTCACTCTGGACAGCGGACCCCTCCTGCAGACCATCCACCAGCTGGACTTTGTTCAGATGAAAGGTAAAGCCAGAGAGATAACAGGCACAGACACCTGAGGGGTTTATAGAGGAGAGGGAAGAGGAGGGATGACAGGAAGCACAATGAAAGGAAGAGGGTTTTTTTAACCTGAGGAGGCAAGTTCAGTTCAGTTCAGTTCAGTTCAGTTCAGTTCAGTTCAGTTCAGTTCAGTTCAGTTCAGTTCAGTTCAGTTCAGTTTGAGACACTAAATACCTGCCAGTCTGTGAACAAGCTGAAAGGCATGAGATAAATATTTTTTTATAGTAAGTTTTTATAGTAAGGTTAATCTTAAAATATCAATGTTTTAACTTAAGTTTACACTAATATTTTCATATATAGTATCTTTCTAAAAATGTATAATAGATACTCTTTTTTGTGAGGGAGTGTCCTCTTTCTATGGCAGTAATAATAATTTGAGATTGCAGTTACAGTTTTAAGACAGCCGGTTTTTATATATGACAACTTTATCTTTTAAAATCACACAATATTTTGCTGGTAAAAAATGAGAATAAATTAATTGGCAATTTGAATGGAGGAACTATTGTTTTGGATGCGTGGATGGAAATATGAGTTTCATTTATGCAATGTCATACTGAAGGTGTTTGCTAAAATATTCTATAAAATACTTAGAAAGTCAAAAAAGTTTGGTGTGTTGATAATTCATGATTCGGAGGCCTTTGGTTAATGCATTATGAATACATAAATACATAATGGAATTTATACATGATAAATATTGAACAGGTCACGCTGCAGAGTCATATCCCCATTCGTGCACGTATGGGTGTCTTTTCATATCACACTGCGCTGTAATTCGGTCTGGTTTCCCCTCCTCAGTCCCAGCTGCTCCCATGCTCCAGCTGGAGGAATGTTGCACTCAAAACAACAGCGCCACGTTGTCATGGAAACAGCCGCCGCTCTCCACCATCACCGTGGAGGGATACATCCTGGAGCTGGACGATGGAAATGGGGGGCCGTTCAGGGTAGGTTTGTCCTCAGCAGGTACAAGTTAGGTTATTTATCTGTCTTTACTTTAAAAGCTAACGACTTGACTTTAACTCGTAAAACCTTAAATTGGGAACTTTAGTTAGATTTACATTTAGATCACAAAGCAACAAGTGAAAAACAGGACCAGTTAGAGTCATAATTCACCTTTACAGAACACGACCCCCCCCCTCAACAAAGACTCCTTCATTTGGTGCCAGCGAGGACCCCAGCTCAGCCAAGCGAATCTGAAAGCAACGCTTTGTCGCTGAAATCCCTGGAGTCAAAGTGTGACGACCATATAGCACGGCTCTTGAGTGATTTGAGAGCAGGTCATGTGACACACTGTAGCTGAGCATTGAATGACATGCCGTCAGGAGAAAGGGTCGGTAGGCAGCTGTCAGCCGGGATGATCCCGCAGGAAGTGTGATACGGGATCAAAGTGGTGTTTGGACCCTCCCAGAGAGGCTCAACATGTAATCCATCCACCTAAGACCCTGCCCCAGTTCTCCGTACATTGAAGCTTCTGCTTTGTTATAACAGCAACTTATACTTCCTGAACAATACTCTCACTACAATAGCAGAGGATATCTATCTGACCTTTAAACATGTAAAGTTCCTTCATAGACCTATTGACTCTTATAACAATCATGTTCCTTAAAGTGATGTTAAAGTTTTTGATTGTAGCTCCAAGCCACTTGCTACTGGAGAAAGTCTTGTTTTACTCTTTAAATATGGAAATATGGAAATAATGGTTACTAATACAGAGATAAAAGAGAAGAAGCTATACTCTTTTTTTTCTAGAGTAGCAGTATCCATTTTGTTCCTTAGTTTTTGTGCTAGTGCAGTGTTGCCCCAATAGTTCCTGGGCCACTGAAAAGGACTACACTCAGAGCAGGGACCTTTTTTTAGCACCAAGATCTGTAGCAGAGAAACTAATGTTCGTCTCTGGTTCCTCCGGATAAATTGCATGTTTGGAAGAGTTCTTGCAGTGAAAACAGGCTAAAACTTACTTTAATCCCATTTCATCCTTCCACCAATCTGAGGATATGAACAAAGCCAAAGCACATATCTATCAGATTCCTCCATAGTATCAAATATCACATTATCTAAGTGGTTTGGCATTTGAGGTCCAACTTATTTGTTGTTTCCGAAGCTTTAATTGATAATGTTTTGATGTTGTTTTCCTTACTTGTGTAACTTGATTTACCAGCTTGTATGCACGGCAAAATAAAACCCTGACAGTGCAAAAAATGATCTCAACACACACACACACACACACACACACACACACACACACACACACACACACACACACACACACACACACACACACACACTTTTTCTTCATGCTGAAAATACAATACAACAAATATTATGGTTTCAGTTACACTCCTTCCTTGTTTTCTTAAACTTGTCTTCTCTAATTTCAGTGATCTGTCATCAGCTTTGTCTTTAAAAATCGTTCCAAAACGCTCAGCTTTCATGCTTATACAAACATGATATTGTTTTTCATTGTAAAATCGCTAAATACTTAAAAACAGAACAAATCATCCCTGCGGCTACATCTTTGACACAGATTTTATGAGGCTGCACAGGTGAAATTTGATTAACTTTTACACCTGAAACGGGATTATAGTTGCTAACATTCAGAGCATCAGCTGAATGCTCCTTGTGTAATGTGAATGGTGCAGCAGCTGTTTGCTGAGGCATCCTGTGTTTTAATTTTAGGAAAAGCAGGCAGTGACCTCTCCTCTTCTCTGAAGCCTGGTAGCTAAAGCCAGCTGGCCATAATCTCCCGCCCCTTCGAGTTCATTGTGTGTACTGTAATCATCTGAATGTATGAGCCTCTTTTTTAATTACAACTGCTCCGTTAGAGGGTGATCATTTGCATCCAATCCGCCAAGAGATCCTCCAACTGTATCCGCTAACTGCTACTGCAACAATAACTGTAGTCTTTCAGTGGTCGTCTGCAGTTTAAAACACAAGTATATGATGAGAGTAAATGTAGAGAATCATATCAGGATTCATTTTGGAGCTTCATGTTATATTTGTTGTGTTTAACTTTGCTGTTTCACCGACGTTTGTTCTGCGTTTTAAATGTCCGACTGTTGTTTTTTGTGTGTAGACTCTGCCAGACAGTCTGTGCATCTCTTTAATTTCAACTTAAATCACTTTATGTGATAAAAAACAACAATTTTCCAAACAGTGAGGGAAGTTTTCTCTTCCTCTGACTCATTGAGGCTCGCCAACGCAGTGCCACGCTGAGCTTGGCAAGTTGTGTCCCCACGTCTATTTATACTCCCGTGTGGGCTGCCTCGCCCACGCTCAGTTGTACAAACTCACACTCTCACTTATTACGCTCCCTGCCAAATCCGAACGGGACTTTCCTTCAGAGGCAGAGCCTGTCAGGTTAAAAAAGAAGAACTCTCTGTCTGTTAGGTGTCATAACTACGCACTCGCCATATCTGCCAGAGCTGGTTCACAGGAAGTACTGTGTGTCTTTACAGGAAGTGTACGTGGGGATAGAGACCATCTGCACGGTGGACGGGCTCCACTTCAACAGTACGTACAAGTCCAGAGTGAAGGCCTTCAATGCCAGCGGAGTGGGACAGTACAGCAAGACGCTCATCATGCAGACCTCTGAGAGTACGTTAAGCACCAACTCCTCCTCCTACTCCTTCTACAATTGTATGAAACTGAATATCGTTAAGAAAAAAATACACCCTTAAACAAAACTCATCCATTTGTTCCTCTGATGTCCACAAAGTTAGAATCCAAAAAGAGCCAAGACTCTAGTCTGTGTTGGCAATAAAACATGGACTTATTAAAGCTTCTTTACCGGCACAAAAGATCTAAAAAAGACTAAATGACACTTCCATGTTTTAGCACACAGATTTATATATCACTCCTTAAAAGCTTTACAGAGGTGCTTTTAAGAATGAAGGAAGGAAAAAGTGTAAAAGCTCAGTGTTGCAGGAAATTGAGTCAAATGTGCGACTCAGAAGGTTCGATTTAAACAAGTTTTACAGCATCTGTTATTCAAAACGAGTAACTGTAACAGGTCATTAAATCCAAACAGGTAAACAAAGAAAAGAGGAACAGACATGAAAAGAGTCAAATAAGGCAGACAAAAACAGAACAAGTGGATGCTAAGGCAGCGTGCACAGGAGATAGTTTGGCAGAGAAGTGAGGGGAAAATATCTGGTTTATATTCTGGTAGAGCTAATTAAAAGGACATAATGACACAAACTGTTCAAACCACAACATTTAAGATAAAGTAAGATTAAAGGTTTTTAAAAATGTCAAAAAAAAACAAGTGACTTTCAGATGCTTTTTGTAAATGTGCACTGACTTTGCAGGAGGCCCTATGACATCTTTATACTGTTTATATCTTTACTGACAGTAAATCATTTGTTATTTCTTATTTTTATCATTTAAAAAATGGCAACCGCTTTCAGTTGTCACTAATCAAATTTAAACTGGATATCCATTTTTCAGCACTTTCAAAGTTACCTGCCACATGTTTGCGACTGTGTGTCTGTGTTTTTCAGGTGGATTTTACACATGATTTTTTGATTTCCGTTTACAGGTGTTTTGAATTGAAAACACAGCCATGCTTACTTTTTGGTGTTGTTTCTCTGCAAAAATATGTTTGACGCATGTTTGTTTTTTTTGCTTTGCATAACCTTCAAAGAGTCTTGGGTACATCTCCATTGATAAAATGTTGGATTTTTTTTTTTATGTTACTGATGATGAACCAGGACTGTTTTGCATGAACCCAGAAATTGTAACTACTACCATGATAATAGCTAATGCAGAGCTGGAGCTTAATGAAGACATCTACATATAATTTGATCATGATTTTGTGCTCTAGCAAACAGCTGGCAGGTGTTTAATTGCAGCTCAAACATTAGAAGGAATAGAGTCGGCAAATTATTGTCACTTGACGAGATCACAGACTGGAGTCTCGCCTCAGTTTCTTTGTACTCTTGGGAACGATGTGTTCATTTGCTGCAAACAAATCTTCACTGAGCTCCAGACGATCTTCAGAATAACAAACTGTTGCTGCCAAACTAAAACTTTGCATCTTCAACAAGTCACCTTCTTAGAAATTCAAATTAAAAATCTTTTGAGTATTTTGAGCTTTTAATTAAATGCTCTAAAGGACCTTTGGGCCTCAATCTATTTTACATTTTCTTATCTAACACAAAAATGATAACACTAAAAGCCTCCTACACATCATCACAAGGTTTTAACTCAGCAACTGAGGATGTGACTTCTGTTTTAGGGTGTTTTTGAGCTTTTAAACCAGGTGCATCCAATAACAGCTGGTACATGTATAATCCGCCTATGTGCTTGCTTTCCCATTAGTAAAATGCTGCTTGCATAGACGGGGAAGCTTGTCATCATCAGTGGACCTGAAAGGCCCAGACAGCCTCCCTACCTGAGAGAGCACTCAGCATCTGTTGGGGACTGCACAAAATGATCTAACCACTCAGACATTTTCAGTGCTTTGCAGACATTTGACCTCCTTCAGCCTGACCGGACTGTGCTTTGATTTAGTCAGAGAGAAAAGCGTAAATTTCTCGATCAGAAGGGTTTTCTCTCTTTTATTTTTTATGTCTCTTGTTCTTTTCAAGTCTGTCCTAGTTTGTTTCTAGGAGCTCTTCGGTTTTGTTTCGAGGGACCTACTTTGTAATCTTTCAGCCACTGAACAAAACCAGCTTCCCTGATCAAACCTGCTTCTTTTTTTTTTTTCACCCTCTCCGCCACCCTTGTCTGCTTCACTGCTTCGCTACCAATCTCCTCTTGCTCCCCTCTTTTTCTTTCCCCCCTTTTTCCCCCCTTCTCTTTTATCCCTCCCGCTTCATTTCACGTTTCAGCTGGACTCCCTCCATGCGATATGCAATCTATAGGCACAGGTATGGACGGCTCTCATTGCTGACTGTCTCCTCTCTGATCCCCTCCTGGCCATTGCCTGTCTCAGTCCTCACTCTTAAAACCAGCAGGCGGGCAGTTTGCTGCTCTGTGGGCTGCATGTATTAAACGTTCAATACAGGCTTCTAATAAATGTCTCTCCTTTGGGAAATAAAGCTATCTAATGAAACTTTACAGCACATAGTGACACCAATGAAAGCTGTGAACAAGCACATGTAGCGGAGCCCATGTAAAGTGCAAACACCCGCCTGTTAAACTCCAACATTTCTCTGTATAAAGTAGTTATGATTATTTATTTTCCAATCCTGAGTCAAACAACTTAATTATTTGTATTTGATTTACCCTGCTTGAATTTAATAAAACAATTCAGATGATTAAAATAACATAATTTTCTTTGCCTAATCTCAGAGATATCATCCATGCAGAGGGTTTTGGAGATATTTGCTGAGGTTTTGAGAACTCAACCACCAACACAGAACAGTGAATATGAACAGAAATTCATTTGTGGTGTTCACATCATTATAATACGGACGGATTTTACTGTTTTTTTTTTACATTCAGTAGAAAAAAGGTCCAATGAAAATTAAGCACAGGGAGGTTTGTGGATGCTCCAGAGTAACAAGGGGTAACCATTATATCTAAAAAGACTCCCTGCTGTTGAAAATCTTAAATGCTTTAAACAGCACTATTAAAAATGTAAGTGGTGGCTGCAAAGATCTTGAAAGCCCTTCAAATAAAACCAAAACTATTAGCAGCCAGATACAACCAGAGGATAAGTGAGAAACACATTTAATTGTCTTTAAATTTAGCCTGAACTGACTGTTGTATAATGATAAAGACATTTCTAAGTATTTAAAAGATTTTAAAGTCAATTTATTACATCTTCACCTATCTGGTGTTTCAAGCAGGTGAAAACAAATGCCAGTTATTATGTGTTTGACACAGGTTTGATATTTAATTAGATTCATAGTTTAATGCTTAGAATAATTAGTGGTGATAGAGAATGAATCATCTTCTTTCACATAATTATTCCCTTTTATTAAAGTTCATTTTACAGTGTAACTTCACCTCATCTAACCTCCAACCTCTAGATTCATGTCACCTTTGTTAAGTCTGTCCCACATGCTCGTGATTGTTGCATGAGGTGTTTTAAGTCACAGATGCTAAATGACAGTGTGTGTAACTATTCCCAGTTGCTTGGTTCACCTTTGACACCGCCTCCGCCCACCCCGACATCATCTTCTCCAACGACAACCTGACGGTGACGTGCAACAGCTACGACGACAGAGTGGTGATGGGCAACTCCGCCTTCTCCCGCGGCGTGCACTACTGGGAGATGACCGTCGATCGCTATGACAACCACCCTGACCCGGCCTTCGGGGTCGCACGGGGTGACGTCCTGAAGGATGTGATGCTGGGGAAGGACGACAAGGCCTGGGCCATGTATGTGGACAACAATCGCTCTTGGTTCATGCACAACAACTCGCACACTAACAGGTAATTAAAGGGAATTTTACTCTTTGGTTTTGCACTGAGAATATGATATTTTTTAGTCTTTTAAGTATTTATATGAATTATGTAATGCATTGTGTGTTTGCTGTGTGCGGCACTCTTCTTTTGCATTGTGCACCACTGCATTGCCCTGTTGTCTATGCAGCTCTATGTAACACTGCAGCTCTATGTAACACTTTTGCCCGTGACAAATATCCCTCAGGACATTAAAGCTTATCTTATCTTATCTTAAAGTCCTGGAGCACTAACATGGTACAGTTACAGGATTAAAGGACACCTCACAAATCTGGCAGGATATTGCAAAGAAATACTACATCTGTCATATCCTTAGTTGATTTCTCTCTGTGTGACGATGCAGGACGGATGGTGGCATTGGCAAAGGAGCCACAATAGGAGTACTGCTAGATTTCACACGCAGGATCATCATCTTCCTCATCAATGATGAGCAGCAGGGTCCGGTGGCATTTGAGGGCTTGGAGGGCGTCTATTACCCCGCTATCAGCCTCAACCGAAACGTCCAGGTAGAAAATCATATTGTGTACATTAGTGACATTAGTTTGTTTGTTAATTTATTTATTGACTTAAATATTGCCATGACCAAACAATATTCAAAAAATATATTGTAATTATTCAGCTGCTTAAAATGTTTAAACAAGCCTTGTGGTGGTTCAGAAGTTGTTTATAGTCTCTTGTTCCAGTTATCCAATCATACATGTGCAGTAAATGACATATCTTTAGGTTTAGGTTCATACTGTATAAATTAATCTACATATGCTGACAATGAGCTCCACATCCTCACTGATAAATCACTGCTTGCTATCATTATTTACAGCTATTTAACTCGCTCCATCAGCATTTAGCATTTAATTCTACTGAATGTGAGTTTTTAATCTTGTTTGTAAAATGTAGTTTAGGTCAGACTCTACTAAATGATAGTTGGAATAAATGGTTCAATGAAAAAAATGAATTCGAAATGTCAAACAATAAGAAGTATTTCTAAATAACTACTGAACTCTAAAATAGAGAAACAAATCTCCATTCAGTATCACAGTAAACAAGTGCATTATTCTGCTAAAATATAATTTTCTGTCAATAATATTAAGTCGCAATAAACTTTTTTTTATTAACTTTTCCAATATATGCAAAATAAAATGAAACACAAGACCACATATTACAGTAAATAAATGAAGAACAATGAATCTGGGCAAACAGAATTAGCTACAAGTTAAATTAGAGAAAAACAATAAACTGCAGAAACAAAAATATAATAATAGGGGGGCACAATGTATCAATAAATACTGCATAAATGAGGTGGCACATTTCCATAAAAAATACTAACTGTAGTAGGAATGTTATACAGTGAATACAGTGAGTCTCTGCTAACTTCAGGGGGCGCTGTTTCATAGCTGACTCACTCACATCCCTGAGCAAAGCTGCAGGCACAAACTGAAGTTTTCACAAGCACATCACATGAGAACGGTTGTTGTTCATTATGAATGCTTCTCCGAGTTTTACAAATATGGACTCAAAGGATTAAACCCTGAAAGAGAAATCTTCAAAGACTCAAACAACAGTTAGTAGCTTTGAATTTCTTGTTGCTCTCAGCCAGTTTTTGTCCTCTCTCTCTTGGTGATAAAAGAAAAATGCCTGCAAGACAAAATACTTCAGTGACTGAGGAAAACTGTTCAACAGCTCCACCCGCAGGCAGAAAATAAATCACCATAAATTATCAACCCTTAAAGGACAGGTTCACACTTTTAAATCTTAACAGTCTCAACAGTGAGGTGCCCAAATGAACATTGAGAGGATTTTTTCCTCACTGTAATCATTCCTCCTGTTTATACTAACCATTAAGAGATTCCTTTATAATTCATTTTCAATGTAAGTGAAGGGAGGCAAAATCAACACTCCTCCTTCTGTGCAAATGTACTTTTGAAGCTAATATGAAGCTTCAGACATCCACACAAGTTAAATCCGATTCAATATCTTTATAATACTGTCTTTTTAGTGCCTCCCCCCCCCCCCCAATTCTCCCACTGCAGTTGAATAGGAAAACACTGACGGTAGGGGCACAAATAGGACATTTTTTACGAAAAGGACTGTAACTCTGGCAGATCTCAACTTTATTTGACTACCTCACACTGCTGAAGCCTCATTATTATCTTCAAATAATCTTTCAAATCAATTTTTGCTCAAAACAGGGAACTGGAGGAATCTACTAATGGTCACTATGAACAGGAGGAATGATTACAGCGAGAGAAAAACCTACTCAAGTGCTCATTTGGGCTTTAAGACAGACTTGGAGAAACTGAATCTACCCTTAAAATTTTTATGTACACATATTTTTTCTTTCGCTCTGCAGGTCACCCTTCACACTGGTCTACCCATCCCTGATTTCTACACCCCCGGAGAGGCTGATCCAACCGGCTCCGTGTGCTAAAGACTCATCACCAGTTGCCCAGGGCTCATCCTGCCAGTCCCACCCCCCCCTCGCCCCTCTTGTCCCCCTAACCGACTGACCCCGTGACTCCCTGCAAGGGGCCCATCCAGCGCTGAGCCATGCCTTTATCATGCCTAAACCTTGGACTCATGGACCATCCGCAGGACTCTGGCGTGAAACGGATCTTGATGTGATACAGATAAGCTCTCGTTGAAGAAACCAAACTATAAACTCGAGCCTGAAAGAGGAGGTTGTTTTTTTAAAAAGGGTCGACTTAGAAAAAGGAACTCAGTCATATCATCTCGATTCAATTTAGTGCATCTTACTCTAATTCTAATTGTCATCCTGCACAAACACAAGATCCTTCATGTTTCTTTTCCTGCCTTTACACATTTAAAACACCAGGGGGAGCATGAGAGGTAGTCTTTTAGTGTGTGTGTGTGTGAGTGGGTTTTTGTTACATCTTGGGGACCTTTTCCTGTATAAACGCCAACTTTGTCGGGACCAGTATTCCTCATGGGGACCAAAGCCTGGTCCTAATGGTGCAAAACGTCATTTTGAGGTCCCGGTTAAGGTTAGGGGTTTGGGTTAGGCTGTCCACAATGAATGGAAGTCATCGCAATGTCCTAACAAAGGATAGCTGTGTGAGTGTGTGTGTGTGTGTGTGTGTGTGTGTGTGTGTGTGTGTGTGTGTGTGTGTGTGTGTGTGTGTGTGTGTGTGTGTGTGTGTGTGAGGGTGTGTGTGTGAGAGTGGGTCGAGACTGGTCAGCAGCTGCAATGATCCCTGGATGACAGCAATAGTCCGACTCTCCACCGCCTCACTGTCGTATCCTCGTCCGTGTAAATGAGACGCTTTTCTTAGTGGCTTAGCTCGTGTGAACCTTCTGTATCGTCTGTAAAAAACAAAACAAACAACTTAAATATAAAGAAATAAAAATACAGCATCGGTGTGTAAAATGCTACGGGAAGCAAGGCCTTCATGCAGCCTTTCTCTGCGCTGCAGCTCTCGGAAAAGGAGGGAGGGATTTTTGGTCTCATGTATCATACGAGCGGGCGATTCTGTGCGTCGAAGAATGCGTTGAAGTTGACGACTGAGAAGCTGCTTGAATAAGGTGCTAAAGCAGCTCGCTTAGTTCTGGCTTTTTTTTTTTTTTTTACTGTAGGTGACTGAATCCTGGTAGTTTTGTAATATTGTTATTGAGATTATCTATTGCAAAGAGGTGTATAGCTAAATAAGTTATTGATGTTCAGAGTTTTTCCAATGAGAATCCGTCATTGTTCCTTTATTTGATGTATAGCTACGAAAGAAACAAAGACGCAGAATCTTTTTTTGTGTTTTTGTTTTGTTTTGTTGCTTTAAAGATGTAGTTTGGAGTTTGTTCTTGAACTGACGAGGCTTTTCGGTTTGCTTTATGTCCTACAAAAAGCAACAGGAAAGGTGACGATGCATTGGGACATCGAATTTGGGCAACGAGCAGTTTGAAGTTTCTCAAAAATGTTTCCTGGCAGCACTGAGTGAACACAAGTGATTATTCTGAGGGAAATGTTGCATCTCAGCCCAGACACATTATAGCACATGTCCAGCATACACACACGGTGCTCTCCTGTGTTTTGAGCTTCATGGGTGTGCCTTCTCTCCCCCTCCTCCCCCACACACACTTTTCAAATCCCCAAAATGATTTATGAAACTTTGCTACAAACCAGATTCATCGCTTCAGCAGAGTCAACTGCAACATCTGTGATGCCTGACTTCACCTGCTGCTAACGTATTTTTTCTATCGTAAAAAAAACAAAAAAAGGGCAAAACTAGACAGTAATCATGTTTGCTATGGATATAATAACCACACAGTATTTAAGGAAATATTAGTCAGGTATGGTGAAGTGTCTTTTCTTAACTTCCTGTGATTTTTTTCTGATTGTAAAATCATCTGGAATCAATATGACATGGTTGGAGAAGTGGCTGCACACAGAATATTACAGATATAATCCCCCAGTATGATATGTGCATGTGTACTGACGCTTATAAATGAAAACCAGGCAGCGTTCAGTAAATTGCACGATCTCTGCTGCAAGGCTGACTTTCAAGCTGTGATTTTATTTAATTGGCTGTCTTTCAAGGTAAACCCTTTTGTCCGGACATAATTATAAAGCTACAGCATAAAGGCAGAGGGGTCACTGAGCAGCGAGAGCCTCCTTTGACTCATAACAGAGACAAGACAGTGCAGCCATTATCACAGCATTACACAACCTCAGATTCCAGGACAAATAAACAAAACAGCTTTAGTTCAGAAAAACAAAAAAGGTTCATTAAAGGGATTTTCCATATGTCCAGTATGAGATGACACACACTTCTGTTACTTTTCGACACTCTTCGACATTTTCTGTGTGAATTTGTGAAGCTGAATCAGTTTGTTTGATTGAAAAATGACATAAATGTGTGTTTCTGACCTGAACACATGGAGGTGCTGAAACTCAACAGTGTGTGATTGTAACATTTATTGTTTCTAAACCAGCCAAATACGCTTTAATAATGTTAAAACAGACCCGGGGATGATTTGACGTAAAATCATACTTTTATGAATTATTGACACGCGGTCGCTGGGCGATACTGGGTGTCTCCAAATGTACATACATACTGTATGTGTGTGTGAGTGTGTGTGTGTGTTAACTGCATTATAACCTCATTTTAACTCCAAAGTGATTATTTTTGCCCCGTTTGATCTGAGGTGGAATTTCATCACTCGATATTCTTTACAGTGATACTCGAATATGTCTATTTTATGGATATGAAATGAACATTGTTACTACTTTGATTTTAACACAGTATGATTACTATGATTGTTATAATTATGTGTCTATCATTACCATATTACTGCTATTATTATTGATATTATTTGAAGTGTAATATGAGCCTCTGTGTTTTCTGTATGTGTGAATATTCAATAAATAGGTGTCAACAAGGTGTTTCGATGCCTGGAATATATATCTGTCTGTCTGTAGAGTTTCTATTTTATCACTTTACAACATTTAATCAAAGTGGGTTTAAGCTCTTTCAGTTTCTTTGAGATTGAGCTGATTTGGACATTTTCTTTCCCTGACTTCCTCTTTTTCATGGAGTTTCTTGCAGTTTTCATTTGTCCTCTTAATGTAGATTTTTCCACGATACTGACTCACCAAAAGTCACACCAAGATGACCTCAAGATAAAAGGAATTATACTTCAGTTAATTGAAGCAAACGACTACACACAAATATCTCCAGGCATTTGGCTGCATCAGTGAAGATGTAGGCGTATCCAACAGTATTGCGAGGGGTGAATACTTGTGCAAACACATATTTTGTAGTATTAAAAAAGTTAAGAAACATTTCATTAAAGGAAAAACAACTATGTAAATAAAGAAAGACATTTTCAGAAAAACATGTATTTCTTAAAACATTTACATTAGATAAAATATGAATATAAATCATACAGAGTGTGTCAGCCTAGAAATTTGGTTCAGCCCTTCCTATCTGTCGTGTTTCTGTTTACCTGTTCCTGCTGCAGCTCTGAAGCTCAGCTGAGGCAGGAAACACCCTCCCCCTGAACTCACCAATGACAAGCAGTGAAAGGAGGAGACTGCTGAATGAAAACTGCCTCCATCTTACCTTTCCACTTCACTCCCAGCCAGGACAGCCTCAGTCTCTCAGGACAGAACGTTCCCACCATGGCAAAACCTCTCACCGACCAGGAGAAACGCAAGCAGATCAGCATCAGGGGGATTGTGGGAGTGGAGAATGTTGCAGAGCTGAAGAAGGGCTTCAATCGTCACCTGCACTTCACTCTGGTGAAAGACAGAAACATAGCAACACCCAGGGATTATTACTTTGCCCTGGCCCACACTGTGAGAGATCACCTGGTGGGGAGATGGATAAGAACACAGCAGTTTTACTATGAAGCAGACCCAAAGGTAAAGATCAGAGGTTTTTTAGTGAACTACATCTCATACTGTGAAAATACATAGTTAAACTCAGAGATGTGTAGATGACACTCTGTTACAATATGTTTGTTTCCTGCAAAATCTGAAGAACTCAAATAAATGTTTCATGCATACTTTAAGATATTAAGTATGAGTTTGCCACTGTGCAAAAACTGACCAAGATATCTCTATTTCATACATAAATGACTCTTAAGAGGTGTTTTTCACAAAGCAACACACCAGCATTTTCTCATAAAATCTGCATAATATATATCATCTCCCTTAATTCTTAAACATATTCTGCAAAGCGTATTCTGTGACAGTTTTTTTTAATGGGAAGTAGGTTGTGGGCATTGTTCTCACATTGCATAAAACTTCCCTGCAGTATTTTCAGGTCATTGCATCATGTTTACACAGCTATTCATTGTAGACAAATGTTTGCTTGTTCCAGCTTCATTCATTTGTTGCTCTGCATTTTCTTCACCTTCCTGTCATAATGTTTAAAATAAATCATAGATATTCATCTGTATTAAATCTTAAATTATCTTAACAGTTTTGGTGAATGTGTTAAAAGATTAAGAACTTTGTGCACACATGCAGACAGTTTGTTTCTGCTTTTTTCTTCACATGTTTAGAGGGTGTATTATCTGTCACTGGAGTTCTACATGGGCCGGACGCTGCAAAACACCATGATCAATCTGGGGCTGCAGAATGCCTGCGATGAAGCAATCTACCAGGTCAGACAGAGAGGTTTTACAGGAAGTACAGGCTACAACAAGGAAACATAGCATTCTTTTTAATAGCATTTAGCTGTTATATAAAAATGTGACCAGTAGGCTCATATGTTTCTCATCTCTGCTGTAGCTCGGCCTGGATATGGAGGAGCTGGAGGAGATGGAGGAGGATGCAGGTCTGGGAAACGGAGGTCTGGGCAGACTGGCAGGTAACAGGTTGCAGATGTTTGAGCCCGAGCAGTTATAAAACAATGTGACAGACACAGAGACAGGAAGATGTTATCATACCAACATTCCTCCTAAATAATCCAGTGTCACAGGATACAACTACAGTATATCCCAAATGCATAAATTACTCGCTATTTTTGCATGCAAACTCAATCTCTGGTACAACAATACTCCATTATAATTTCTAGTCTTGGCAGTTGTCCATCAAATGCCAGTCTGCCTGTTGAACATTTGAAGCAACTTGCAGCGACAGAAATTTTGCAACAGACAGACAAATGAGCAAATGAACACTGAACTTCCCCAACAGCTCCACAATCAGTCATTTTATTTCTCATTTAGGCACTATAGAGATGGTATTTTTGATTTTATGTTTAATTTATTAAGTATTTTCTGCACACAGCATGCTTTTTGGATTCGATGGCCACCTTGGGTCTTGCAGCATACGGTTATGGCATTCGATATGAATATGGAATCTTTAACCAGAAGATAAGAGAAGGCTGGCAGGTAAAAACTATTGTGTACACAATTCAGTTCATCAAAAAACTTTTAGCTGCACATTAACTGACCTTGCTATCCAAATATACATTGTTTTTTTTTTCAAATCAGAAGAATTTTTTGCTATATTTAGGTCACGGCACAGTTTCTTTCTGTAGAGTTCATAGTTTATCTTCTCTTATCTAACATGTTTCTATTTTCTGATCATTTTCATGCTGTCAGGAGTCAATGTTGAGGTGGCCAAAGTAGAAATGAAGTAGGTCATAATACATCACAGGCAAATCATTGACAGCAGCTTAGCTTATGGTTTGCCCCCCTATAGCGACACTGCAGTGGTGCAAGTTCCTCGTAAACGATGGTTGGTGGTTGGTCAGAGATGAAGAAAAAAAACATTGCGTATTCTGTGATAAGAGATCCCAAACTAAAGGCTTTTGCCCTTTTGAATATAGCTGGTTATTTGCAGTTCAAACCCTCAGTGTAAACATGCACTTCTGAACAGTGAACTAGAGTTACACTCACCGGGCTGCGTGAGTCTGCACGTTTAATACCTGCTGCTAGTGAACAGTAAATGCACTGAAAATGTGTGCATTTTATTCAGAGCGCCACACAGAACTTCATCAGAGGATGATGAACAGGATTGTGTTTGATATATCAGTGAGAAACGCTGATTAATCATATCTGAACAGCATGTCAGAGGTCAGGTCAGGTGGGGTCTCAGCTTGTTGCTCAATGACTGATCACCACTTGAACATGCAACATCATGTTAACAAGATGTCATCTTATAACCTGCAGGTGGAGGAGGCAGATGATTGGCTGAGGCATGGAAACCCCTGGGAGAAGGCGCGTCCCGAGTACATGTTGCCCGTTCACTTCTATGGACGAGTAGAGGAGACGAAGGAAGGCTCCAAATGGGTGGACACTCAGGTAGTGATATTGAATTATTGATAGGTGTAACAGGCTTCTATAAGGTAACATTTCTATGCAAACGTTGACAGTTTTTAGTTTTGAATTGCACTTAAAATATGTTAGTATGACATATAGTGTATTTTTTTGTACTCCACCTACTCTATCCTCACTGTGGTCTTCCTGTCATTATTACCTGTGCAGGTGGTCCTGGCGATGCCCTACGACACGCCCATCCCTGGCTACATGAACAACACTGTGAACACCATGAGGTTGTGGTCTGCTCGAGCCCCCAACGACTTTAACCTGAAAGACTGTGAGTACTGAAGGATTTTTTTTTTTTTAACGCAAAACCAACGTTTGCAAAACAGTGTCTGCATTTCCTTTTAGCTTTCAACAGAAAATCTTTGTAAGACAAAAGGGAACTGCAGCAACACTGGCACCTTGTTACAAGATGTCTGTGTTGCAAAGTGGCTCAAATGAAGCTGTTTGTTCCCATCCTGCAAAGTTTAGTTTTTCTTCGTTTACTGTTCATGCATCTATAAACAAATATTATGTGTGCAGAAGCAATCACTGCTGTCTTAATGAAACTGAAATGCATATTACTTTGTTTAGTTAATGTTGGAGATTACATCGAGGCTGTTCTGGACAGAAATCTGGCAGAGAACATCTCTCGTGTCCTCTATCCCAACGACAATGTGAGTTCACTTTGAAATGATCACCTTCTTCAGTAAACACTTGAAAGCATTTTTAAAATCTACTGTATTTTCTTGCTGTTGTTGAACTTCTATCCTTTATTCAACCAAGTTGAAGTCTCAGAGATTAAAATGACATTTCAAAACACACACAATATCCAGTTAAGAGTATACAAAATATTTGGTTAATATCCAATTAAAGAGTAAACAAAAACATAAAGTTCAAAGTTAAAATTACAATGCATAAACAGACACAGAAATACACAATACACATACATACATGCATACTCTACATACATACATGGTACACTGATAATATGTTGTATCCAACTATTCTTCTTCTTCTACTTTTCAACTATAACTTTGCTCTTTGCATGTTTCTATGATGTAGTTCTTTGAGGGAAAAGAACTTCGTCTGAAGCAGGAATACTTTGTCGTGGCCTCCACACTCCAAGACATCATTCGTCGCTTCAAGACCACAAAGAAGGGCGTTCCTGGTCGCACATCCTTCGAAAGCTTCCCAGATAAAGTAAGCATCAGAATCAGCTGCTCATAGATGAATGCAAAAGTGTTTCATTTCCTCAATCACATGGCAACAGCTTTTATCTCTTCGTATGCAAATCTGTGGCGTAGCCTCCCAAACCTAGCTTGTTCCCTTGATTTAAGCTGGCCTGTATTGCACAACAATAATATTAAAGTCATATAAAACAGAGCACAGATGGATTACTGCAACAGTAGACATTTTTAATAACGCCAAATGAGAAATCTCTGCCAAGTGAGACCCCTGCAGATATAATCTAGTGATTTTGTGCAAAGGTATGGCAAAAGTAATATAATTTGTAGTTTTAATTCTAAGATATTTTTAGGTATTAAATGCCTACAGCCCCTTTATTGTCCCTGTCTGGCAGAGTTTCACAGCTGGTTCTTCAATAATACAAAGAGTAAGCTAAAAGTAAACACTAAAATTGCAAAGTCATGGTATCATCACAGATTTTTGGGAGCCTACAGTTATCCTGAATCATCTAGAAGAGGTGTCACAACAGTTTTACTGCAGGTTCTCATGTTTTCCAGGTTGCCATCCAGCTGAATGACACTCACCCGGCCATGGCCATCCCTGAGCTGATGAGAATCTTTGTGGACATTGAGAAACTCGACTGGGACACGGTGAGTGAGAGTCAGATTGAGGACTGCAGTGTGATTTCTTTCAACCATTTAGCTTACTGGGAGTGACTTACAATCAGATAAACAGTATATGAGACTTAGTTATGGAAATAATGGACAAATGCAGGAGGTGAAAGCCACAGAGCCAAGATGCTAAATGAAAGTCCTATATTACATAATAATGGTGTGCAATAAGAGCTATTAGGTCAGGTTACAAAATGAAATACAGGCAGACACGGTTTGATAGTGCAGAATAAGTGATATAAATCAGTCATATAGTGGAGGGAAGAAGGGAAGTTATCAAGAAAGAAGAATATATTTAGACTTTCTGGGAGAGAAAAATAGAAAACACTCCTCTCTCCTCTGCAGGCCTGGGATCTCACCAAGCGTACCTTTGCCTACACCAACCACACGGTCCTCCCCGAGGCTCTGGAGCGCTGGCCTGTGGAGCTGCTGGAGAAGCTGCTGCCCAGACACCTGCAGATCATCTACCAGATCAACCAGGGCCACCTCAACGTACGTACTGAAGCTTAGACCCTGATATACTGGCCTAAAGTTATTCTTTTGGGATACTGAAATGTTTTTTAATTATGAAAATCAAGAACTTGGGATGGAAAGAGACTAATTTGGAAACTACAGAGAGAATTTTCAGAAACCCAAAATCAGTCTCCATTTCTCCTTGTTCAACTCTTCTTTTTGATCCAATGAAACTGTAAAACTACATCTAATTATAAAATGATGAAAAGGAAAGTATATTTATTCCTCCAACAAGAGAGAGAAGCTTATGTGTCATATTGCCTGAACACATCTGTGACGCACTGTATTAATTTGGCATCACTTCTATATCTGTTCTTGTTACTGCAGAGGATTGCAGCCCTCTATCCAGATGACATGGACAAACTGAGGAAAATGTCTCTGATTGAAGAGGACGGATGCAAGAGGGTGAACATGGCGCACCTGTGCATTGTGGGATCTCACGCTGTTAATGGTGTTGCTGAGATACACTCCAACATCATAAAGACTGAAGTGTAAGATTTCTGCTGATGACACACCACTTAAACACAAAAAAGTAACAAACAAATGACAAAAAAAAAACCCTGTGACAAACTGCAGAAGTTACAAGTGGAAGCTCAGCAGCTCAAATGAGCAGACAACTACGACAGTTGCAAAACACCACACGAGTATGGACTCATCAGTTACCACAGCATTGAATCATCACCTCTGCTGTTTGTAAAGAGATGTGTCTTAAGATTACTTTTAAAAACGTCACACAGTTTCACTTAATAAGTGACAACTGTGACTTGCTGACGGAAAAATTCAGATACTCACTTTAAACCTGCAGTGCAGAACTTTCACATATAAATTAACATCTGTTACATTCAAGCTCTTGCCAAATTAATTCACACCATGCTGATTAAACATATCACCACCAGATAAATCTCTCAGTATTTCACAGTATATGGAGTTTTAAAATCTCATGTTGGGTGTAATATTTCCCTCACTGGCTGTTTGGCCGTTTAACGTACAGCTCTTCTAGACTTTCCAAATATTATCAGACCAAATGGGTCAAATTCTGATAAGTCATTTTGCAGGGGTTGTGTGACATTTAAAATAGTTTATCCACCATTTTACAGCCACAACAGTATGCTACGACCAGTAGTGTGCTGGCATACTGGAACAAATCCCGGTGGGCCGTCAAAACATATCTGTTTTTACCGGTGCTCTCTGTGCCCGTCATTTGGGATGTACATGCCTGTGTCAGTCAATCACATATCAAATGTTGATAAAACAAACAATGCTGGTGTGCTCCTTTTCCTACTTTTTGATACTACTTGATATACAAACTGCTATGTGCACTATTTCTACATTCTTCAACATTTCCTATATTTCTTCCACAGTTTCCGTAACTTCAGTGATCTTGAACCAGAGAAGTTTCAGAACAAGACCAATGGCATCACTCCCAGACGCTGGCTGCTGCTCTGCAACCCCGGACTGGCTGAGCTCATAGCTGAGGTTTGTTAGAGCTGCCAGGGCAATAAATAAACAATCAATAAATAAATGGTGCCAAGATACAGTGTAATGGTTAAGACCTCTGACTCATCAACAGTATATATTCCCCTGCTGTTGTAATTTATGAGTGAATCTTGGCAGAGTTTTCTACATCCGGTGTTCCAGTCTGCTTTCCAGAGACTGTATATATGAAGCTGACTGCACAGTACATACACAGCTTATTGTGACACTTAATATCTGTTTTAGGTGATTGGGGAAGATTATGTGAAGGACCTGAGCCAGCTACAGAAGCTGAATGACTTTGTTGACCATGCTGCCTTCATCCGTGATGTCTCTAAAGTGAAACAGGTTGGTTGGACTTCAGAGTTTAAACAAAAAACAGAAACGACATTTAAAAACTTCAGGTATAAGCAAAGAGATAATGTATCTGTATTCTGCACAGCCATGCATTATAACTTCAATAAATTATTAAAAGGGTATAGAATTACAGGCTTTATCTGATGTAAAATGTGCTCTCGTGTCATTTTGGTTCCTGTTTTTGCCCTGTTGCACCAAGAATACATTAATATTAATAAAATGTTCTCTTGTCTAGACAGTGGTAGTGCTTCTCTCTGCACATATAACGTCTCTCAGTCAGTTGTCTGTTATTTCCACACATCATAGCAGGAAATGACATTTCATTTCTGATTAATTTGTCCATTGCAACATTGCCGTTTTGTTGTTTTAAAACCAGTCCTGACATGCCATACCTGTGATTCAGCAACTTCACTTCAGTGAATAATGCCTCTGCTGCCAAGTCACCCATATCTGATCTTTCTCACAGGATAACAAGGCGAAATTTGCCCAGTACCTGGAGAAAGAGTACAGAGTGCAAATAAACCCGTCGTCCATGTTCGACGTCCATGTGAAGAGAATCCACGAGTACAAGCGGCAGCTCCTCAACTGCCTGCACATCATCACCATGTACAACCGTATGTGAATTTAATCACTGCTCGTAATTAAGTGCCAGAAGGTTTTTCACAGGGCTGTGACTCTGTGAAGTTACATGACACCATCTGACAAGTAGAGCGGCGGAAGATTCCCCATCCGACAGGTGTTCAGAGCAAGTTAAGACAAACATGAGGAATGACATGCATCTGATATTCAAACCAACAGTGGGAATTTTCCAAGCAGTCATCAGGCCGTGATTAACAGGCCGGTACTTTCAATCAATCAGAATTTAATATCACTTGGAGCAAAATGCCCACTTTCCCTGCATCAACATCATTCTTCTTTCTTGGAATATAACTAATTCACAAAGTACTTAAGTACCATACCAAGTACCATTTTTAGCTACTTTATACTTCTACTCCTCTACATTAAAGAAAAAAATTACATTTTCACTTCACCACATTCATCTGACAGCTATAATTACTTTGCAGATTAAGATGCATCCACATTAGTAATCTGATAATATGGTAAAATATGTACTATATATAACACTTTACACAATTAATATTTTAACTTTCGATTGTTTCTGTAAAATTAGTTACTAAGCATGAATTATGAAGCAGCATAATGCAGCTTTCCATGTTTTGCACTGACTCTAGGAACATTTGACAGTATTTTAAGTTGTTCAATTTGATCCTAATGCATTAAGATATATGATTTGTAGACTTTGTAGTAATAATACAGTACTTTATCTTAAATATCTATAGCCAGTACAGAGACCTAAGAAAGGATGTGCTCATATTTTTTCATTTATGTTAAAACCACATCACTTGTAATGAATTTGTGTTCTTTGTTGTGTCTCTAGGCATCAGAGCGAACCCCACTGCACCTTTTGTACCTCGAACAGTGATCATCGGGGGAAAGGTACCAGCTCAGCCTCAGCGAAAGCCCACATGACAAATAACACAGATAAAGAGCCAATAAACTGACCAGGAAGCATGTTAATAGTTTGTCTTATAATGAGTCATCTATTGTCGCCCTCTGCAGGCTGCTCCTGGGTATCACATGGCAAAGATGATCATCAAGCTGATCACTGCAGTAGGTGATGTGGTGAATAATGACACTGTGGTGGGAAACAAGCTGAAAGTCATCTACCTGGAGAACTACAGGGTCTCTCTAGCTGAGAAAGGTACCAACCAGATAGCTTTAACAGCTACACCTTGTCTTTACCTTTTCATGGCACAAAAACACACACAAGAGCATGTGCAAAATTCTCATTCTCATCCAAAGCACTGAGGATAATTCACCAAAAATCACAGTTTAACATGTTTCCCTCTTTAATTTTAATCTATTTTTCCTTCCTCAGTGATACCTGCCACAGATTTGTCAGAGCAGATCTCCACAGCCGGCACTGAAGCTTCAGGAACCGGCAACATGAAGTTCATGTTGAACGGAGCGCTCACCATCGGCACCATGGATGGAGCCAACGTGGAGATGGCCGAGGAGGCCGGAGAGGAGAACCTCTTTATCTTCGGCATGCGGGTGGAGGATGTGGCTGAAATGGACAAAAAGGGGTAAAAGAGATTTCTTTTTATGTTAGATTTGATGTTATTTTGTACAGATTTTTTTTTATTCAGTTAGACTACATTAACTTTTGTTTATCTTTTGTCAGATATGATGCCATGTCTTACTACAAGAAGATCCCAGAGCTGAAACATGTGATGGACCAAATCACAAGTGGATATTTCAGCCCCAAAAATCCAGACCTGTTTAAGGATCTTACGAACATGCTCTTCAAACATGACCGGTGAGCAACACACAGATAAATAACACAGATAAAGCATTTATTTCCCTCTCCCTTTCCCTTTGTATACATTGCACTGTTTACTTTTTGGCTTTTTGTTGAGTTCAAGTTGTCAGATTTTTTTATGTTTTCCCCTTTTTTGTGTGTGTCTCTTTTCAGTTTCAAAGTATTTGCAGACTTTGAAGACTATTTGAAATGCCAAGAGAAAGTCAGCAAACTCTATCAGGTAACATTGACATTGCATTATGTTATCTTCACAAATATTCCTCATAGTTTTCATCAGAGGGCAAACTGTCTCTTTCTTCTTCTTCTTCTTTTCCTTGTGTTTTCTTTTATGAAAATATAAGTGCATTTATTTAGCATTCATAGAAAACTGTCATTACAAAGTACTTACGTATAAAAAGAGAAAGAGCAAGCAGAGGAGTAATAAGCATAAAACGGGCAAGCAGGCTGGAGAAATTAGGATTTAGATTAAATTAGTAGAATGTGATTAGTAAGAATTATTATAAAGACAAAAGCAGGGTTACAACAGTACATCCTTTGTAAAACCCTCAATAAAAATGTACTTTTTCTCTAAAAGAATCCAAAAGAGTGGACGAAGATGGTGATCAAGAACATCGCCGCGACAGGAAAGTTTTCCAGTGACAGAACCATCGCAGAGTACGCCACAGAGGTCTGGGGGGTCGAGCCGACCGACCTGAAGATCCCGCCTCCAAATGAGCCCAGAGAGGCCTTCGAGGAAACCGCCAGAGCTCTGAAGAAATAGTTTGGTTGTTTGACAACCGAAAGGCTGCTTTTATGTTTACAGTATAGTGCCTGTTCGCCTGTGCCTTCAAGTAACTCTTCATTGAACTCTTTCAAAAAGATCTGCACACATCTTCATTTTTTCTTTATTGTTAAAGCACTTGCATTGATACACGTCTGTTACACCCTTCAGCTTCAACACATGCAGTTAAACCAAAAGTCATTGTGGAGCGAGAGAGAGAAAGAGAGAGAGAGGTCAAATACTTGCAAACAATTTTCTCATATTGAACATTCCTGGAGTACAGGATGGGTGGAGGGGGGCTTTCTGCATTTGAAGAATTCAGTAGGATGTCAGGACCAGAGCAGCTGACTGAACTGAATTTTTAATTACATTCCTGTGAGTTTGCTGTGTGCACTGTGTGACAACGCCTGTCTATTCTGCAGGCAGGTTTAAACTAATGCTAACATGTTATTTGCTGATCTTACTTGACCCTGTTCATGTCACATTGTTTCTCTCTCTTTCAATATAACTTGTCATAGGAAAAAAAATATGAGCACTTTTCATTGCTGATATACAGTATTTCTTCCAAGTTTTGAAATAAAATATTAATATATAATGAGCCTGAAGTGCTTTTGTTTCAGTTTTTTGGAAAGATAAACAAGAACTGAGTGGCAAACATAAATTATGATATCAGAATTTATTGGACATTGTTTTGCAAAATGTCCTCAATAGAGGCTGACAATTGAAGATGAGAGCTTCAGCCAATGCAAAGCTGCCAAACTGCAGAACTCTCTTGAATTACTTCTGCTGTTTCAGGGCTTGTAGAAATCTCCTGCAACAAGAAACAGATGGAATATTAAATGTATTAAAGTTTCCTGAGGGAAATGTGGTTTACGGACAAAGTCTGCAAGAACAACACAGTAAACTTTAAGAAAAACACAATAATGACTTCAAAAACGTGCACTGTATAGACAAGCATCAGTGGATTAAATTATCCATTACATTTAAACTTTCACTTGGACGTACTAAACAAGCTTTTACATATGAATTAAATAAATGTCAGTTTTCAATTTAAACTTACCCAACCGCGCTTGACAGATTGGGATCTAAGTGGAATTTGTCATGGCAGAATCCGAGATGTGCACTGTAGGAGATCATTTGAACGTGGACATCTTTATTGTGTTCTTTCTGAGCCTGAAGTGATATCTGTTGCAGCTGGAGACAAAAAAGAGGGCAAAGTAATTGAGAAAAACAGGCAGCAACATCAACTGTTAGAGGACAATTTTAAACACTCAAAGGAGAGATTCATGAAGCTGTACTGTACCTTCAGACCCATGTGATGAGGAACAATATTGTCATCCTCTGCATGCAGTATAAGTAGTGGACTGGTCATGGTCTTTAGACTGCAGAGACGTTGAATAGAAAATATATTTACAGTCAGAGACGGATATAAATGTTTTTAACAATGCCAAATAGGCTCAGCAAGCTGAGAACAACTCATTTAGCACCATGTTTATTATATTTTTAACACAACTAAAAACTAATAAACCAACAAGAAGAATAAATTATTGGTCTTTGTAAAGGGAGAGGTACTTTTTTTACTTACTTTTCATCATTAGGAAATACTACGTTGTTCATTTCCAAAATGTTCCAAACCAAGCTCTCAAACCCTGGAAGGAACAGGTACATCTGGAAGAAACAGGGAACACATTTTGTAGAAATAGTTTTGTAATATCCTGTAATAGCATGCAGAAAAGAAACAGCTGTTTGGTAAACATAAGTTTAAATGTATCCCAGTAGGAATGAAGATAGTAAGAGATTCATTTTAAGATACTAAAGATACTAAGAGTGTGAATAGAGAAAGTGTTGGATGAGCTGTGTCACCAGTGTGATTGTATTTAAATTATGTCATCATGGTAGATATAAGTGCATTCTTTTGACACTGGGGGTGGTCAGTGGTTCTCAGATCAGTGTCATATAAAACACTTTTTGTGAGTTTAAATGCAGTCCACTTGGACTATTTTTACAGGTCATCCACTCTCCCTCTTCAGTCCTCAAGCATCTTAATTCTCAACCATCAAAAAAATCTTAAACAAATATATATATTTTTAATGTTCTCACATTTCTCACAACATTTTGCAGTAGGAATGAAAGGACTTGTTTGCACAGGACATTCTCAAAATTCTTAACATGAGACAAACAGCTTTGTACTTGTGTACTGATGGTAAAGACCCTGAAGGCTTGAGACAGACATAAATGAAAGAAAACAAACATGCAATAACAGGCCCCACCTTAGCCAGCGGATGGCTCAATATAACTTCTCCAATTCTTGTGAATGGACCACTCAGAATTACAGCATCAACCATAGACCCTGATATTAAAAACAATATCAAAAATGATTAAAGACAAATGAATATTATCTATTGCAATCATTGTTTTTGTCACAAAACCATGGCAGACTTTTAAAAAGACTAACTCACCTTGCTCTTGCACTTTCACTGCAGTATTGGTTGCCACCCTACAAGAAAACAAAATGAGAGCAAGTTTTACTCATCTGATTTCTTACTTGAACTTTCACTCAGTTGCTTCAATTGGTTACAAATGTCAAATGAGGAGAAAACTGACCCAGAGCCAAGCGAGTGTCCCCACAGACAGACAAGACTTCCACCGCTTTGCTTCTTTACCCAGTTGTACACATAGAGGGCGTCAGTGGTCAGGCCTGTTTCACTCGGCTCACCAGTGGAGTCTCCATAGCCTGAAGACATATGAAGCAGCAAAATCAGGACACGAAAGTAGTAATACCTCAATATGAAAATAGTGTACATTACAAAATAGTGTACATTACACTGTAATAAGCAAAAGTCCTGCAATTCACTTTTAATAAAGTAAAGGCAAGAGTAAAAGAGTACATTTTAGACCTGGATAAACTATGTGCTAGTTACATTTCCACCTTTTCCATTATATTTTAAAATGACATTTGTAGTTTGCAGAAAAAAGATGTATTTGTTGTGTTCATTTAACATTAGAGACATTAAGAAACACTGCAGTAAATGTGCCAGAGTTAGATAAGAGGCTATTTTTCATCTGTAATTTCTACACAGATGTTACAAAATCATCATAAAAAACTATGTAAGATTTGAACTGACAAAGTTATTGAGATTATTTATAGGCATGCAGGACAGTAATAACAAAGAAAAGATAGTATTAATGTTAGTCAAAAATATACAGAATATTATACAACATTGTCAGGTACTAATTAAAACATGCGACACAGAAACATATAATAAAAATGTCATAGTTCTGTCCTAGTCTGGCTCTGTGTCCCTCCATCACTCCACCAGTTGCCATCAGACTTTTTGTTGGACTGAGCTGGAGATGGACAGATAAGATCCAGATTATATTAAAGCCACTTGAGATACTGTTGCTCAACTTTGTTCGGACATTCTGCTGCCTAATTCATAATACATGTGCTTGATTGGAAAAGCATACAGACCTTATGTGAAATCTGAAATACTTTCACCTTCACCTGATTAAGAATGTTTGTTTTATGACCAGATTGTTTTTGAGGGTGTATTTCAGCCTTTTTTTCTCTGAGCTGCCAGGTTTGATGCTAGAGATTTATGTTTTGGGCTTTAAGAGTTTGCATTTCTCGGATTGTCTTGCAGCCCACTTGGCTCTGTGGCACAGAGTGTTTATTGTTTGCATTTGGCCTGCTGGCATCTGGGGCTTTCTTGAGCCCAATTCTATTTTCACTTGTGTTTTTGTTTGTCTGTTTGCACTGTTTCCCTCCTGTGTTTCTGTGAACCTCCCCTGCCTGCTTTTTTCTCACATTTTCCCCTACACACCTGCTCTATATCAGTCTCGTTAGCCGTGCCCTGCTCCCTGCGTCTTCTCCAATCAACCCTTGTGTCTTGCCACCTGTTCCTTGTTGTTTCCTTGTTTCATGTTTGTCCGGTGTTATTCTACTTTGCCTGAATTATTGTGAATTAAGAGTTATTATTCATTTCCTGCTGCTCCTGCATCTGGGTCCATCTCCTGCTACTCATCATGCAAAGCAATGAAATGGGGAAATAGGGAATATGAATGTTTTTAGCAACAATAAGCATCTTACCTCTGTAGTCAAAATTAAAGACGTGATACCCTGCAGCACTTAAAATCTGCAAAACACAAAAATGACAAATTGTTTCAACGCTGAAACTATTCACTATAAAACTGAAAATCAGCTGGACCTCAGACTATAACCCGTACCTTCGCAAGTTCCAACCTGTGATGGAGGGCCCTGGAAAAATGACAAGAGAGCAATGAATACAAACAAACAAGAGGCTTTCAGACTCATTTACTCTGACCCACAAACCCTCACATGTATTGTGCCTGCAGATGAACCCAGGGGCCCAAGCAGTCATGTAATACCCACTAGACTCCATTAGGATCAATTCAAGGGTTTCTATCCTGCCGCACACATCCCACCTGGTCCCTCCGTTGCCATGGAGATGGATAATAACAGGATTGCCGTCTCCCAGAGTCTCTCGGTACCACTCAGGGTTTTTCCCAGCGGCCGCCTCCCATTGGCTGGCAGGGAGTGTATGCCTACGAGACACAAAGATAGAGAGTGAGAGAAGGGGAAGAGAGAACAGACACAAACACGCTCACGTTTTAAGATATGCAGTAGGTTTTTCGAGTGCCCTATTGTATCTAAATGAGTAGATTGCAGCCCCATTCATTGTGGAGCCACCTGTGCCAAAATGTGCACACGTACGAGTACAGACACACTGAAATGGACACAACAGGAACCGGCAGATGACCTACCACACACCCACTGAGACGCCTTCCTCAGTGTCGAGGTAGAAGTTGCACGTGTGGTTCAGGACTTCTTCAGGTTTGCTGAGATCCACCGAGAATGGAAGCCTCACTGAAGCCGCAGCGGACGAGAGTACACAAGGTCAGCATGATTTATATATGTTGTAACTTTATCACACTGTATCACATCATATAATATTGTATTGTATTATCATATCGTATCAAATTGTATTATACGTTTGAATTGTACTGTATTGAATCGTATTGCATCATATTGTATCGTATCGTATAGAATTGTATCGTATCGTATCGTATCATGTTGTATCGTATCATATCGTACAATATTGTATTTTATCGTATCGTATCATATCATATCGTACCATATTGTGTTGTATCGTATCGTATTGCGTCGTATCTTATATAATTGTATCGTATCGTATCATGTTGTATCGTATCATATCGTACCATATTGTATTGTATCGTATCGTATTGCGTCGTATCGTATCGTATCATGTTGTATCGTATCATATCGTACCATATTGTATTTTATCGTATCTATCACGTCGTATCGTATCAAATTGTATCGTATCGCGTTGTATTGCATAGAATTGTATCTTATTGTATCGTGTTGTATCGCATCATAGAGCTGTGTGATACTTTGGTATTATCATTTATTGATTTTCAATGGAATCGTATTGAGATATTATTATATTGTTTTAAACATTTTTAAGTATTAAGATTTTGTGTCTAATGAAATGCATTACAATAAGACACTGTTAATCATAAATCATAAATGTAATTATGCTTTATATGATTTTACAAATAATTTCCATATTGTGGCATGTATCAATATTGGAAAATATATTTTTATTAATAACACAAATTTAAATGAAACCATATAATATTATCCTAGCATAATATATTGTTTCAAATTTATAATTCAAGGTTGGTAATTTTACAGTTCCTGATGGGATACTGTTGACAAACACAGTGCTGTGTCTGCATACTGTTACTGTTGCAGCACTGTGTTTTGTGCAATAGAAAGTGGTTTAGCAAACCCACTGATTTCATTTCAAAGTCTCAAATATCAAACATCTTGGAAATCTAAGAACCAATCTCAAGACAACTGTATTTTTCCTGTATTGAAATACATCATATTGTGGTACCAGTGTCTACATATTTCAACAAACAGTGAATCTTTGTGTGTTCATAGGGTTTGGTATATTTAGTAAATCTTTACACAGTTTACATCTACAGTAAAGAAGGCCGCCCACCTAGAGCCCAGTTATACACAAGGTTTCTTCCCGTTAAAGGGAAGTTTTTCCTTGCTGCTGTCGCCAAGTGCTTGCTCATGTTTGGTCTGTGTAAAATAAAGAGCACGGCCTAGACTTGCTTTATGTATGCATGACCTGAGATAACTTCTGTTGTGATTTGGCACTATATATATATCTTTTTTATTTTTTTACTATCCACTTGCTGCTGCAGTAATGTAAATATCCGCACTGTGGAACTAATAAAGGAATATCTTATCTTATCTTATCTTATCTTTTCTTATCTTATAAAGAAAACTGACTTGACTTGACATACTGAACTGTATGATAACATCTAATAACCTCACCAAGCTAGGTCTGTTTCATGGTGTGTTTATGCATGCATAATGTATTCGACATGAGAATACTTTATCCTTACACATTATTTTACTTTAACTTTAACTTTTACATAGTAACCATAACATTGCAATGACCCTTTTGGCCACCTAAGCATTATGTTGTTCTAGCAAACAGCAATTCAATAGATAGAAACCAGAGTAGATTTAAACTGATTTAACTGGTAGTGACTTTAAATTGAATAAAAGATGTAGATTGGAAAAACACAATACTTACACAAGTGAGCAAATATGATATGGCCCAATATCCACGGGAACAGGTATAATGCGATAGGCACTGAGACATACAGAGTGATCAGAAATGACAAAGCTCTCTTCATCTTTCCACAGATGAAATTATTTTCCCCTCTGCAGCACCAAAATCTGACCTCCTTGAGTTCCTTTTTCCCTTGTTTCTGCCGTGAACTGAGGGAGTATCCAGCAACGCTCTCCTCCTGACAAAATGAGCATTGTGAAACACAGAGAAAAGAGGTCAACGTTCAACTGAGACTTATCATACCCTCTGCTGCTATTGGTTCAGATTTGATAGTGATTCAAACATGCACTAAATAGGCTACTGATCAAACTAAAGGGCATGTCCAAGGGCGTGAAAGCCTTATTTTTACCATCCAAAGAAATGATACAAATCCATTACAAAAACAATACTGATACACTGTGATGTAGCAGGTAAAACAAATCTTGACAGCTGTGAATGTTTCTGTCAGATACTGTTCCCCCTGTGTTCAATGTGAAAGGAAGTTCACACATCTGTCAAATTCATTCTGCTGACTTGTTTCCCCACATCAGGTAAATCCTCTGATTTTCACCCTGATATCCCAAAATGTGTCCATTGTAACACTAGGAGCGCATCCTGACAGCTGGAAATGCTGCTGTCAAGCAACAGTACTTGAGTAAATGTACTTGGTTACTTTCCAACACTGGAGTCTGCATATTTTGCTTGTGCAAGAGGGTGAAAAATAAAAGTTGATGCCAACGGTTAGAGCTTCAACCAACAGCTTACAAAAAGTGTAGTCAGGCTCACATTTCATTGTCTATGAGTTGTTAACAGCTCCATCAAATAGTGATTTTTCTCTCTAAACTTCTCACATGGTTTCATTTCAATAAATGTTCAAATGATCCAATATTTCAGCAAAAGTCAAAGATTAGAGAAAAAGTTTTTAAAAAAAACGAAAGTAAATTTGTGTATCAGAACTTAGTTTTTTCTTCTCTCCTCTCCCATTAATCATCTCACCACCCCTCAGATTTAACTGGTGACCCTTTGGAGGGGCCCCACCCCTAGGTTAGTAACCGCTGGACTAAACTAGCTAACTGTATATAAAGTAGTGTAAACTAGCTCCACCTCCAGCAGCTACAACAGTAACATGCTGCTCTAACACTGATGCTTCACTATTAATAATCTAATGATGTCATAATAATAATATATCAGTCAGAGGGACCAAACCACTACTTTTACTGTAATACTTTGACTACATCACTCATAATACTTATGTACTTTTACTGCAATACTTTAACTACATCACTCATAATAAATGTACTTTTACCGTAATACTTTAACTACATCAAGCTCATAATACTCAATATACTTTTACGGCAATACTTTACATTTTACTGCTAATACTTATGCACTTTTTTCATGCAGTACTCTTACTTGTAATGGAGTCTTTTTTTACATTGCTGTATTGGTATTTTTTACTTCTTCCACCCCCAACTTCTGAACTTTGTGTTGTTAAGCTGCCTTTAAATTACAATAACTGAATAATTAAAACACATTGTACTTCTTAAACTAGTTCAAATGCACAAGATCAAGCTGCATTTTTTTCCTCCCCTCATTTATTAGAGAATTGGGTTAGCAGTAGTGTTGGTTCGGTCCCCACAGGGGGCCATGCAGCAGCAGCAGCAGCCACTCAGGCCCTCTCCAGCTCCAGGTCACCGCCCCTTCCTCCAACAGCCTGCTTTTCAAAAACCCCACTACGAGTCCAGAGAGGAGGATGATACAGCCGAGGAGACACAAAGCACACTACACACACTCCTCTAATGCTGGTTGTTTTTTTTGGGAGGGGAAGTTAAACCTGAAGAAGCTGCTGCATGAACTAAACTTCACACTCAATGAGGAAAAGATAAGTTACCTGCAGAAGGAAGTTACAGGAAATACAAGAAATGTGGTAAAAAAAGAAGAAAAAGTTTGTTTTTAAATCCGCGTTTCAAAACTAAAATTTCACCTGGAGACGGAGACAGCTGTCTTGCAAGTTCGGCGACTTCGGTGAGTGTTTTTATCCGATTATATTAACTCTAAATGTGATTATTTTCCCTCTTTATTCGCTGCTTGTTTTAGCTTCAGCATTGTCGGGGTGAAGTCACCGTTGCCTCCCAACATGCCTGCAGGATAAATTAGCACGGTTAGCTTAGCTTCACTTTCCCAACACTATCCTCCTCTTTTTTTTTTAGACTGGTTTAACTGGTTGAGCTGGTTTTTTCTCCTGCTTGTTTTTATCAAGCACATACATGACTTTAAAGTTAACTCAGGCGTAGTTTAATTAAATTAGTGGAGCAAACTGCACTCAGGCATCACTAAGACAACTGGATGATGCCACAAGGAAATGATGGTAATTATAATAATGTGTGTGTGTGTGTGTGAGGCAGTCTGCAGTCATCCTGGAGGGTTTATTATCACTTTTACTTCACTTTACTTGTTAACTGGGTTTACAGCTGACTAGAAAAGTGGTTTAAATGTGCGACAAAGCCTTAAAAATAGTGAAATATACTAGTGTTTATTGCCTAAAGGGAAATCCTGCATGGATATGTGAAGCTACAGCAATTGGAGGATGATTTTTTATATATTTTTATTGGTTTAAAAATGATTAAATAGTCTCTGGGGAGTTCCAGTTTTGATTACAATCATTTCTTAACCCATAACAGGCACTTTACGTCTCCACCTCAGAGGAGTAAAGTGCCTGATATGTTCAGGATTTGGGATGTGCAGCATTTTACCAAGTTAATTTATTACACTACACTTATACTTTGCACATATTTATCAAATTTGGGTGGCAAACTGTTTTTTAGGATGTAGGAATGACTGTGTCCTGATAAATCTTTATTGCTGCAACTTTACACACATTTTTGAATTATTGTGATTAGGTGTGTTGGGATATGGGGATGAAAATGTTTGTAGAGTTTTATGAACTGGTGTTTTGTTCCACATTTGCAATGAATTTCTGTCACTGATTTAATTTATTGTTACACCCCTACCTACCTGCCTGCAGCGACTATTGGTGGAAAATAGTGATTCTGCTAAAAACCCTGGTGCCATGCGTCTCTCCTTGTTTTATACAAGGTTAATGTTTTGTTGTGCGCTGTCCCTGTCTAAATAAAATAAAGATTACAAATTACCTCCAATTTCATGCAGCTGGATTTCTGAAAGTAATTCAGATGTTATTGAACTGTTGGCTTTGTAGTGAAATGATGGTTGTATGCCTTATATTAATATTACAGATGCTTCTAGAAATGATGGTATGAGTGAAGATCCTTTAGATTGAATCGAGGTGCAATGATTAGTTTGTTTACAGAAAACAATTTTTGACAATTGAATATTGTTGTCATTTTTTTTAAAGAAGAATGCAAAGATTTTAAGCTTTTTTTGGTGTTATATATATATGACAGTATTCTGATTATCTTTTGTATTTTGGGCTGTTGGATCAGTTATTTTATGTAATGTGCTTTATTGAGGATCTCCTAAGTTTATTAGTCTTTTTTTATGCAGTGCCTATTCATCATTTAACAAAAATGACTTGGCTTAAAATGAAGCAATTGCAGACCTAAGGAAAACAGAGCAGAGCAGGATGTGTTTTAATAATCATAGTAGTAGTATTTGCAAAAATGCTAAATGTAATGTTATGTAAGTCTCCTTTTTAAATATTCAAACATTTTCTGGTCACAGTTTGTAAGCTTTGTAAAATTCAGATTTTATAGTTAGTTTTTCAGCTGCACTGATTGGTCAGTTTATCGTTAAAATAAATAATTGTGGATAAAATGTGAATATTTTCTGGTTTCTTTAGTCGGTTATGACATTAGGCTGAATATTTTTGGTTTGTGGAGTATTGATTGGGACAGATGAGACATTTGAGGATTGACATTAGTCCCCATTTTTGGACATTTTACAACCCAAACAACTAATAAATTGATCAAGAAAGTAGTCTACCAATTAATCTATAATGAAAATAATCATTAGTTGCAGCCCTTGTGTTGTGCAGTGTATTTTTATAGCTTGTATGTGTTTATTTCTTTATCATATGATTCTATTGAAAGCTGATTGGGGATAATAGAAAGGTTACTCCCGGTCCTATACTCATACATGGAGACACATTTCCTCCTAAAAATTAAGAAAACTTAATTTGCTCCAACAATATTGAAACTAGGAAACTTTCACTTTTCATGTTAACATCTGTTAATGATGGTCACCAGTCACACCAGTACCAGTTGAATGCTGCGATGCTGGTGAAGATAAACCTCCTTTTCTTGTGACCTGAGCTGGCGTGACTCTCGGGCCACAGCAGCTGTCAGTCTGCGGCCGCTGTGAGCTGCAGCCGACTGACCGACCCGAGTTGAACAGGAGGGGACACCGGGATAATTGGCTCAGTGGCCGCCAGCAGAAAACAAACATTATCCCTGCAGCAGCAACATGTTTGAAGTGTGAGGAGTAATTAAGGTCATGGTTGAGAATATCGCGATTTGCAAGATGCCCTTAAACTTCAGTTCAGTCAAGCTGTCATAATGCTTTTTTTAAATAAGCTGCTCATATGTGCAGATGTAGAATACTGATTTGGGGTTTTTGTGGACAGCCTATTGTCTGCGGTGAATGGGGTACCCCGGGTCTGGGGTGTGGGGGACACCTGGCTGGCCGAGTGCTTGATGAGCTCACTGAGAGCAGCTGGAAAAGCAGCAGGTCAGGAGGGTGTCTTTTTATATAAAGACGTATAGGCTCAAACTGGGGAGTTTCATCTCATTAGGTGTAGCGGTGAGCACTTAAAGGTCTAAAAGACGACATGTAATGATTTTAGTAGTAAACTAATATAATGTGATGTGATTAGGTTCAGAAAAACGGTAGTTTTGGGGGATTTTTAATGTTTTTTTTTGTCATTTTCACAGTCACAAACTCATTAAATGCCTTCAGACAGACTTTTGTATCTATTTAGTGTAGACTGAAGTTATGTCAAACAGCAATATGAAGCTATCTTGGCTCAATTGTGGAAATCTATGGAATGAAATAAATAATGATAATGAATCAGGCATCCAGAAAATGAGCAACACTAAGCATATAAACAAAACAAAAATTGAGAAAATGAGATGTGAAAATTATTCTTTTTATTTACTTTGATGTTACTTGTTATCTCTTTTGCACCTAAGTAAACATTTCCCCAAATAATATATAGTATATTTTGGATTGTATGAGTTGTATAGCCACCAGAATCCAAGGATACATTGCCCCTATTGAGATATAAAAAATGCATATATGTATGCATCTCCTGGTGCACGTTGCCTTTTTAAAGGTTAAATAAGGCAGCATGTAAAATACCAGCATGAAGCATCTGATAGTCAGATTTTTTTCAAGTAAAAAAAGTCTGTGAAGATGTCAAAAGAAAAGAAAAAACCCATTAAATCTGATTATGTGAGCTGGATAAATGATGGCAAATGATGGGAAAAATAAGTAAGGCAGCCAAAAGTCCAGATATATAAAAAGTTGAAATCTGAAAAGCAAAATAAGATATAGAGCACAAATGAGGCGTTATGTGAACCAAACTGGGGCCGCTGCCAACACTTGAATGCTGACTTGTTCCCAGAAAATGAAACAGATCTAAAGATTTGTGGAAAGTATTTTGTAAAGTAAAAATAGAAGTAGTAGTAGTCGCCTTAGCTTTCCCTTTGCTATTTGCAGTCATGTTAACGGACATTTACTTTCCTTAAGCTTCATGTGGCTGACCTTGGCTGCTGCGTCTTGAGTTATGTCACTTCTTAAGATAGACAGACTCCATTTTTTTCATTCTTTTTTTTTGACCAGTCATCTACCTTTTATAATAAAGTCAGGATTCATTGTGAACACTTCCTGTAGAGCTGTATCTTTTTGTGCATTTCAGTGTTTAGCTGTGAGCCGAACTAAAAGCTTTGACTCTGTGTCAAATGGCTCTTATTGTTTTCTAATTACAGCGATGATGCATCCCAAGTTGGAAGAACAAAAACTTTGTGGTAGAGTCTGCAATTGATGCCACCAGCTGATACATGCTGGCATGAGGCTCTGGTCTAACCTTCTCAATTAGTCTCTGGCTGCTCGTTCCTCTTGGTTCGGTGCCACTTTGTCTTTGTCCTTGTCTTTATCGCCAGTCTGAATACTCTAAAAAAACTTTAAACGTCATTCATGATTTTCACTTTGCCAGCCCTCGCTAAGTGACATTCCTTTTACTTTTTTTTAACACATGGGATTCATTGACCTAATTTATAATAATGCTGAAATCTGTTTTCAACTACATCAAAGTTTATATTTTCCTTTCCTTTTCTGTCTGGAGTCTTTACAAAACTCATGAAATGTTCCAGCAAAGTGTTAAAAGACAGTCATGGTTAGTGTCAAACTTGGCCGCGTCTATCAATTTGCCTGATTGTCTAATCAGTGTAATTGGATTAGCCAAAGCCTCCACCACAAATGACGCTGGAGCAGTGTGTTGGTAGCTCAGTCGTTCAGAGACAGTTCGATGAAAGTCCTGCTAGGAACGCCTGCTGTTGAGATAGATGTTTCCGCCCTGTTTGTGAGTGTTTTTAATGACTAGATTTGCTAGATTTTTAATTTAGAGTGAAAGGATTTAATTTCGTGCTCCTGTGAGACCGTACGATACTGATTTAAAATTAATTCTGCTATTTAATCACAACAATTTTTATTCTCTCTTTCAGGGCAGGGTGCTGTCCTGTGGGATGGATGACGCCCAAGAGCAGGACCATTACGAGGAGCGCTTGAAAGAAGTTTTTAACAGTTTCGACACCAGCAGCTCTGGTTCTCTCAATCCAGAAGAACTCACTGAGCTCTGCCAGTCTCTGCACCTGGATGATGCCACGCCGGCCCTGCTCCACGCTCTGCTCCAGAAGCAGGACCAGCTCACCGCCAGGGTACGTTTAAAAAGTGCTGTAATAAACTTTTAAAAGCATTGTGTGGCATTGTGAGTCCTGTGTTTGTCAGATGGTGTGTTAATTGGTGCTTCACAACTTTTGAGGTCAAGTTATTTGCTCAGAATTTTTTTTTTTGAAAGATTAAAATCTTTCCTTTTTCTGGTGAACATGTGAGTTGTGGCCTTTTGGCTTTCCTGTGCACAGAGTCCTCTCTGTGCTTTGAATTCGGCAGACGCCTGTGTTGAGCCACTCCAGCTTTCAGGTCTTTTGTGTCTCCAGGCTTTCTGGTGCTTTGTTAGCTGTCTTGTTGAGGAGAAAATGTGCTCCCATCAACCCTCATCCCAGGTGTCTGTTGTCAGGACAACCAAGCCGGCTAATCACCATTCACAGATGCGTTTCTTTGAGGGTGCAGCATGTGGAAATGTACGAAATAGGAATTGCCCAAATCTGTACAATTGGACTCCAGTTTGTATTAAATGCATTGTAGGTTCTGTGCATCTCCAGGAGTTTTCTTTTGGATTGAGATATATTGCAAACTGCTTACCTCCGCACTTTTACGTAAAGTTATTTGTATATAAGCGTGTGGACAGACGGATGGCTATTGTCTGGTGTGGGCGGGGTTAGCAGAGGGGCCAGTGAACTTAATTGCCTCGCCACAGCATCCAACAATAAAGTCAAGAAAAAAAAAGGGAAAAACCCCCACCTAAAGCCGGCAGCCGCCAGCACAAAGAAAATCACCATATTCAGGGTTAGCAGCTGTTGATTCTTGAAGTGTGACCTTCCCTCCACCCAGACAGCCAGGGACACCCAGCCTCCACCCAGCACACACAGGGAATTACATCCAGTCAAAGGAATTTCATGAGCTTTATTTTATTATTGAAGCTGCACATACTGAACATTGCTTGCATTTCATACGAGGAATCCTCTTTTTGTATTTGTTGTTTCAGGTTGATTTTGAGCAGTTCAAGGATGCACTGATTCTGGTTTTGTCATCAAGCATCGAGCCACCTCAAGCCGAACAGGAGACCTTGCCTAAACCAGGTAAAGAGTAGATTCTGGCATTGCATATTTTGTAATCGCTGCAGTGTCAACCTAGAACCGAGCAGGCACCGTGAACCCGTATCATCAAGCATAACCTGTTATTTATGTCAATATGACTTTACCTTAAGAGACCTTTCCCATTCAACAAGACATCCAAGCAGAGAGAAGGTGGCTGTGTGAGCTGAATAAGTGGATCAGTACCCCATGCCGATTCAGCAGTAAATCTACATACAGAGCCAAAAGCACAGGCCCAAAGCCAATTAGCTGACAAGTTTAGTTGTTTGCAACATCATGGTTGGACCACTGGCATGGTTTGTTTATTTTATGGGGCTAGTAGCACAAAGAGTGGTTTCACACTTTTACACACAGAAAAAAAATTAAAGGTTTGTGTGAAATGAATATTTAAAGAGACTGTATGTTAAGAGAAAGTGTGGGAAATGTGATCTGCTACAAAGTAAATACTACACGGTCAGTATTTATGTTTTATTGACAGTGAAGCCTAAAGTCTATTTGACTTAGAGTTACAGTGAAACTGTCAGCTGTCAAGCTGTAGTTTCGTTTCTTTCTTTCAAACAAATGGTGACAAACATGTGACTTTTAGAGAAGTAGCTGCTAAATGCGATGGCAAATATTAGTCATTGGTCAGTCGTTCTATATTTAATCACATCCTCTGTTGTCTGCAAATTATGTAATGACATTTTATTTTTTTTTAAAGCTCTGCAATGTTGGCAGGGACAGTTACACATCATAGTTCACACCTACAATGTAAATATGTAAGAGTTGAGATTATAGAGGGTAGTTTTCATCTGTAGTCCCTGGACAGCACAATAAAAAAAAATAGAAAAGAAAGAACTATAAATAGCACATAATTAATACCAAAAAGTGAGTAAAAGCAATGTCCACAATAGTCTGATAGTGATTGCACATAGAAGCTGTAGATTTAGTTATGGGTACAGCTCTAGGGTTGTTTGAGCAAGGTTTTTTTAGAGGTTTTTTTGAACATAGAAGGGGTTTTACAGGCCCTTATGTGTATGGAGAAAGTGGTTTTACAGATTCTTTCTCTCATTTTGATCCTGTCAGATTCTCCTGAAATCCAACCAAAGTTTGTGAAGGGCAGTAAACGGTATGGCCGCCGCTCAACACCGGAGTTCATAGAGCCTATTTCTGACTTTTCCGAAGTTACGAACGCAAACCTCGCGGAGGGGGAGGATCTGGAGGATAACTATGACTCGGCTGTTCCTAGGAAGCGTGAGGTAAGACTGATGTTCTTTTAAGTGTTTTTTTCTAGCACCTGTGTGCACCTCTAGGCTCACTGATGCCATGCTTATCGTCTGCTGTCCTTGCACGTACTGCGTTTCTCGGCATCCACAGACTAGCAGGGAGGCGTTATTCTTAGCTAATCAGCTTAGTGGCATGCAGGGCAGATCCTAAAATGAAATGTAGACACTTCAACTCAGGATTCACAAGGCCTTTTCATTGCATAACAACATAGCACTGTCTTTAAATAACACTGTGAGCATAACTACTGTTGAATTAGCCTCAGGTAATCAAGATGTAACTGTAATGTTTGAGTAGTGGCACATGGTGTTATTCACAGTTTAATGTTTCATGTGTTAGCTGAACTGTCGGTGTCAAATTGAACTTTGCACCGACTGTATAGGGAAGCGGTGATGTGGTCGTCAAGGTGACAGCACAGTGTTTTAAGAATTTATTTCATCATGTCCAAACAGAAAAGAACATTCAACAGATGAAGCAAGAGGCAGGTGCACATTGAAGTGTTTGTCAATGCTTTTAAATCTTCTCCTTTTTATTTTTCTTTATTTGAGCCTGACTTTGCATCAGGTTACAGTGGCCTAAATACAACATGCGTCTACGTCACAGTTTTGTAACGTTAATTCAGTCATGGTTAGTCATGGCACAGCTGAATACACTCTGTATGGTTCCCCCTGGTTGATCTTCTAGATCCTTGTCGTGGATAATCCTGCTCTCACTGCTGACTCTATAGACATATGTAGGAAGGCCTAAACTCATACTTTCCATGACCTACGACAGTCGAAGGTGATACAAGTAGTGCTGAAACAAGAAGTCTATTTATGGATTAGTAACTGACAAGAAAGTACACTCATTTTATGTCATTTATTAAGACAAAATACCAAACATTCATTAGTTATAGCTTCTCAAATGTGAGGATTTTCATTTTTTCTCATTTTTTCTATGACTGAATATTGCATATATTTAAGTTTTGGGCACAATTCCTTTTTCACAGCAGCTATTTTCATCTGTCATAGTGGGAAAAGCACACGTGTTACTAATAACCTTAACAATGACTCTGCTCTATTCAAGCCTTGACAGTGAGGCAGCCTGCACAATACAAAGATCCTTAAAGCAGTGCAGTGAAATGGATTTGTCCATAATGATTTTCTTTTTTATTATTTACACCTGTGCTTTTCATACTGTGACATGTCAAAATGACTTCTATGGGAGACGGTCTGTTTCTTGTATTAAAGCAAACAGTCTGGAGATGTCTTTTAGAGGTTGCGACCTCCATTTTTTTTGGTTTGATACAGAGCATAGTGTCAGTTTTGAGATTTACCAACTGCTGCAGCCTCAGGAGGACAACAGGTTAATTTCTCTGGCAGGTGCAGATGTTTTAAAAAGCTAGAAACTAATCTCAAACTTGAATGTGCTGCAGCATCGTTAATGAGGACAAAGACGGTCACTGAAATGGAGTAATGATGGCCGCCTCAGTTTTTGCATGAATGGATGGACTTATTAATATTCTGTGTATTGTCTGCACCCACGACTCCACCCCAGATGCCTGCCAGCGCCAAGACAAACACTATCCGAGACATTGAACTGAAGCGTGTCTTGGTATTGAGTAATCTAGGTTGCGACAATACTACAATGTCCGGCAAGGGGACCAGCAGATGGGGATGGGTCAGGGGGCTCTGCCACAAGAGACTGCAGGCATTGGTGCTTTGGGAGGAGGAGGGGAGCGGGGCTGTGACAGAGGAACAATGAGCCACACTACCCCCACCCTACTGGATGCCTATACACCCATGTATCAAAACGCCACTTGCAGAATCCCATCTGTTCTTCATTCCCTCACTGTTTGCTTCCCAAACAATAGACAGCCACGCTGGGTTGGATCTCAGTGGGTCACACATCACTAAACTTCGCTTTCTTTTATATTCCCTGACAAACAAACAATCCCAAAAAAGAAACCCCACAAAACGTCTACTTCCTACTTCCTCAGATTTTAGTTTAAAGGTCTTAAAAAGTCTTGGTTCATGGTAAGAATGTCATCTTTCTTGAGCAAGAGTTTAATTTTCACCAACTTCTGAATTAATTTTTTTTTTTTACTTTGCACAAACTTTGCAATTTTGGCATAAAAATCATTCTGTTGCACATCTGGGGTTGGGGGGAAAAGGGAAAAAAATAAGTGTGTCACACATTTTGTCTATTATTACGACCATTCCTGATTTGCCCACTGACGCTCCCTGGGGCCCGTGCCATCACAAAAGCTCTCTTGTGCTTTTTGTTAACCACTCGAGCCCCCGTCGCACCCAGCCTCAACCATGTCTAATTTACAAACATGTGTGAACTTATAACCAGCTGATTATCCCATGAGATTTGGACAGCATGATTTTTGTATATGGTGATTTTCACACCAGATGAGTTCCTATATTTAGAAATTTTAAAACCGAAGCTAAAGAGGACCTACATGGATTAACTGTTAGCAATTGTTTATGGGGTTTTGTGATATTAATCTTAGATTCTGTGTCTCTAACAGCGCTGGAACGTTCATGAAACAAGCTCAGAGGAGTACGAGGCGGAAGGTACGTCAAATGTTGCAGTATTTTCAGAAAACTCGCTTTTTAGATGTTTATCACAAAATACTCAGTCTCTTACTATTGCATGTAGGCCAGATGCATCTCTGGAACCCCGATGAGCCGAGCACCCCCCGGGGATCCATCGCTCCACTGTCAAGCCGCTTAGAGGAGAGGCTGCAGGAAGCCTGTGAGGATTTGGCGATATCGTGGGACGGATTTGCCGGTCACTCCGAACTGCTCACTCTATGTGAATACCTGGGATTGGAGGTGAGATAACGGCTGAGAAGAGAAATTATACACTTGATTTCAGTGCAGATTTTTCATATCTGACATCTGATGGCTCTGAATGAATGTGGTTATAGTTTATTAATGTTAAAGTAACTATACATTTTTGAATTGCCTGCATTACTTTGTTTTCCATTGCTCTTTCTCACCCCCTCAGTACGTGGATTATACACACTTTGTAGCTGGATTACATTAGTCCATGTATCATCCTGAATCAAACACTGACGCATATGCAGAGTAAATAAGATACTTATTCTCATTGCTTCTTAAATCTTATCTTATCTTCAGATAAATGGGGAGATGCTCCAGAGTCTAACCGGTGACGGAGTGACGAATGTTCAAGAGTTTGTTTCCAGGATTGTAAACCACAACAAACCCCCCACACCATCCGCCTCCACACCTTACAGACAGCTCAAACGACACCACTCCACTCAGGTGAGACCTTTGGTTGCAGAGCGCTGCTAGGTCACAAGATGAGGGGCAATTCCCTTGTTGTTGAATAATATCTACTAATCAGTGAATATTTAATTGTTTTTTGTATTTTAACATTATTGAAGAGGGGGAAAATGGTTTTGGTCTATTAAAATGTTAGTTGATCTGTATCAGAGCAATTGAAAGCTACATAGATCTCACCAGTTTAAAATGTACATACTGAGATTTGAAAATTAACATATACATATTTAAATGAATCCATCTTTCAAACTGCATTTCTCCAGTTTTAAGACAGTCTTTCCTTCTTACAGCCATTCGATGAAGGAGGCCGTAGAATAGCTACCCCGTCTGCCCTGACCGGCACCATCGGAATGCGTCTGTTCTCCACCCTTGATGACGGTACCGGTTACACCCCTGTCGAATACATCTTGGATGCCTGGATGGAAGAGGGAATTGAAAACAGCACTGAGATCTTAGAGGTGACATAATCAGCTTATTTAATTTGTGTGTTTTAAAAAATAATTTTAACAGATAATGACAGACAGGAGCCAAAATAACAGCATGTATTGTTATTCAAATTGTGAAAATCAGAAAAGAATTAAATGAAATATTCACAAAAAACCCATCTAATTATTCATTATTTTTTGCAGGCTTTGAATTTCAGCCTCGATGGAAAACTGAGTCTTGGTGATCTCACCATGGCACTTGAAAACGAGCTACTTGTTACTAAGAATGGGATTCACCAAGCGGCACTGGCGAGCTTCAAAGCTGAGATCAGATATCTCCTGTGAGTATGAGTCATTGCTGTAATGCAGCTCAGTAACATCTTAATACTTTTAACATTAGTTTAATATATTTGGAATAATTGTAGAACATCTGATTAGTCTGAAATAAAATAAAACCAATACAACCTACATCATGATTTATGTGTGTTGTAATTTTTTGTGGGTAAGTCTTTGTTCCATTATTGTTTCTGTTTGTTTTTTCCTGTCAGAGAGCGCGTCGACCGAGAACTCAGGGAGAAAGAGAAAATTCGATCTGACCTGGAAAAAGCGGAGAAACTGAAAACACAGCTTGCCACCGAGGTGGATGAGCATCACTCTGCAATCGAGAACACAAATAACCTTAATCTCAGGTAACCTTTTCAGTGGATTACAGCTGTAATAAATATTTCCAGCTAATTCCTGTGAAAAGTAAGTCTAAATACTTGTAAATATAATAATCATCAGTCAACATGATGAGGTGAACCTGACTAGTCCTGCTAATATTTGATGCAGTCAGTTTTATATGCTTTGTCTCCAATATTGTTTTCAGTATGTAAACCTTAAATTCTGTGTTCTCTGTGCCTGGATGTCTGCAGGAAGCTCGAACAAGACCACAGAGAGAAACTATCAGTAGTGCGATCAGAGCTGATGAAAGAAATGGACCAAATCCAGCAGCAGGCAGGCCTGCAGCGGGAGGAGCTGGAGGCAGAGATCGAGAAGATCAGGGAGGATGAGTCTTTTCTCCGAGACCATCTCTCCATCTCTGTGAAGGTACCAAAAACAGTTATGGTGATAATATTTGGTGAAGTTGGAAATACTTTTTAATAACAAACCTTGACATGGCTACACTTTGCTTACTAAATGTTACATAATCATATATATGTCCAAAATGAAGAAATGGTTAATGATTGTAAACCTAACCCATGTTGTTTTGTATCTTTTAGGAAAACCGACGTCTTGAGATGGAGTTGCTGGACAACACCGAAAAACTAGTCGGCGCACAAAGCCAAATTACAAAACTCCAGACGAACATTGACAGCATTATGAAAGAAAAGGTACAGAGACATTTTGTGGCTATCGAATTCTAAAATACAGACTTTATCTCTGGGGGATTTTATGTTTTTTTTTGTTTTCATTGGGGGGTTTTTTTTGTTCTCTTTTTTTCTTTGGGATATGATTTTCAGATTGATTTTGGAAGAACCTATATAAGTCTACCTACATTTCTCCTGTATACAACCCTTTTTGTTTGTATCTATGTCTTTATTTCATGATTTCTAAGCAAATAAACTAAACTCGTGTATGATCTCATTCTTTAGTTTGGTGATTTGGACCCCAGCAGTGCAGACTTCCTTCTCCAGGAGGAACGTATTAAACAACTACGGAGCGGCTATGAAGCACAGTACAGGGTAAACACAACAGCACAAAGCTTTTCACAGTGTTTTCTTTTTGTTGTCTTCATGTTATGTGTTGTCAGATAACTCGTTTTCTTTATTCTTTATATTCATATTTACCTTGTATTATTTATTTACAGGAACTGCAGGATCGTATTGATGAGCTGCAGTCAGAGTTGCAGGAGTTTCACAGTCTTGGTCGAACTCAGTCCTGCCACAAAACTTTGTCTGAAGAGCTGGAGAGTAAAAGCCCCGGCATGGAGTCTGACCCTGGTAAGCCTGATCAATACTTATTCAACTCAATCACAAAATTCTCATTAGCCGCCAACTTATAGTTTTGTTTTTGTCAGGCCTCGGTTCAGAGGAGGTTCAGCCTTTTAGCATGAGTCTCGATGCAGAGATGATGCTGGAGCAACTAAAAGAGCAACATCTTCATGAAATGGAGGAATTGCGAAACCAGCTTGAAAGAAAGGTAAGTGCCAGGGAACCCATTATATTTCACTGGGTTACACAGAAATGTATGAATTATAGTGATTAAAAACAGCAGCAGGGAGACATGTGGATGTAATATTGTTGTGAATTGAATTGTTCATTTGAATATTGATATGTATCATTTTTAAACTTTATGATTTAATTTCTGGTCATCTTCATTCTTATTCCAACAGATCAGTGAATTCGATGAGATGGTCGATAAGCAGAGGGTGACCCACGAGGAACAGAAGGCTAACTTTGCCCTCCAGTACCAGCTGGAGGTCGAGGCTTTGAGGGAGGAGATGGCCGGCATTCAGAGCCACGAACAGGAGCTCCAGAGCCAGCTAGAGCAGGCGGAGCTGGAGCGGACCTGTCTGGAGCAGAAGCAGGCCGAGGAGAGGGAAGAGCTCGAGAAGTTGAAGGAGGAGGAAGTGGGAGCCCTCAAACAACAGCTGGAAGAGGCCCAAAGCCATGCTGTAGAGCTGGAGGAGCAGCTGAAGGCCCTCGAAGACCAGCAGGCTTCAACGAATGACAACCAGGTCACTAAGATGGAGGAGCTGAGAAACCAACATGCCGTTCAGATTAAGACACTGGAGGAGAATGTGGAGCTGTTTGAAGCCAGACTGGAAGAGGAGAGACAGAAACTGCAGGAAGAAAAGGATGAGTTAGAAAAGAGATTGTTAGATGATTTTGAAAGCGAGAAGGGACTGTTAAAACAAAGCCATGAGGATGAACTGAATGTCAGACTAGAGGAGGAAAAGCACAGGTTTGAGGAAGAGCGTGATGAGATTGTGCAAAGAATGACAGAGGAGTGGCAGAAAGAGAAGAGTCAGCTGGATGAGCAGAATAACGAGACTCTGCAGGTGTTGCTGGAGGAGGAGATGTTGAGACTTGTCAAGGAGCAGGAAGAGAAGGAGAGCGAGCTCAGAGAGCAGTGGGAGAGTGAACGAGCTCAGCTTCAGTACAGTCAGGAGGAGGCTCTGCTCGACAGAGTCCTCCAGGAAAGGTTGCAGTTACAAGAGGAGTACGAGCAGAGGGAAAAGAAGCTGAAGGAGGAGTGGGAGAGGCAGAGGTTGCAGCTGGAGGAGGATTATGAGGGGATGCTACAGGAGAGGCTAAATGAAGATAGAGAGAAGCTTGAGGCTGAGAAAGAGGAGGTGGAGAGGAGAGTAGCATGCTTGATAGAGGAGGAGAAAGCTCGCCTTGAAGAGAGCCATCAACAGGCCATGCAGGAGCTGACCACCAAACACACCGAGGAGAGGAACCACCTCAGCAGCATGTTGGACAAACTACGAGATGACTTCAGTCAGGAGAGGTGAGACTTGAGACTTTTGAGAGACTTTTACTCTTATTTATGTCAAAATTAAGTTATCAATAAAAGTTTTAATAGTTCTGAAACATGCATTATTTACAGGAATAGTTACTTAATAATACTTATTCACTCTCTAGCCAAAACTTAAATGAGAGGATTTATACCACTTAAATATGTATCTACAGCCAGCAGATGCTCAGTTTAGCTTAGCTTAGTATAAAGACTGGAAATGGAGGGAAACGGCTAGGCTGGCTCTGTTCAAAAGTAAAGAAATCTGCTTACAAGCATCTCTAAAGCTCACTTATTAACTAACAATTATTAACAAGCTCTTTTTATTTATTTATTTCTTTCTTTCTTTTTGAGGTCTATGTACAGGACTATTTATTGGCCTGGTGCAGGGACCTCCTGGAGTTTTGTTATTGAAGTTTGTTGGTGTGATTGGGTCTGCATACTAATTTCATACAGTATATCCTAAAAACTCCTGATCACAGTATAGTTGGACACATTCCAGCTGTAGCTTCATATTCAGTGGACAGATATGAGAAAGTGATCAATCTTCTCATTTAAAGCAAACAAGCCAATTCCAAAATGTCAAACTGTTTCTTTAAAGTAAAATGCTGAAAAAATAAGGTTGATTTTTTTCAGACTTTTTCATTTTTGCTGTACTAATGAGAGTTCCAACCTTGCTTCTGTAACAATAATTGAATAACCATGTACAGGAAGGAGATCGAGGTCAGCTTCTCCCAAAGAATCAAAGAAGTGGAAGAACGTTTCTCAGGTGATCAAGAATGTGTTGCACAGCGTTTTCAGGCTGATGTTTTGAAACTGGAGCAGCACTACCAAAGTGAGCTGAAGGCGATTTCTGAAAGCCACGTCGAGCAGAAGCTCCACTGGGAGGCGGAGATGCAGAAGGCCGTTGAAAACGCTGAAGAACAAAGAAAAATGATGGAGGAGGGCTTGGAGCAAGAAAAAGAGAGCCTGAATCAGGAGTGGACCAAAGAACGACTTGAGCTGGAAAGTGTTCACAAGGAGGAACTGGAAGCACTGGTGACGAAGAACCAGCAGCTGCAGAATGAACTGGATAACTTAATAAGCATGGCCCAGACTAAAGAAATAGAGCTCAGTAAGCAGCTAAATGATCTCCATAACCGACTTCAGGACAGCCTGCACACCAAAGAGGAGCTTATGGCTCAGTCTGATCAGAAAGCAGTGGAGGTCGAACTTCTGCTTAATCAAACTGTGGAAGATTTTAAAGCGGAGAGAGCCGAACTTCTGAGCACCCAGTCAGAACTTGAAGGAAAATACGACGAGATGCTTACAATTTCTGAGAAGCAGGCAAGAGAGAAGATCGAGCTATTAACTGAGCGCGATGACTTTAAGATGAAGATCGAAGAGCTGGAGATGCTTCTCAAACAGGCAGCAGTGGACTTTGATCTGGAGAGGAAGGAGCTGCTGGAACTTATATCCAGTCTTGAGGAAAAGTTAAAGGATAATCTTGAGAATGCAGAAAAGACAGAAGCAGTTGAATCAAATGAGACGGAGGAGGAGCTAAACACTGGGGAAGAACAGGAAACATGTTCAGCACCCTCTGAAATCTGTCTTGATGATGTTACTCTTGCCGATTCCAATCAGGAAGTAGTTTGTTTGTCACAAGATGAATTAATTCTGGTTGAAGAAGATGTTAAAGTAGAGATAATGGAGACTCCTGATGCAGTGGATGAATGTCCTGAAAATATCCAAAATGCTACTAGTGGTGATGATAAAGACAACATCCCAGAAATAAAGATAGAGGACACTGAGTACCAAGAACAGGCTGATGAAATTATCATGCAAGATCAGATGACTGTAAACAATGAGTCACAACCTGAAAGTGTAAATAGTGTTAGTGACGGATGTGATGGTCATGAAGGCGAGCCCTGTGACGACCACAACCCAGAATCCTCTGTTCCAGGCGAAGATCATTGTGGTGATGCTGAAAATTTGGAGAGCGACGAGAACAAAAAAGAAGCTGTTTCCTGCGAAGTTGAAGAGGTTGTCTCATCGCTCGAGGCCATTGAAGGTGATGCAGATGAGGAGGCAACAGCTGGTGAGAATAGCGTTGCTTTTGAATCATGTGAAGAGGAGAACAAACCTCAAGATGTACCAGCTTTGGACTCTGAAAGCCCTTCCCGTGAAGACGAGCTGTGTCATGAGACTGTGGTTGATCTCTCAGCGCTGGGAGAGACAGGTGACCCATATGAACTGTCTCCAGAGGAAGCCGAGGATGTCTCTCATGAACTGGGACGTGAAATTGAACTTGATTATTTAACCGCCGAACTGAAGGATGAGCCCGCTGACTGCACACATGATTGCCTGGAACTGCTGGATGAAGTTATTGATGAGTGTGAGCAGCAGGATTTTCCTCTCTTGAAACTACAGGCTTTGTATAACACCTCTGCAGAGGAGAATATCCTCCTAAATGAGAAGATCTCTTTGCTTCAGCAGAAAGCTGAAATTCTAGAAAATCTTTTGGCTCACAACAATGAAAAGATCAAAACTGGTCACCAGGTGTTGGAGGAGAACTACAGCCTCAAAGTCAAAATGCTTCTATTAATGGAGCACATCAAAGCGCAGGAGCTAAAGGCCTTAAAAATGACGGATCTTCAGATTAGATATGAAGATTGCATGTGTGAAAACGCCAAACTAAAGGATCAAAACGGCGAACTCGAAAAGAGGGTTTGGAGCCTCGAAAGCAGGATGACCATTATCCACGATTACCAAGATCAGCAGATTGCACTCGTGGATGAGATCAGCAGGATGCGAGAAGAGAACAGTAAGCTGTCGGAGTTGTTCGGTGACTTGGAGAGGCAGGAAGACTCGCCTTCAGCCGTGCGCACAGACGCCGAATCCCCAGAGAGCCCCTCAGAGGAGGCTTTCCTGGATCTGAACAGCCAGGCGGTGTCCGGCCTGCAGGACTGCTGCGTGGAGTTTGAGATGCAGAACACCAAACTCCGCAAAGCCATCACAGAGCTGCAGGACAAGTCGCTGACGTTAAATGAAACGACACAGGTCCATAGGTAATGTGCAGAGAAAAAAAACTAGGATCCTGTGCTCCTGTGTCTGCAGTGACCTGTGTTATCCCAACCGCTCTTGTGCTTGTTCAGTAGCACTCCTTTGTTCCCAAGCACGACATAGTGCTGTTGTCCTACCTGTGATTAGGCTCCTAATGCTCCTTAACCTTTGTGTGATTATCTTGAAACACTTGTGACTTTGCTGCTTTGATCCCTTATAGATCACTGAAAGTTCAGTGTGTGTGTGTAAGTGGTAGAAGGTGTCGTTTAAATTGATGTGTTGCAAAGAATTTCTTACCAATGTTGATTTTTACATCATCCCACTGAATTGTGTGTTTTCTGAGAATTACACTCTTTACTTATTACAAGTTTTGTCTTTTATTAGATCGGAGGCCAGTCGTCTCGCTGAAGAAAACCTCGTCCTCAGGAAAAAGATTGCTGTGTTGAAGGAAGAGGAATTGAAAGAGTCCAAGGAAGAGATGCTGTGAGAAGAAGCACATTTAATTTAGGTATAATCACATCTGTGAATTTCAATTTTAATTTAAATTGACTTTTTTTTTTATTGTTAAATTTTAGGCAGACTTTGGAGCACTTTAAAAAGGAGAAGATTTCGGCTAAGAAGACAGCAGAAATTTTCAAGAAACAGGTAAATGTGACTTGATATCATTCAAAACAAAAAGTTCCTAAATATAATTTTCTCTACATTCATTCAGTTACTTTATCTCCCCTTCCTCAGGTTGTAGAGCTGCGTTCACAGAGCCAGCAGCTGGAGGATGAGAAAGAGATGCTGTCGGACAAAAATGCAGAAAATATTGCCGATATGGAGAAGCTAAAACACCAGCTGGCGGAGCTGATAAAGGAGAATGAAAGGAAGGAGGTGTTTTCCGCTGACGAGAAAAACAAGGTAAACTGTGTGTTTTGTGACAGATTCGTGGTCGTCATGGTGTTGTAGCAAGTAGTTAATCGGTGGTTCTTTTGTGTTAGTTGGCAGCTTGTGTGTCTGCTCTGGAGGCAGAATTGACCAAAGCTCTGGAGGACTCTGCACAGCTGGAGGAGAGGAATACCCAGCTGTCACAAGAGCTCTCTGACCTAAGAGAGAAGGTGAGCATCAGGTCAAGAGCACTTTAGCGGATCTAATATTAACCACATCGAGCACGCAAAAAGCATTAACACCTCATGCTCTTGCCATGAAATGACGTGCTGAATCCAAGCAACCTTCAATGATGAATTAGAAGAACTGTTAAAAGGTTTCTGTCTTTGAGGCAGCCGTGATCTACTGGGATATTTCTGTGTGATAAAGCATTAGCGGTAAAATCCTATCAAGAAAGGATTGCCTCATTACAATTGAAGTCATCCTCTTGTTACTAGGTGCTCAAAGCTGACTCAATGGAGAATCAGCTCAGCCATCTGTTAGATGAGAGAAACAGTGTCGGGAAAGAGACTCAGGGCCTCCGCAAGCAGCTAGCCAAAGCTCAGGAGAGGGTAAGAGTCGGCCGTAACCTACAGAATCCTCTCATTGTCAGATAATAAGATCTTTCTTCAGCATGTCGTAAATCTATGAATTTTTGGCTCAAGTAAAACAACTTCAAAACTCTAGCAGACTACCTGAAAGAACTTTACTTATTTCATCAGTGTGTTTTGGCACCAAGGCCTTCATCAGAGTGACTTTACATTGAAATTAAGTTGTAGTTATTTTTCTCCAGGTAAAGACAGCGGCTCAAAGTTCTCGTTTTAAGTCAGACGTCCGTGTTCTGCAGCAGGAGAGGGATTCCCTCAAACATGATGTTACACTGCTGCACAAACAGCTGCAGAATGCTAATGATAAAGTAAGACATGTTTTTATTTCTGTGACTCAGTTGGCGGACTCATAAAATCTGTCAGAATTTGTCCAAACGTCCAGTCAAGGAAGCACAATATTGAAAATCTTCTGTCTTCCGTTCATCACAGAACCAGGTTTTGGAGATGGCGTTGCACTCGAGCGGTCTCCAGAGTCAGACCAAGAGGCTGTTCAGTGATGAGATGTCTCAGCTGAAGGAACACGAGCAGCAAATGCTGAGGCAGGAAAACGACAGGCTTCAGGCAGAAGTGCAGCACATCAAAGGAGACCTCGTGCAGTCCAGAGAAAAGGTGACATTTTAATAAGTTAATTCTACCTTTTTTATATTAGTAGTGTCCTTTTTATTTCTTTCACTTATCTGTAAGTCTGTTATTTTCTCTCTTTAGATGCGACAGCTGGATGCCACCATCCTGTCCCTGAAGCAGCACAAACACACTCAGTCCTCGCTGGTGAAGGTCTTGGAACAGGAAAACGCCTCTCTGAAGCAGGAACTGGAAGCACAGAAGGAACGGACCAAGGTAAGAGCTTTATTTATCTAACCAGATAGCTTTGCTGCTGCTATGTGTTTTCCTTTAAACATGCTGATTATGTGGTGTCTTGTTGTATTCTTATTGCTTTATGTGCCTTGGCTTCAGGGTTGTGAAGCTGGTGAAGGACACACAGACCTGGAGAGCCTGCAGCAGGAAAATGAGGTGCTCAAAGCCCAACTGGCTCGACTGTCTACTCAGCTTCTAGAGGTAACAATCTTTTCTGTTTTATCACATTAGATTTTACACAATTTATTTAAATAGGGCATTGGTTTTCATGTGTAGAGTACTTTTTGCCAGGTATGTTTGCATCTTTTTATATTGCATATTGCATTGTATTGCCCTTATAGATTATCAATGTTTTATTTATGTCTTTAATTGTTTTAAATGTTCTTATGCCTCAGGGGAGTATCTAAATTTCGTTATATTGTTGTCTGACCCTCAATATAATGGCAATAAAGCTACTATTATTAAATATGAAATTAAGACTTCTCAATAGGAGTTCATTATTAAAGTGGGAAGTCATTATTAATAACATGTAAATTTACTTCATACTGTTCATATTTCTCTTCCAGCTAAGTTATATTTCTCTTGCTCTTTTGTTTTTTTACTTTCAGACATTTCAGGCTCAGTTGGTTGGTCTTCTGCCTCCGTCGCCTCACAGGATCCCCAGAGGACAACATCGTGGTGAAGACGCAGACAACGTGCAGGTACGATACAATACAAAACCTTCACTGTTATCAGGTCAGGTCAAATATATAGATATATGAACTAAATGAAAGATGTGTATCTAAATTCTACATTTAAAGGATTAAAAACTTTGAATTATCACTTAAAAATGAACAATTAAGCGCTCCCTAATGCTTTTACAGTTGGTATGTTTGTCCACTTTGAGTTTACGTAGAGCCGACATTTAGCACCATTGTGTCATTGCACGGTTTGGTATTTCATTCATCTCCTCACATTTTTCTCTCAGCCATTTCTCTGTTCTTGTATCACAGTCATTTGTCACACTGGTCATATATTCATTATTAATGGCTACAAGAAGAGAACAGTGAACTACATCTCATGTTGGAAATACTATGGGATATAATGGGAGTTCAATAGAAAAACACCCATTGCATCTCTGTCACTTTGGTTTTTCGAAGGTGTTTTTTACTCAATTCAGGTGCTTGTAGATTGATTTTAAATTTGTTTTGCTTTTTGTAATTTGCTTCTTGACTGTTATTATAATTAAATTGTCATGAATGGACAAGAAAAGCAATAAATTACCAAATTTTTTCATTATTACAGCAAAAACATTGAGAATAAATTGCTTAAAAGTTTGTAAATTCTCAAAACACCTGAGCTGAGTGACACTTTTCCTTTTCCATTACCTTTTTATTTTCTATTTGAATGCTGGGTTTGCTGTGCTCCTCATTCTGGCGCCTCTCGCATATCTTTCATCTCGGCGCCTGTCTGTCATCTCCTCGTGTGGCGTGTGTGTGTGTAGAGTTTACTTTCTGGGTTTGGTATTTAGTCTGTGGTACCTGTGTGTCTGTTTGTTGTGTTTCACTGTCACCGTCTTTATTTAATTTTCCATCTCGGGACTGAAGTTTTAGTTGCTGTGGTGTCGTTTCCTGGGTGTAGTCCTGGTGGCAGTTTTTTTCCCATTCGTCACCTTTTGCAGAGTCATATTGCACGAACCTCCGTCTCTCAACACTAGATCGATGTAGCTTATCCAGGTTTATCTATAAATGGAGTTAAATACACATCTGACCTTTTTCTTGTGTCATTTCTATCTGTAGCATGACACTGCAACTCATCAATAGGTGACCATGACTGTACTGGAGGGAGGATAAACATGACTAAACTCACTTTTTGAGATCCCATTTAATATAACAGTTGAATTACTATACTAAACTATAACTATACACTTAATATTAAGATTTATGTCAGTATAGATTTAATGAGTTGTTTTATTATTGTATCTGATCATTTGCATGATGTCCCTAATGAGATTATTCAGACATATTAATGAACAACAAGCCAAATATTTTAATACACACACTGTCAGTATCTAACAGTTTACATAGTGTCCCAGGAGATATATATATATATATATATATATATAAAGGCATTTAAATAAAAAGATACAAACACATGGTCTCACATAGATATTAATACAGTCTTATACAAATATTATATAAAATGTAAACACACATATCCCAAATAAATAAAAATGTATAAAACCAACTAATTGCATGTGTTATTATAGTCTGTAATCCATAGAAAGTGTTTATAATAAGTTGTTTTTCACCTATTAAGCTCACATGTTCACAAACTATTAAAATTAATACCATTTGAGGGCCTCTCGAGAGAAGGACTTTTTTTTCGTCAAAATAAACACAACACAGATCAAGATATTGAGACTTTTAGTTGGATCCTACAATTCCCAGAATGCAACTGATTAGCATCCGATGACATCATCAGTGTTTTGTTTGTTTAGACTTTGGAAGGGTCCTCAACATCCACCGAAAACATTTACAACTATTTTCACAGCCTGAGTGAACTGAACTTCATGTGTAAAATATGTGAAATGGCCCTTTAATCATAGAGCTGTATGTGAAATGGCCCTTTTAATCATAGAGCTGTATGTGAAATGGCCCTTTTAATCATAGAGCTGTATAGTAGACACAACTTTTATATGAAGTGGGATCTCATAATGATTTTTAATGTATTAAAAGATATGATTTAATATTATATATTTTTCCCTATACACATAAACATTAAATAAATAAATACAGACACAATATGTAATATATAACCATGAAATTGTGATATATATAATTTTAGCTTATTATTTGATTGGCTGTCCACTTATTCAGTCCAACACCAGTCAGTCATTATTTATTTCATAATGTTTTATTTGTTTAATATTGAACACATATCTCCATACATAAAAAGAAGCGTGTTAGCTGAGCAGGCTTGCGTAGTATTGTAGTGTATCAGTAGTATCAGAGGAGAGGGTGGAGCTCTGGTGAAGTGTACCTGCCTTTTCTCTCCAGGGGGCGATGCCGGAGCAGCGGGCGGCTCACGCAGACAGCTACCGGCGGATCGGTGGATTGTAACACCAGCGTCTTTTCCCTGCTCTCCACTTTTAGCCTCTTTTTCCTCCTCAAAGACTGCTCGGCTCAGTCCTGCTCTTCCTCTGCTACGTTCGGAGCGATAAAATAAGTATCTCAGTATAAACACCAGCTTCACTGCATCCTTATAGGAGACTGTGAACAAATGTGATGCCTGATTGAAAAAGGCATGAATGTGTAATTGTATTGCACTGCTGCTAGGTGGCAGGAAAACACACAAAATGACTCCGGAGGGTTTTCCCAATGGGATTTTGATTAAAATACTGACATTATCATTAAAAATGTAAAGTTTGTCAGTCATGCCATATCAATTGTAACATCTATATATATTTTACACACTACAAAAATGTACTTGTCTTGACAAACAAGCAAATGCTCCGTCCATTTTGTAGAGGAAATATCTTGTTTGATTACAGGGAATCTTTTTTTTTTCTTTTTTTTTTTTTAAACGCAGGGTGTATTTCTGGGAATGTTCATTATGCACTTGTAGCATTTATCATTGTATGAGACAGGGTAAAATCCTCAGAGGCTGAATCTTGTGAGACAGTTTGCCTTATGATGATGATGATGATGATGATGATGGAGGAGTGTTGAGTTGAGTTGAGGCAAAGTTAGTGCCTAACAGCCTTCTGAGCCTTCTCTAACAATCAAGCCGTTCCAACCTGTTCCAAGCTGTTACTGTGTCCAGTCAGGGTGTTGAGACGTTTGTTAATGAAAGTTTTCACAGTTTTGTTTCTTGTCTTTTATGCCTGTATTTCTTACTCGACACTAGCTGAATGTTTCTTCAAGCTTCCTGTTGTATGATTGTTGTATTTGTGTTGCTTGCTGCACAACCAAAGTCAAATCACATCTTTTCTGCTTTTTTTTTTCGTTTCCTTTTTCTTTTCTCAAACACGTCACTCAGCTGTTAACTCTAAATGTTTATCTGGTATTTATTAATAGAAAAATTCACATGAACCGTTCGAGATGAAATCATTTGTTTGTAGTGTGTCATAAGTATAAATGTGTCATCTATTATCGTCGTATCTGTATTTGGCTATTGAGTCATTTAGTGATACTTTTTATAACGACTCAAATGTATTTTATTAATTTTGTTATTTATTTTATTATAATCATGTTAGCGTTTATTTTATTTATGCATTAAATTATTTTTTGTAGAGGTATCTGGAATACGTGGCATAATTTTATACCTATTTATATTTTATTTATTTTTTTTAGTGTTGTCCTCTCCTTTTTTTAGAAATGTACCAAGCATCATTTAATGCAAAAATCAAGATAAAATAAAGTGTCTAGCTCACAAGAATGTGGTCTGTATATTGTGTGACTTTTTTGTTTGTTTATATCAGCTCAAATGCAAAGAAAACCCATCAAATTCTATCATTTTATTGCATTTGGAGCAATTTGATGATATCGTTCGATGTCTTCTCAGCAGGATGACAGGGAGAGGAAGATGAAGAATATGGAGGAGCGAATGAGGGAAATTGAACTGTCGCTGCATAACGTCAAGCTGCTGCTCAAAGAGAAGGTTGCTCAGCTGAACGATCAGGTCAGTTCACAAAGCATCTGAAGAAAGTCAGCGTTGTCTCAGTTATAAAAATGAAACCTAATAACTTAAGATAAAAATACTTAAAGTGCTAAAATCATAAGAAATCTATGGGGTGTTATCAGAAGTTGTGATTCTTTGTATTTTGTTGTAGCCTTTTAGCCTCACTGACACTGAACTTTAAAGGTTGATTTTAATCCTCAAGAGTTCCAGTAATGATATATTAGTCAATATTCATACGACAAACGCTTAAACTGTGTTAACTAATGCACCCTGGAAAGAAAGATGTGTGTGGAAAATGTGGAGAAAAAAAAGGTTAAATGCCTCCACGTTCTCAGCACAAGAATTTAAAAAGACATCCTCAACCATTACTGAATGTCAAACAAGAAAAAATAATCAATATATTTAACAAGAACTAGACTAGAACTAAAAGGATAGGTTCACAGTTCAACAAGTGTTACTTTAAAACAACAGTCAGGTACCGAAATAGACATTTTATACTGGGTTTTGTTCCCTGTAATCATTCCTCCTGTTCATACTGACCATTAAAAGATCAGTTCTAAATGTGATTTTAATGTATTAAGAAGTTTATCTGAAGATAATATGAGGATTCAGCCATCTAAGCTTCTGCCACAGTTTGTCTTTTGGTTAAAAAAAAAATCCCTCTTTGTGCCTAAACGAAGTGTTATCCTGTAAAAAGACAGCAACATTGACTTGATTTCATATTAGCTTCAAACAAACTTCTAAATATATTTTATATTGGAGGAGGACTGTGGATTTTGTCCTCCATCATTTACACTATAAGAGCATTATGAAGGGATCTTCTAAAGGTCAGTATGAACAGGAGGAATGACTACAGCAGGAAAAACATGTCTGTGTTAATTTGGGCACCTGACTGTTGTTTTAAGACAGACTTGAAAAATGTGAACTTATCCTTTAAACAACATAAATTACCTCTTTGGAGGTAAATGTGGAACCATCCCAACTAAACATCATAGCAGCATATAACACACCAACTCATCACTCGGCTCTCAGGAGAAAGTAAAGCATAGCTCCAATAAGTTTCCCTTCCTTGAGAAGTGGGTCAAGGTTTCCCTCTCTTGGCGGAAAATCAACTATCTGAATGCCAACAACAGAGTAGGATCATCACAGCGAGCGTCACTGAAGTGAAACGTGGCAGGATAACTGAGGTCACTGAGAGCAAAAATGCTTCATATAAACAGTTCGACAAGGTTCCCTTAGATGTGGTTTTTAAAGAATTGAGGCTAAGATGTGTACAATTAAGAAAATGTTTCTAAATTACTGTAAACATCTTTATCTCTGCACTGCAATTTCTTTACATATCAGCCGACACGTGTCAATACAGATCTGACACAAGCTTAAAATTTTGGCCAGTTAAGAGTAACCTATACCAAATGAGATTTAAATTAGAATTATAAAAACCTTTTAATCACTGAACTTCTCTGACTTTTTCTAGCGTCACAAGAACGGCAAAGCAGACGTGCTGATCAAAGACCTGTACCTGGATAACGCTCAGCTGCTGGAGGCTCTGAAGATATCCGAGCAGCGGAAGAAAATAGCAGAGAAGAAGAACTACCTACTGGAGGAGAAGATCTCCAGCCTGAACAAGATAGTGCGCGACCTAAACCCGGCGCCCCTTCCATCGCTATCTTACAACTTTAAATGCTCGTAATGCATCGCCCAAAAATTCAGGGCCAAAGTCCACCATCGACTTTATTCTTGCAACTAATCCAGCCAAATGCACACAAAAAACATGGTTTTCGGCTGGCATGTTAGGCTTAAATTTATTGAGCTGCACACGCATTATTTTTTATTCATTCATTTTTATTCTAAGCAATAATTAGCTCATGTTGTGTTGGACCTACAAGGACCCAAATGTGAAGTTATTGTAAAGACAATGTGCTATTTTACTGTAAGTTAAAAACATTTTAAGTATTTTTAAAAGCAGTTACTTGTAAGTGAGTAAATATTTTACCATGACACTATATTTCTCTTTCCAGAGAAGAAAGCACTACTACTGCTTGTAAAACTGACACTGAAGTGCACTTTTTATATAAGTGTTCTTTTGTCTACGTTGTCAAAGAGATTAGTTGTGTTAATCTGTCAGTCACTTCCTTTCTCGAGCCCTTATGTAAACCCGTCTGTCAGTGGTTATTCATGTAAACAGAAAAGGCAAATAATCTGGTGACCTTTTCTGAGGTATTTGCTTTAATGTGACAAACTGTACCTTAAGTTACACTTTATATGTCTCTGAAGAGGCAATACTTTCTATTTAAATACATTCGAGTAAAATCTATGATCTGTTGCAATATTTAAAGTGTCAATATGTAAAGCTGCATTTGCCATCATGAATGTCTTTGATTCAAATGAAAGATTTTGTATTTGTATTTTGCTGCAAAGAAAGCACTAAAGTTGAGAACAGGGTAATGATTTCTGTTACATGTATAAGTAATAATAATAAAGAAGACTACATGCATCATGTTTGATTTGTCTTATATCTAAATACTTAGTCCATCACTGTTCATGGTACACATTTTGTACGTTTAAGCAAAATTTTGAATGCAGGACTTAAAATTTTGAGGGAACATTTTTATTATATTACAGGTTTTTTTTTTTGTAGTAGTAATAGTCCTGCATGAAAAAGTACAGAACTATTAGCAAGGCAGGGCAGCTTTATTTATATAGCACATTTCATACCCAGGGGCAACTCAATGTGCTTTACATAAAGCAGCATGTTACTGTTGTAGCTGCTGGAGGTGGAGCTAGTTTACACTACTTCATATAAAGTTAGATAATTTAGTCCAGTGGTTCCCAGCCTAGGGGTCGAGCCCCTCCAAAGGGTCAGCATATAAATCTGTCGGGTCGTGATGATTAATGGGAGAGGAAAGAGGAATAAACAAAGCTCTGATACCCAAATCTGTTCTCAGTTTTTAGGCTTCTTCCTCTCTTTAATTTTGGTTAAATATTTAATCATTTGCACATTTATTGAAATTAAACCATGTTTAGAAGAAACTAAAAGAAGTTTAGAGGGAAAATCACTATTTGGTGGAGCTGTTAACAACTCGGAGACATCTGAAATGTGACCCCGACTACACACTGTACTGCTTTTTGTAAGACGTTAAAAGACAAAAGGTTGAAAACCACTGGTTTCATCTTTAACAATGTGTTGTATTTTAAAAGTAACTAAAGCTGTCAAATAAATGTAGTGGAGTAGAGAGTACAATATTTCCCCCTGAAATGTAGTGGAGTGGAAACTGTGGTTCTCACACTTTTTCACATCAAAAACCCCTAAACTGACACATATTAGACCATAGAGATTAAACCATAAGATTTTATCCCAGGGTCCCTCATAGGATCATATTTTTGCTTTTATGTGTTTTATTACAAAAAGTAGGCTACATGAAACACATGACCAAAATAGTCATACATTCTGTCATTATTTTACTTATGGAGGGAATTATAGTGAAAATACATCTGTATGAAGATTTAAATGTCAGGAACATTCACATGTATATCATCTCAGGAACGTCTGTATATTTCACATTTATACATTGAAGATTTATTTACTCAAAGGTCCAGTTTACTGTAGGCCTATATCATATTTTATTGTATTCATTTTATCCTATTTTGTCTTGCCTTACTGTGCTGCTGTGTCAAATTGAACCTCTCCCAAGGGGGATCAATAAATATCCATCTTATCTTCTCTGAAATATAGTGGAGTGAAATTATGAAGCACCATAAAACTCAAGTAAAGTACAAGTATATGTGTATATGTATATGTCTTAGTTTTATTACAGTAAGTGTATCAAACCTTTGACCAAAATAATCACACATTATGTTACTTATTGATGGAATTATGGTGAAAATAAATCATTACACTTTTTGCTTTCCCTCTGAAATATAGTGGGGTTGGAAGTATGAAGTAGCATACTGAAGTAAAGTAAAAGTACTTCATGATTGTACTTGAGTGCAGTACTGTAGGTTGTATTTGAGTGCAGTACTTCATGGTTATACTCAGTGCAGTACTGTATGTTGTACTCAGTGCAGTACTTCATGGTTATACTCAGTGCAGTACTGTAGGTTGTATTTGAGTGCAGTACTTCATGGTTATACTCAGTGCAGTACTGTAGGTTGTACTTGAGTGCAGTACTTCATGGTTATACTCAGTGCAGTACTGTATGTTGTACTCAGTACAGTACTGTATGTTGCATTCAGTGCAGTACTATATGTTGTATTCAGTGCAGTACTGTATGTTGTACTCAGTGCAGTACTGTAGGTTGTATTCAGTGCAGTACTGTATGTTGTACTCAGTGCAGTACTGTATGTTGTACTCAGTGCAGTACTGTATGTTGTACTCAGTGCAGTACTGTATGTTGTACTCAGTGCAGTACTGTATGTTGTACTCAGTGCAGTACTGTATGTTGTACTCAGTGCAGTACTGTATGTTGTACTCAGTGCAGTACTGTAAGCAGCCTACATGCATGCAGTGAGTTCCTGTGTGTCTCTGTGGGCAGGACCGTACAGTGATCTCTCCCGGTGAGGAGCAGCCCTGCTCACAGCGGACCGGACCGCCGCGCAGGAAAATAGACTCATCGCTGCTAGTAACCCAACTTTTTTTTATTATTATTTAACAAAAAGAAAAAAGGGCTTAACATGTCTCTGCAAACTGGACGGGATGGTCGCAGAGTGGAGGGATCGTGCCATGACATTACAGCACCGTGTTGTTGTTGATGTAGCTTTGAGTTTTGAGTTATTATGCTCTCTCGAAAGAAAAGTAAAAACGAAGCGTCTAAACCAGCCGAGGTACACGGGAAATATGTGAAGAAGGAAACATCGCCTCTCCTCAGAAGTAAGCGACTTAAAAAATTGTTAGCCTGCTAGCTCACAGTTAGCATTACAGCTAGCCTGGTTATAAACATTTAACTTTTAAAAATACAAATACAGTAGTTACTTAACAATAACCAACATGCTGTGGTGAATGTGTGGAAATATGTTGTGTCACTGTTGTATCTTATACGTTTGTTAATATTTGTTTAATCGATGTTTTTTGTAGCTTCATCGCAACAAAAACAAGCAGCTAACCAGGTCTGATGCTAACTAAAATGTTGTGCTGCCTTCAAGTCAGCTGGGATATCTAAACTTTAACTTCTTATATAACCCTAACCACCCCGAAAGTTAGCAAATATACTGAACTAATTAATTAAATATATATTAGGGTTGTATAAGCTTTATTTCTAATAGTTTTCTGAAGTTATAGCCAGTGTAGAGGTGTTGCTGAAAAAGTCATTTGTTGCTGCTGAGCTGACGTCTGTCCATTGAATGTGTCATCTGCTCTGGGATCTTTGAATTGATGTTAAACAAACTTTTATTAAGGGAAAACTGCATTAATCTAACATATAGACATGTAATTTGCTTTATATTGTTATGCATCTTACTGGTGTTGACTTTAATTATAGCAGAAATGGTGGAAGAAGTGATCAGAGTAGTAATGTAAAGGACAGGTTCATAGTTTTTCAAAGTATGTCTTAACCCTTACATACATGTTCAGGGTCAAATTTGACACATTTTTACATCCAAGAGCTGTAAAAGTACTTTTTTCTTCCCCTAATGTGACCCAGAATATTCAAAAAAAGAAAATATATATATGTTTATTTGTGACTGATGAGGTCCTTATGAATGATTGGTGCCTCAGAAGTTTGATATAGAGACTAATTGTGTGATGAAATACGGTGACGGCTCAGTATGTGAGGGTTAAACCATACTCAAAAGTAGATATACGGTCTGTTATAGTCTTTTTTTAGTGCCAATTTCCCTCTTTTTGTTACTATACTTCCACCACAGCTTAAATGAGAAACACAAAGAGGGAATTCGATGCTAAAAAGACTGTAAATGTGTCAGATATCCACTTGATATAACAAACTGAGCTGCTGACGCCTCATACAAGCTTCACATTAACTTTTAAATGACTGTGTGGACACGCTGTGGATTTTGTCCCTCATCACTTACATTGAAAGCACATTTGAAGGAGATTTTTTTAATAGTCGGTATGAACAGAAGGAATGATTACAGCGAGGAAAACCTCTTTCAATGTTCATGTGTTTTAAGACAGACTTGAAAGATTATAAAGCCATCCTTTAAGTAAAAGTATGAAAGTATTGTCAGCAACATGAATGTTATCAGAAGTACGTAGTATGCAGACATTATTTTAACTATTATTGATGTATTAAACTGTTAGTAACGTTTTAAGAGTGTAATTGGTGAAGGTGGAGCTATTTTTTTTACTACTACGATTAGTAGATTAATCGATTATCTTGATTATCTTTTTTGAGTAATGCCTAAATTCTCTTTTTCCACCTTAAATATGAATATTTTCTGGTGTCTTTAGTCCTCTATGATAGCACACTGAGTTGTGGACTGCTGACTGAGACAAAAGGCATTTTAGGTTACATCTGTGACCTTAGGAAACAGTGACCAGCACTTTATGACATTTTAAAGACCAAATGACTAGTCCAGTAATTGAGAAAATAATTTACAGATTAGTCAGCAATGGAAATATTCATTAGCTGCAGCCCGACTTCACTGCATTTACTGTTCAGTAGTTGATTACACACAATAATAACATATTAGATTTACATTTTTCTGCAGAGTAACGATAGATGTTAAACGTTTAGGATTTGTTGGTTGGAGTTTGTAAACCAACAACAGAAGTAATGCTAGACAGCGACACCCTGAAGCGTGCTGAATGCAGCAAAATAATAAGAAACTACAGTTTATAGAGTATTTATAAAGTCTTTGTAGATAAATACACTGATACACGCTTCTAGTGGATTATTTTTGAACGAGTCTATTCATTGTTTTTTAAAGAAAATCCTGCATAGTATGACTTTTAAATATAGTGAAGTAAAAAGTACAATATAAAGTATAAAATAGCATAAAATGGAAATACACAAGTAAAGTATATGTGCCTCTAAATTGTACTTAACTACATTATTTGGTCACTGCCTGTTGATGCTGCTGATGTATAGCTGAGTTGAGTCGGTGACCGTTTTTGACACTTAAACTCTTCACCTGGTTGCAGATCTTATGCCCTCTTTCATCCGCCATGGACCCACTATTCCCAGACGCACAGAGGTCCCTCTTCCAGATATGGGGCCCTCTTCCTACCCTGTGGCCCCCAGCCGGGAGCCCGTGGTGTCCCGCAACAAGAGCTTCCTCCGTGCCCCCGTGCAGAGGCCTCCTCATGAGGTGGCCCGAAGAGAGAGCCACCGTATGTCAGCACCTCCGTACCTGCCTCGCAGTCTGGGAGACCAGCCTCACGAGTACGGGGGCTCCTCACAGTCCTTCCTCACAGACGTGAGCCCCATGTCTGAGAACGGAGACGCTGCCCGCTATTATTACCCCTCTGAACCTTACTATGAGAACCAACAGCAACAGCAGCAACAGCAACAGCAACAGCAACAACAGCAACAGCAACAACAGCAGCAGCAACAACAGCAGCAACAACAGCAACAGCAACAGCAACAGCAGCAGCAGCAGCAGCAGCGCCAGCCCAGGAGGGTCCCAGACCGCTTTCCTGAGGACTATAGATACTATGAGCACAATGAACACAACTTCCAAAGAGTTCCACGACAGCACACTCCCCCGGCTCCAAGTAGACCCCCTTCAGGTAAACATGGACTCTGTTTTGACCTTTTTACTTTTTACAGTATTGGTCTAAAGCTGCAACAAGCAATCAGTCAATAGAAAGTTAATCAAAAAATCGTTTTAATCGTTTTTTTTAAGCAGAAATGCCAAATTTTCTGGTTGAAGCTTCTCAGATTTGATGATTTGAAGCTTTTCTGTGTCACACATGATAGTAAACTGAATATCTTTGGATTTTTTAATGTTGATCAGGCAACACATTGGACATTTGAAGATATTTTTCACTATTTTCTGACATTTTACAGACAAAATGATGAATTGGGAAAATAATTGTCAGGTAATTGATCCTGTAGCAGCCCTGTATTAGTCGAACATTTCTTCTAGAGGCCACAAGATATTAAGTTTTAAGTTTTGACATGAAAATGGAAGAAAAGGAGTAAAAAAATGTTACACAGGACTGAAATTGCAGGCTCTAGTTGCACATGAGTTTGGAAACTATGTGACAGGCAGTTGTTTTAGCATCTTGAGGGACTAAAACTCAAATCTTTATGTTTTTTTTTATCAATAAATTCTGAGGTATGAAAGTGGAGAATTGATGTTTGAGGAGAAAGAAAATTGCACCAGAAAGTCTACAACCTCTACAGATATGTCTTGTAGGGGTTTTTAAGGAAGTATTGATCAACATTTCTGTCCATAACAAATATTAAAGTTAAAATAAAGTAGCTATATTAATGTATGACTCCTTTTTGAAACCATGAAATAATATGGATGAGTTTAGGACGACTCACAGGGACTCTGACAGAAAATCAGGCCCAAAAGAAAGATTTTACTTCAGTTCGTCAGAGGGATTAAATATTTTTTTTATTTTGCGCTCTGCTGTAAACTTCACGGTGACACGACTGTGTAATTTTCACGAGATTAAAAGTTTTGCGGGGTCACAGGAATTTAGAGAACCTTTTATTTAGTGGGCGACTTGTCAACGGCGCTCACACAGTGTCGTATTATGTCAGCCCTGCCGATCACGTCTCTTGTTTGGGTTGAAGTTAAACAAGCTTTACGGGCTCGGCATTTTCACCTCCTCCTGTTTGCTGAATCTTTCTGCCAGCAAACCAGCAATTTACACACCGCCCCCAGTCAAATGTCTCAGCCTCACTCTGCTCACTGCTATGAATCATCCGTGCGCTGAGGTGCCGCTCTTTGTATGTTCACAGTGCACACATAAGGTTAATGCTGTAATCAGAGATGTTTTGAAGGAGTCATACACCTAAACTTGGCTGATGGCCCCTTTTCATTAACCAGCGTTATGTTTACACTGTAAAAACTTTACTGTTCGCAAATTTAGTTTTAAAATACTCTAACATATGTATTTCTGTACTCCTTATATTTACTGAAAATAAATCAGGCAGTTTATAAGTGTTTATTCAGAATGGAAAAAAAGCATGGCTTTAAAAAACTCTACTTAAAAATATGAGGAAAAGTTAGAGCTGCAACAATTAATCGATTAGTTGACCTACAGAAAATTCTTTGCCAACTATATTGATAATGGGATAATGGTATCAGTCATATTTCAAGCATTTCTGGTTGCAGTTTCCCGAATGTGATGATTCGCTGTTTTTCTTCCTCATGTTTAACAGTGAACTGCGTATCTCAAAGTTTCGGGCTGTTAGTCAGACAAAACGAGCAAATAGAAGACATCACTGAGGCTTATAAGAAACTGTGAATGTAATGTTTTCACTATTTTTTGAACGTTTCGTCGAAGATAATCAGAAAATCATAAACACTGTGTATTTACATTTTTTTTTCATTAACCCTGCATCATAATTGTGAGCATGACACATGATTAGCAGCTCATTTTTTGTCTCCTTCTTCACTTTCTAGGAAGTACTTCAGTTTCAGTAAAGTGCTGGTGTTAGCATTTTCTCTCGGTAGAAATAAAACAACTTTAAGAATAAAATCCAGTTTAACCTCCTTAATAATTTTGAGGAAACTGGAAGACTCAATGAGAAAACAAAGAGCAGTATCCCTAAATGGATCTATTGTCAATAATTGGTGTTTGAGATCATGTTTTTCTTCAACACAAAGTCGCCCACTTTGTTTCCTTCTTAACTGCTGAATCACCGTTTGTAAATGTAGTAAACTCGTCTCGACTGTACCCAGTAAAATTCCTGTTATGCATTGAGCTTTAGTCTGCAGTGAGTATGGCCGGCTGCCATGTTTCTAAAGAAAAAGGGCAGAGATGATGATGATGATGAGGTGGAGGAAAAGGAGGAGGAGGAGAACATTTCTGCGGAACACTCTCACATTCCCGTCCCTTCACTCAGCAGCTGGCAGAGAGCTGCGGCTCTCTGTTGCTGTCACTCTCATGCAGAATTTATCAGATTGAAGCGGCCATTTTGCCGAGATTCTTCATCCTCTGCGCATTCTCGTGTGTTTTCAACACTTTCTGGGTCCCTCCAGGCTCGTTCTTTTGACTCATAATAGTTCTCACTCCTACACCTAATTTGTTCACACAGCTGTTGGCAGAATTCCTCCGCTGACATTATTCACCAATAAAAAAGAACAAAACCTGTCGAACAAACCGGCTCTGCTGTCTGAGTATTTGGGAATTTGGGAGTTTGGTGGTTTGTCATCATCCAGTGAAAGAGCGTCTGTGTATGCAGAGATCTCTCCACCTTCCTGTCTGAATGTAACAACACTCCCATTTCCTACCATTCATCACACAATGTCGGTCAGAATAAGATGCTCTGTCACTATGGTCAGAGAGTCAGAGGGATTAGGAAACATTGTCCACAATCACTGCAATACTTAAAACTGCATCAGTCATGTTTTAAGTGGTGATTCAATACATTCCTCTCTTATCCTGCTGTGTGCACAGTTGCCAAATCAGAACGACCTTTTTAAATGCTACACATTCCTCTCCTTTAAATGACAGTTTCCCACACATGATGTTTTTAAGTAGTCTCCCAAAATATTTCCGCTTTCCCGGAGGCTCTGTGTTCTGGCAGCTGCTCGGCTGTATGTTTGGTCAGACATCTCTCCCTCTCCCTCTAGGTTTCTAAAAAGAAATGTTTGTTTTCCTCAGGCATAGGTCGAATACAGGCCAAGTCCCTGGGGAACCTCTCCAGTCTGACGGGAGAGGACCTCCCTCTTCCGGCCGGCTGGACCGTCGACTGGACCATCCGTGGCAGGAAGTACTACATCGACCACAACACTAACACTACACACTGGAGCCACCCTCTAGAGAGGGAAGGGCTCCCTCCAGGCTGGGAGAAGGTGGAGTCGGCTGAGTTCGGGGTCTACTATGTGGATCACATCAACAAGAGGGCACAGTATCGTCACCCCTGTGCTCCGAGGTACGTGTTTAATGTGAAAACTGAAGTTTCCCACGCTTATGATAATACATTTTTTAATCGCCCCCTTTAAGCCCTGAATGCTACTTCTTCCTAAACTATTTAAAATCTGTTGTCTAGATTATTTTAATGTGGTTGAAAAGATGTAAATACTTATATTCTATCGGTCTGTTTCAGTGTGCCTCGCTACGATCAGCCCCCACCGTTACCACCTCCTGTGACCTATCAGCCGCGTCCTGCGGAGAGGAACCAGCCGGTGCTGGTGCCAGCTAACCCGTACCACACAGCCGAGATCCCAGACTGGCTGCAGGTGTATGCACGCGCCCCCCTCAAGTGAGTATTAGTAGTATTTTCATCACTGTTTAGTCTGCCAGTTATTTTCAGGAAAATGATGAAAAAGCCTGCTACTGAAGACACATCTGGAACAAAAAACCTAAATCTGTGAAAAGCCAGAAGAAAGTCCACACACTGTAGCTCCCAATGCAGGTATAGTTTTAATGGGATATCAAGAGTGACGTTGTCTGAAGAAGAACAAGATGCTCGAAACGTCACTCTTGATATGCCATTAAAACTATATCTGCATTGGGAGCTACAGTGTGCAGACTTTCTTGTGCTTTTCACCAAAGGCAAAAGTGACGTCTTCAACTTGCTCGTTTTGTCCTAAACCCAAAAAATATTCATATTACTATTATAAAAAAAACTAGAAAGAGCAATAAATCCTCACATTTGTGAAGTTAGAACTAGGAAATATTTGGTAATTATGATTAATTGTCAACAAATTTCATGTTCAGAGCCAAACCAACAACGAACTGATCCTACAATACCTAAAAGTATTGTGTCTTGTATCCAAAATGTGATTACTGTTATTAGTCTTTGGAGCCGTTTTATAAACCCACAGGATGGTAATGGAGGTCCATGTCACAGAGAAATGAGATATCAGACTTACATAATACTTGTAAGGATTGATTGGTTGTTGGTTTGGCTCTGCACATTAGATTTATTGACAATTAGAAAAATATAGAAAATCTCCAGCTACATCCTTTAACATCAGCTTGTGACTACTTTTATTGGCCCTTTGCTACCTCTTATGTCATATTACCAACACCCACTGATGATTTGCTTCACCGCCCTTGGAAACCAGTAGAAATGTGTATTGTGTTTTATGTTTATGTGTGATATAAATAAACCACTCATCCAAATAACACAATTGAATCTCTTCCTTTCTCCATCAAGGTATGACCACATCTTGAAGTGGGAGTTGTTCCAGCTGGCAGACCTGGACACGTACCAGGGAATGCTGAAGCTGCTGTTCATGAAGGAGCTGGAGCACATCGTCAAATCCTACGAGGCGTACCGGCAGGCGCTGCTGTCCGAGGTGGAGGCTCGCAAACAGCGGCAGCAGTGGTACGCCCAGCAGCCCAACAAGAACTTCATAGGGAACATGTGATATGTGTGTGTGTGCGTGTGTGTGTGTGTGTGTGTGTGTGCAGTGGGGACTCCATCGCTGCCACACCTCTCTGAGGTTCCCACAGTTTGGGAGCGGTCAGGGTTTCCTTTGAAATCATGATTGACTCTTAATTGCCTCTTTTTACCAAACACATCTGTGCCTTCGCTTAATCCAAATATATCAGCCAGGAAGTCAAGACGCACATTGGTGGTGTTGGGGGTTGGTGGGGGTGGGGGTTCCTCTGAAGCCCCTTTATCCCCCCTTCCCCCTCCTCAATGTGACACTCAATGTATGAATGACTGTGTGACTGAAAAGAAAAAAAAACTCCAATGAAGAAAATGAAAAACCTATAATGTGCTACATCTGGGGAGACTGCTTGTGGTGCCATTTACAGCCACTGCCCTGAGAGCTGAATTGCTGTATGGATTTTTTGTTTTAAAGACTGAGGAGTACAGTCTGAAAAAAACTCTGGATATTTGTTCAAAAACATCCTGAGATTGTGCCTTTTTTTTTTTTTTTTTTTTTTAATAACATTAAACGCAGCATTTCTACAATGTCAGCTCATATCGTGTATACACCAGCTACTCCGTCGTTTTTTCCTGCAGGAGAAAAAGACAGGCAGCTTCTTCTAATTTGTTTCCGTATTAAAATACTTTTTTCCTTTTTGCTTTTGTTACCCTCATAAACTGAAACCACACTTTTTTCTACATTAAACAAAAAAAAGTGTGCATTGTTCCTTTTTAAAAAAAATGACATATCCTTAATAAGACAATCCACCAAAACTTTATCAGATATTTAAGTTTTGATATGAAACACGTCTTTATTTAAAGACCTTGTCGGATGAAGCATCACATTTGATGCAGTGGTTTGAGCATCTCGCGGCTCTCGGCATTACTGTAAGTCAGGAATATTCTTGTGTGTGTTTATATAATGAAACATAAATAAGCTACTGGAACTTTTTTTTAAAAAAACACTTCAGAAGACATTTAAGTTTGCCAAACAAGTGCAATTCTCCTTGTTTCATTCTTTCTGGATATTTCTTGCCTCGGTAATGCCTTATTTTTTTATGGACTGACACGTCTCTCTCTTCTGTGATTAAATTGAAGTGCAGATTCTTGAAAGCTTATTCTACTGATCACCGATCAATCGCACACTTTTAAGATACTCAGAAGTGTCTTTAAGCCATAGGTTTTGTCTAGTTGAGGCCGGTGCTAGTTTTCTACAATTATTTTTCACTCGTGGTAGGAAATATAAGTAGTTTATAACACTATTACCTTTTTACAGTTGCGTTCAGGTCTCTTCTTAAACTACCAGGAACTTTACTTACAGCAAGAATAAGAAATACAAGTGTTTGAACTCTTTAAAGAGTGTTTGATCGGTGGACAGTAGAGTAGGTTTATCGAGAATCTCAGCTTTTTTGTTTCATGACTCCTTCTCTGTGCAGGAAGGTCTCAGTTGCATCTTTTCAGAATGGTTTCACCGGTTTGTACATACATAATTTTGTGGATTGCAAATACAGGAAATAAGCAATAAAGTCTGCAGTGAATAAAACAAATACCCTTTGAGACAACGCCTGTTTCCTCTTGCTACACTTTCACACAGACACACACGTCCTCAACAAACACTTTTTACAATGTAAAGTAACTGAATATAATGCTGATTATTGAGCATAACAAATTACTGAAGTCTGCTTTTCATTAATTTGGTCCAACTTTATTAGATATTATTTCTTTGTAACTGAAATCTTGCGATGCGTGTGCTGAAACGTAGCAGTGTTGACTTGGAAGAGGCTGATTCATTTGACCTGTCAGTACACTCGGGCTCCCACGATATCCGGGGTTGATTTATGTGGATGAGGGCGGCTTTAGGAATGAATTGTTTAATCCAAGTTATTCACTTTTCTATCTTTCTTTTTGTTAAACTCATTAAATCTTGAATTAATAGTCAATTTGGAGTTTTAATGCAACGAAAACCTAAACAAACGCCACTTTGTTGACATGAATGGACAAAATGTTTCAAACGGTCGTGAAAGAAATGTGATTTTTTTTTTTTTTTTTTAAACTCACGCTAGATGGTTCTTTGTGTAGAGGCCTCACTCACGTTGATTATACACTGTGGAAGACTGGAGAAGCCACTCTGCTGCAGTGCCTTTAAATTTTCAACCTTTGAGGTCAAACCTCAGTATAAACTTGCTAAATATGCATGACAGTGTTCCTGTACTGTCAGTGACCAGACGCGCACACATGGGGGAAGGAAGGAGAAAAATAAAATAAAAGAACATTTTTTGACACTGCAGCTGGATGTAATGCAGATATTTTTTAACAGTGCTATGATTCAGGGTTATTCAATGAGCTCAAAACAATAATCACAGTTTTACAAACGTACAGTAACAGTCTACGAAGCCAAAAGTGTTCAAACACCGAAAAAAAGTGCTGTCACCAATACGAGCCTTTTTAGTTTTACGAATGCAAGCTGTTTTGTCGGAGGGGGGGGGGCACAAATAAAAATCGGGGCCGGTCCTTTTTTTTTACCATGCAACTTTTTTTTCCTTTTTTACTTACAGATGATTCAATTTAAGTGTGTGAAGATGATGAAAGAGATCTGGAATGAGGATCCTTTCCAAAAAAACAAAAAAACAGGCCGGTCGCCCCGCCTAATAACATCTAGCTTTGATTCCTCGGTGGCCGCAGAATAGCTACATTCCTCGGATTTGCTCGAACATTCAGAGAGAAACACAACAATGGTTTCAGCTGCCACCTCTACATCACAATGCAAACCAAACGACACTCTTTCCCTTCAACAACCTCAAAGCCCAAACACGTATAGAGCATCACTGGGGACGCTGCCTAATTACAAAACTGCAAGCAAGGACTATAAAGTGAGAGTCAGCTATGTTGTGTAAACTTTAAACCATTGTGTGTGTGTCATTGTGTGTGTGTGTGTATGTGTGTGTGTGTTTTTCTTTTTTTTTGTGTGTGTTATTTGAAAGTACATGCCAGCACAAAGCGTATCTCCTCATCCAGAAGTCTGTCAAAAAGTAACACCAACCTCCAAAATCAAACAAATATACTGTGTACAACTAATGAATGTGCCATAGTAGCCAGGCTGTGAATTGATGTGAAATCTTTTCTTTTTTTTTTTTTTTTACATGTTATGGCACGATATCACTTTGTCACAACTATTAAAACTCAATTATTATTATTTTTTAAAAAGGTATACCTGGTTTTTAAGAGCGTAAAGATGACAGACATTAACCATTTACCATGCTGATGACTCTTGTAACGCTTCATTATTTAACATACAGCACATATTTTGGCTTTCAAACAACATGTGTGTATTCTTATAAACAGCACTAAACTTCAAAGAACGGAAACAATTAAGTCACAAATGGGGATTTAACAGATTTTTTTTTTTTTAGCTATGGTTCGAAAACTGTCGTCAAAATCCTTCAAATGATGGAGGGGGGGAACAAAAACCCGTCTTTAATGAAATCAACAACCGACTGGAGGTTGGATATGCCGAGGCTTCCTCCGGCAGAGTGCCTACAGTGTCTGTACAGCAGGTGTTACATTTTTCTTTTTCACAGACAAAAAAGTGAGCGATGACGATGATGATGATTCAAGGCATCCATCGCTTGATAGCAGGCGCCCACTGAGAAGATGCTCTGGCGTTGCCTATACATGAACATTACACGGTCCTTTATTAGATTTAAAGTAGTGAATGTATTGGTGGGCTGCCAATACCGAGATAAAAGAGTGCCTGATAGGTGAGGATGTTCCTCCCCTCCTTCCTCGTGTCCATCACCAGGAAGTCCCTGCTGTGGTTTTTGTCTGATCTGATCAGTTCCTCTTCCTGTCGTGCTCCTCTGCGACGTCCTCCATCTGCGGACCCGGGAAGGCGTGGTGGTACAGGTGCCTGTGATTGGCCGCTACGTTATACAGCTTGTAGAGAGCCTGCGAGAGCGAAGGGAGGGGGTGCATGTGGGTGGTTACAGGCAAAGGATTTCAACTCGTTAAAATAACTTGAGAAAATGTCGTGGCAGGGATACAAACAGAGCAATTTTGGGAGCAACACAGATGGGAAATGGTGACAAAAATAGGCAGCAACGTCACACTGGCATCAACTGTCTGTTTCTTATTTATATGAAAGTACAAATGTGAGAGCCTGTCCATGCTCTCCAAAAAGTTGCTCTTTGTATTCCCGCCTTTGTGATTATTCCCACTTAGATTGCTCCGCTTACCTCATTTGTGCTTCCCTGAGGAGGCAGAGGAGAGAAAGATATCATTATTAGCACAAATGTACAGACAGTATTATGACAAGTGAGGCAATAAGAACAGATTCTTCAATAACAAAGACATGTTGCTGTAATCTGGATCTGAGCTCAATTTGTCTGCCAATAATTTAATGGAGATTGTCGCCATCTAGTGGTTCAAAAATATAACATACAGTATGTTACTGATAGAGAAATGTGCCTGAGTCAACAGTATTTATATGTTGATTAGTTTATTAGTCATTAGTCATTAATTATTCCAGTTATCAAGTAAAGATTTAGTGGTTCATTAATTCCAGCTTTAAATGTGAATATTTAGATATCTTAGTCGTCTATGACAGTGATATTAAACATCTTTTGGTTTCATATTGCTTGTTGGAGAAAACAAACAATTTAAATAAGTGAACTTTGGGAATTTGTATTATTAATTTTAAATATTTTCTAGGGTTACTATAGACTAAATAATTAATTGAGTAATATAGAAATTTATTGGCAGAATAAGAGGATAGAAAACAATCATCTTTACCATAACCATGAACCTTGATTTTGAATTTGTATGTAATTTTTTATTTCTCTTTATCCTAAATGTACTTTTCCATCAATGAAAAACATCATTTATTTATATTTATGGGCTCATGCTGCAATGTTGCATTCACTTACAGCATCGACAGTGTGTTGAAAGTATTAGTTTATCGTTTCATTCAGTCATTTATCAAGCAAAATCTCAAAGTTTCGCAAGTTTTTCAAATGTGATGAATGTGTTGTTCTGATTTTTATAATAAAGTAAAGTGAAAACATTTGTGTTTTGGACTGTGGGTTGGACAAAACAAACAACTTTAAGACATCACAATTTACTCTGGAAATGTGTGATGGACACTTATTGCTTTCTAAAGAGAAATTAAGCACAAATTAATTAAGTGAAAAATGGTCCATAGATTGTAATGAAAATAAATGTTAATTGCAGCCCTACATCTGTGTGCTTCTTTACAGTCTAATTAAAATCACTTAAGGGTCCTAAACAGACATTTGACTATTTATGACCAATTTAGGTGTCTTTTACTGTAATTGGCTGCCAATCATCACCAGAGCTGATTTTGAAGTTCTCCTTCTGAACTATAGAGCTGCTAACAGATACCATCTTGTTTATGTGATACTAAACCATACACAGTAAAGCAGTACATCCTCCTCTATCTTTATCTGTTTGTAGTGATTTTTGGCTCAGCTAAGAATCTTAAACTCAGCCGTAAAACACATTTCTTCTACTTTTATAACAGATTTTACATCATGTGCAAGAATACAGTATGTAATTTAATCTATATTCATGTGTTTGTGTATCTAACTTTGGTTTTTCCATGCGGGTGTGCACATATAAAATATTTATATATGTATAATGTGCAGACACTATACTATGCATTATTAATAAACTGAACTTGGTGAGCATTGATTCAAATATTGATGAAGTTAAACAGCAAATTTGTTTCGATACTTCATTCACGTTCATGTTTTGATTGACTTACCTGGTCCCACAGTGCACCAGCCACCTGGTCGATGACGGCGCCCAGTTCCCTGTACTCCCCGGAGTACCGGATGTAGGCCCAGGTGCAGAGAGTGATCAATGCCAGGCCCAGGATCATGTTACACAAGCTGGCAATGATGTCCACACCCACAAAGCCTGTGATGCCCGCGGCCACGTACATGACAAAGATGACCACGAACAGGGTGGCCGGCGTGCGGGCAGCGTGGAAAATGTTCTTGGAGTCATTGTGCTTGATGTACTGGACAAACACCTCGTCGATTTCTCCCTCCAGCTGCTGCAGGTAGCGGCGGCTGAACTCCTCGCCTCCCATCTTCTTCACGCCCCGGAAAACCTGCAGCGCTTCTTCTCTGATGACGCTGTGTCGGGCCTGCAGCTCGCTGGGGGCCAGGAAGGGCCGATCACCCCCACAGACCTGCAGACAGAGGAGAGGGTAAGTGTAAAGAAGCTGGTGGACAGTTTGAAACTTCCCTGCAGTTCCCCTTTGTGTCTGCACGTACCTCCTCCATTTTCTTGTTGTACAGATCTTTTGCAGCTGCAACTGCTGCCAAATTATTCGCCTCTGCCGTGGCCTGAGAGGAAATACATGAAAACATATAGTTCATTTGTTTTAAGATGATATAAGGTAAGAAAAACAGGTGCCACAGCAGCAGAAGTACAGGAGCAGGTGCATAAACAAGAAACTACATGACCTATATTTAAATAAAACATGTTAAAAACATAAATAAAACATGTTAAATATTACACACACCAACAAAAATAGCAACTGTAATGTATTGAGACACAAGTAGTCGCAAATGAAGTGAGAATTTGCAATAAAATACACAGAAAATTATACTTTGTAGACAGAATTATGAACTATCATATGTATGCAAAATCTTAAACACAATGCTCTAAGTTAACAACACAATGAGACAAATGTACCTGCAGCATGGATTTTGGATGAGGCAGCTCCTCACCTTGGTAGATTTTGATGTATGCCTGAAAGCAGCAGAAGGTTGACAAAAATCAGAATAATATAATAAAAATGATCAAGGAACATAAACATGTTGGATTTGGTCTTGTGCTTAAACGTACAACAGTTACTGATCTACATGTAGAATAGTTCCTGACTGATACTGGATTTTTTGGGGCCGATGCTGATGCTGATATTAAAGGAATATAAAAATTCCAATATTGATATATCGGCCGATAATCTTATATTTACAGAATATGTACATTAAACACACATTCTTTGTAATGCTCCCTCACATATCAAACACTTGTGTGTGTAAACTTGGGAATTTAATAACAATACATTACTATAAATAATAACACAACAAAATTAACACATACAAAAAAAACAACATATGTACTAAACTTGAATTAAGAAAAAGGGTCAAATATTCATAAAATGTTGCCAATATAACTTTAAAAAAATATTGCTGCCTATCAGACATATGCACTGATACCGATGTATCTGTAATAGACCAGTTTCGACCTGATAATATTGATATATCTGTCTGGCTCTAATGTAGAGTGTAAAGTATACATATAAATAGTTTTAATTACAAAAGATAAAGTATCGCAGAATAATAAACTACAATAAAAGTACAGTGTTGGCTTGTGTGGTTCAAATGAACGTGGTCTGTCGCTCTGACCTTAAAGTACTCCACCAGGCCTCTGCAGGTGATTTTGCTGCCGTTGATCTCCTTAACGTCGATGTTGCGAGGACTCAGCAGCCAGGGGACCAGGATCGTCAGGTTGTTGATGAACTCGCCGTCGATCTCTAGACGAGGAAGAGATGCAACAGCTGGTGAGTACAAACTACAGTATGGGCAGAAACTCAACAGCCTTTGTTCAGTTTTACTCTGATCTGGTGGTTTGCAGAGGAAGGAAAAGGGTGGGAAAGATCAGCATGAAGATCATCAGACATAAAATAGCTTTTTTTCCCCAGAGCTCAGGTTCCCAAAACCTCCAGTCAGTGCCCCACCTTTATCTGTCATTCAAAAACCAAAAAACAACAAAGACCAAAGAACAAAGAACACATGGTACGTGTACCTCACTTAAATATTTCCATGTTATGCTACTTTATACTGAATCTAGACCACTACAGTTCTGAGGGTAAATACTGCACCTTTTAACCACAACATTTACCTGACAGACATAGTTAGCAGGTTCTTTGCAAATTAAGAATTTACATCCAAAAAATATTATGATCTTGATGTATTTCAAAGGACTAAACCACCAAACCATGTATAAGAATAAAATGAGCTCAATTGCAAAACTGCCAAAGTGAAAAATCTACTTGTACATGTATTGAGTATTTTTATACTGTGGTATTGCTACTTTTACTCAAGTAAAGGATATTGTTACTTTCTCCAACATTGTATTTATACCTGAAAAATTAACTGACTTTGAACTGACTTTACAGTGACTTTATTACTAGTGAACATCACGATTCAGCTGAAGCTTCTTCAAGTTGGTTGGCAAAATTGCACGAGCATCCACTGGTGCGATAAAAACACATGGGTCACAAAATATTGCCTGTGAATGGGGAGTCCTGTTTACTGAATACTGTATTTATAACTATATAACCTGCAGGATTCATACAGTATTGTTTAAAATATGTAAACAACACAGATTAGATTGTTTTGCATGGTAAAACAAATCACCAGAAACACAACAACAAAAGAGAAGAAGCAAATTGTGCAGGTGAGATTTAGAAAAAAAAACCTCAAGGCTTATAGTAGTGGTTTCACCTCAATACACATTATAAGCAAAGATAGAAGCCATGTAATCCACAAACATAAACAAACAAGCAGCCAGAGGATGTAAAAGCAAACATAAACCAAGCAAACACATAAAATAAATAAAATAATGTAAACAGAGTGTGTGTGTGTGTGTGTGTGTGTGTGTGTGTGTGTGTGTGTGTGTGTGTGTGTGTGTGTGTGTGTGTGTGTGTGTGTGTGTTTTTGCATATGAATGTGAGTGAGCATGCAAATGTGTGCATGCATGTATTGAAGTGTGTTAGTGTTCAGTCAACTACTTATGAAAGGGCGAGAGAGAGAGAGAGTGAAAGGCCAATTATAGTGAGATATGATCAGTTCAAATAGTTGAGTTTGCTTCATCAGACAGATCTAAGCCTATATTTGAAGTTCTTGAGAGAAGTAGACTGAAACTCAATGGGAATATAATAATAATCATAATACTGTAACTGTTATAACTGGAGGTCAGAAATAGTTCAATTAGACATTACTACGATTCTGTGCTGAAACAATAATACATTATACTGTAAGACAGAAGAAGTGTACCTTTAATCCTTCCATCAAAGTGTGGGTTGGTGGCCACTTTGAGACCGGGGTGAGGCATCAGGAAACAGGAGATGTTGGTGAAGCAGGAATGGATGTGTTTACGCACATTCTGCAGCTCTTCATGCTGGTTCTCTGAGATCTGTATCAAAAACACGACCGCATGAGTCATGTTTTAGATGTGCTTCAGTTTGGTTCCCCCTACATTCATGTGGCTTTGTAAAGCTGTTATTATGTAAACTGCATGTTATTTATGAGATATTCAGCACCGCACACCAAAAGCACGCACCTTGAGTCTCTTTTCGAGGAACTTCATTCCTCCTTCCTGTCCGTATGGAAACTCATATGGAAAACTCCAGTCTCGAATGAGGAAAATCATGGACTAGGAAAGAAACATACCATGTCACTCTTATTCATAACATTATGCCCATATTTGCAAATCATTTCCAGCATTTGTTTTGGTACTAGTTTTTTCACTTTCAAACCCTTTTCAGTGACTATCAATCTTACATAACAAACTCCCATTCGATATTTGAATCGGCTTGAAAAAAATACCTAGAATAATTTAATTTACTGACATTTGTTTGCAATTAGCGAAACTGTTGCAGATCCAGCAAGTGAAACTGATACACAGTACCTGGAAAGGTTTGAGGAATGTCTCCTCCATCGCTAGTCTGCCGTACTCAGTGAAAAGCTGAAATAAAATGGACGAGAAAATAGAAACTGTAATGAAAATGATGTGAAATGTTGTGAGTAAATAATGCAGACGTTTAAAATATATATATAATGTAAAAATGAGTCTAATTTGAATAGGATGCGAGGGTTCAGCCACAGCATATGGCCAAATATTATTTTACATTTTTTGCTTACAACATGTTTCAAGTCTTGATCTTTCTCTTTGAAAACTGTGTTATGCATTTAGGAAATGTTGAGCATTACCTGCAAGTGCTGAAGGTCGTCTTCTTGTACATTCTGTGAGATGTTGTAAACCTGAAAAAAGGGCAAAAATATACAGAATATTTCCTTTGAAGTGGCTCTAAGTGGAGTGAAAAGAGCAAAAACAATTTTCTGGAGTGTTGTTAAAAATCAAAAATGGCAAAAGTGCCTATTCTTACAAGCCTACATACTGTATATATTCCTAATTTATATTCATACATGAATATTCATAGTGATTATTGAAGTGAAGCTGGGTCAGATGGGTCAAAGTCATTGTACCTGCATTGAGCTGATCATGGTGCTCAGAGCGAACACGGTGGCCGAATCCCTCAGCGTCGACTGGCTGTCAAACGTGCCCTGTGTGTCCATGAGCAACACTGCGACCTGCACAATGAGACAGATGAAGTCACCGGCCTGTGCTGAGAGGTAGCACAGCTTGTTTCTCATGCCTCTGTTGTGTTGATTCAAGTGAGGTGTAACATCGTGAGTGAGGGATTAGACAATCGTGCGGAACAAACAGTACATGTGACGAAAATGAGCTCATGGGTTGGTTCTGATGGAGTTTTAGAGATCTGGTATAACGGCATTATTTTAAAAATAATGACAAAGTGAGATCAAATCTAATGCTGAACAATCAGGCTTTTCATTTGCTTTGGGATTGGAGATTTTTGGTTGACACAGGTGTAAAAGAAGAGTGCAATCTATCTAAATGAAATTACATAAAAGCTAGAACAATTCAAGTTAAAGGATAGTTTCACCGCATTTCAAGTCTGTCCTAAAATAAAAGTCAGGTGCCCAAATGAAAATGGATACATATTTGTTTTTGTTGCTGTAATCATTCCTCCTGTTCATACTGACCATAAAATTAGTAATGTACTTACAATATAAGTGATGTGGGAAAAAATCCACAGTCCTCCTTCTGGGTAAAAAAGGATTTAAAAGTTTATCTGAAGCTTATATGAAGCTTCAGCCATCCAAATAAGTCAAATCAAGTAGATACTGTATGTTTCAATGTGACAGTCTTTTTAGTGACAAAGTCCCGCCCTTTTTTTTACTATACTTCCACCATAGCTCAACAGGGAAACACAAAGAGGGAATAACTGACTATTGTTTTAAGACAGACTTGAAAAATGTCCTTTAATTGGCCAAACTGTGGTTTTAAATAGTGTAATCTTCTGCAGAACTATTGCTAAAATGAATAAAACTACAGAAAGGATGGAGTTCAGTGTATCATTGTGGCTCGTTGTATTTAATAGTCTACTAGATATTAATACACAGGCTCTACCTTTGTTCCATCTGGCTTGTCCACCAGGAAGACCTCGCTCCAGATCTGGATCCCTGTAGTCTCCCTCTCTGAGCCCCCCCTCCAGGAGAAGCCAGTCAGAGGCTCGTCTGAATCCCCGAGCCAGTCTTCAGATGCCTGCCCGCCATGAGATCAGACGGGTTAGCTCATAGTTGAATTCATCCTGTTTTCATTTTTATTAAATATTGGAGCAAAGTGTGGTTTGCTGCTGATTTGTCGGAGGTTTTTTTCCTCGCTTCAGCAAAAGAGTCTAAAACCTGAAATTACATCTTATTTGCTGTTCCCATTTATTTTCCCCAGTTTCCATCTTCATGTAATACATTCTGTGGCAGCGGTGGCTTAATAGTTAGAGAAGCCAGCTTACAAACTACACTTTTTCATGTACACTTCAGTGCAATATCAGTATTTCAGGTGTAATATTTCTTTCAGTTCAACTGTGCAATATATTTTTCACTTTCAATCTGTGTAATATCAATATCACACTCTGGTATTATATCATTCTGACAACACTGATATTCCTCTCAACAAACTGTGACTATTTTTTATTACCGTTTGTTCATATTGCTCACTTATTATTTATTGTTCTTTATTTTTTTATTGATGCTCTTTCAAGTTTGCTATCCAAGTTGCTGCTGTAACGCTGTAAATGTCCCCATCGTGGGACTAATAAAGGATTATCTTATCTTTTCTTATCTTGCCCCTCCCTCATTACCAGCGCTGAGGTTCCCTTGAGCAAAGCCCCAAACCCCAACTGCTCCAGTAGAGCCGCTCAGTGACCGACAGATCACACTGTTGTACTGGGCAGCTCGCAGGTGTGAATGTATTTAACTTTGTGAATGTAGATGTGATCACAGCAAAAGAGAGGCTTCCTCTCAGTGGAACTTCCCTGAATAAATAAAAGATTAAAAAAAGAAATCATTGCTGTTTCCTGTCAGAGCTGCCACCACTGGAAATGTGATTAGTTTGGGTTTAATGTCCACTGGTGAGCTTAATAAGAGACTTTTCCATCATCACAAGACTACATTTTCTGGAGAAAAAGCTGCCTATCTTTTAAATGAAAGTAAAATATCAGTAAAAGATCAGATATTTGCAGCTTCAGTGGAAAAGTAGATAGTTCTGCTTTTGGTCATACTCCATTATGCACAACTTTAGAAAGTCTTTAAAACATGCAGTCGTCACTAAAAAGCTTTTCCCTTCGAGCAACAAGAAAACAACTTAGCCTATGTGCAATCAAAGGCAGCATCAAGGTCTCAACTCCATCGCTGCACAGACAACAGACACTTACATGCTTGTACATGTAGCGCAGCATGAAGTCCATGAGGAAGGATTTGCCCTTGCGGAAAGCTCCGGCCACAGAGATAGCCACCACCTCGCGGTCTCTGACCTCCTCTGACAGCAGGATGCGGCTCAGTGCTGCCTCGTCCAGCTCGAATGTGTGGTCGTCTTTAACCAACAGCACCTGGACGGGCCGAGCTCGTCCATCCGGCTCCTCTTCCTCTGAGCTCCAGTCGTACACATTTTTGTCACCGAGGGACCCTGTGGGAGAAGGCAGAGGAGAAGAATCAGAATTTTTTTTGAATATTTAATCTAAGAAGGAGTTCAATTAATGTGTTCATGTGTTTTTTTTAAAAATCAGTAATGGAAAGTCAACTCAAATGTTATCATGTGATCAAATGAAAAGCAAGAACTTCCTCATAGTGATGATGAGAAAACTGGTCCATTAAGTGAGGAAACAGGAAAGATGAGTCCATTATTACTTCCTGTTAGCTCCAGATCAATAGCTTCGCCTGCGAGCTTGTTAATACTAATAATGAATCACGTCCTGCCATCCCATCTGTCTGTATCCAATGAGATCATGTGCATCCAGAGCTTTTTCTGGATCTTTCCAGGCAGTGACTCAGTGTGTTTCCAGTCTCTGCTGTCTCATGTAGAGACTGTGCATGCTGCATGACCATTCTCATGCAGAGACTGGATGCTATTTTAGTTCCTAAATCCCTCTCTTGTAATGCATTCTTTATGCCGGTGGATCAAAAAGTAAGGTCCAGGGACCCCCTTATGGTTGCTGAGGTGTTTCCAGAGGGTCCCGAGCAAAAAGGGGAATCATCTATTTTCACTATAACTCCATCATGATGACTGAATGTATGACTATTTTGATGATGGGCAAAAATCTTTTCTCTGGAGCAAAATCTGATCAAAAGGGGGTCCGTGGTTGAATTTGTGTCAGTTTAAGGGGCCTTGATATAAAAAAGTTTGAGAACCACTGCTTTATGCTACAACAAACTCTGATCAGACTGTAGCACAGAGCAGAAAAAGAAGAAAATCCTCAAAATGCATCACTCACTCTGATCTGTGTGGCTGCGATAGTGATTTTAAGATACAATTTCAAATTAACCATGTCTAAGGCACTGTGACATATTAAGGAGTAGCAGGCACATTTTTTTTCTTTTTTTGGGGGAAGCGCACTCAAAAATTAATGAAGGGTGCCAAGAATGCACGGTGAATAATTTAAGCAAAAATCAGCCAAGGTTTCTTTCTCTCAGCCCTGAAGAGTAGTGTCTGTTTGACTTCACGTCTCCAGCAAAGGCCTCACCCGAGTCCGGTTAACCTGATCATGCTGCTGTCCTTAAAACAGACTAAGACGTCAGAAACACTGTGTGCCTGAAGTGGGTCAGTCCAGATAAACTCTCTAATGACAAATAGCAGCATTTCAGCCCCCTTTTTTTTTTTTTTACAAACACACTAATGATTCAATCCTCTTTTCTACCTCCCTTGCAGGCGTGCCTTTAAAGTTAAATTGGGCCATAGAGTGATGTCACTGACAATTAGGATACTGGTTATCACCATAGTAGTGGAGGTGAGGATGATCACAGCAATAATGATTAGGGTAAAGATGATAGTCATGAGGATGATGACAAGCTATTTACTGATGCAATATTACATAATTCCCTGCTAGATGCACCATATAACATCATAGGAGGGCTCACTGTCATAAACACAATACAATCAGAAAGGTTATTTCCAGGCCTTTTGGGGCCTGGGCCGCCCCTTAAGGGTATTTCCTGTATGCTGCTTATTTGAAATATTATATATTTAATTTTTTCCACACTGGTTTTAATAGTAACACATAATTTCTAAAGCAAAAAATGTACGCTTGCTTATGTTTGCATGAACGTATGGGCGATTCTCCTGCAGTGACAAACAGAAACATGGTGTATTAACCACTAACAGGAACATCACGTAATATCAGCATCAAAATAAACACACACTGGATAATGTCGAAACGCAAACAAGCCCTTCATTGTGGAGTCTAATATAAATTGGCCGCATTGAATACACCCCTCGCCTCGACAGGAATAAAAAAAAATGTATGTGCGTCAAGGTAGCGTGATATATTTTAATATATATATCAAATGTGGTACGTACACTCACCCCAGCTGTCTCTGTCTTTACGGTGCTTCGCCATAATACTGTCCGTATGTCCCTCTGTTTGTCTCTTACTGCACGGCCCTAGTCGGTGGTCATGGGTGTCGGGGGGTTGGGAGGATGCCCTGTCTCCGCCGAAACGATGCTCGCATCGCAGGAGGATGATGGAGCTTTTTATTCCCAGTGCGATGCAGGAGTCACACGTGTCAACAGGGGGCGCTGTTGTCTGTTGTGCACTGCGCCTGTGAAGTGGCAGCTTCAAGAAGAGAGGGGAAACATCTTGAGGTTTTTAAGTGTCAGTTTATGTTAAAATAAACCAAACCTCTGAGTATCGCCCGGTGCAATTTGAGACACGTCTCTTTCATTATGCTGAAGATACTTGAGTGTGTTACCAGCTGCTGACTGTAGGTGGCGCTAAATAAACAGATATGGGAGCGCATGCTGCATTCAAGGACTATAGTGTATATGCGTATTTTAAAGGGTAAGTTCACAATTTCTTTTTAAATTATGTCTTAAAACAACAGTCATGTGTCCATATGAACAGTGAAAGAAGTTCCTGTTCATACTGGCTATTAAAAGATCCCCCTCAAATGTGCTTATAATGGGAGTGATGGGGGCCTACTTGATTTTACTCATTTGAAAGACTGAAGCTTCATATTATTGTCAAATAACCTTTTACATACATATTTGCACTGAAGGACGACTGTGGATTTATAGCCTTATCACTTACATTGCATTTGATCTTCTAATGGTAAGTATGAACAGGAGGATGTTCATCACTGTCTATTTTGGCTCACTGTAAGATCCATTATCAGTGTTTGTGCACTGGAGGCTTCAAATTTCCACATCACACTTATTGCAATTATTTGTGCAATTACAAAACCATTATTTCTTTACATTTCTCAAACCGAGAATTAGACTTTCCCCCTAAAAGTAAACATACCCACACAAAATGGTCACAGTCCAATTTGTATTTATACAATTGGATTATTATTATATGTGTGCTACATGTAGTTGTTGGATGATTAAATGTACTGTGTATCAATTAATCTTATATATAATCTTTACAGGCTCATTATAGTTTTTGAAACCATAATTTACAGACTGGACTGATAATCTGTTACCTCATTTTCGTATTATGTGTTATTACTTTTTACTCTATAAGACCTTTGTGACCAGCAGTAATGTGTCTTATGTACATTTACATTTTATGACACTGGACAGCAACGAGGATCAGTTGTTAAGCTGGATAATCCGCATATCAGTGGAGGAGGTACCTGCAGTTTTGTAATATTCATCGTTTTAAGTAGTTTTCTTTCCATTATTGTTATTATTTTAAGTGCTGCTGCTGTATTTTATTTTAAGTATTTTTTAACTTTCCATTTAAGTCTTACTTAACATTATGTCTGTGCTCTATTCTACATGTTTCTTTTCTTTCAGTCAGTAATGAGTACGATCTAGACCTGCTCTATGTGAAAAGTGCCTGGAGATGACTTTTGTTGTGATTTGCCGCTATATAAATAAATAAAGACTGATTGATTGATTGATTGATTGATTAATTCATTCATTCATTCATTCATTCATTTCTTACTGCAAAAATATATATAATAGTGCTGGAAAATGTATATTGACTATCTATACAGTAGGAAACAGCTAATAAAGGTATTTACTTTTGTATTTATAGGTAATGGATTATCAAAATATTATATATGCATTGAATATTTCCGATTAATTTTCTGTCAGTCGACTAAGTGTTGCACCCAGGGTTGGGAAAGTTACTTTGGAAATGTAATACGTTACAGATGACTAGTTACCTTATTTAACATGTAATAAGTGATGTAGCTAATTCAACTGTTAGGGTAAGTGTACCCATTAAGCACCAAAATCTAAGTTTAAGTGTTTTTTTATGGATACTGACATGATTTATAAGGGAGATTGTTTCTTATAAAGCAGGATTTATCTCTCATTTAAAAATGTTTTTATTATTTCATGTAGATTTTGGAATATAAAATAAAGATATCTTATGAAATAAGTCTTGCATGGGCTTAACTGGTACTGTGACACCATTTAAGCCCAAGTCATGATTTATTTACAAAATATGAAATAAAAAAGCAATATATGTAATCAGTCACATGTTAAATATTTAAAAAATGAGTAAAATCTAAAAGGTCAGACTTCAGATGTAACCTCCTTTGTAATCATGAACATTTTCATAAGTAACTGTAAATGAAGTACACATTTGTTCTCAGTAACCATATCTTTTATCTTTTTACCTTGGTTTTTTGACCCATTTTTACTACTTATTACCCCCTGTTCTTAGATTGACATATAGTTTTATCCATTTTATTGTTTTTACTCTGTTCCCTTCTTGTGCCGTGCATCACATAATCTTGTGCAATATTATTCTGTGCAATATGCTAAACTTTGAGGCACTTTGAAGCACTTTTTGCCTTCTTGGGAGGGGGTCATTTCCTTTGGGACAATAAAGTTCATCCAATCTAATCTAATCTAATAACGGATTACATTTACATTTATTTGGTAATTAAACACCTTTACATGTAATTAAAATGCACCTCTAAATTGTTTTATTATTGAATACTTGAATGTGGCTTGTGTGTGTGGACCAGAAATTCTGTGTTTAGATTTGATGTATTTATCAAATATAAAACAATTATTGATTTCAAAGAACTAAAAACAGCAATATATTAAAAAAAAAAAGTAAAATCTAAAAGGTCTGACTTCAGGTGTAACCTTTGTAATCATCAACATTATAATTGAAGTACACATTTGTTCTCAGTAACTATAAAGGATTACAGTTACATTTATTTTGTACTCCCCAACACTGGTTGCACCTCTAAAATATTTTATTATCTAATGCTTGAATGTGGCTTGTGCGTGTGTGGACCTGACATTTTGTGTTCAGATTTTCCGAGGAGCTCCTGAACGCAGCATCACAACCCTGTAAGTGACTCCTCAGAGAGAGATTAGCAGCAGACTGTTGCTTTCTCGGCTGATGTTATACTCTAAATTTAGGAGGTAAATACTTGACATTATTAATCTAGTTTACCGTCACTACTTCACACATGAGCCTGACGTTTCTTTAAAAGCCGTGGACAAAAGGGAAATGACATGTCAACGACAGAAAAAACTCAACGCCGAGGTCTGCTGCAGTGAAGTTTACTATTACTGTTGTCGTCCATAACAAAAGAGAGAGAGAGGGGACGCTTTTCTCTCCTTTTTTTATTTTAATTGTGCGATTATTCGACGCCATCGTGCTGCTAAATGCCTTGGGAAGATTTTACAATGCAACACGTACTCGTCTGCTGTGTTTGTGTCGTGAAAGGTAAGTTGTAAGGTTTAAAAGAGAGAGAGAGAGAGAGAGAGAAGAGAGAGGCAGCAGCAGCTAAGTTAAAGCTTGCTTTGGGGTTAGCATTAGCAGCTAAAGCCCCTCTAAACTCGCCCTATTCACAGTCATGCTAGACCCTGGCTCTGGCTATTTGCTGGAGTGACCACAGTGTGCATCCATGTTGGTGTTAAACAGTAGCTAATGTTATTTTAATGGGATGCTGATTTGTTTACAATGGTTATTTAGTAACTTTAAATAAGTGGGAGGGGGTAAGTTTCAGAGAAATGAAATACAGAAGTTATTGTGTGACAGATGTCAAGATAGTCATAGCTCCTAGTTTGAGTTTAAAATATTTGTGTTACTATTAAACTAAATTTGCATGCATTTTTATGTTACTTAAAGCATTTATTTCTCCCTAATCTGTCTTCTAGCAGGACATGGAGCAAGGGGAAGGACCATCTGAGTAACAGATCAACACTTTTAGCTCAAGAGCTTTTTTTCCTCACCTTCATTTTAGAAATCACAAAATCACACTGACACCAGATTTCAATCAAGCCAACTAAATGTAAAGGGATCGTTTGTGTCAAGCCACCATGGATATCTTCCCCCGGCCAAGCGGTGAGATCCAGAGGAGAAACCCCCAGCATGACTTTGAGCTCATCCAGAGGGTGGGAAGTGGCACATATGGAGACGTGTACAAGGTACAGTGAAGCACAGCTGCGACAGTGAGGCGATTAATCGATCAGCTGCCAAATTAATGACATATAAGCTGCTATATTTAGACTTATATGACAGTGAATGCATATCTTTAGGGTGTGGACAGACAAAACAAGACATTTCAGGCTGTCAACATACTGATTTTAAATATTTGATCAACCAAATGACTAATCGATTAACCAAGAATATACCAGACAGATTATTCAGTAGTGAGGAAATGCTGGTTTAGTTAGTTTGCTGCCCGACAGTAAAATAACTGGTTCTCACACTCTGTCATCAGAGTTGAAGATATTTTGGCATACCATCACATGACTAATAAACCCGTCATCCCTAATTTAAGGCAGTGTTGTTTGTTTTGTAAGTCCTTAAAACATGTGGCGGACACATTTGACGTAAGTTATGAATGAACTCCAACTTCTCAGCATAAAAATAGAAAAAAAACACTTATTGGCAGATTTAAGTGTAACATTGCAAACTGTGTGATGTCTTTCGATGCCAGACGTAGAAGATGTCATGTATGATGTTTCTAGTATAGCTACGTGTTTTCTTCCTGGTTGTGCAGGGTTAGGGTTACATTACGCTGAAGTGAAACAATGTACTGAACTTGTTTTTGGATGAGTGAAATGAACACTGAGTGCTTGTATCTGCATGTCCTTTTAAGTACATCACTTTTAAAAAAAATTATTTTGGTGGCTACTCAACTGCTAGTCTAGGAAATGTGTTACACCACCAGTAGTAATTGCCCCAAATTATCAGTTTTTATCAGCTATTTAGTATCAAAAATCAGATATTTAATCATGTCAATTAGAGCAGCAATGATTAGTAGGATAATCCATTAGTTGCAGACTGTTTTTAAAAAAAATCAATTCAGTCACTTATAAAAAAAGAAACCCTACATTTCTCTGGTTCCAGCTTCTCAAATGTGACATTTTCTGGTCATTTGAGGATGTCACAGTGGGCTTTAGGAAACACTGGTCAACATTTTTCACCCTTTTTGTGACCCTTTAAAGCCCAAACAATGAATGAATCAATATAGAAAATAATCAGCATGTAAATCAATAATGAAAATAATCATTAGTTGCAGCCTTAGTGTAATAGTGTAATAATAATAATAGACAGACGGATTACTTTATAATCCCCAAAGGGAAATTAAGTTGTCATAGCAGCCAGGTATGTTAAATAAACCAACAGAGAAACACGAGGTGCACAGTAGCGGTTGAGTTCACAGTGAAATATTGATCCAAATCATGTTTGGATCTATAAATCTCCCTCAGTATTGATGACCTGATGGTTCCGCTGATCCTTGCAAGACAATCAGCTACAATACATCTGTGTAGCTTAAGGAGAAATCACAAGACTTAGAGTAGCAAAATAATATGTTAAAGGGATCTAATAAAAACTATCTTTTTTTATTTGCTCTTCCAGTTTAACGCAATATTTTGAAACTGGGTAAAAGCTTATAGAGTCTCACACACAGACACATTAGCACATTAGCAGTGAGTTAAGAGTCAAAGCCTGAACTGGCAACAATAAAAGAGAGAGAGAGAGAGAGAGAGAGAGAGAGAGAGAGAGAGAGAGAGAGAGAGAGAGAGAGAGAGAGAGAGAGAGAGGGCATTTCCAGAGATAAATGGTCAGTCTCTGTGTTAAGTGGAGGGATATTTCTAGGAATAAGTTTATATTTTTCATTGTGGTGAAGTGCTTGAGAAAGAGCAGACACCTATCCTATCCCGACTTCATTTCACTAAAATATGTTTTTTTTTCAACGAAGCTATCAAAAAGTTATTTGATTCTTGACAGAAACCGTCAGGCTAACCAAAAACTAATTTATCACCATTTTTCCGACCAGTTCTGCAGAGCCAAAAATGAAGTGAGGTGTGTTACGGTGGAGAATTTTCTTGTTTATCCATCTGCCACAGAGTAAACAGACAACACATCTGACCCAGAGTTTGATAGTTCAGGCCTCGTCCGTCATGGGCCCCCCCCCTCCACCCCACCACCACCCCTCCTCTTCTTCATACAAAGCCTCTCTCTGGCCGGCCCCCACCCCCAGACAGGCCACTGGTGGAATGCTGCGCCTGGTATTCTCCCAGAGCTCGCTAGGCCAAGGGCTGCGGCAGGCTGAAATATGATCAGGCCCCTGTCTAAACACGCGTTTCACTGTGGGTGTGTTCTGTGTGCCACACTGACAGCGGAAACTCCTCAAATTTTGGGGGAAAAGTCCTCCTCTCTCTGGCTCTGCAGTGCACATTTTTAAGTTAGTTTTGTTTTTTTGTACGGGCGCAGCATTCCTCTCCTTATGATGATTTATTACATTAATTTGACAATCAGGAAAGCTTTTTAGCACTGTTATTACTAATGATAATGATTCATCTACTTTTATTATAGTGTCACACCCTTTGGCTTTAAGTGTAGTTTGTTGTTATAGTAGCTCTTTATAAGCTTTATAAACTATTTGTATTGGAATAATAACAAAAAAAAAAACATAGCTATGAAAGGTCAAAACTGCTTCTGTCTTTGTTTTGATAGTTAGAGCTTTTTAAAAAAGGGGGTAGAAGAGACTAGAAAAGATCCTTACACCATCCTAAACCCATTGAACAGTTACTATACAGTTGTTTATCTAGAGTTTGCTGTCATTTCTATTTTTATTTTGTTATTTTAACACGTTAGAAATAAATAAACTAAATATAAAATTTGATGTGAGAAAAGGAACCAACATTGCTGCAGACTGTCGGTCACTCGAACTCACTTAATTGAGTTTTTTCAGTCTTCAACACTTCAAAAACCATTTGCAGTGTTCAAGAACTGTGTTGAATTTGTCAGAAAGTTAGATTTAAAGTAATTATTGTCTTTATTGTGTCAAGAGACTGTCAGTTTCTCATGTCTCCACTCTCTCACTAAAGTTATCTGAGCATTAAATCCATCTAATGATCAGACACACCTGTTTTTTCCCCCCTAGAGTCCGATACTATGATTGATTTTGTGTCAGATCTCGTCTCTTTAAATCGTCTGTAACACTCCAGACATCTCCTTCCCTCACTCAAAGGTTGCTAAAGCCGCTGCGTCGTCGTCTTCTGTATCACATCTTTGAACTGTCACTTCACAACTTCTCCTTTTTAATTTTTTAAGGTTTAGTTGTCAGGTTTGCTTCAGGAAATGTAAAGCTTGACAAGGCGAGTGAGTATGTGTGCAGTCCTTAACCTCAAACATACTTTCGATTTAGCAGGTGTGAGAATGGCTGCATTTTGAAAGCTCAAAATAAACACTTTAACAAACCTCAAAAACTGAATAAGTATGCCCCAGCAAACACAACAACCCCATTTTGTGCAACCTGTGTCAGAATTGGGTTTCTGTTACATGCATTTGTGATATCGGGCATGGAGCAGTTTTTAAGCCTTGTGCGGGACACTGCCTAGCACATTTCCAGTGTTGCAAGGTAGCCTTGCTGGAGGGTTTTATGGTTTACGGTTGATTTAGCTGCTTGTCCCATCTCCTCACTCCCTCGGATTAAGGAGCATCCTGTCTTGACCTGGATTTGGAACTCGTTGCAACCTACTTTGACAAAGAAAATCATAGAAATGATGGATGGATGCGTTTTAGTATGATAAAATATCACATTAGGATAACAGTACTGCACTAATATACAAAAAAAGATAATCAAGAATGAGCTAGAAACATTTAACTTTAAGATGAACTGAATCACAAATCATTCATAGCAGAGAAATTAAAGTAAAGGTTTCCTGACAGTCATCCTTGTGGGCAGACAGTGTCCAGCCTCTCCCCCCGCTGACTAACGCCACCCGTGATGTTGACCTCAAGACCCCTGTGGTTGTTACTAGTTAACCATTTATTGTGGCGTTGGGTGTAATGGTGTTCAGTTTGTCTGAAGGAGGAACTCTCACAAATATTTTCACTCCAGTTCCCACGAAGACAAAACGATCATCCGAATCACATTTCACTGGTCTGATGCGCATGTAGGCCAAAGCTCCCATCAGACTATAAGTAAGATGGCATGTAATTTTCAGCTTTAACCTGCCACTTATTTATTCAGTATTCACTACTGTATAAATAGTGTATCAATAAAAATGACACAAAACACAAGGTCTGAGAGTTAAGAGTTGCTTTCAGCCCCAAACCTCAAATATTCAATTTACAGCGATATAAAAGAGAGCAGGGCTGCAACAGTGGAAAAAAAATATCTATTACTTTTCCCTAAAGCCTCAAGTTGACTTATTCAAATTGCTCATTTTGTTAAACCAACAGACCCAAACCCTTAAAAATATTCACTTTACTGTCAAATAAGGAAGACAAAAGCAACAAATCCTCCATTTTCTTCCTGTTTAAAGGTCTCATTTTTTCCTTTCCTTACCCAATCGATGGTCTAAGGATGAAAGATGTTGTTTTGCTTTTTACAGAATTTGTAGTTTGTGATATTCAGCTACAGACATCAAACTGACTTGACTTTGAGAAGTTAATAATTAAAATACAATTAAAGTAGTGTCTGATTATTTGACTGTTGATCGATTAATCGACTTAATCACTAAACCCTTACATGCTGTTAATATTCATAAATTCCTCCCCAGCCACTAATATTAAATGTTTGACTAATCTTGTGGAAAAAAGACATTCACAATCACTATTTTATGGTCCAGGAGAACATTTTATAGAATATGATGAACATTACAACATGTTTGAATGCTTATTTGGGATTTTGTTCTACATTTTTATATGTAAAAATGTGTATCAGCTGCACAAAATAAAATAAACAATGCATTTTATCTCCATTTTTATAAACTGTGGGTCATGTTAGGATGGCTCTGGTTAAAATAAATGTGAACAGGATGTTTTTACAGCTCTCAAGTGTGGAAAAAATGGGTCAAATTTGACCCTGAACAGTATGTAAGGGTTAAATTCTGAAATGAGCATTTTCCTGTAGTATTTGGTATGCCTACTCGTTAATCAAAACTGTTTACTATCAGTTTTTTGTATAATATTCAAAGTTATTTGTATTAACAAGTTGAATTAAAAGTATTTATTTGTGTGTCTTTCAGGCTCGAAACATACAAACGGGAGAACTCGCTGCAGTGAAGATCATAAAGTTGGAACCAGGTAAGAGCGATTATCTCATTATCTCGGTTTTTCTCATCACGGTGGGCAGAAAATATGTTGTTTTCTTAGTTTTTAGTCAGAACTGACAAGTCTGGAAAATGCATCTCTTATTTTCCAGGGTTTTGGATGGAATGCACAAAGAGTACTAAAAAGACTGAGAAATATTGTCGCACAGTGCCAGGACTTCAAGACTGCTGATATTTATGTGATCATAGACCCGGTGATTTACATACTTTGCTATTTCGCATTAAAAAAATCAGCCTTTGGTTTATAGACAGCCAAGATCTTGCATTCTATAATATAAAAAGTAGTAATTCAAGTAGATATTTCAAGGCAAATTTATTAGTATAGCACATTTCAACAAGAAGGCAGTTCAAAGTGCTTTACCCAAAACATAAAATGCATCAAGACACAACATAAAAGTGACATATGGCTAAATAAAAAGACATTTAAATACCAGTAAAAATGTTAAAATTAAGCTTAAAAAGACTAAGACAGATAAAAACAGAAGAATATAAAGTTACAGTGCGGTGTAAAGATATTAACTCCTAAAATGTTTGATTTAATATGAGATATTAAGATAAGATATTCCTTTATCAGTCCCACAATGAGGACATTTTCATTATTACAGCAGCAAAGTAGGTAGTAAAATAGAAGAAAATCAATAAAAAAGAATAAATAATAGGTACAAAAGCAATAAAAAACAATAGTAGTAAAAAAATAATTAAATAAAAAGCTGTCATCAGTGATTTAAAAGAACCGAGAGTCGGAGCGGACCTGCAAATATATGGAGCAATAAAGACTAAACGCTGCTTCTCCGTGTTTTAATTTAGACAAAGTAGAATACATATAGCGAGAGATTATGTATATTCTGACTGTATCCAGGGCTCAGGGTCGGTCTGTGGCGGCGATGACCTACTGACAGAGTTAGTGCGATCCAGATTAGTGGGATTACGAATGAGGCTTTGTATCACCAGTAACCAGACAGAGCTCAGCTGATTACCAGTCGGTAAACGGGCAGAGCGTTTGTTTTCTCTTTTTCGCCCGCTCCTGTCGTGTCACTGTCGCACGAAGGAGCGAGAAGATGAGGGACGTTTCTGTCAACACACACAGACACGCACACACACACACACACACACACACACACACACACACATCATCGTCATCCATCATTGTGTCTCGTGTTTGATCTCCGAGCTGATCAGAAACCACTTTTTTTGTATTTTTTGTCTTGATTTGCAGGCGTTTCGTAGTTCTGATGTAAAGCCTTGACATATTCAGCTGGAGCATAAGAGGAGAGAGATTAGTGTGTGTGTGTGTGTGTGTGTGTGCGTGTGTGTGAAGCAGAAGATCAGAGGGCTTAAGCTGCAAGTTGGAGGAAATTCTGGAGAAGGGCAGCAGTTGTTTTTTTTTCTTTGCCCTCATGACTTTTGAGAATATACATTGTGAATACAAACTCACTGATCTGGATTCGTGGCGGCCCGGCTGCACAATCGTATTTCATAAGACATAGTTCAGAAAGGTGTTGCCCTTAAACAAAAAAATTACAAAATTCTTGTACATGATGGAAAATCCCTGGACAGGTTTTTCTATTTATTCACCACTCATATTTTCCTTCTATAAGCTGAAATAGGGGATTAACCCAGCCTACGTTTATTCTGTTTGAACAGAACTCTCTTTTCTTCCCACCCTGTATGCAAGAGTCACTCCTTTCTGTGCTTCAGGTAAACACCTTTGGGCGGACCTTCAAATCAAACAGGTTTGACCAGGAGGAGTGACGCCGCCGGTAAGAAGTAAAGGACACAGACAGAGAGAGAGAGAGAGAGAGAGAGAGAAGGGGGGAGACGGAGAGAAAGAAAGAAAGCAGTAAGGAGTGGTGAAGCCCTCTGGCTGCAGGGGCTAAAAGGGCATCGAGCAGGTTAATGTGATAAGTTCGAGGTTAGAATGATCATTAGAGACCAAATAAGTGTTGATCTTCACTTAGTAACCACTGAGATTTTGTTTTCTACTTTTCAGAACATTTTTTTTATCATGTACATGTACAAATAAAGTAAAGTATATAAGCTAACATTCAGGATTAGTCCTTTTTAACACGTTTAAGCACTTTTAGTTTTGTTTTCTATGGTTACTGAGAAATCCACACCAGTCCCTTCCTCCTCACGACAGTGTTCATCATACAGACACACAATAAATAGCTTTACATTTTTTAAAAACAACCACATCCAAACCACATCTCGTCCTCAGTTGCTATATTTAGTACTTTGGCATTTGCCTTTTCATCTTCAAAACACTCTGTGTATTGAAACCTGAACCAACGAGCGAGATTGTTTGCATTCAGAGAGGCAGAGGGAAGCGCTTAGTCTTAGAGGAAGTGGCCACACTTCTTAGAACCTCAGCTCACCCAAGAGGAGATGATTTGTGGGACGACCCGAGCTCGGGCGTCATATCACTGAAATAAGCCTTTCTCAAATTTTTGTGGTTGTATGTAAACACTTACGTCAACGTGTAAAGATATCTACGATCGGCCGAAGTTCCTCCTCCTCAAAGTGAAGAAGCTTAGAAATGAAGAACACTGTAATTACACATAAAGTAATATGTCATTTTAATCCAGTTAATGAGATCCCAAAAGTATGACGTTTTTATAATGTGGCAAAAAAAATGGAAGATCAGAGCAGGAAATGATTATTTTTACATTTGTCAAGCTGTGTGTTGAAGCTGTAAAGCAGACTGATCGCATCTTTATGCCATATAATGAATAATATCAGCTCTTAACCTCCCTTTTTTGATTATAGTTCAGTCATTCTTTCCACAGATATGTCAAACATCTAGAGAAATGGACATGATTAACTTTTAGGAATTCATCACACCAGCTTTTAAGCATTTGGAGGATGAAACAGTAGCAGGTTATCAAGGGAAATATGATAAAGAGTAATTAAAGTAAGAAGTTAAAGCTCTGAACCTTTTTAAAGTCGTCATATTAATCTAAAACTAGTTGAATATACTCTCTCCTTACTCAGGCTCTTCATATACATTGCATGTTCGGCCTACATCCTCATCATGGTGACTTGCACTTCCTTTTGCACAATCCCCACATAAGCTGTGTTAAAAAACCAAAACTTTTCAGCTCTCCTCTTCCTCCCCCTCGATGAAAAAATAGATAAAGCCTGTGATGTTAGTGTTGGTCATTGTCGACTAATCTCATGAAGTCAACAATGTGTTTAGTCTGACCGTCTGTCTCTCAGTGCTTTCCAATATCTCTGCACTGCACTCGGCCTCCAAGCCCGTCCATTCCCACGAGAGATGTAAGCCTTAAAGAGAAAAAAAATGGGTCACATAAATATAAAGTTTAATTTGTGGGCTGTAGTTTGTTTTAAACATTAAACTCAGACGGTGTAACTAGTAAACTATGGTGCAGTTTCAGCTGTGGTTTAATTAATACATCTTTAATGATAAAAATAGACCATAATGTTCGATATAGTGCAACAGTGTGGTTCTCTACTGTGCTTTTAATAGATTGCTGAATAACAATGGAGGTATGTGACTCAGAGGAAGATGCAATATCAGGGTTTGGCTTAACAGATAATTCCCAGTGCTGGTTTTGGTCTTTTATATTGTATTTGTTGACCTAAAGAAGAATGTTTAATACCAGCTGAAGTATCCCTTAAAGGACCAGTGTGTAAGATTTAGACGGATCTATTGGCAGAAATTGAATATGATGTTCATAAGTATGTTTTAATTAGTGTATAATCACCTAAAAATAAGAATTGTCTTGTGTTCGTTAGCTTATAATGAGTGTTTATATCTACAGAGGGAGCAGGTCCTCTTCCACAGAGCTCACCATGTTGCACCACCATGTTTCTTTATTGGTTTTTTTGCCTTTATTTGAAAGTAGCTGGTATAGAGGCCGACAGGAAACTGATAGAGAGAGGGCAATGACATGTAGCAAAGGTCCCTTGCCGGAGTCAAACCAGGGACACTGCGATTATGCGGCATGCACGCCAACCACTCCGCTACCGAAGAGCTCCACACCACTGTGTTTCTACAGTAGCCTAGAACGGACAAACCAAACACTGGCTCTAACAGGTTTCACAGCCACTATAGGTTCAATATGCAACCGCACTGATAAATGCCACTAAAGGGCAGCACAGTGGTGCAGTGGTTAGTGCTGTCGCCTCACAGTAGGAAGGTTCTGGGTTCGAAACCCACCACCAGACTGAGGCCCTTCTTTGTGGAGGTTGAATGTTCACCATTTGAGGTTCTTTCCAGGTTCTCCGACTTCCTCCCACAGACCAAAAACATGCAGGTTAGGTTAATCTGTGACTCTAAATTTTAGTCCTGTGATTGACTGGCGACTTGTCCAGGGTGTAACCCGCCTCTTGCCCAATATCAGCTGAGACTGGCGACCCTCTAGAGCAGGGGTGTCAAACTCATTTTGGTCCAAAGGCCACAAACAGCCCAATTTGATCTCATGTGGGCCGGACCACCATTGCATAATAACTTTTAAATATAATATATATTATAACTCTACTATAATAAACCATCTATTCACAAAACAGATGAAGAGCCTGAGATGTCTTAAGAAAAATAACTGCAATTTCAACAATATTATGTCTCCGTCTGGAACGCAGTTTTTATTTTATTGATGTTCATCACAGAAAAAGATAAGTTGTCCCAAACATGCATAAAAATTTTACCCTGGTAAAAGATGCTGATAAAATGTTTCCAAGCCCTCCGAAGCAAATTTGTCCTTCAAATGTGAATTTAACTGCCGTCCGTTGTCTCAATTTGGACCTTCAGAGGTTTTGACTGTGAGTGATGAGTGAAAATAAGTGATAATAGCAACATACTTTATTGAAAAACTGGGATTACTTTTCTGCAATTTTCATACTTTGCAAAGTTATCCAGTGAGCCGGATTGGACCCCTTGTTTGACACCCCTGCTCTAGAGGATAATCATTATAGAAAAATGGAAAGTTAGTGTTTCATGTTTCAATTTATGTTTCTAATATACTGAACACTTGTTATACATACTGAAATTGTTGTAGATGAGACTTTCTTACATCTTGTAATGTCTCTGAATAGTCAAATTAGTAGCTGAAGTTAAGTTCAAAGCTAATGGAAATTCACTGGTTTAATGTTTATCTGTCGGATAATTACACACGTGTCGGCATTCCAACCAGACTTTAAGTCAGACGCTCACGTGAGAGCGACTAACCCCTCCCAGACACTCTGAAAACAGGACTTCTGCACAGCTATTGCCTCATTGGGTACAAAGTGTTTATGTCCTCGGAAAAGAGCTGCTGCGGTCCAGGAGTTTCTCCACTGATCATGTTTTCTGCCAGAGTTCAACTGCCCCTCGATCACTAAAATTAGGTCTGACCAGCAGGCACCTGGTACAGCATCTGGAGATTTCTACTGTAGTCGTGCGGCTTTTTTGGGCCACATTTGGTGGAATTTGCCAAATTTTTCTTGACACACATTTCAAATCAACCATCAAAAGACGCTTGCTTGATGAGCAGAATTGACACACTTTTTTTTTTTAAAGAAAAAAAGAAGAATTGGGTCTCTGACAGTAATTTCCACCAAGAGTTATGTCTAGTGCTCTGTTTAGATTTCACTGTTTTTTGGCAGAGATTGTACTCCTTAAATGAGCTTAATCTGGACTGATGCCTATGATGACAGACTTTTGATAGAGCGCTGAAGCTGGCAGAGTCTGGTAGATCTTAACCTCCTGTTAATGTATTCCAGGGCTCGTGTCTCTGCACAATTGGGAGCAGCTGGGCTTACATATTTTGGTCTTCTTACTTCCTACTGATCGGATGTGTTAGAGTGCTTTGCTGAACTGGAGAGCCGCCTGGCTTTTAGACTATACCACATAAACTTAAAAAGTACAAGGTGTTCCCTCTATTGTCACTGGCTGCCCTACAATCTCCTGTATTTACACAGACATGAAATATTGAACCATATAGTCAGAGGGAAGTATGGGAAGACTTTGTTCTGTGGTTTTTTCACTTGGCAAAGAAAAAGGAAAGTTTTCTTAGTGTTTCTAAGACGTAAATTTTATTGCTTTCACAATCTCTGTATCGTCTGAATTACATGGAGTGGTTGTGTTTTTGTCAACATTTCAAATACAAGGTTTACTCAGAAAAACAATTTTATAGTGATGAATCATAAACCCCGGCTGTCATAATTTCATTCCCAACATCGTTTTGCGAGGTGTTTATTTCCAAACATCGTATCGTTTCTCATATTTTTTTAAATGGAGCTCTAAAAAAACACAATTCCCTGTACTGAAAATAAAAATATAATTTTTTGTCCATGTGTCTCTGTGATTTCTCCCTCTGTTTCCAGGGGATGACTTTTCCATCATACAGCAGGAAATCTTCATGGTGAAGGAATGCATGCACCACAATATTGTGGCCTACTTTGGGAGCTACCTCTGGTAAGAGCTAGCTTAAAGTGCTGCTGCTTTGTCATTTTTACACTCAGTATTTTCTATCTCCTCTCTCAGCCTGTCTAAGTGTATACAATCTGTGGAATTCATACGTCGCTGTCAAAAGGTTTTATCGAGACTTGCTTGAAGCTCATGTGACGTACTTGATGACTTAGTCACACCTGCGAGCGCCTGAAGTATGACTCAAGCTCTTCAACTGGGCTGACTGGTGCTGACTCGGCCCTTCAGTGCCAGGATGCAGCTCTCATGTTTTAATGGAGCCTATGTTTTGTGGCTGGTATCTGAGAGGAAGTCGGGCCGGTCTGCCTACCAACTGCTTCAGACTTCCAGCAGGTTTAACTGGAATATGAGCCTGTGATCTGTTTTTATATGGCAGTTTAGTCCAGAGAGGTGCATGTCTTATCGCAGCAGGCATGTTTTGTACAGTCTCGCCACACAAGAGCACAAACGGGTTACTGTAAAACATTAATGAGCAAGCCGCCATTAATTATTACAAAACCCAAATTAATTGTCTTTAAAAGAACCACAGTTTAATTTAGGGGGGGAAGTTCAGGGGCTTCTTTAAGATCTGTTTCCTGACTTTAAATCATTTCCATGTCGAGATAAATGTTTAAAAAAGAGCACTAAAGTTGTGAGTGTGAGTACAGTGCAGTATCAAACTCAAATTCTGCTTCATTGGCTTGACAGAGCTGCACAGAAGATCATTATCATCACCTTTTGTCATGCAATTTTATCACAGTTAGACTTGTGTTATTTTTAGGAGCCCCCCCCCCCAGACATTCAGTTCACCTTTCAACACAAGCACTTACCTTCTGTTAAGCTTCACCTCTCTACATTAAGTACTTACCCCTGTTTATCAACATGTGTTTAGGAAGTTTAGCAAGCATATGTTGGTAAAGGCGTTTCTCAACATGAGTCTCTTTTTGTAGAATACTGTACAGCGCTGCTTAATCATGTGCTTTAGTACTTGTCAAAATATTTGGCTGTTTAGCTTCATCAGGCAAACTGCTCAGTAATTTTCTTTTCATTCATCAGTCGGGAGAAGCTTTGGATATGTATGGAGTACTGTGGTGGAGGATCTCTGCAGGACATTTATCATGGTGAGCTTTTCTTCTACTCATAACAAAACTGTGTACAATCCATGTGGAGTCTATTACTATCTTAATCTGTACCCTGCTTACGTAAAATAAAAAAATATGTGTGTTTATGTGTTGTAGTGACGGGACCTCTGTCAGAGCTTCAGATAGCATACGTATCCAGAGAGACCATACAGGTATTTGCACATTTGAATAATACTTTGAATACATATTTATGAATGTTAATGTGAGTCGTACTAAATATATTTCCTTTTGCAGGGTTTGGGATACCTTCACAGCAAGGGCAAGATGCACCGTGACATCAAGGTATCGTATATTTCCCCCGTTTTTTTAGTTTTTTGTTCTTTTAACCCTAATGTTATCCAGATGAAGCCCCATCCCATTACGGACGTATTAACAATGAAATCTTCTCATAATAAGCAACAAATGTCAAAACACTTCAGAGCAAAGAGAAAAAGAAGAAAAGAGTGGAAGGAGACAGACACACAGAAGCAGCAGTGGCACAGTTTCAATGCAGCTGTCACAGTGAATGCCTCAGTTGGCCCTGAAGTCGTCCAGAAGTCTGACTTTGCTCTGATGCTGCAGCATTACAGAGGTGTGAACTGAAGTCACAGGAAAAGCATAGTCAGTGAAAGGCTCTCTCTTTGAAAGCATGTGACCACTGGTGTCAGTTACTGCATGCAGTTTTTTTTAGGTTTAGCTGAAGTTGAACATGCATGGTGCATGCACAAAGGCTGAAGCTCCAGCCTTATGTGTTATCACTGAAGGTCAGGGCTGGGCCTATTATCTTTACTCAGCTCTGCACAGTGAGCACTTCCTGTTTCCTCTGCTCTCACCGCAGGATGCCACCAGAGAGACTGTCAGTCACAGCCAACAGAAACACTGTCAGTGGAACTGTCAAAAAGCTGTGATACTGGTGGGATTTTACTGGAAGTTAGATCAGTAACAGACCTGAGCAGTTTATGCTTTAACCAGAACAGATGTTTCTGATCAAGGTTAACACAGAGTGATGAACCAGTGTGGCAACAAATCAGCTCAGTACGTCAAACTTTGTACCAACTTCAAACTTTGCGTTTTCACCAAATAAAGAAATGATTGTGAGATTTTATGTTTTTTTTAACAGGGAGCCAACATACTTCTAACAGACAACGGAGATGTGAAGTTAGGTAAGTTGGCCTTTAGCGTCTTAATTCTCAAGGACTCAAACTCCTCTGCAGCTTTCAGGCGTCCATGGATTGCATAATCTGAAAAGCCCTTTCTATCCTTGTTACAGCTGACTTTGGAGTTGCAGCCAAAATAACAGCCACCATTGCCAAAAGAAAGTCCTTCATTGGAACACCTTATTGGTGAGTGTGTCGTCATCAAATGAAACAGTGGCCCCTTGACAGGCTTCGCCGAATAGGTTCAGCGTCCATGTCCTTTTTTTTTCCTCTGGAGTTCCGAGGAAGTACTGATTATACACTTTCAATGAAATACTATAACATTTTTTTATTCAGCTGTCTGTCAGAGAAACTAGTTTGTTGCTTAAACTGAAAGATACAGCTTCAAATTCCCACAGCACCTAAAGATGTTGTCCAGAGTCTCTGTTCTGACGCTGAACCTGACCTCTGAACACACTTTCAAAGGGTAAAAATAAACAGTTTCCCAGGGAGATCAACAGAGTGCCTTATTTAGTATTAATATAGTTTTTTTTACTGTTGTGAATCCTTCATAACCAACCTTTCAACTTTATTTTTGGAGAGAAGTCACTGAATTTTTGATGTATTTGTGTAGGATGGCTCCAGAAGTAGCAGCGGTGGAGAAGAACGGCGGCTACAACCAGCTGTGTGATATCTGGGCTGTTGGCATCACGTCCATAGAGCTGGCCGAGCTACAGCCGCCAATGTTTGACCTACACCCGATGAGGTAAAAAAAAAAAGAAAGAGAGAGGTTCCTTAGATGACTGTTAGGAAGCTTCCTGCTTTTGTGTTCCTCTAATGTTTCATCACATCTTTTGATTACTTGAATAGCCATCCTGTTTCATTCGAAATGCATTGATGAATTCAAGTACATTTTCCTCTTCCGCACTTCTAAATCCATGCGTGTAATTCCTCTTTATTCTTAGGGCTTTGTTTTTGATGTCAAAGAATAGCTTCCAGCCTCCGAAGCTAAAAGACAAAAACAAATGGTGAGTGGTCCACAGTGTTCAGCGTGATATTGTGGGATTACTGTTTGATATTTTATACTTTGGTCTGGGAGAATAATAGCTCATATTTATCTTGTTCCACAGGTCTGCTGCCTTCCACAACTTTGTCAAAGTGTCTCTGACAAAGAACCCAAAGAAAAGGCCCACTGCAGAGAAGCTTCTATCAGTAATAAATCTTGTTGTTATGACGTGTGGTAGACATTTTCATATCCTGTGCACATTTAAAAGTTTCAAGATTGCAATTTTTTTGCAGCTATTCAAAGTTGAAAATGTGTATGTTAGCAGTCTTAAGTCTCAAAAATCTTGTTTCCTTTCACTTTAAGCTTTTTCGCTATTATCATTTGTTAATCTCGAAGACCAGTCAAGCAAGTAGAGATTATCAAACCCTGCATTTCCATTTTCAATCAAGTTAACAAAACGAAAATACTGTGGTAAAGCAAAGAGGAAGCTGTCAGTTCACAGCTTGTATGTGTCATTTGTAGGCTTCAGTCAAAAGATTCTTTCTATTATAACACTGTGTATGTTCTCTCTCTGAGGGAAAGTCTCTCAGCCTAATGGTTGAGGAACCTCATGATTAAAGTAGACAGTTTAATTACTTTGTAACAGTGAAACTAGGACTTTTAGTATTCTAAAATTATCCTCCAATTTCATGGCAACTTGTGACCCTGTGTTGTTTCTTTGCAGCACGTGTATGTAGCACAGACGGGTTTGACAAGGAGGCTCGCTGTCGACCTCCTAGATAAGATGAACAACCCAGAAAACCACCAGCATTACAGTGAGGTTGACGATGATGACCTCGAGGTAATGTCTCACCCTATCACATCACATCTACTTGTAAACAAATGTGATTTTTAAAGAAAGACGATACAGATATAGATACACTGACAAGTATATACCTGGAACTATAAAATAAGCGCCCCCTTTTTTGATTATTGCAAAGCACAATAAAAATGTTAAAGAATAAATGTTGGCTGTATGAAATTATTGTTTCCAAATCTTGTAGTGAAGCAGATTTTCATGCAAACACTGACATGCTCTCTATCAGCAGAGAATGTAAATATTAGCACAGCAGTTTGTTTTTCAGCAACTTGGCAATCAAAGAGAAAAGGTGAGTTTCACTGAAGTGTGTTTCCACGTTCCCATCCCCCCCTCTTCTTGATTCTCTCCATTGACATTATTATTCCAACTGGAATCAACATCACATTTATGTGGCAGCCAAGGAGGTGGTACCAGTGCCTTTTTAAAAGACCATTGTGCCTTTATCCCACTGACAGCAGTAGCACTGTCTTGGCCTCCATGAATGAAAAAACCCTGAAGGCTATTGAGTGCGAGCAATGGAGATAGTTACAAACAAGCAGCCTCTGGGATGCATGATAATGTGACGATGCATTCATAAATGCTGTGCACAAAAAAAAAAAAGCTCTCAGTTTCAGAATGTGTTTTGGCAGATCGTTTAAAGAGATATATGTCATAATTTTGCCAGATCATTCAAGTCAATGCAGAGTCAGAGTTATGAAATAAACTTCACCCTACTCTGCACATCAAGCATCAAGTATCACACCTTTATGTACAGATCTATCTCCTTATCTTTAAATCTCTTTCTCTCTCTCTGTGTGTGTGTTTGCTCCAGCCTCTCTCTGCAGTCAGACACACCATTCGCTCCACCAACAAACAGGCCAGAGCTGAGAGGACACGCTCAGAGATCAACTGTAAGTGAACAAAAAGCCAGTCTCTAAAAGCTCAAAGCCATCACCAAGACCAACCCACCCCCCATCCCCACCCCCATCCCCACCCCCCGCCAGGAATCCGCCCTGTCATTGGTCGTCATGTCAGTTATCCTGGCTGTTTAGGTCAATAGAGGTCTGGCGGCTTGTCTAAGGGTCATTCCATTAATCCTGCAGTGCTGGCTGGCTTTTTTCCAGACCACAGCATGTGGTAATGTGTATAAAAATAGCCTGGGGATTCACAGAAGAGAAAGTGGATGTAGTGAAGTCTGTGATGCTTTTTTAAATATTTTTTAAGTAGTATCTGTGCTGTAGCATTTTGGCTTAATAAATGATGTGAAATAGCTTGTCTGAAGGGTCGGTAACGGTGCTGGGGATTCTTGAGGAATTCGGTTTTTCAGTCAACAGTTTCTTGGTGTTGAATTTGACAGAGGATGCATAAATTTGACGCATAAATTTAGATTAATTTTCAACCCTTCAGGGAAGTTGTTGTGTGTTTGTGTGTCGTCTTCAGTTGTTGTGGATAAAGTCAGAACGCTGTTGTTCCCCGTCACGCCTGAAGGCTGTGACTGTTTCTCATTTCATCATTTTTGGGGTTGATGTAGCAACAGTCCAGTAGTGTCAGCGAGTGTGTCTTTTGGTTGGGTGTTTGTCATATTTATTCGTAGCTTCATTGTGTTTTTGTGCTTGTCTTTGTACTGTGATCGTTTGTACTAGTTGCACTTCCTGTTTGGGTTTTTTTTTTTTGTAATCCATATTTTTCTCACAATTACGTCTTGACTTTCCCTCCTACATGAAGCAAACAATGGGACAGACCAAGGAAGGCCATGCTCAAGTCCTAGCTTCACTGAGCGACACAGGGGGGACGCAGGTTAGTGACAGCGTAGTGAGACAGTGTGTGTTTGCATAACTCCCCAAGCTCCTCACTCCCCCTTAAGACTTCCTGAGAAATAGGATAATGTTGGAGCATATAACAGAATCATGTGTCTGACAACTAAGTGGCACTAATATGGTGAGTTCCTCTGCATGGAGTGGCTACCCTATTTTGACCTTAGGGTTGAGTGAGATTGAATAATTTGAATATTGTGACATCTCGGTTCCTCTCAGACTAAAATATAATAGTAGATGACTAATCAGATCCTAACAAAAGGAAGTTACACTTGTTTCATACCTTACTCCTCGGCTTCACTTTCTCAAACATCTCGGTGTACGTTGGTTTGTTTGGGACTAACCTGCTCACTGTTATCTGTATCTTTAAAATACAGTAGCACCTCCACATAATCAGCATACCTCAAGCACAGAAACAACAACAACAAAAAAGAAAGAAAAATCCACGGTCTGAATTCTTGAATAGTTTCTTTGTTAATGAGAAGCTGATTATGTGGGAGTATTTATTGGCAGGTCAGTTGATGCCTTTTTTTTCGCCTTCGTAATTACAGCTGGATCACACCATGTTTATACTGGACACTAAACCAGCCTCCTCTAGTGGATCAACTGTTTGACAGAATGTGACCTCAAACCTAAACTAAAGAGTCCGCCCTCTGATTTATCCCTAATTCTTTCGCTCTCACCAATATTTTCCCCCCAAAGTGAACAGACCTGGTTAGTGTCAAGTATAATCTGTTTGTCTTCGGTAACTGACTCGTCTTCAGTCTGCAGACCAAACATTCATGTGTATAATAAATCAGTGAAGAGTCCGTGTGGTGTTTTGGCAGGTCTGGAAGTAGGTAATCTGCTTTTGGTTTGTACTTACATGTGATTTTATTTTAAGAATGGACTGGAGAAGTGTTTCCGAGGCGCCTAGTACTAATACACATGGGTACTACTACTCCCCACGGCTTTGTGTGTCTTGATGTCTTGGGCGCTGATGCCCTCTAGTGCCAAAGGTGTGTGCAAGAAAAGAAAAGATTACAACTGAACACACATTTTTTTATCATTTGCAGTCGACAAGCTCCAGTTTGAACCACCTCTCCGGAAGGAAACCGAAGCTCACTCTGAAATGGTGATGGTCACAATTAGTTTAATCAACAGTGACACAGTGAAAGTGCTACTTTCTGTTTCTATTTCTGTCACTTAAACTAATATGAATGTAGAAAATATGATTATCTCTACTCATTTAATAATGTAAGTTTATCAAAATGCTATTTTTGCTCATGTGTGACTTTCCACAGGATGTGAGTAAAGATAATGACTTCCCTTCCCCCTGGAGTCCCTTTGCAGAGGGAGGAATAACAACCAGGTAATCCATGGAAACTGTTGTCATGGGAACAGCTCCTATTTATGCCTCACTCTCTTTCGCTCTCTCTCTCTGTGTCTCTCTCTCTCTCCTTACCTGGCTTATTAGCTGGATGTATGCCAGAGGATTCATCCAGTGATAGACAGAAGTTTTTTTCTTTTTATTTGACTTTTTTAAAGAACACAAAATGCAGTGATTCAAAATATGATTAATGCAAAGTGCTGAGTGACAAAGAAAGAAAAACTTCTTATGAATAAAAGAAGTATGTTTGTCTTGATGTTCTGTAATCTGTGTATAGATACCTATATACTTATAGATATACTTATGGATGCCCCTCACTTATGGATGCCCCTCACTGTCTCTCACATTAACCTGCTGAATCAATGCTGCTAACCTTTGTCTGTGCATGAACTCACTCTCTCCCCCAGCTGCAGTTTTAAAAAGTTTGGTTTGTTGTCCTGTAAAGCTCCTTTTTTCACCTGTCCGTGTGCTTTCACTGTTTTTCTCCTCCCGCTTCTCTCTGTCTTCTTCTGTTGGCTGTCGGCCTTATCTCCCGTCTTGTCCTTCGAAGGAGCCTTCTCAAAAGCGTTGAGGACGAATTGTTCCAACGGTAACACTAACACTGCGTGTGCTGTAGTTATTGTACGCCACCCGCTCCACCCCCTCGCTTTATCACCGCCCTTTGAGTGAGGTTAAACACCCATAATGTCCACAAATCACCCTCCCTGACACCCCTCCATTCACCATGTGTGATGTGATAATAGCTGTGGATCCAAGCTGTAAGCATGTAGGCAGGCTTTCACTCACTTTGACTTAAATGTCAGCCTGTAGCATTAAAATGAAATGACTTGTTTGTGCAGCCATGACCGTAGACAGAGCCATACAATTATGTTCATTGCTTTTTTTAAAGCCTACGGATGCTACAGGGTTTCTCAATAGTTGTGGCTCCATCTAAGAAGCTTTAAATATGGTGAAGGTTGCATCAATTGCATCAAAGAGACGACATTTCAAGTTATGAAAGTTGTCTGCAGACCTTGTTTTGGTCTCTAGGATCACAGATATGTTTCTTAGATCATATCTTTTTTTCCTTTTAAACAAAAACTACATTTTATTGTAGTTTTTGTTGTTTTCATCGAAGAGTGCTCGCTGAGGACTTCCCTCTCCTTTCCCTCAGAGTTTTACTCTCTTCATCCCCAAGGAGGGACTTCACATAAACATTTGCACGATCAACAACCCTCTTGAGCTCTGATCAGTCTTATTTTCCGCACTGATTACTGTGTTTGTTTTCTGCAGGGGACACATCGCCCATCTTGAAGACGCCTTTGAGGAAGTAGAGCTGTGAGTGACATCAATATATTTATGATTTATGATTCTGGCCTGGTTCCGATCATATCTCTCTGGCCGCACACAGTTTGTTCAACTTAAGAACCTGAGATCCGGCTCCTCCCCAGTCTCTAGTGGTGTTCCCCAGGGCTCTGTCCTTGGCCCCCTCCTGTTCATTATTTATCTTCTGCCTCTTGGTCATATTCTCAGGAAATTTGACATTCAATTCCACTGTTACGCTGATGATACCCAACTCTATCTTTCCACTAAGCCTTCTTCCACTCTGCCACCCATCGCCCTATCGGATTGCTTACTGGAAATTAAATCATGGCTCTCACTCAACTTTCTTAAATTCAACAGCGAAAAAACTGAGGTCCTCCTCATTGGTACCAGATCTACCCTAGCAACACTTTCTCCATGTCCATCGACAATTCCACTGTTCCTACATCGCCTCAGGTAAAGAGCCTGGGTGTTATCCTGGACAGCACATTATCTTTCGAAGCCCACATCAATAACGTTACCCGGACTGCATACTTCCATCTACGGAACATCAACCGTCTCCGTCCCTCACTTTCACCAACCTGCACCGCTATCCTGGTAAACACCCTGATCACATCCCGTCTGGACTACTGTAACTCTCTCCTCTTTGGTCTTCCGCGGAAATCTCTTCACAAACTCCAGCTGGTACAGAACGCAGCCGCCCGTATCATAACCAGAACCCCCTCTATTGAACACATCACTCCTGCCCTGCAGCAACTTCATTGGCTCCCTATCAAATCCCGCATTGACTTTAAGATTCTACTCCTCACTTACAAGATCCTTCACAACCTGGCACCATCATATCTCTCTGAACTTATTCACATCTACACAGCCTCCCGAACTCTCCGATCCTCCTCCACAAACCAGCTCTTTGCCCCAGCTGCCAACTTAACTACCATGGGGTCAAGAGCCTTTAGCCGATCTGCCCCCCGCCTTTGGAACTCTCTCCCACCAGACATTTGCTGTCTGGTTCCACCTTTAAATCCCGCCTGAAAACGCACCTATTCAGAGTGGCATACTCTGTCTCACACTAACTATGCAATCGTGTTCTTGCTTATTTGTTGCACTGATGAACTTTATAGTCACATTCATATTTCTTTCTTTATCTTTGCACTAATATTTACCTGATTTTTATTGTTTGATGTACTGTTGTCGTGTTTTATGTGCATTGTAAGGTGTCCTTGAGTGCTTTGAAAGGCGCCTTTAAATAAAATGCATTATTATTATTATTATTATTATTATTTATAATATCATCATGAACACACTTGAATTTACATCTTTGTAATTAAAACACAACACCTCTTTTTCAGGTCAACCCTTAAGCCAGGGGTTCCTCCTCCTCTGCCCCCGAAGGTGATCCCCAAAATTGTGTGTTTGGATTTTTTGCAGTTTATATCCATATTACAAGTATTTGTGGTACACAGAGTACTTGAAGTAAAATCTACCCCTCATCTCTTCTCAGCCACACTTAAACAGCCCGTCAGAGGACCTTGGCCTTAATGATGAAAGGTGTCTGACAGTTCGGAGGTTCCCTAACTCGGAGAATGGACCGAGCCAGGTGGCTCGCAGACAGAGCACACCTGAGCAGGGCAACAAGGTGGAGCACTCATCTCCAGATTTCCTGTCTGCCAGCGTCAGCAGCCCGGGCCTTTTGTCTCATGCCTCAGATCCTGGTGAGTTTTTCTAAATCAACCTTGTACAATAGTGTCTGGATTTATCTAAACAGCATTTATGTGCAAGAACAAGTCTATATGAACTTGTTTTAAATTGGTTTCTGTCTTCTTAAATAAAATCTGTTGCTGAATGAGCACTCATTTTATTTTTTACAAGCTCTCATTAAACCTGAATGCAAAGGTAAGAGAGCCTGATGTAAACGTGACTGATCCTTCATATCGGACCGTTTTTATTGATACTTAAAACGCTAATGTAAATTCCATCTGCCTGCTGTCTCATAACAGAGGAGGACTCGGATGGCAGCGTGAACGGTGAAAATCCCAAACCACCACCGAACCGGCAGCAAAGGAAGGAGAAAAAGGATTTCCCTGTGAGTTTTTGTTGTTATTTTGTAAAGATATTTCACAACTTATTACGTTTTCAATATGTGTCTCAATCGGTCAACGCAATGAAAATACCTTCTGTAGTCTTGCAGCCTATTTTTCGTCTGCAGTGTCTCCGACTAACTGAAACCTCAAATATGATGTTTTTCCTTTTGTCTGATCCAAACTCTGACGGAAATCTGGCCTCCACTCATGTCGAACATTTAATTGACTTTGACAGAACATGAGCTCAAAAAAAGAGCCTGCATTGTTATTTTTTGGCTCATTGTTGAAGTCAGAGATGAATTATGGAGCTACATTTAAAATAATTGTTGCTGCTTTGTTTATGATTTCTTCATCAATGGTATCTGATGTTTTTTTGGTTTTTCTTTGCTTCCTCTGCTCCTCCTTAGAAACCTGCTATCAACGGCCTGCCTCCCACTCCTAAAGTACTGGTGAGTGAATCATCTGCATCTATTGTTTCCTACAGTCTTCACTCGTCCCTGCTGGCCTGGTTTCATGGGTACTGTCATTAAACTCTTGTCTGAGCTGCTGCTGTACATGCCATAGATATTTGGGGTCCACAGAGCTTTCTGCTTTGTGGTTGTTTCTGCTCAGCTCAGCTCCAGCTCCAGCTCATTAAACCCTGGCTGACATTTTAGCGCTTCGCTGAGCCAGAGGCTGTCTGTTTTCAGCTGCGGTGCTTTTCATTGCAGATGGGAGCCTGTTTCTCTAAAGTGTTTGATGGCTGTCCACTGAAGATCAACTGTGCCACATCATGGATTCATCCAGACACCAAAGGTAGAAAGGCAGACATAAGCACAGCTGTATGCAACAAGCACCACAAACAAACACACACACACACACACACACAAACACACAATCACACACATAGAAATAATACATTCATTAATGCCAATACTTAATTTTTCTTTTTCACTCTTCTAGATCAGTACCTAATCTTTGGGACGGGGGATGGCATCTATACGCTGAATCTTAATGAGCTGCATGAAGCCACAATGGAGCAGGTGACCACCACTGAAATCAATCACAACCAATATTAAGAAATGAATACTGTTTATCCTAATTAAACGAGGCGTGGGATTTATATATTATATGCTTATTATATTTAAACTTACACAAACAGAGTCCTAACTGGAAAAGTGATTATAATAGAGGAGAGGAGGGCAGAAGCTCTAGTTAGCGATGTGAGGAGCCACACAGGAGAGACGCTGTGTTAGGATTTTATTACTGAGGTTTTTATTTCTTTGACTGTGTAGAAATATTTTAACATCACAGATGATGAACAAAGACATTAAAATGTGAGTCTTATAGATAGATAGATAGATAGATAGATAGATAGATAGATACTTTATTAATCCTGAAGGAATATAAGGATAAAACCTGAGACGTGCCATTAGGCTGTCAAAGGATTTCTGAGGAGTGTAACATGAGTTGTGATAATATATTTCTTATAATCAAAGGAGAAGAGGAAAAAATAAAAAAATAATTATCAATGTAAGATTTTAGGAAAAAGCAGGAACCACAAACACAACACAACCTAAACATGAAGCTCTGAATTGATGTGGAAACTACTGATTCAGTGTTAAAGCACTAATATGGATTCATTTTCACAGTTTGACAAATTGTTAACAAACACCTAGCTAAATGATAACTGTACCATCTTTGTTTTACTCTATATTTAGCTGTTCCCGAGGAAGTGTACATGGCTGTACGTTATCAACAACAACCTGATGTCTTTATCAGGTAAGTGATGGATTTATCCCGGCCTCCTGCTTCACTGGCCACCGCCATAACCTGCTGCTTCTTTGTCCTGTATCCCGTTATCTGGCTGGCCCCTGAGGGCAAGACAGTCACTCCATATCTGCAGCCCTCAAATAACTGTTTTCTTTTATTTGCCATCTGAGAGCCTCTATAAGAGCAGTGTCCTCGTGGCACAGTGACTCATTTATCACATGTGGCATAACAGCCTGTTCGGTGGAAGAAATACTCACATATATTGATTTATCTTTGTAGGGAACAAAGTATACTAGCTGCTTAACCAAGTATAATTTATTTTATATATTAAAAACGAGCAGAAAGCTCAAATAATCTTTTATTTGAAACTGAACGGTCTTCAGAGCCGAAACCTTTTCTCGGTTTGTCAGTTCAGGATGGGATTACAGAGCGTGAGGTCTACTTTCGGTTTTACCTTCAGCAGTTTGCCCCTTGGTATACTTAACCTCTGTTCTCTTCTCCTCTTCCCTTGGACACTGTCCATCCTCCTCTCGCCTGGCTTGATTTGATATTCTACTAACTGGCTTCATCAGAAGGTAATCATGCTTCACACCATCGTCACACTTCTGTTTTTACCCCTGTTCACATCTAACCTTTCTAAATGTGAAAGCTGCTTCATGGGATTGAGGATTTTTCAAGCAAATTCAACAACTATGTTTAAAATGTGTCGTCTTGTTTCTTTTTAATATCCCAAAAATGATGAAGAAAACATTAACTCAGTTCTCATCTGTCATATTTTTTTGGGCCTTGATTCCTGCTCAGCTTCTTATTGTATTGTCTCATTATGCTGATGATTTAATGTGCTGCTTTCTGCTGTAGGAAAAACCTTCCAGCTGTATTCCCACAACTTGATCGGGCTGTTTGAGCAGCTGAAGAAGCCGGGACTGGCTGCTCAGTTCCAGACTCACCGCTTCCCAGACAAAATTTTACCCAGGTGAGATCAACAAGCCAAGGTCTAATACCAAGAACCCCCTCCCTCTCTCTCTCGTCATGTGTTTTTTATTCAGCAACACCATTTGTTTTTTTGTAATAAGGTCACAACTCCTGCTTTTCCAAATTTTATGGGAATTTCCTCACTCATCCTGTGCATCCCCTATTTTCATCCCTTTGTTGTTCTTCACTGTCTGCAATTGTGACAAATTACTGTGGTGACAGAAGAGAAAAAGTAAAAGAAAAAAGAAGAAGAGTGAACCTCTGGCCAACTTCCTCCATTCTAGACGTCATCAGCTCTTTTAGGACTGTGGTCAAAACAACTCGACTGTTTTCTTTCCTCAGGAGGTTTGCCTTGACGACTAAGATCCCCGACACAAAGGGCTGTCACAAGTGCTGCATTGGTGAGTCAGCCTTTTACCTTCCAGCCTTTTTGTGCTTTATTTACTCTCCCTTCCATCATATTCCAGTGTCTATACACAAAGAACATCTCCTCACTAGTCATGTCCTGCATCTCTTTTGCTCTGTTAACCCTTATGCATTCATTTTATATGATAATTAGTTTTTAATAGATTTCAGATATTTGTGACTTGTATAAAATCATGCTCCCAATCTAAATTGTTAATTATCTAAGTCCTTGATGTTGCAGTCTAGCTCATCTCCTTGACATCTCTTTCCCGTCTGTGTCACAGTGAGAAACCCGTATACCGGCCACAAATACCTTTGTGGAGCTCTGCAGTCTGGGATTGTCCTGTTGCAGTGGTATGAGCCCATGCAGAGGTTTATGCTCATCAAGGTCAGTTTGAATGTTTTCCCACATCAAACATAGTTTTTGTCCCAAAGTTTGTCTTTGCCTGGCTGCATGTTCTCACCGCAAGACTGCACTGTACTAATTTTCCAAGGAACACATCAGCAGTATAAAAAAAGCTGTAGAAGTCAAAACAAATAAAAATACCAGGATGACTAAATTCAACTGAAAATGCCCTGAAACTTGCACATATTCCCTTTAATTAGGATTTTTTTAACCCTCACATACTGTTCAGGGTAAAATCTGATCCATTTTTACATCTGAAAGCTGTAAATACACTCTAAATACTTGTTATTTTTATCCTGAAATTTGATGACTTCTCCTTAAAGCATTTGAATGCAGCTGATACATAATTATTTTTGAGAGTTTTAATCTTATTATCTGTGACTGATGACGTATTCATGAATGATTTGTTGTGAAGAAATTTGGTAGAGACTAATTACGAGGAGATACTGTAAAGAGTCAATATGAACAGTATGTGAGGGTTAAATAATCATAATGTTTCTCAAATCATGCAACAAAATGAACTTTTAATTATCTTACTATCAGAGCATCACTGACTCGTCGTCTCTCTCTCTTCCCACGGCAGCACTTTGACTTCCCTCTTCCCAACCCGCTGAAAGTGTTCGAGATGCTCGTGGTCCCAGAGCAGGAGTATCCCCTGGTGTGTGTGGCCATCAGCCAGGGCACCGAGCCAGGCCAGGTGGTCCGCTTCGAGACTATCAACCTCAACTCCTGCTCGTCCTGGTTCACAGAGATTGGAGCAAGTAAGTCAAACTCGATGTGCTTGGACGTAGATCAGAAGATGGTTGGATAGAAGCGCAGAAAACACTAAAAATCATCTTTTAGTCAGTCCTGTAAAATCAATCTTTGTGAGTCTGTCATTGATATCATATAAAATACAACAAAGTCTTGGCTCTTTTTGTGGTTTGAGCAATAATACATATTTTGTACCTCAAAGAAAGTAAAGAATGTGATTATGTAAAATAAATAGTACGTTGTTTGAGATGTTGAACAGGCTTGTTATGTTTTCTCCCTGCAGCTAATCAGCAGGTGGACGCCATCCATGTCACCCAGCTGGAGAGAGACACTGTGTTGGTGTGTTTGGACCGTAAGTGGAATGTCAAACTTACTGTAGCGTCCTCATTTGTCTGCATACGATATTTGTCGTGATTATTTTTTGCTTGCCAGATGCAGATACTCAAATACAAAATCTACAACTGTTTTTTGTGAACATGTAAATACTTTCTGAAACATCTTTCTCAGAACTTTTTATCATTTTTTTATCCTCCCCCAGAAAATTTGAAGATTGTTAATCTCCAGGGCCGACTGAAGTCCAACAAAAAGCTGGCATCTGAGCTCAGTTTTGACTTCTGCATTGGATCTGTTGGTAAGATTTCAGAAGGCTCTTCAACTTTACTGCTTGTACAAAGAAATAAAAGTACATGTCGTTCTGGATTCTGAAGAATGAGAGCTGACAACACAGGAGCTGAAATCTTTCACCTTAAAGGGAAATATCAAAAAGTGCCAACTGTTACCGCCTGACAGATCTATGAAGCATCTCTTTTTGAACTATAACTGAATTGCATGGTGCTTACAGATACTATTTGTTCATTTGAATCATGTTAGACTGACGTTTGACTTTCTCTCCTCTCTTTTGTGACAGTGTGCCTTCAGGATAGCGTCCTGGCCTTCTGGAAACACGGCATGCAGGGAAAGAGCTTTAAGTCTAATGAGGTAAAATGTCCCATAACCACTACAGCTGGGTGAACTCTTTACTGGTTCCACTAGTTAGATTTAAATGCACATTTCAAACATTTCGATGCCATGTTGGTGAATTACATTGACCTCAGTTTGAGGCTTGTGTATTTTTAAAGATGACACTTCAAGTTCTCATACACATTTTCTAAGCCTTTGTTTAGTTTAGTTTATGTGCACATAAAGAGGAAAAAAAAAACATAATACAAGAAAGGTAATACAAGCAGATTTTTTGGGATTAAGAAAATAAAACAATTATAAAACAACTAACGAAACAGAAATATGCGAGAGGAGCCAATAAAACCCATTAGGGCTTGTCAGGTGGTCCTCCAATAGTGAAACATATAACATTTAATAACTTAAGACTAAAGAAATACAGACAAATACAAACAAAAGCTGAACAAAAACATTTCAAAAAAATAAAACTGAAGTGTTACAAGTGTGTAAGAAAGCCTGCTTGATACTCAGAAATATCAATGAAATCTACAGTATATTGATGCCAAAATATCAGCATCTTATCTCGTGTATCTCCAGCGACTTTCTGACACCTTCCTGAATCCAACTTGTTTGTTCTACACATGAACAAACACCTTCGGTTGTCGTCCACAATGACTATTATATTACATTGTATACAGTATTGGCTGTTTATATGCGTAGCTACATGCTGTCGGTGATCCCTGGAGATTAGACCTCAGGTGGAGCAACACAAAATGTCTTTGTGTCGGCCCGAGGTAATGAATTTGTCCACCATTCACGGAGGGATTTCATGTTAACCCGATCATGAGTCACGCTCAGCGGCACAATAAAAGTTCAAGAGATCGCAGGGAGGTGAAGCATTCTGTTTTTATGAAAAGTGATATGGTGATAGGGGCCGCCCTTTTCAAAGCTCGTCGTGTCAGACGTGGTCCCGCAGCACTCGGATGAAACTGAAGGTCTGTTTGCCCCGTCTGTGCCCAGCCCAGCTTGACAGTTCTCCCATAGCAAGGATTTTTGAAATGTCAGCGGCCATGCAAAATTCATGCTCAATCATAAACGAAACCCGTCACACAACGGGGAGCAGCACTAAATAATTCAGCCTTTGTCTCGTTATGATTGCTCTCTAAAGCGATGGCATTCAAGGAGAGGAGGGGGGGGCCTATTGATCCGATCTTGCTCCGGTGGGTGCTTCTCTGAACACCCGAGACCTTGTTCTTATTACGGCTTAAACAGATCAGATCTCTCCCGAGGCCAAGGACTTACACCTAGCAGGTGTCAGCCGCCGACTATCTCGCATCTGTCGACAAGTCTTCATGGCATGTCAACACGTGAGAGTGTTTTTGAAGGGGGGTGCTTGTTTTCTTTTTAACACCGCGACGTGTCGGGCTACATCTTGTGACTAGCAAAGTTAATCTCCAGGTTTGTACACAGTAACACAGAGTCCCTGGAGACGACACTCGCCCCTCTGCAGTCTGTTAAAAACATGCAGAAACACACAATACGTGATGTTCAAATGTAAACTGTGGCCCCCTCCAACAACAAGAATCAGCTGACTCTTATATTAATTGACACGAGTGAAGCTAATTAATAATCAAATCTAGCTCATTCATGCCCTCTGATGCTTTTAAAAGTCTGGTAATATCAGTAATAAGTCAAATTCTTCAATTATTCCCTCTACACACAACTTACCTTTTTCAATGTATTGCAATTAGCTGCATTTTCATTATCTTCAGTGAAGTGAGTCCATACTTTTAAATGTTTTACCCCGTCAGTCACGACTGGAGAGCACACAGCGTCAAACCCCGGCGGCTTCATCATCATTAGGGGACAGTTTATTAATCTGAAAATGGCTGCTATGTTAGGATGAATTAACGTTACATAAATACAGATAGCAGCACCTTTAATCCAGTTTATCTTAATATTTCAGAACTGATGCTGCTTTTAAAACTATTTTGTAAGATATTTTTGAATTGCTCATCTTACCAACCCTTATTTGTCACTGATTCATAGATATAAATAACCAGTTTGGTTTCTTTCTTTTTTTATTCACAGGTCACGCAAGAGATTTCTGATCCCCACAGAGTCTTCCGCCTCCTTGGCTCTGACAGGTTGGTGCACATACATTTCCATTTTTAGCTTCATCAGTTTCACATGAGTGTTCAAACGCAGCAAATGGAAGAACACGTTCCACAAAAACCTCAAAGGAAATCAAAAACACCTCATATAATAAAGAAAAGGAAAAAAACAGCTGACTGAGCCATATTACAAAATGACCTACATGAAACCAGGTCAGTGGTTATGTCTGCCCTCCCTCGGGTCTTATTGTTTTGCTTTTACCTGGAAACAGACAGCCGGCCACCTCCTGTGCTCTGAGTCTAGGGCTCGTCTCCCGCTGGCTCTGATAAATCTCTCACTGTGCTCATATTTTTTACCTGCAGCCGTGTTTTCCTCTCTCGCTTTCTGTTCATCTTTCCTCAAACCAATTTTATCTGGATCTGTTCATATTTTTTTACTGTCTATTGAATCTGAAACCCACAGTCCCCATTTGACCTTTAAATTATGTGAGATTATCAAAATTTTGAAGGGCTACAACTATCAATTAGAGGTCTGCTTTTAGATGAATCAGTACATCATTTTGTCTATGAAATCATGTCAGAAAAAGGTGTAAAGTGCCCGTTATAAGTTTGGTTCAGAACCCTAAATAAATCAGTTTATCATCACACAAGATGAACAAAAGTAACAAATCCTCACATTGGAGAAGCTGGAAGAGGTGAATCTTTGAGTATTTTTACTTGGAAAAATAACTTTCTGATAAACCGATTATAAAAAAAAAAATAGTTGCCAATTAACTTTCTGTCAATCAGTAAGTCGATTAATCAACTAATCTTTTCAGCTCTAAATAATTAACTAATCATCTCGGCGACTGTAACAAAGTCAAGAAATAACCTCACAGTTTAACATATCATTAAAAGTGTGCAGCTGTTGAGTGAAGGCATCGACTTCACGCCTGTATCGGCTGATGTGATGATTATTGGTTTCAGCTTCACACAGTATGATGTGATTTGTGCTTCGTACGTCACACAGAAACACTCAAACACACACACACACACACACACACACACACACACACACACACACACACACACACACACAAATGCTCACAGAAAGCAGACAGTGCAGGACGATCTCAGTTAGTGATGACGCCCGATGGAGCCGCTCCACCTGTGGCCTCACTGCTCATCCCTCTATGTTTTATTCACCGCTGTTCGGGCACTGCCAGCTTGGTTTGAGTGTCTCTCTGAGCCTCTGTAATTTCATCTGATGGAACAGTATGGACGGTAGCGTCCCTGCTCACCTGTCAGCGCCATGAGACGGACGCCATCTGAAGATGCACCCGCTGCCGTCCCGATCTGTCATCTGACTGTCGCTTAACGTGCGGTTAAACATGCACGACACGAGTCCTCGCACTGACACCGTGAACACGATCTATGAGTGTCTTTGAGCGTCCTTCTCTCAGTACGCTGCACATTTCTAGAAAGCTGCTGGAGACTAAACTCAATATACATTATTTTTTAAAGGTTTTAGCAACAACCGACTTCATTATAACAACATTTATTCTATTATCGGTTTTATCTTTATAAGTTAAAACTACAAAACAGGAAAAATTCACATTATTCCATTCTCCAAAGCACATTACGTATACTGCATGTTTCAGATGAGATGATATTATATAAGCTGCCACTGGTTTCCATCCATTTACAAAGTTATAATAACATAACTTCAATTTGACAAATTGTTCACTGCAGTTTAATTTTTCAAATCACACTAAAAATGCACTGAAACCAGCAGCTGCCCTGAAGGAGGAAAAAGCATCTCAATACACTGATTTGGGTTTGAATGGTCACAGTAAAGGAACAGTTCAACATTTCGGGAACTCTGCTCATTTGTTTTCTTGCTGAGAGTTAGATGAGAAGATGGAGAAGACAACTCTAATGTCGGGCCATTACATAAATTTATACCTGAAAATATGTGCATGTCCCCTTTAAAGTCTTTTGAAGGTGAAACTGCGACCCTCCACCAGGCACCACCTTCATTTCATGTTCCTGTTCTTGTGTTTCTTTCTCAGGGTGGTGGTCCTGGAGAGCCGACCAACAGATAACCCCACAGCCCTCAGCAACCTTTACATTTTAGCAGGTCATGAGAACAGTTACTGATCGTCTGCCGGAGACCTGAAGGCTCCCAGAGGAGTGGACGAGACGCCTCCATTTTTTTAATTTTTGGGAGAAAACTCCAGGCGTTGTTTCATTTGAAACGTTTGGATTTCATAAAGATATTTTGGGAGTTTTTGTTACTGATCACTGGTCCACAGGTCAGTCATAAGGGAGCCTCTTCAGTATGGATTCATGAGTAGCCTTATAACCAGCAACACGTTCCCTGCAGCCCCCCTCCCCCCCGACCCTCATGAAGGAGAGGAGGAGCGAGCAGAAGGTGGAGAAACGAGAAGAGCTCAGATGAGCATTGTTACTTAGCATTTTTCTCACTTTTCTGTACTGTGTACTGAGTTACAAACGCGATATCTAGAGGTATTATTGATTAAGTGCCATTAAGATTCACAATAATTTGTGATTGTATTAGCAAAACCATGGGAGATTTGTGTTATCGTCTGTAACATGTCGCTCGTAATCATCGCCCGTGGCAACCCGTTATACTGTAGGCTTGAGAGGAGATTTTTATGAGCTCTGTAGTCAAACTAATAGATCAGTTTAAACAAGAAACCCATGAGCCATGTGGTTTATTTAAGCAATATTTATTAACATCATGTTAAGTAAATAGGGTATGTTGGATTTACAGACAGAGACCGAGCAGTCCTGCTGTGTGCGGATTAACTACCTAGTGAACAGATCCTGAGCAGCTTTTGGGTTATTTTTACTGCTTTGTAATATAGTCGCATCTCTCCTGCTCTGCTGCATTTTTAGAAGTTGAATATAATGTACAAAAAAATAATTGTGTTTTTCTTTACCCCTCCTCTTTTATAGGATCTTTTACTTCTTATTATTTGCACCATGTAAGCACTTTTGTACATTTTTTTAATTTAAAATAAAAATGACAAAATGAGGGACGATGCTAGGTTTTTGTTTTTTTTGTTAACATCTTTGCATTCCCTTCGCAAAATGTTTAATGTATGCTGTTTTTTGTAATAAAAAAAAAGCTGTTGTTAACAAGATACAGATTCAGCTTTATTTTTGTGTTGCTGTTGTTGGATTGATGATGCACCAAATCGCTCGTCACTGATGATGAGTCTGATGGGAGCAGCAAGGAGAGATGAGTGAGTATTAGTTTCCATTAACCCCCCCCCCCCCCCCCCCTCCTCCTCCCTCCTTCAGTCTGCCATTCCTCTCACTTCACCAACACACACTAATTGGTCTCAGTGCGACGGGACAGCTCGTCTCTGGGTCACATTTTCCTGTTTGTGTCTCGCACATGTTGGATGATGTCAGGCAGATTTTTGATTTTAAGGTTTCCGAGTGCAGGAACTTGAAATTGACTGCCTCCAGATGTGAGAGGATTCAGATAATTAAAGGACAGGAGGGTCAGTGAATCCCCCCTCTCCTCTGATAACACACTGGTGTGTTTTAGCTGTGTGACGTTCACTGACAGTTGGGAGGCTGTGCTGAAGTTTTCTTGCCCGTCTGTGTTTATAAATACATCTCTGACGCTGGTGTTTGTCAGGTGTGTAAATCTACAAGTCTGTCAAACCCCCAAAGCAACAGTCCTGCTCTCCTCTGGTCCTGGAGGTGGAGTCAGCTGTTCCTATGGGGACAAGCTGTGAGAAGAGAGAAAATGTGTCAAGCTGGACGGAGAGAGTCAGTGGATGGAAAAGGAAGTCAGACAAATTTCACATTTAAAGTGGAAAAAAAATAGTGTCAGTTTTGCTCTTGTGAAGGTGTCACTGTTTTAGTCTCTCCATCTTTATTCTGTGTTTAACTAATGTTATGGGTCTTTAGATATGGTTTAAAATAAAGTATTTTACCAGCTTTAAACTGCTTAACATGCAGTTATTTATGACGCCTCTCTCAACCTTCACAAATTGAACATTATTTGACGGCACTAAGTCTGAACATTTTTTATTTTTTAAAAATTACATAGTTAATAAAAATGTGTGCCTCTTTTAATAGCTCAGCTCACTTTCTTAGGAGACACAGTTAAAGATTTAATTTGAAGGGATCAAGAACTGGAAACCACATTTTTAGAGGTTTGTCTTTTTGGGATTGAGCACTAAAAACAAGTGTCATATTAATACATATACTGCTCTTTTTCATCTGTGGTTTCTAGCAATATTATCATTATTACTATACATTAAAACAACTTTATTTTCATGACTAGTTAGAAAATATAATCTGTATTAATATGACTGTACAGTTAGGTAGGAGACATTTTGTGTCCAGCAGTTAAACATCTGGGATGAAAAATCTTTGCATATTCAAGGTTGGAGAAGTAGATGACATTTTAAGGATAAGATAATTTAACTTTTTTGTGGATAAAATGTAAGCAGTTCAAGACCAGTGAATCTCCTCACTTAAATGGTACGAAGGTAAGTATATGTTACCAAAACGGAAAATAATGTTCATTTCGAAGTTATAAAAAGCCCATTTTTCCATGTAGTCATTGGTAACAGCTAACAGCTTTTCTGCAGCAGTGGGAGTAAATCTAACCTTAAAAGTTGATGCAAACTGTTTCTGCAGGTGTTTAACTGAAGCTGATCACTTCCATCCTGCAGAGCCGTGCAGCAGCGTCTGGTATATTTGGTCAGAGGTCTGCAGCAAGATAACGATCCAAAACATAACTACATACAACTGTCAGTAAAAAAGAACAGGATGACAAGCTACAAATTGTTATCATCAAGCTAGTTTGGGATGAACTGGACTGAAAGGTGACAGAGCAACACGTTTAACTTCTGCAACAGTGTTGGGAGGAACTTTAAACAATACAGGATTTCCACCCTAGGAAGAAAATCACGAGTTTTTTTCAGCTGTTTAAAAACAAAATCGAACAAATATTGTGAAATTAAATGATTAAATTATTTATTATTGTCTTCTTTTTATTCTTGTATTTATTCTTATGTTTAATCCTCAATTGTTTATTGCTTCTATACTTTAGTCACGTAGCACACTGAGACATGAAACTATGTAAATTTCAATAAAAAATGATTTTAGAGTACTTTATAAACATATTAAAACTCTTTGAATGAGAGCTTTAATAAATAACTTATGGGACAGTAAGCTTGTTGTGTAGGTGTCAATTCAAGGGTTACTTACTTAAAAAGCACACAAACATAAACAGGTTTCCCCCTCTGTGTGTTTCATTTTCCACACTAGAAGTAATGTGTTCACCTCTGTATTTTATTTTGAAAGGTGTGGCAGGATGTGTGATGTTCTCTCAGACTTGACAGGGAATCTTTGAGTGAGGTCTGTTGGCTCTGCAGGGACAGTCGAGCTGTGACCCTCCAGCCTGCAGGTGTGTTTTTGGGAGAAGCAGCTTCAGCCTCTGACAAACATCTGAGGAGATCTTCACTCACAGTAAGTTTAATGTTGAAACTCACAGGAAGTAGCTCTCATAGAAATACTGAAATGTGTCTTTATGATCAGCTGGTTTCAGAAGGTAACTTTACTCTCACATCAGGATTCAGGTGTTTTTTGTATCATTTACAAGCCTGCAAAACCATTTAAAAGCATGCAGCCTGGGCTCTTCATTTACTGTTTTGCCATTTATTTAATATCTCCTGTTGAACCTGTTTATAAGTGCAGCACTTTGATTCTTTCCCCCGGCTCTTTCACCTCTGTGTTATTGTGTTCCCACTCTCTATCCCCTCAGGGAAATGACCTAATATACTTTGCATTGCAAATGTTTTCATTACATAATCTAATTGTTGCAAGAAAGGTGTAATGTTGCCTTTAAGCAATTAAATCTGTTTTTTTTTAGAGGTGGCAGAGGAGTTTATTAACATTTTGAAGGTTGAACTCAGTCTGAGTTTGGGTGTGTGTATTTTTAAGTTGCATTTAAAGCATTTATTGAATATTTTGTACATATTCAGAGAGATGTAAGACTCATATCTCCTGTTTTATCAGTTCTGTTTTTCATCTGCAAACAGAATCAAGAAAACACATTGTCACTAAAGTTGACAAGTTAGTTGATTACTCTATGAGGCTAGTTATTTTGATAATCGATTCATTACTTTGAATTATTTTTGAAAATAAATTATTTGGTTTAAATGCGAATATGTTCATGTTTGTTAATACTGTGTGACTGTAAACTGAATATCTTTGAGTTGTAGACTTTTAGGTTGCATCTTGGACTTTGCAAAACACCATCAACATTTTTTTTTTTTTTTTACCATATTCTGACATTTTACAGTATAGCTAATTGATTTATCAAGAACATAATCAAATGATGAATCTATAATGAAAATAATGCTTAGGTGCAGTCCTAATTGTCACCAATGTAAAGATAAATCTATATTTCTTATATCATAACAAAAAAAATCACCATGATAAATTCTGTTTCATGTTTTAAAGAAACAATGTTCCAGAAAAAACATGAATGTGGAGTTACTGCAGCTGCAGGTGGACAAATGAATCCCTCCTCTGTCCCCTCTCATCTGTTTTTAGGCTGCAGAAACACTCCTATACCTGCTTTGTCTTTTGTAACCTTCGGATGTCTGCTGGTCCAGTCTGAGGATGGAGAAGTACGAGAAGATTGCAAAGATCGGAGAGGGCTCCTACGGCGTTGTCTTCAAGTGCAGGAACAAAGACACGGGGCAGATTGTCGCCATCAAGAAGTTTGTAGAGTCAGAGGACGATCCCATCATCAGGAAGATTGCACTGAGGGAGATCAGGATGCTGAAGGTAACGACACACTTGATACTTTCTTATTCCTCAACTACACTACTCTGCAGTGATGACGTTACCTGGCATTTAGTTAATGTAGCAGCAATACGGGTTTACCAGTTTGTGGCTGCTCATCTCTGACAGAAAAAGAAAAAAATAGATTAAAGAAATTCAAGATTTATTTAACTTTTCATCTATTTTTTCATCTATTCTACCTCCATACACTCTTCTGATAGTTGCAATTCTTGCAAACAGCATGGAGCAGCATCCAAATATCAACCCCTGATACAAAAACTGTTTTGTACTTATTTACATTATTTCTAGAATTTAAGTAAGAAACCTTTAACTTTTTAATTGCATCTTGTAAAATAAGCTTTAGTACATCTTTATTCATAATTTGAACCATAAAAGATGTAAGAATATACTTTCAAATAGTACAAACAAGTGCAAGACACAACAGAAAATAAGCTGATCAGTGTTCAGTCTTCTCTCATTTTTATTATCCTCTACTTTATATTCAACAAAATCCAATGATGCAATACTTTATTTGATGTCTTAAAGATGCAAATCCTGTTTTTTAAGCACCAGGAAATACAGTCCCCTCTCTGTTATGCAACCAGCAGGAGGGACACCTCCTGCAATTAATTCAGGAGACAGTGGGAAGCATTTTTGTGTCGCTGCTGCACAGAGGAGCTCTTGTTCAAAAGAGCAGCGTTCAAAAGAGGTTTAGAGGGTTGTAATCACACAAAGGAAAAAGCCCCGCGGGGTCAAAGCCGACACAAGTACCTCAATTAAAACGTGAAATATGTGTGTGGTGCATTTTAATAATAGGAAACCAAAAAAGGGGGTTGGCACCAGTTGAACATTGTTGTGAAAGTGTGCTTGTCTCTTTATTTTCTAACAAGTTGACCACAGAAAATGTCAGTTTAGACTCTGCATGCAACACAGATATAATTAACAGTCACTTAATTAATCTTAAAGGAAATTAACAACAGTAAGTTCAAAAAGAGTTAAAATATCTTACCTCTCTCTTTATTTTCAAGTTGGTCCAAAGCAAAGGCTGAAACCTGTTGGTGTTTTGTTGCCTTTTATGTATAATTATTGTCTAAGATGAACTGGTACAATGGTTTAATTAGTCATACGGTGGGTGGGAGTGTTGGTGGCCTCTTGGACACCAGGGGCTCATAAATAGGACAGGATGGGGACAGGTTGTCAGGGGCAACAGCATGTTTATTACCATCTGTTAACAGTGGTCGCAGAGAGCAAACCACAGAGGGAACGGCAGACTTTTTGGTTTTCTAATTTCTATTAAAAGTGTCTGAAAGTGACTGAATTTGCTTGATGGCTCTCAGGGTTTACAAAATCCCCATAATGTTCTATTTCCATGTGATGTGTCTCCGCAGCAACTGAAACACGCCAACCTGGTGAATCTGATCGAGGTGTTTCGACGTAAACGGAAGCTTCACCTCGTGTTCGAGTACTGCGACCACACGGTCCTCAACGAGCTGGACCGCCATCCCAGAGGGTGACTGACACTCATTTCCATAAAATACATGAACATAACATACAAACATACACACATAAAACATAAAATACAACTTTAAAGCAGCTATAATTTATATTTTTTAATATAACAGTCTATCAAATGATAAATGAGTAATGTCAGAGGTGTCACAGCAGAGAATTATCAGCTCCTATGTAGCTCTTCTCGGCTTTAAGGAGCTTTTTAGCAAGTTCCATCTCACTGTTGAGCTGTCTGGCTTCAACGTTACTGTTTTGGTTTAATCTCAGCGTCATTTTCAGAGAAACATCTCTAAAAGCCACTGTACTTTACCTTCTCGTCACCAAACAACAAACAGACACTTATAAACAAATAGCTGGTGAACATAGTGGACATTCAGCAGCTAAAGAGCCAAACATTTCTCTGAATAATCAATAAAGAAATGATAATGTTGCTCCTTAAGCAGCTGTTTGCTCAGAAGTTCAACTTAAAAATTGATTATTTATCAGTATTGTGTTAACTTGGTTCTGCTGCCCCCAAGTGGACAAAAAATAATGCTGGTTTAAAGCTGCATCACATGTTTTTTGGCCTCTTGGGGGCAGCAGATCAAATTGTCAACACCACATTGTATCAACAGGTGTCTATTTTTATATCCATTTAGAGTCATGTTTCAGTCGCTCTCCTTTTAGCTCTGATTCAGTCTCCATCAGCTCCTGAGAAAAATATCTGTCTCTGGAGCCACTAAATGCTCCACTATGTTCAGCAGCTAGTCGATAACTTTCATCTGTCAGGCAGTGAGTATAATGTGGGGTTTTTTTTAAAGCTTTTTTGCTGGAAACAGCTGCTTGCAAGAAATTATCTTGATGAGAGTTGTGAGAGTGAACCAAACAGAGAAGTTGGAGGTCGTAAAAAAGCAGAAACAATGAGATGAAAGACATTACAAAACTTTCCGTAGGGGAGCTGCAGGATTGGATGTGGATTCATGGTTACGAGCTACAGCTTTCACATTACATGTAATCATTCGATATATTTTTTTAGTAGTTTTTTATTCAAATTTCACTCAGAAATTTGTTTTAAATGTGTAAAATCAAATAATTTGGAGCTAATGCCTCAAAAGGGGTTTAAAAGTATGGTCGTCCAACACATTTTACCCTTTAAATACATACAGTAGATGTATAATTATAAGGGGGCTCATCCTTTCATTGCAATCACATAATTTAGATTATTTTAACAGCATCCATTTATTTTAGATAACAATCAAGTGCAGCTATCCTGCAGTTGAAATCTTCATGAATATAGCAGTGAAACACAATTAATTAGGGTGGATTAGGTTAATATTGGACAATCGACTAATGTGGGACAACTAAGCTCCAGTGCATTTATTTCTTTTCCTATTCAATTATTTTAAAGTTAACTAGTATATGCGTACTGTTTAAGTTATATTGTTTGAAATTACACATGAAAATACATGCTACTACAGTTTTTTAACCTAAAAACTGTAGGCCTACAAAATTAAATGACCAAATATGGGTATGCACATTTCAGAATTTTCTGTTGTGGAAGATAATTTGGCTGCTTTGAATAAATCAAAGTATTTCTAACCTTAAAAACTAGTGTCCCACATTATAAAAGCTACAAATTCTGAAACGATACAAAGTGCCATGTTCCTTTTGAGTACAATATCCAGAAATTGTCTTCTGATTTAACAAGCAAACATCTCAGGGATTTCATAATGATATAAGGTGTTGATATAATGTAATGGATTCATATGTACATTACCCTAATCTACTTTACATTAAACACTAATTTATATGTGATTTTAAACACATTTAAACACATTTGCTGAATCTCAACATATATTAACTGCAATCATCTCAGACCTGTCACCCAGCTATATGTGTAGAGTGCTTTCCAACTCATAAAGACTGTAGTAGTAGTAAAATAATAAAAAGTAAACCAGAGTACATTAATAACACATCAGTTTTAGGACTTTACATTATTAATTGAATGCACAGCTGGCTCCTCGGTGTACTGTAATGACCTTTACTCACTCACGCTGAGATACTGAGAGCATAAATCTGAGTTTGGTCACTTTTCATTAAACAGAGTGCTATGTACTTTCTATTATCTCTACATTACATATATACCACACCGTACACCCAGCTTTGTCTGCCTCTGATCGGCACAACGCTCGTCTCCGAGGACGCTGACCTGCTCACTGTGGTATGTTTACAGTGACAGTCTCCCAGAATGCTTTGCTGGCAGGGAGCTGTCGGGACTCTTTAGGCTCGGCCACATTTTATACGGAGTGTTTTCGCTGTCTGGTTTCCCCCCTCTGGTCCTGGCCTGTAGCCTCCCGGCCTCAGAGGGTTCAAAAGAAGAGAAAACAAAGTAGGGAAAGAAGGGGCGGAGATTGTTATTAATTGTCAGTCACAAGGCTCGATTTAGCCATTTCCACGGCAACACTGATAGATGATGGTCCCTGAACCAACAAAGCCTCACAATGTTGAGCATCGGGGCGCACAATGGGAACTGAGGGACTCTTCACTGTCCTCCACGGTCGTCCGAAGGAGAAGAAATGTCTGAAAAACACAAGACAGAGAGAGAGAAAAGTAGAGATGACAGAGAAAGTAGAGAAAGTTTGCTTTCATATAATCCAAGAAGAAAGTTACTCAGATGGTCGATGCTTCTTTATTAGATTCAACTTTTTGGCGAGATTCAAACAAACTTAATTCTGATAATCATCACTTTATTTTTAGATCTCAGCAACTATTAGAGGGATTTTGACACTTGTGATCCCCAGAGGATGAATCTTAATAACTTTAGTGTCTAATGATGCCTAAATATTAATGCCTCCCTCAGGATGAATTATATGAACTTTGGTGATTCTCTTCATTTTTCTTTTAATGCCATCATCAGGCTTCTTTAACTTAAATATATTTGTAATGAAACCAGACAGACAATTATTAACCCTGGTTAGAGATCATGGGCCTGGAGTGTTATAATTATAATTTCCTAAGATATTTAGTAGACTTGGCATTTTGCTTCACTCACTAACAAGGACGATTCGAGTCATATTAATAGAAAAATACACTTTCTTATTTCACTAAAAGACACAGCAGACACAACTCGAGCCTTTTTAAGAAGAGAAATGTACTTCTTACAGCTTCTGGTAGAACAGAAGTAGATAACATCTCAGAGAGCGCATCGGTCGAGTACAAGAAATGGATTATAGATGCACAAATGCTCATAAGCCTGAACATTTTAGAGAAAGGGCAATTATACTAATGGAGTTTGATTTGATTAACACATGTTATATAGAGACATGACTTGTTAAGTTTTGATTATAAATTGTTTGAGCAATCTGAAAAAAGCTGCTACAATGACAGTTTCGCTTATTACAAAACAAACCTGCAAAACTCGTGTTCAGTGCTGATGAACGTACAATAAAAAACACCTGCTAAACATCTGCATGTCAGCGCAAAGCATCACAGAGCTGCTGATGTGGCTGCAGACGCTTAAGTCTTGTTGTTTAATGTTTTGATTACTGAAAACAGTTGATAGCTTCATCCTTAAGTTTGTTCAGGTTTAAGGGACAATATTAGGATTAATCTAGCTGAAAATAGACATTTGATTTTTTTTAGGTAATTTATAATTTACCTCACAAAAATGTCGAAAATACATTTACACTTTTACCCAAAGCGACTTACAAGCAGGACAAGACAATCAAGCGTTAGAGGAAAGTGACTCAAAAAGAGCTGTAATACAAATTCACAAGCTGACAAGTACAATAAGAAAGAGCACGAGACAGAAGTTCAAAAGATATTAAAGAGAGAAATGACTGGAAGAAGAAAAGTGCACAACTGTAACTGCTCAGAGGTTAAATAATGACAAATTCACAGAGTCATGTATTTAAGTCATGTAAACCATTATGACAAATAGCCAAAAACAAACAAAAAGGATTTAATGTAGAATGACATGAAACAAAGAAAAATAACCAAATAATCTCTGTGTGATGCAAAAATGTGTTTTTTCTAAATAATAAATCACTATATACACCTTTTAAGGCTTTTTTGTATTCCACAACGACCCTTTAATATAGTATGGATGTATGATATATGGACATTATTAGAATAAAAGTGGACATAGTTAAATAAAGTGAACAGTGTTGTCCATTAACTCAAATGAAACTATTAGACAATTTGGCACAATAAAGAAAAATAAATAAAGATAAGTAAACACATTTTTCTTTTTTTTTTCTCTTTTTTTCTGATGATCAACTAACTGATTAACTGACTGATGTTTTTGGCTCTAATGTTTGATTTCCTTCCCGGTTTACAGAGTCCCGGAGCAGCTTGTAAAAAGTATAACCTGGCAGACGCTTCAAGCTGTGAACTTCTGCCACAAACAAAATGTAAGTGCTGTTTTTTTTTCTCTTTTCTGGCTCCACAGTTTCTCCTCTTACCTGTCTCTTCATGTAACATTCAGTATATTTGTCATTTGTCAAACGTCCTCAGCTTGTTTTTGAATTCCTCGGGTCTCCTCCCTCCTCCAGCTGCCGACAAGCCTCTTGCTTTATGGCTCTTTTTTCTTTAACAAGAATTCCTTCCCCTTGGCTGAACAGCAGTTAATGTATCACCTAGACACAACAAATGCTCCGAGGCCCCCCATTTAACAGGCTTCCTTTCTCTTTTTTTTAACTGTTCCTCACACACACACACACACACACACACACACACACACACACACACACACACACACACACACACACACACACACACACACACACACACACACACACAGAGCTCCTTTATGTTCAGCATCTCTGAGTCACATATGTTTCTGTCTCTGCAGTGTATTCACAGAGACGTCAAGCCAGAGAATATTCTCATCACCAAACATCAAGTCATCAAACTCTGTGACTTTGGGTTTGCGAGGATACTCAGTAAGTTTTGTTTTTTTAGATTTTATCCACAGTTGATGGTTTATTTGTAACAGTGCCACCTAGTGGATACTACTGTCCTTACACGTCACATTCAGTGTGAGAAGGAAAAGCATAGGTTGAACTGAAGCTGAGTTTTGTATGTTTACAGGGGCGCCATAAGGGGCTGAAAAGTTAGGATGATTAGAAGGGCCCGAGACTGACGGGGGCCCTAAAAAAATTTTAGGATATCAGTTTATTTTTTTATTAACATGTATAATAATAATAATAATAATAATAATAATAATAATAATAATAATAATAATAATAATGATAATAATAATAATAACTTTATTTATATAGCACCCTGTTAAAAACAGAGTTTACAAAGAAAGAAAATAAAATGAAAGAGAACTCCTACTGTAGCAAAAAACTCAGCAATAGCTCAACAAGCAGCTCAGTGGCCAAATGGCAGGGAGGAAGCACTGGGAGCACTGGGAGCACTGGTTCTGGGGGTTGATATAGCTCCACTGATGAGCTGAAGTTCAGGAGGAAATAGCTCTGAGAACAGAGTTAGGTGATTTAAACTTACAATTAAAACAAAACTGTCTAGAAAGTTCCAAAACTGCAATAACTAAAACTAATATAGCAAAGAAGAGTTTATCTACGTCCTTTCTTGCTTTTGTACATTGTGTTCTTCATTTGTCAGATATCATTAATCATACATACATAACCTGTTACGAGGAGACATAAGTGGTGATTGCTTTGTTTTAAAGGGGCCATGATCCAAAACGTTCAGAGGCCTCTGATGTACAAACAAACACTATCAGATCCAAACTAACTTAAATATTTGATAATCAATAAAAACTCCTTAAATACAAACAAACCAGTATATCCTGTTGGTTTTAAACTGGTGCAGCAGACTGGTTTCTCTGTGTGTGGCTGGATCTCATCTACTGTTTACACATTTTGTTTAAAGTACGTGATGACCTGACGGCTCCTCTCACAGATGTTTCACGTCGTGTCTTTCTGTGTTTCTGTGTCTCCAGCCGGACCATGTGACTACTACACAGACTACGTGGCCACCCGTTGGTACCGGGCCCCCGAGCTGCTGGTGGGGGACACTCAGTACGGCCCTCCGGTGGATGTTTGGGCGATCGGCTGCGTGTTCGCCGAGCTGCTGTCGGGGATTCCTCTGTGGCCCGGGAAGTCTGACATGGACCAGCTGTACCTGATCAGGAAGACTCTCGGTAAGCTCAGTCTGCTGCTGGTCTGAGCGGAAACCTGTGCATGTTTAACAGAGTGAGAAGAAGATTAAGGTCATTTTTGGATGTTTTGATGTGTGTGACAGGATGATTATTGTTAATATTGTCTTTCAGTTCAACTATATTGTGATGAAATGATCATAAAAAATACACAATTCTGTAGATTAATGATAGAATTTTCTCACAAAATAACTACAAACAAAGTAAAGAAACAGCTTTTAATTACAATATAATTATTAATGTCATCATCAGCATGGGATTTTTTGCTTTTTAAATCAGTAAATGTTTGTCTATATATTTACATATTTAAGTGTTTCAATGAAAAAGTAATTGCTGATTCTTTTTAAGGATATGAGTGCCTATGTGTTTTAAAGTTATGAGTTTTTTTCATAAATATGTGGGAAGAAAACAGGAGAAAACAAGTCAAATAATATATTCCTGCTGTCTTGAGACTCTTAGGAAGTGTTTTCCAAGAAAGAATGAAAATTGTAAAATTGTCTTTATCCTAAGTAATAACATTAATCTCAGATAAAAATACATTTACAGAAGTTATGACAAGAAGTTGTCAAAATGAGGCTAAAACAGCAACAAAACCAGACTGACTGAGTTCTTGTTTCTTGTTTCTCTGCAGGAGATCTGATCCCTCGACATCAACAGGTTTTCAGCAACAACCAGTTCTTCAGTGGCGTTTCCATCCCGGAGCCTCAAGACATGGTGAGGAGGAAAGACAACACCGTCCGCAACGTATCTGCAACTCATCGAACTTACAGCTGACATTTGAATAATGAATCATAATAAAGAAAAGTTGATTGAGTTTGTCGACTTTAACTCAACATAGAAAGTTTAATCGTGTTCAGGAGACAAAGAAAAAAAGTGAAATTGATCAAACCAAATATTTTCTGTGTGGTAAAAATACTGAATCTTTGTCCTTCTCTGTCTCTGCAGGAACCTTTGGAGCAGAAATATCCAATTCTCTCACATCAAGCTCTGAGTCTTATGAAGGTAATGGTGTTACTGTCATCATAGAGATGACTGCATACTTAAAATCTGTGGCACTGTACTGCAAATATACAACAAAGTAAATCTGAAAGCATTTATCACCCAAAATACACTGAAATGTGCACATTTTAGTACACTTTTTCATCAGAAATGAAAAACTGTTGATTTCAAGCATTTTAAATCTAAAGACCTTTCAATGAATGTATAATAATATAACACTTTAATTTATTTGTCTTCACAACAACTCAGAAACTGCATTTAAGTGCTGTGAAATATGTTATCATGTCATCATCATCATACTTTTCTCACAGTTTTGTCTATATCTGCATTTTCTCCTCTTGTTGCCGGTTTAGGGTTGTCTCAGGATGGACCCGTCTGAGCGGCTGACATGCGAGCAGCTCCTCCAGCATCCGTACTTCGACAGCCTGCGAGAAAAGAGCGAGGGAGCTTCTCGAGAGCAGGACCGCTCCGGCAACAAGAGGACGCGTTTACCTCGCAAACACCTCCCCACTGGGGTGAGCAGCTGTCTCTATGAGGAGTCAGGGCCGAGCTTTACAGTGATACAGTATGCTGACATGAATCATGAGTGTTCTTATTAAATATCTCATATTGTTCAGTCAGTGTTTTCAGCTATCAGTCTGGAAAATCTGTCAAATCTTTGCAAGAAATCCTGTGGAAACTCTGTAAAATGGAAATGTTGAATGTATTATTAAGAGGTGGCAGCAGCTTTGGAACAAAAATGTCAGAAATAACAACTCCCCATGCTTAAAAACTGTTTTTAGAGCCACTATATTAGAAAATGGGAATTCTGGCTAACTTTATTGCCAGCTTATGTTGAAAAGTTGTAGTAATATTTATAAAAAAAACACACACAATGCATACAAGCGCTAATTTAGATGCATTTTTTGCAAAGTAGGTTGCAAGGAGGTTACATATCTAATAAAACCAGAAGAAAAGAAGGGATTTGATGTGTTTCCTGTATCCCAGCAGATGGATAGCAACTTAATATTTCCCCCAGGATTTAACTTTCTAAAATGTGTGAAATAAAATGGCTTGAAAATGAACAATGAATGTCTTTCCTGAAGTGGTTATGCTTAAACTAAACAGCTGGGAATTTCCAGGAAATACAATAAATGTATGAAAATAGATGTAATCCACATTTTTGGGGCTGTAAACCTCAAATTGTTCAATCTTTACTGACTTCCACTGTCTCAAAATAGAAATGTAACAATCAGAGGGGAAAGTACAGTCATTGTTTCTCTACCACATGAGCTAAATCATTTACATTAATATTACAAATACTTTATTACACTCAAAACTCTCTCTTAACCCTGATTTTGTTTTTCTTTTCCTCCAGTATTTGCCACAGCTGACCGGCAGCAGCATCTTTCCAGCTCTGGACAATAAGAAGTACTACAACAACCTGCGCAAGTTCAACTATCATCTACCAAACATCTAAACAAAGCTGCTCCTGATCAACATCTTCAACAACAAGCAGGGTTATCTATATAAAAAAAGGAGGAAAAAAACCCAAAACTCAGGAAATGAAGCAGATTCTGGTAGCACCTTGCTTTTTAAAGCACTCAACAGGACTCAGCAGCTTTTTAAAATGTTTATTTTTCACATGGGGTGTGTCGGGTGTCTCTTCATATCGATGTAAGTCTATGCACTATTCCCAACGTGTCCACTCAGGCGTGTTGGTTTACGTATGTTGCCTATTACATTTCAAGCTGATTTTGTTGTATTTTTTGTATATATGTGTAAAGACAAAGGGCGACGTACTGCTCTGCTCTCTGAATGAACTGAAGGTAAAACTGCGACGTGCTGCCTCGCCTGGTTTGCCAAATGTTTTTTTATATATAACGATGGACTCTGTGAGAGTGACTGGAGGTTTATGTTGTTGTTGTCTTGAGTAAGTTATAATGTAGGACACAAACTTTTGACTTTTTTTGTCGCATGGAACGACTCATGAGCATTTCTGAAAATAATATTTATTGACGTCAGGAGTGAATACAGTTAACGATCCTTTAACTAACCTTTAGTAGCAATTAGCAATATTATGTAATGTATACTCTCTGAAACCTCGGTGCTAAGGATGCTCACAGCCATCTGTCTGTCCTCAGATATCTTACAAATGCCAAAATGAATCTTAAGAGAAAATATTTTAAAGAGACTCTTGAAGAACAGTTGTTGTTGTTTTTTCTCTATGTACCCATGTATGGAGTAACCTTTAATATCTTGACTGTTGAGTCTATAATAAATATAGAATAGTTTGGAAAAACTGTTGTCAACAATATAAAGTGCTTCAACTTTTCTCTTTTCTGGACTGTTTCTGTACTTCACACACATCATCATCTTGAATATTTTGCATAAAGACGGATTTTGCTGCACACTCTCATTTACAAAAAAAAAGACTTAATGATTGTTACATTTGTACAAAAACACTGAAAGGCAAGTGAGAATTATTTTCTTCTGGACATCCAATTTCTAAGTATGATCACAATCATTTTGTCTCCTGTTTATGACTCAAAAACAGGTGGGAAAAAAGAGTTTTTGCCAGGTTAATCTTCCTAAATTATTTGATTGTTTTTCAATCCATGAAACAGATGAAAAAAAACTTTTAAAAAAAAAATGATTCTGGCAAAAAAAAATGTCACCTGTTCTTGAGTCATAAACACATGAGAGAAAATAATTTACAGACTTAGAAATCTCCTGAATAACTTATTTCTCACTTGTCTTTCAGGGCTTCTGTATATTTGCATGCAAAAAAACACTCAATGTTTCAGCTGAAAGATCTACGCGTTTGGGCGTTGAAAGCGTTGTGCGTTCCAGTCTTTCCCTCTCCGAGTTAGTGTCTTCTTCCAAAGCTGTTCTCACTTTACAATTCAAACACTCTCTGAAGCAGGAAGCTGATTTTACTCCAAGTCCAGAACTAAATCCAGACCTGGAAGTGCCGTTTGTAATCTGCTAGCTGTTGTCTGCTTATCTTTGATCCCAGGAAGATCACTGAGAAACAGATACTCCAGATTCCTGTGTGGAAGTAATGCAAAATATGTAATTAAACACGAGTCAATCATTCATCCCTTTTGGTTAATAAAATGGATGAATTAGTGTCAGTTAAATGAACAGAAACTATCTAAAATATGTAGATTTTGTAGGATTATAAACACTCACTTGAGTCTGTGCAGGGCGATGATGCCCTTATCTGTAACGTTTCCACATGACACCACCTCCAGCATGTTCAAACTCTCCTGCAGATTCTCTATTGAGCTCAACTTCTCCAGGCAAGTGTCCTCAATGTAGATACACTTATTGAACTTGATCTCATCCACATATTTCAAACCATCTAGAAAAAATGAAAACAGCATCAGATCACTCTCCACTCATTAGTTTACTAAACAAGAAATAGTGAAACAATTGTGTCACAATAAATCTGTGTGGACTCTGGCACTCAGGTTCGAGAGCAGCAGCCAAAAGGATCAGAGATAGTTTGTGTCTGCTCGGTGTAAAACATCCGGCCGCTTGCGTCACTTTTTGGATAATCAGTCTGGTAGAGGTGCACTTTCACCCTCGCCTTTCCCTTCTTTTTTAGCACAAATCACTTTCAGGTCAGCGATGACGGTCTAACTCATGTTAACAATTGATAGTTGCTGCAAAATTGAAACTTTCTGAACGCTGCTTCAATCTTTGACATGAGCAGACTTTTAATAAGAGTGTCATGGCTCCAGGAATGAAAAATATCTTTTGATCCAGTACTTAGGATCGGATCAACAACTATTGGATGCATTGCCATAAAATTTGGTAGCAACATTAATGGATAAATTATATTGACTGATTTTATCATATACTGTCTCTTAGGTGAAGTTACTGTACGGTTAGTTGTATTTAGACAACATTAAAAACACATTGTTATATTCTGCAAAGTAAGGTATCTAAAAAAGTAGGTAATGGTATCATAGTGGCTCCATTAGGCCTACAGGCTGTGTAGATATACAGTCTTTTTCTTGTAAAATTTATTAGAGAGGACATCAATGATCACAGAGGAAAATGGAGAAGATACAGGGACGAGTCAGAAGGACAAGAACACAATATTCTCCACACTGTAACACTGACCCAGATGATCGAACCCTCTGTGCATGATGCAGGATTCAGTAGCATCAATCCCCTGGATCTTGTATCTGCCCAGTGGCCCAGTTGGCAGTCCGTTGTAGTCGTGATGCCAACGTTCGAAACCTTCAAACCTCACTTTGGCACCGCATCTCAACAGCCACTCTGCTGCAGCTCGGTCTGGACCAATAGCTTTGATCCTCTCATAGTCAACCCTGAGAGAAGATCAACAAACACTCAAAGTGCGTCACAAATCTGAAATGTGTCACATTATTGGGTGCTGAGAGGGCAGAAAAGAGGAGTCAAAGGGCTAAAAACAAACTCCAAATGGCATTTTTTTAACCTGAGCAAATACAAACTATTTGTTTGGTTTGGTTATTTATCAAATAAAAGGAACATTTGTGTTGCAGCTTAAAATTTGAGGATTTGCTTTCTTTTCTCTGTTTCACAACTTTATAGACGCAACTGTGGGTTTTGGACTTGTTAGTTTGTTGACAAAATAAAAAAGACGTGATGCAATGGGCATTTGTCATTATTTTGACGTCTTAATGGAGTAAAGGTTTCACTCTAGAATAGTCAATGATATAACCTGAATGTTGTCTTTTTCTGGTCCTAAAGTCAACAAACATTACACTGATACAATTTCCTGACCATTAAGTACAATATCATTATACCCATATTAAATAAATTAAAGAGTACGGTCTAGACCTGCTCTATGTGTTAAGTGCCTTGAGATGACTGTTGTGATTTGGCGCTATATAAATAAAAATTTACACAATTATCCATTGTGACAAAATCTTCATCTAAAAAGTAACCAAAGCTGTGAAATAAATGATGTGAAGTGGAAGTATAAAGTAGCATCAAATTGAAATACTCAAGTAAAGTACAAGTACCTCAAAATTGCACTTAAGTATAGTAATTGATTAAATATACTTCGTTACTTTCCACCTTTGAACATGTGTGTAACATGGATTCACGTTAACTGAGGTTTGTGTTGAGTGTCTTTCAGTTTAAAAGCCTCTTTGCACATTGCTGTGCAGCTATTAGCTCGGATTAGTGTCAAGTTGCTCTTAACAGTGTCTCACTTGTTGAAGACTGCATTGAGCCAACCCCAAAAGTGTCTGCGGCTCCCGTCTCTCTGACTCACAGCAGACTGCACCGCCTTCGACAAAAGCTTCATGTCTCAGAGCTGAAACAGGAACAGAAAAATAAATACATGATTAACTTAGCTTTATCCTTGGATATAAACTAAACAACCGCTCAAATCTCTTTAATATACCGAGGACATAGATTTAAATGTCTTATTTTCTTTTATATTTCTGACAGTTTACAGAAGAAAAGTAAAAACCAGGCATTCAACGTTTCTACAAGCTTTGTAATTAGAGGAAAAAACTATGTACTGGTCCTTTGTGAAAACCAAGAAGTTTAACTGTAAATTACCTTTAATGAATATGGGATTTAGCCAAAAACAAACAAACAAACAAACAAACAAACAAACATAAAACAAGATCTGTAATATAAAAGCCTCAACATGAATAGAAAATAAATACATGATTAACTTTATTCTTAAATTTCAACTAAATAACAGGCATTCAAAGTTTCCACATGCTCTGAATTAGAGGAAAAACAATCTACTGTTTAATAACAATATTACTACTACTGCTACTACTACTAATAATAATAACTTCATTTATATAGCACCTTTCATAAAGGTGCTAGAGGCACCCATCATATAATGCAGCTCAAAGTGCTTTACATTTAAAGCAATAAAACAAGAGCAAAGAAGTACAGCAATTTAAAATAAACAGCATAGGTTAAAAAACAAACAAACAAACACACATTAAAATAAATAAGAAGAGATAAAAGTTCAAATAGATTTAAAAGAGGAAACACAATTTAAAAAACTAAATTAAAAAAACTAATATAAAATATAAAATAAAACACAGATTAACTAAAAGCTTTGCAAAGGTATCTTTTTGACCTCCTTAGTGAAAACCAGGAAGTTCAGCTTTTTACTAATAAATTAGCTTTAATGAATGTGCAATTTGGCCAACAAATTTACCAGATTCGTGATATAAAAGCTCGTAAATGAATCCAAATGTATCTTCTAGCAATCTTAACAGTACATGTTACCTAAATAACATCAAAGTTTCATCATTAAGGCTGTAGGGTAAAGATATTTGGTTAATTTTCTCACCTGTCCTCCAACAGATCAGACTGTTTACATCTGAGTGGCGTCCATAGCTGTAGCCTTTCACCTAACTGCGTCATCGAAAAACGTGCTTCCTTATTGGCTGGCCGCGCTTACGTCAGAGCGAGTGAGCGTAGCGTTGTCACGTAAAAGGGGGGCTAACACACCGGCAACAGGAGGAGGAAACATACAACAGAAAGCTCTGGGAAGTCTCTCTCCCTCTCTTTATGTCTGTGTGTGTTTTAGTTGTATAATGAAGAAGCGGCTGTGAGGAGGGTTTTATTATAACTCTTGGACAATGATTAGGACTCTGAGCACGGCGTCTTTTAAGGCTGTTTGCACCTCGCAGCCGAAATTGCTAAAGGACATTAGGAGCAGACAGCTGCACAGGTGAGCAATGACATTACATAGGAGACAGTGGGTGGGAGTACTCTGGTTCAGGTGAATGCAAAAGGTGGGGAATAGCTTGGTTGAATATTGGCTTTTAATGCAATTTTCTGACAGATAAGCAAAGAAAATGTGCAGACTAGTGTGCACCTGCTTGCATAACAAACTTTAAATTGATCCCAGTACAAAAAAAAGACACTCAGCAACACAAACCACGTTGCTCAACATTTCTCCTCTCCGTATATATCCTCATCTGCACTCTTTATCTTATTATTAGCGGATAAAATACATTTATGGCTCCCCCTCCATGCATGATCCATCCACATTTGCAGGTTTTATTGTACTTTGACCCGCTTTCACCTGCAGGAAGATATTTTCTTTAGTGTCATTAGTTGTTTGTTAGCAGTGCCTCAAGAAAACATGTTTGCACCATGCGTTTTGTGTTAGACCTGTTTACAACATGCAACTCTAGGGGGATGGCCACTGCTCATGTAATGGGATCCCTTTTCCTATGTACTTTAATTAAACTGTGAGATACAGATGTTGCCACTTTAAATGATTGATTATGTAACAAAGAGATAATTAGAGACAAACCGGTGATCAGATCAGTGTAGTTGACAGATTAAATGCTCCTCAAGTTTAAGCAAGAACAGCTCTACAAGTTCTCACAAGTTCTTGCGATCCTGTTCTAGTTATTTGAATGTAATGTAAAGATCATAATCCCCTTGAGGCAAAGTTTCCCAAACGAAGATCCAGCAGTAGGTGCACGCGGGTCGGCTGTGATGCTCCCAGACCTGTTTTTGTTTTCATTGGATTGATGGTACCACTTTGTCTGGTTCTAATTTGCAAAAATGAAAACAAGATGTCGACTGTTCCCCATGTCCTTTATGTTCATGAGGATTTAAAATGCTCTCTCAGGAACATTGTGTTCTTCTGGGTCGTTGCATTTGTTGCAGCTTAGAGAGGGATGTGCTGCAGCTACACTTTGGGCCCACCCACTTGATGATAGTTCATGCAAATTGGGTTTATAAACGAATTTACTCATTGTAGCCTTGTGAAAGAGTTAGATATTCTCTCTACTACAACTCTGGGGTCGTGGGTTCCCCTACTGATAAGTTTCAAAGGTCTACTGGTTGTTCATATAGACATGTACATTTGGACATTGAACCACTGACCTAAATATTCCTATTTACGGTCTACCTTTTGCAACCTATGAAGCCAGCTGTTTGTCAACCCCAGTTATAAGTGACCATCTTAAACCCTGGCACCTAACTTCCCCTTTTGTCTTTCAGTACGTACGATGTGGCCATTGTGGGAGCCGGGATTGTGGGACTGGCTACGGCCAGAGAGCTCATTCTGCGACACCCGACGCTCAGCTTCATCCTGCTGGAGAAAGAAAAAGAGCTTTGTGGGTTGAATTTTTGAAGTTGGTGTTTAAGTGAACCATATGTCGTACAGTGCACTCTGGTAGTGATTAAACCCTGTTGTGCAATAGCAGCCCATCGGTATTTGGAAAGTATCACATTTTTTTGTTTTGTTGGAGTTCATCCCCGACACCACAAAAATCTGTCACATGATATGGGAGTGACGTGCTGAGTTTCAACTTTATATTGAGGGTGTCCTGTTTACTGCACAACTGATCAAAATTGACTGTACTCCTACACACAGTTCACACATTGAACACACACCCTTAAAGCTTCAAATCCAATATGCTGGAGTACAGAGACAAAACAATATAAAACAATTTACAGTCTGCACTAAATACTGCAGTGCTGAAAGAAATGAGCTTAAAGAGAAAATAAAAAACTTAACTTAAACTACTGAACTTAAATGCTCTGCTACTCTCATTTGAGAGTCCTGTGTGGGTTTTCAGTTTAGGTTATTGGTTCTTAAAGTATTAATGGTGAAAAATGTACATGATGTAGTTGATATTTTTTAGCCTTAAATGAATAGTTTGACATTTTGGGAAAGTCACTGCTCCTGGTCACCTGCAGCTAAGCTGATTGGCTGCTGATGGTAGCTTTGTGTGTAGCGCACAGACATGATAGTGGTGTCAGTCTTCTCCACTAACTCTTGGCAAGAAAACAAATAAGCATATTGACCATAATATCAAAATTTTCATTTCAAAGTGGAAAACTTTAAGGTCATATTTTGTCCATTATTCCATGAGCATTAATAAAACCTCCTTTCTCTTGCTCTTCCATTCTCTGTCACTTTCTTACTCACCAGCTGCACACCAGAGTGGGCACAACAGTGGAGTCATTCACAGCGGGATCTACTACACGCCGGGGTCGCTGAAGGCTCGTCTGTGTGTGCGTGGAGCCACTTTAGCCTACGAGTACTGCGAGAAGAAAGGACTCCCTTACAAGAAATGTGGAAAGGTCTGAATTTGTGTTTTAACCACATAAGATATTAAACAGAATGTTTACTGTGGATGATGCTCTCTTAGGGCTCTGCTGACATGCTGACAGGACACATTCATACATTACATTGCAATATGCATGTAATCATGCAGTCATTTATAAGATATCATGATTTAACAAGCCAAATTCTCTGTCTCTGTTTATCTGTAAATATAGCAGATTCTTACATACAGTTTTATATAATATTTAATCCACAGTTAAACATATATGAATTTTATTTGTAACTCATGTTTTAGATATATGATAAATGATGGTAAAAGACACTAAAATTCTGCTCTTGTTTTATCATAATTATCCATTCTTTTCTCAAAATGTCAACTTATCAAACACATGCATATACGTTTGAGCTGAAAAAAACCCAATCTGAAATATGAGAGTGAACAATGCAGGAAACACAAAGAAAGACCTAAGCAACATAAATACAGAACGGACGGCTGTTAATGGACAAATCAATCTCAGCAAAGTAGAAAAAAACGTTGCAGACAAAACATTTAGAGCAGGTTGAAGCCAGGCTTTTGACTTGCAGGAACTTTGACCAACGTGGACTTCTGACGATGGGCCAATATATAAATAGCAGAAAATTACACTTGATGTCAGCCTTCGGTACCTGGCAGTTATTGATACTCGGTGCCACAGACACATTTCAGTCAGTATGAAAAAAATATATAAAATTGAGATTTAATACCCAGCCCTATACAGGAGCTGTCATGTGAGTCACTGAGTTTCATCTACCTTTGTCTTGACCTGACTTATTTCTGCATTGGCAGCTTATCGTCGCTGTGGAGCAGGAGGAGATACCCAGACTAAAAGCTCTATATGAGCGTGGCCTGAAGAACAACGTGCGGGACCTCAGTATTGTCGATGCCAAGGGAATCCGAGAGCGAGAGCCGTATTGCAGGGTAAGACTGACTCTGAGAAGCTGCTTTTATTTGAACAAAAGAAAAATGGCAGTGAAGGCTTACAGTGTGTCATCCTTTCAGGGCATAATGGCCTTGGATTCACCGTACACTGGCATTGTGGACTGGAGGATGGTGGCTCTCAGGTACGGCAAAGACTTTGAAGAGGCAGGCGGCACGGTGGTAACAGAATATGAGGTCAATGACATTTCCATGGCCAACGAGAGCCCAGCTGGTAGCACTGAAGGTAACAAACTGATTCTGCACATCAATATGTCACATTTAACAGAGCTGTACAGTTATATTAAGTCCACCTCAATATTTATCTCTTTTTTTTTTCAATTTAATTTTGCAGGAATGAAATATCCAATCGCAATCAAAGACAAAAAGGTAAGAAAGAAAGGAAAAAGCACTTCACAATCTCTTTATATTTATATATTGCTCTATTGTTTCCATTGTTTTTTTTTAACAGGGCAACGAGGTGCACTGCCGGTACGTCCTGACCTGTGGAGGCCTGTACTCAGACCGTCTGTCGCAGATATCTGGATGCAGTCGGGAGCCACGGATCGTGCCTTTCAGAGGAGACTATTTGGTGCTGAAGCCAGAGAAACACTATCTTGTCAAAGGAAATATCTATCCGGTAAGTCTGCTGAAGAACCACGTGTGCACATGCAAGACTTTTTCAATTATGTAATCCCCATAAATCATTTGATCAGAAGATAAAAGTACTGAATGTACTTAAAGATGTGCTCAGTAACTTGAAATTTTGGCGACGCCAAGTGGCAAAAAAAGAGATAACTCCTTAATGTAAGATCAGTAACCTGCAGCCTCTGTGTGTTTGTTTACTGGCTGGAGGGGGTGGAGATGCTGGGGTATAAAATTCACAACCGGTTCAGCTGTTTTTCAATCCAGCTTTTTTTTTGTTTTGTCTATCCGTAAGTCCCTCTCTGTGTGTGTTTCAGCAGCTCCATAACAGCTTAAAATAATTAAGGGAAAATGGGTTGGATCCACAACATTTTCAGTCCCAATTGGGGATTTTGGCTGACGATATAAACAGTAGAACTCTGAGAGCAGGAAAGAGAATAATAACACTAATATTTTACATGTCTCTTAATCTTATACAAACTTCCTGAAATGTTTTTGCAGGCATTTATCAGTAAATTTTTAGCACATTTTACAGAAAGGGTGGTGCAATTTGGTACAACACATAAGGGAGAAAAAAATGTTTAAAAGGGGTTGGGTTGGTTTAGTTGCACCCATTCATTATATTTGGGTTCATATGTAGTTCATTTGCAAAAAAAGGAAAAGACTCTCAACTGACAGAACTTACACTGGGTAGTTTTGTGTGACAAGTAGCATCTTAGGTTTTTTTTTTGTAATTTCCCTAGAAGTAGCAGCTGTCTTACTGTTAATAGGTGGAACTGTTAATTCTGAAGTCATTTCTGTGAAAGAGTGATGAAATGTGCTGGTAAACGGGAAGTGTGCTCATTATAAAGTTTTTGAGAAATATGATACAATAAAGACAAAACTACATATTGAAAACTAAGTGTTTTCTACCAGTTTAAGCACTGTTAATTGGCACTTAACACTTTGTTTGCACTACCCTTTCTGTAAAATTTCCTAAAAACTAACAATTAAACACCTTAAAATCACTCCAATTTCCAGGAAATTAATATAAAAATAAAGAACCTGTAAGTTAAAGCATTATGAAGAGATCATCAAATGCAGCAGACTTGGGTAAAGAGAATTTCACATGTTGGGACTCATATTTTAACTAATACTGTTCCTTTAAGAGTGAAGAATATTTTCAGTTTCAAGCTTTTGGTTTTACTTTAAGTCATCATTCGGAGCAGTTATGGGTGACTAGAGTGGGACACATGACACTGAGTGTTAATATTTTAATGTTCAGTCTCATCAGCAGTTAAGGCTTGTGACATAAGCAGCAATGCATGATGCATTGAGCAACACTGCAAACCACTCCTGATAATAGTGTAAAAGTAAAAAGCTTGGAGCACTTCTACCCACTTGTTCAAAACACCAGTGAACACCCTGATACTGTTATTAGATGGATTTATTTCTTTTGACGTGCAGTTTTTTATTTTGTAATATTCACATCAATCATACAATATAATATACATAATGCAAACTGTTCCAAAAAACGATTTGTCGTTCAGTCATGATATCAGTCAGTGTCCATTGTTTCAGTGGTTTGTGGAAAAGCAGCCAACACTTTACAGTCTCCCTATTAGATGGATTTAAATAATGCATACACACTTAACTGTTCATTTAGTTTCCCTAAAACGTTTTTTTTTATAGGTTCCTGACCCTCGTTTCCCCTTCCTCGGAGTTCACTTCACCCCGAGGATGGATGGAAGCGTCTGGCTCGGCCCCAACGCAGTACTAGCCTTCAAACGGGAGGGTTACAAAGTGTACGACTTCAACGCCCGAGACTTTATAGACGCACTGTCCTTCAGGTACAATGGGAAATTTGATCTGGTGTATTTTGGAAAATGCTGTATAAATGGAGATTATGATGATTGTCATGATGAATTACAGAATTGATCTCATTATTGGCACAATAACACTTCAGCAAATGGCATGAGAACATGACCATATTGATGTGTAATTATTGCTTTGTTTCTTTATATTTTAGAGGCCTTCAGAAGCTGGTGCTGAGGAACATAACATACGGAATGGGAGAAATGTATAGAGGGGTTTTCATTGGTGCACAAGTTAAACTCCTGCAGAGGTTCATCCCTGAGCTCTCGCTGAGTGACGTAATGAGGTAAAACAAAGATGCATTCACCCAATAGAAACACACCAGTGCAGTGAACTTTGCAGGAAAACAAAATGTAACCTGGTTGTTTTCCTCTCCAGGGGTCCTGCGGGAGTTCGAGCTCAGGCTCTCGACCGGGATGGAAACCTTGTGGACGACTTTGTGTTCGACGGTGGGGTCGGGGATGTGGGCAGTCGGGTGCTCCATGTGCGTAACGCTCCCTCACCAGCGGCCACCTCCTCTCTCGCCATCGCTGAAATGATTTCAGACGAGGTGGAGAGCCGCTTCTCGCTGTAGAGAATCACGCAGGAAAAACAACAACAACCGAATACCAAATAATGAAGCTTGAGGTCTTGGAGTGAAACTACAATGTTGTCAAAAGCTCTCACTACCTCAGCATCACCGTCGAGCCATTTTTATTGCAGGTCAAGCCTTAATTGTGGAGGAGCAAGTACGATATCCTTGACATAATTACATTTTTAAGATTTCATAAGGGGGAACAGGAGCACATCTCCTGCACTGCAATGCAGTCGTGTGCTCTGCCTTTATAAAAAAGAAGGCAGCGCTACATAGTTAAAGAACATTTTAAAAATTGCAAAAACATTTTTAGATGAATTTATTCACAATGAAAACCCAATCCTTCTCCGCCCTTTAATTGTGCTTAAATTCATCTAAAAGACCAATACATGAGGTGATGTTTTTGGCGTTTTTTATCTATTGTGACGCCTTTTTTCTGACTTTGCTTTGGACAACATAGACTACATTTTAAAGATAGTTTTATTTTTTGTATCGCTATTTCTGGTTGTGAAATATGTTTACTGTATCACATTTTAAAGTCAAATGTGTTTTGATTCTTCTGCAATACATCTACGCTCAAAACAAAGTACGCCATGAGATACTCTTAGTGAACACTTTAGAATAGGGTAAAAATTTAAGTTCTAGTAATATAATCGTCAGTGTGAAGCAGTCAAATACAAATATACTGTTTTAAATTTAAAATGAACTTTTATTTTGGGAGATTTTTATTTTTTAAGAGTGTAATTCTGGGATGGAGTTTCCTCTTTTACCTACGGATGTGTTGTGTTTGTTAAACCACTGACGTGAGAGAAATTTGTCACTATTTTAAAGCCAATTGTGTAAAATGTTGCATCTATTCTGTGGAGAAATGTGTTCATTAAGTTGAGTAGGTCATATATAAAAGTTAAAATAAATTACACTGCCCTCAAAATTAACTAATTTATTATCAAATGTAAACATTTCCTGTACTTTAGGCCTATTTTTGAGAAAAGCTTTATGTAAAACGCACAATAATAGCTATACAGGATGCACATTTTACAAAGAAATATTGGTTATTTGAAATTTTGGGGCATTTGACAGTTTTATCTGCCAAAACAATTGTTATTACTATTTTTTTTAAATTATATCAACACTAAATATTTTAGTCTTATATCATATCGACATTTCTGTAACGTGGTGGGAGGGGAATTCAAATAATAATAAAATATGTTGTCTGATATAGCTTCAGAGGCTAAAAAATGTTACTGATGTATATGTCTGGATAAATATATAAAATGGGATGCCCATGCTCAGCCAATTTATTGATGAATGAATGTTAAAGGATTTTTACTATATTTTTGGATCGCAAATGTGGTCTGTGTCATATGATTTTTAAATCTAGGCTACATATTATTTTATGTTTATCTGAGGTAATTTTTAATATTCAAAATTATACAAAAAATTGGATTTTTGGTACATTATACTGCTAAGATGCACAGATGAGGGAATAAGAAAAGGTTAAAAGTTGGGTTCATTATTGTTTCTGTGTCTTCCTTAAAGCAACTATCAGGTGCCCAAATCGAGCTTGATACAGGTCTTAACGTTGCTGTAATCATTCCTCCTGTTCATATTAAACATTAGAGGATCCCTTCATAATGCACCTACAATGTGAGGACAAAATCCAGTCGTCCTTCTCTGCAAAAATACATTTAAAGGTTTATCTGAAGCTAATATGAAGCTTCAGTTGTCCAAATGAGTCAAATCAAGTAGATATCTTTAACATTACAGTCGTTTTAGTGCCAAAGTCCCTCTTTTTGTTTGCAGCTTGGAAACACAAACCGAGAATTTGGTCACTAAAAAGACTTTAAATGTGGCAGATATCCTCTTGATGTGACTAACTCAGACTGCTGAATCCTCATATAAGCTTCAGATAAACTTTTAAATGCATCTTTGCACACAATGACTGCGTGGACACACTGTAGTAGTATGTCAGTATAAACAGGAGGAATGATTACAGTAAGAAAAACCTCCTTCACTGCTCATATGGACACCTGACTGCTGTTGTTCTAATACAGACTTAAAACATTGTGAACCCGACCTTTTAAACGGTTTGTCCACAAGGAGGCAGACAAATACACAGCAACAACATACAGTACTGTGAGCAAAATGTCTAAATTTCATGCTATTGTGAAAAGCATTTCTCAATGTTTGTTAATGCCTGTATAATGACATGAAAATAAAGTGAATTTGGCATTGATGTGGTCTACTTATTTAATAAATGCATTTCCTTGTTGTTTCAGCTGTTATTTAATATCAATTAATCAGTCAAGCTTTATTCCTGTAGCACCTTTCTAATGCAAATTCAAAGTGCTTAACAAGCAATTGACGAAATGTAGAGTGTTAATAAATGGATCAAAGCAAACGAACCTAATGTAGAAATAATTAAAAAGCAAAAGACTTAATTGAATAGGACAACAATAAAAGGTGGGTAGTTACAATAATAAAACATAAGCAATAGAAATTACAATCAAAAAATGTAATTATGATGTACTGCACAAAATATATAGATTATAACTCATTATTAGTCTTTTCTTTATGTCATGTGTTCTGGTCTGTTTTTAATACTGCTGCACTTTTAGTTTCACTATGAGTTAAAGGGACAGTACAAAATAAATTAATCATTATAAAGCTGTTAAATGTTAACCATCTAACATTTATTTCATCACTCTTTATGCTATTTGTATCCTGTTCACAGAAACATTGGCAGCTGTTAATAGTCATTCCTTGTGTATATTTCTGAAAGTCATACTTGTCCAATCTGGAGCCTATTCTTGATATGTATCATGTGTCCACACAAAGGGGTGGATTTTACCATTAAGCAATATAGGAAACTGCCCACTATAGATTTATTATGATCTTTAGATATGAAAAATATTGAATTATGTTACTATGCTAACTCATTGTACACCTAAAGAACTTACAAAAAGACCACAAAGCACTTGAAATGTGTAACAGTGTACCACTACATCTATATGACAGATAAATGTTACTGGTTACATTACAGATTCAGATTTAACTCACAAATATAGACTATTATTGATTAAACTATCCAACATGATATAAGAATTAAAATCTCCACCTTGAACACAAGTTAAATACATTGTGCTGATAATACATCTTATTGAACCAGCTGAGGGCACCACAGACTACTGAGAGTTTAAAAAAAAAAAGATTTAAAACATTTAATTTTAATTATTATTATTTTATTATAATTTTATTATTTTTAGTAGAACCTTGCTGCTTTTATGCTGTTATGTTATTATGTTTTATGTCAGCTTTTATATTAACGGACTATATTGGCCTATCACAGATACATCGGTATCGGCCATTATGTTGTACGATATGTGGCAATATTTTTAAATGTTTAAAAAGTTATATATAGACAGTATTTTATGTATATTTGATTTGTTTTCTTATTTCAAGTTTAATATGGGTTTTTTTTTTTGGTTCTCTGTATTTTAAGCTAATTATAATGAAAAATAATCTGGAAAGCAAACAACAGACATTATATTGTTGACATTGCACTTTTCTTTAGACATCACATGCTGTTCATCTGATTTGTAAATAGATGGTTTATTACAGTAAAGTTATAATATATATGTTTTATATGTTATTTGTAGGTTATTATGCAATGGTTTTACTTGTCCAGCCCACTTGAACTAAAATTAGTTTTATACCCCTGGTCCAGGAGTGCATTTTTATAGAATATGATTAATATAACAACATGTTTGAATGCTGATTTTTGAAAACATTTTCAGGTCAAACTTTACATTTGCATATTGTAAAATGTGTATCGGAAAAGTCCACCCATAGAAAAAATGTGTAGGATATAGAGTGTTTTTTGTTGTTGTTTTTTTTTACAGCTCTCACAGAGCTAAAACAGAACAGTATAAGGGGTTAAATAAAGAAAGAGTGAAAATAAAAAATAAAGCAGTGATAGAAGAGTTTGCCTGCCTGGCGGCCCCTTAAATCTGTAGATCCGCCCCTGTGTGTATGTGTGTGCGCGCGCCTGTGTGTGTGCACGGTGGGTCTTTTTACTGTGTGGGAGCCAGAAGTCCAGCCTTGTTTTTTTTTGTCTGTCCAATAAAATGTGAAATTACGCAGCGTGCCTGACAGCGGAGCAGCGGCGCAGAGAGCAGCAGCAGACAGACACAGAGGCAGCGGAGTTGGTACGAACATCTTCGACTTCTCAAAAACCAAACCAAAAAAAAAAGAACAAGAAAAAGAAAAAGGAAAAAAACACATCGACTGTCTCTCTCTACAGCTGCTCCGCGTACAGACATGCCTCGGATTAATCACTGATTTTTGTTTTAATTTTTTTTTCCTCTTTAAATTTTTGTTGTTGTTTTTTTTTTTTTTTTTGGTGTGTGTGTGTGTGGATGGATTTACATTGGATTTAAACGCCTGATCACACTCCAGAGAAGAGGGGAAAAGATGACTAAATGTGAAGTAAACAGCGCAGGAGAAAGAAGTGTGCCTTGTTTGGAGCTGAACGGCTCTTGTGCCACAACATAAGAAGAAAAAAAGAAGAGAAAAAAAGGAAAGAAAAACCCTCTGGAGCGCATCTAAAGGCCAGCAGCAGCCTTGTTAGCTTGTTAGCATCAGCTAGCTCGGCCGGCTAACGCTAGCCCGTTGCTAACGTTACAGGTGTTTTTTAAGAGAGGGGGCAGCAAAAAAATACACACCAAAAAAACAACAACTTATAGCTTGTAGTTAGCTGGCAACTCCAATGACGTGACTTTAAATTGGACTTAAATGTTGCCTGTTGTGAGGTTTTTTTTTTGTTTTTAGCAAGTATATCACTTAGCAACAGTGTTGTTAGCTGTTAGCAGGCTAGCTTCACTTAGCCACCACAAGCTAGCGAGTTAACTTTTACAGCTACATGTGCTTATTTTCTCTTTAATGTAGCTAATCTGTGGCTGCTCAACTACGCTCTATACTCTGGTCCTCGCTTTAGTTTTGGTGTCACTCTTTATATGTGCTAAAGTGAGCCTGGTAGACTTTTTTTTCTCTCGTCTACTACTACTTCTTCTTCTTCTTGTTCTACTACCCCACAACCGTGCCTACTTGCCCCTGGACTGGACTGACCCACCCACAAGGACTTAATCTATCCGGGGCCGATGCTGACAGTTCAGCCCGGATCACGGCAACAACGCCAGGAGCCGCCACAGCGATGCAGCCCCAGCAGATATACGACTTTTCAAGTGACGAGAACAGCCACAAATGGAGAGGCCTCTTCGTGCAAGCTCTACGAAAGGTAAACACACACACTGCTGCAAATTTGGTGCACTAACACTCATACATACATACACACACACACACACACACATGCAAAACCCCTCATATGAAGTCTTTTTAAATATCAGTGAAGTCTCCTTTTCAAAACACACACTATGGAGATTAATGGGTGCAAGATTCACACCTTACTATCACACAAACTTCTTTAATTTAAGCCCCAAAAAGTCTCATATTGTTCATTTTTATAATACTATAAATTGGACGGGGGGGGCATGCAAGTGTGTCTGGTATTTGAGTGTCCCTGCTAGTCTGAATTCATGGTTGTTGATGTGTCTAAAATGTGTTTATTCAAGAAACAAAAAGTCTCACTCTGAAGTTCCCTATAATTACTTTTTTCCCCTCCTCCTCTTCCCCAGAATGAGATTGAAGAAGTTTGATCATTTTGTAAAAGTATTCAGGTGTGTTGAAATTGACTGACAACACAACAACAAATAATAATAATCATCTAAATTAGGAAGACGATGTTAGGTTAAATGCCAGTGAATCCCTCTCTCTCACTCTCTTTGGGGGCTGCTGTCATGTAGCTTGAAAGGCACTGTCAAACATCATCTGAGATGTGTGTGTGTGTGTGTGTGTGTGTGTGTGTGTGTGTGTGTGTGTGTGTGTGTGTGTGTGTGTGTGTGTGTGTGTGTGTGTGGCTGCCAACATCTTTATTAGTTCCTCATTCGGTTTAACAGCAAAAGATGTCTCATCCTTACAGAGCTAGAGAGAGAGACCTTCTTGCTGCTGTTTCTATACTGCTTTTTTGTGTGTCACGTTTCCTCTCTTTTTCTATTTCTTCCCAAGAAATGCAACTTAATTCTTATAAACCCTAATTGAAACTTTCAGGACAGGAAATATTTTAATTTTAATATACTTGGTCAGCAGGACTAACCCGTATCGGTTCCTTTTTAACTGACCCTCTCTTTCCCTTTTTCTTGCATCATCTTGGCTTCTCCCTGTCATCACCAGGTTTATTTTCTGTTTTCTGAACCTCCTCCTCCTCCTCTCTCACTCTTTTTTTTGGGTCAGACTTGTAAACTCATGACAGCCTGATTTTATTTTTTTTTAAACTGAAAACACAAAAGTTATCACCGTTTCGTCACCCTACATTTTTTTATTAGGTCACATTAAAAAGAACAAACCTGTGATACTGGAAGATGCACACGCAGCTTTCACGTTAAAATTGTGCAAACCAAAATCCACTTACACGTTTATTTGTCCTGATGTGGTTCGAGGTCAAAGAGTCACTCGTACGCTAACAGAGGGACGCTTTTCGGCTTTGCTGCGTTGCAAAGTTAAGACGCGACCAACGTGTAGTAGCATACTTTAAAAAGTCTTAAAAATGGGCTTTCAATTTGATTTGAGCTTAATTATATTTGTTCAGTTTTTTATTTACCATTATTACCATTAGTTTCTGGTTATTTTTACATAACCAACCAATCAACTTATTAATTAAAGTAAAAAACTAATCAGCATTATAGTTGGAATTATAATGAAACTAATCATTAGTTGCCGTACTATATAAATGACTAGCTCCATTTCAACACCACTACAACAGTAAAATCCTGCTTTAACATTATTATATGTCTCATAATATATATGAGTACAACAGTCACATGTGGTGATGCATACTATTACTGCAGTGATATTAGTGTTTTAACACAAGGATCTAAATACTTCCTCCATCACTGTTTAATAAGCAGTTTTACCACAAAAGCTTTACACAGAATAAATGCATAAAGTTATCTATATATAAATGATAACTTAGTGTTATGCTCATGATTATCGTATCAGAACTGTATATACAGTAGTATAAATTGTTGTATTCTTTTGTGGCAGATGATATTATTAGGTCTTAAAAAGTCATTAAATTTGTACTTAAAAAAATGTGCAGATACCCAGTGATAAGGACCCACGATACAAGCATGGCACAAACCGGATGGCACCATAAAGGCCGCTCACCTCGGTGATCTGTGAGAGGTTTTAAGGTTCACTTAAACTGCAGCGAGCACTTATGACACGACCCCCCGTAATTAGTTCACTGTTAGTATTTCTTCATTTCCCATGCATCCTTTCCTACTCAGATTTCATCCCCTGACAAAACATTATTGCTGTAGAGCAGTGTTTATTGAACGAGGGACTTGTCAGATGAACTCCTACGAATAACAGTGCACTTGGCATACTGTTTGTTTTTTAAAAAGGACGTTGTTTTAAATAGTGAAATATTTATATTCCTGAAATAGATAAAAGTACTGCAGACCAAAGTTTATTTTCAAAGCATGAAAGAGACATGTCTGTACTCCACAATAGACTTCTCAGTATTTGTAACTTTTTGTGCTGTGCTTTGATAAGTTGTCGCTAATCGTGTCTACTCCAGACTATTGCTGTCACATCAGAGGTTTGGACATAATCGACTTTTACATTGTTATTAATGCAAAGCTACATTAAAACAGTAATTTCAGTGATTCAAATCGCTCCAAAATGTTGTAAAAGCTTCTTAAAATAGGAATTACAAACAGTGCAGAGGATTTAATTAAATAATGTCATGATTTTCTTCTTTAATGTGTTAATTTTGGTGGCACAAAGGAGCCTACAGAGAGGTAAAAAAGCCATGGATTAGCCATATAGCAACATCCTGTTTATAAATAACACAACCCCCCCTTTTCTGTCAGTTATCCAGCATCACAGTAGAGATGAATCAGGTGAAACTGAGAGAGCAGGTGGTGGGCCACGGTGCCGCCGTTTTATTGTCTCAACTTGTTACACAACCGCCGGAGGGAAAGCCTGTCAGAGATTGACGCAAGAGAGGTTTGTTATGGTTTTGACAGACTGTGACTCGCTGTTTTTTACAGCTGTCCATGAGGGGGGTTTCCTCGTCAGAAGGAGCCGTGTTGAATGACTCCACCCCTGACAACGTTTTAGGTTGTTATTTAAAGGCAGGATTAAAGAAACTGTTGTCAGGTAAAGGACACTCCTCAGGGCCGGAGCACAGACGTTAGTTTGAGTTAACAACAAGCCCCGCAGTTAAAGAAGTGTCGCCTCCCTCCAGCTTGTGGTTGATCACCTGCAGAGGAGTCTCATGGATGAAACAGACGTATCCATCTACAACTAGATTCAGTGACATGTGATGAATGACTCTGAAAATGTGCTGCAGGCTATCATTGTCATCGCTACAATATTGTTGCGATATAGATATTGTGATATTTAGTCAAATATATTGTGATATTTGATTTTTATCTATATCGCCCGGCCTTACAAAGCGGTGAAAAAATTCCATCACAAGTTCACAGAGCCCAGTGTGATCTCCTCAAATGTCTGTTCAGTTCACAGTGATATACAGCACACAAGAGCAGCAAATACTCACAGTTAATGATCTGGAACCAGCAAATATTTGGCTTAATTAATAGAAAAGAACAGAGTTTAACTTTATTGTCCACCATGGTGGAAAACTGTCTTTGCCTCACCAATAACAGACATACAGTAGACAGAAATTACATAAGATCCATAGAATCCATTCTCTCCATAAATCATTCCTAAAAATACATAAAAATATCAGTTCCTGTGTGCGTATTAATCATTTTGAAGCATTTAAAATATGAATTGCACTTGGAATAAATATTCAGCTCTAAGGATGATGGCACTAAAGCACAGTGAGCCTTTATTCAGCCTACAGTTTGAAGCGCTGTGATCTTATTACGTGTAATAAATGCACATCTGAAGCGGTGAGGTGTCAGGTAAGATTAAAAAGTTGTAGATTTTTATTTGTATGACACTTAAATGAAAGCAGCTTGCCAGTTATATTGTCAGCAATAAAAGAGACACTTTTTTTTTTGACCTGGTAAATGCATGACGGTCAACTTTCCAGTCACATGTAGTTCTCTCTCTCTCTCACACACACACACACACACACACACACACACACACACACACACCACACACCACACACACACACACACCACACACACACCACACACACCACACACACACACATACACACACATACACATCTTTACAGTTGATGCTGTCTGTGGCCGTGTCTTGTGTTTGTCTCCTGGCTGCGTCTGCGTGTCCCAGCTATTCTTGAGCGTCGCTGCAGCTCGTGCCGCCCCAGTGCTATGCAAGACCGTCATTTAGCCTCCGACATGCTGGCCGTTAATAATAACTGTGCATTCCCCAGGGTCTGCTGTTTCACTGGCATCGAGAGAAAGGCCAGAGCTTCGCTGGGTTCATGTTTCATTCCATTGCCATGTTGAGTTAGTGCGGCATGCTGTTGCTGCTGCTGCTAGCTGCAGAGTTCACGGGACCTCCTCCCGAGGGGTTTTCAGGCCAACTTTTTAAAGCTGAGATTGGTCAGGTTACAAGCCTGCTTTGTTTTTGTGTTTGTGTTGCCTCTTTTATCCTCTCAACCTGAATAGTGTGATGACTTCACTACAAGCTACTCACAAAACTGTGAGCTGAGGGTAGTTTCTTTTAAAATGTTTTTATTTTAGTCAGCTGCTGCCTCTTTACGCTGGCGACTCCGAATCAGACAGTGATTTATTTCGAGCCTCCTGTCCAGCGCTAGTAATATATGAGGTCCAATCTGTCTGTGATAACAAATTACTGCTGTATTCATCATCCACCTGTCATATATAATACATACACAGAGCTGGAGAGTTTATGACTTTCACTCTTGACATGAAGCCGAATGTTGTTGCACATCAAGCAAACCTCTCTGCAGGAAGTTCACAAAGACACAAAAACATGGTTTGAATTAATTAATCTGCTGTGACCACAAAGGTTTCAGTGAAATCAGTGCACGTTATCTGCTTTGGTATTGTTGCCCCTGTTGGTTTGCTCTAATATTTCCCCCGCAGCCACATGCAGCTGAGATTTGATCTTTTTACGTGAAGGAGAGATACACTATCTCACAATCTTGGTGGACCGCAGTGACGTTCATAAATGTGTCGTGCCTGTTTTTATTTTTTTATCACTATTTTATCTGGTTCATCTCAGAAGAAGAAACTTTCACTTTAAGACAGTGACTGACATGGTGACCTCCAAACGAGCGCGCAGTGAGACACAATAAGTCTGTTTAATCCGCCAAAAGATAAAATTGCTGCCTTCATTCAACCTGAAGCGACCAATAAACACCAGTATTGTCACTCCCAACTCCAAATGTTAAATTATAATAATGTTAAATGGCATCTTGCAAAAGATAAGCAAAAACAGATATGTACATATACCAACTACTTTAATCCTATATGTGGCAGACTGCAACATAATCATATCTTTTTGTGTGTGAAGTTTTTATATAAGTTACTGATAATAACGACAAGTTTCTGCTAATATTGGACTAAGTTTGCAGAGAGAGTTGCAATCACTTTCTTCATTCTTTGCAGTCATTATGTTTTTATTATTGTTTTCTTAGGCGTTTCTTATTCTTTTACTACCAAGTTTATAGTAGGAAGGTTAGAAGAAATGAGAGGAGAGAGAGATTGGAGCAAAGGTCCTGTGCCAGGTTTGAACCGGGGAGGGTGGGCGTTGCAGTTCAGGATTGAGGCCTTAACCCTTCGGCCACCAGAGAGAAACCTGTTTTTTGATATTTTTTTTTTTGTTATTATAGTTTTGAAGGCTTGTACGGTGATCTGCAGGGACACCACGTTGAGAATAATGAAAAAACAAAGCTTTTATATTCACTCATTTATATGTTTTTACCTCAGAAAGTGAAAGACCAGTTTCAAGAGATATTCAAGAAGTTTATTGTCATATGCGTAGTAAAAACACGGAGGTTCAGACAATGCAATGAAATTCTTACTTTGCTGCTCTCTTTATTCACACAACAGTAACACGTGGCAAAAAGATGCACACGACAATAATAATATTAGAATTTATAAAAGTTTTTTTTTTTTTTTAAGACGTAAGAAGAATAAAATTAATAATTCTGCAGATGTTAATTTCTGTCCATATGAACTTGGTACTTGATAATATAATTATAATAATAAATGTTAATGTTGGGTGTCTTTTAGATTAAATTAAAGAGTACTGTGTAGACCTGCTCTATGTGAAAAGTGCCTTGAGATCACTTTTGTTGTGATTTGGCGTTATATAATGATTGATAACTTTTATTTATATAGCACTTTTCTTAATAATGTTACAAAGTGCTTTTATAAAGGAAATAAAACCAAACAAGCAGATGAAATGAGATAAAAATAAGTATATGTTTCTCTGACTATGCTGCAAATACAGTAAAGCAGCTGGTGGACGTAATTGTTTCACCTCATAAATTAACACTGAATCAGACGTTACAGAGCATGTTGACATAATCTGAACCCCGTCAGTCTCAGGCAGCGGGCGTGTTGTCATCGAAATGCTTCATCTCCGCCGAGGATGAGGATGAGCTTTGTTGATCGAACAGGATGTTCTCGGTAACAGGTTGAGCTTCCTGTGCACCAGCCGCAGGCAGGCCGTCCACACACAGAGAGAGAGAGAGAGAGAGAGAGAGAGGGGGAGAGAGACAGGGGGCACAGGCGGAGGATTCGGGGGGGCTGATTAATACACGTTCCCTACCCCCTTCACAGAATATTGAATCAAGTGTTGTGAACGTCAGCAGTGCTCTTCGTCCTCAGACGGGGGGTCACACACAGAGAGAGAGAGAGAAAGAAAAGAAGAGAGGGAGAGAGAGAGGATGGGTGGACGCAGGCAGGGGTCACTGGGTCAGGTCCCGACTGAGGTCACAGGGAGGCCATGTGCTGCTGAAGTCACATCCAGCAGCTATTGTCTTAGTGGTCTGGATGTGAGGAGGGAGCGTTAAATGCCAGACGAGTCGTGTGCGTGTGTGTCCGTGCGTGTGTGAGAGAGATTGAGAGTTTTTGTTTCCTTGTTGGTCACATGTTTGTTTCTTCGTCATCTGAATGCATGTATCGTGTGTATTTTTCTGTGTTTCTGTTTATGTCTCTTTGTCTTTGCTTGTGTGTGTTCATATTTGTGTGTGTGTGTGTGTGTGTGTATATTTGTGTGTGTGCGCCCGTTGTCTCGGACTTGATCTCTGCCCTATGGTTCCCCAGACAGTCTGGTTGTAATGGCAGATGATGTCATGGCATGAATCACAAACAGTGACACATGCTCGGGTATAATAACAAGCCCCACACCCCCCACCCCCACCTCTCCTCCACACACACATTCACACACACACATACACACATACACACACAAACATATGCCACATTACCTGCAACCTGAGCCTGATGCAGCCCCATATACACACAGCCAGGAGAATAATCAATTGAATTAGAAATGTTAACCCTGTATTTACACCGTCCGGCCTCTTGATTATTATTACCTCCAGGCTTTCTGTTCTTTTCACCACCAGCACGCACACACCACCTGATCACTGTGTGTGTGTGTGTGCACGATGAAACACGATGCAATCCCAGTAAAAAGCTACCTGTGTACTAGTGACCGACATCT